>NW_021636857.1:0-673590 GCF_004799145.2 Neltuma alba
GAGTAACAACTATCACGGCAGATATTGACAACACATTTTCTCAACGTATTACAAAATGTAATGCGTGAGTTGTCAGTATCTGCTGTGATAGTGTTAATGTTTACACTTTAAGTTGTTAACGTCAATGTATACTTTACAAAAAAAATAAAGATAATTTAGTAATTAAACAAATAGAATTTTCATAATCAATTTTCTTGGGACTTCAGATTAATTTGAATTAATGTTGGATAAATCACTATGCGTTTTAGATTTTGGATACACATGAAACAAAATTCCTTGGGGAGGTTGAATGACTCGTTGGCTGCTTTTAAGTGAGGGAAGGTCTGGTTTTTTTGGCAAGAACTGTGTGAAAGTCGTTTTGGTTCTAACAACCGTCTTTTCTTATCTATAAGTTATTAAAAAAATGTTTTTAAATATAAGTCACTAATAAAAATAATTAAAGAATTTTTTAAAATTTTTTATTCCTATTGATTTTATAAATATAGAGATTAAAGAGAGATAAAGTAAATAGGTGGAAAAATATAAATAGTATAGTTTTATCACTTTTTCTTTAATAAGAGCAAATATAAAAAAATTAGTAATTTAATATTTTTTAATTTGCAGTTTTTGGTTATAAATGACTTATAAATGAGAAAAAGTGGCGTTTATTACCTGTTTTTTTTCTTTTCTTTTTGTTTCTTCAACCAAAATCAGTAGTTTGGGTCATCCGCAGACAAGGAAAGGTTTTCAAAACCATATTTGATTTTATGGTATTGAAGTGTTCGTGTGAAATTAAAACACAGCTTTTAAAATGTAATTAAAAATAAGGATTTAAAACAGAATAAAAATATGCTCTGATGCGGTACTATGTGCTCATAGCGTAGGATAGATTTTACCAAAAAAGGTTAACATTCCACAAGGAACGAATAACGGTATTAGTGGGAAAATGCATCGTGATCATAAATATACAATCTCAACAAAATATTGTTGATTATATATATATAATATATAGAAATATATAATTCTTATCCTGTTTTATTCTTCCTTTTTTATGTCTCATTTTCTACAAAGAATTCGCAATTATTTTCCAACAAAGGGGGGGGGGAATCAAAGGTGGGATTGCTTGATCATAAAACAGGCGGAATGGAAATGGAATAAAGTGAATATATTTACGTTACCCAAGCATGCACGAATATTGAAAATCTCTATTTACAGCCATCATGAAAATTTAGTTATACCCTTAATAAGAAAAGAATTAATTATAGGAGATAAAGAAGCAAAAATATCATACAGAAGAGCAAGGAATTATCCTTATGGCCATAAGAAAGCTATCTCCTTGAAGAGTTTTGAAATATATATGTGCGCGTAATCTGAAGTTTGCAAGAGGAGGGCAATTAATTAATACTTTTTTTAAAAATTCAGAATTCTTTTTTTGAATGAAATTTTAATCAGAAAATAAAACTTTATTTTTGGACAGAAAAGAAAGCCTTCGTTTAATAATATCATATGATATTAAACGAGATACATGTGTAAATATTAAGTTAGTGCAAAATCAATGAATCAATCTATATTAATATCAAAATATCATATGAGATACAAATATTGTTCTTTTAGCTAAACATGAGATACACATGTTGAAGGGGGGAAAAAATTGGTTAAAAGTTTCCGCTTGACAAATGAATTGGAAAAAAGAGACCTGGGAGGCTGGAATAAATATAAAGGTGTGAGATGCTAAAAGAGTGACACGAAAAAACCATATTACATTGACTAAATTAATTGTATACTACCTCCGGCCTAATTATAAGACCCAGTGACTTATTTGAGAAGATTAAGGAAGTAAGTAATTAAGTATTTGTAATAATAATGTTGTCACTAAAATATACTTGCTAATTAAGTATCTTGGCTAGAAACTATTATTATTAGAAGGATTATTTGGAAAAAATGCGTCAAATATGAGAGACAAATGGATTGGGTCTTATAATAGACCAAACAAAAGTCAAACGGGTCTCTAATAAGGACCGGAGGAGTTACATATCTCACTACACATGACAGATCTTCACTAGCAAAATGAATTCTACTATGGATGTTTTCTTGTATACAATGGATGCTTATTTATATATGACGGATGCACACTGTATATAGGTTCTTATTGCATGTTATTGCGTAATTTAATGTTAATTGCATATGGATTTTTGGTTATTCGTAAATATGAATGCTAATTACATATACAAGTGAACATTCATCATATACAATTAGTACTGTTACACTTGCTGACACGGGAGAGCTCCACATCTTTACATTTATTCTAGGTCCCGTTTTCCAATTAGCTTGTCAAATGGAATTTTTAAGTAATCTTCAAAAAAAGATTGGTAGTTTTGACAATAAATTTGGTTAATCACCGCACTGGTAGGGAACTAATTACTATATTGATTATTATTTTGCATGAACAACATTATTTATTTCTGATTTTCATCAACCAACTGCGCTAATTCAATGAAGATCATAAAATTGATTTACCTCTTATCTGCACACATATTACGTTACAATAAATATAAATAAAATCAACTAATTCCATATAAGAATAAACAAACTGTCAAAGAAGGCGGACTTTATATATAACTTAAATATTAATAGAAATACTTCAAGATTCCAGAACAGTTTGAAAATTATACTACCTGTTAAAGTCTAACGTATTTTTCGGTTTTTCCTAACGTTGTTTTCTCATTCATATGTTTATAGTTGGGTTGGTTTAGTTTAATGATAGACGGTACTATCCATTCAAACGATTTTATTTTATTTTTTTAGAATAAAAAAAGATAAGAAAAATTCTAACGTATTTTTCACGCCCAAAATTGACTGGCATTTGTAGTAATCTCTTCTAAATCCAAATTCATGAGAAATCGGGATGGCTTTGGAAATTTGGACTCAAAAGATTCCACGACTATTAATAATTTTCCAAAAATACGGAATTATATAAAAATTAATTTTAAGATCTAAAAATGTCACTAATTTTTTTTTTTTCCCAAAATAAGTATTGGAAATGATTTATATAACTTCTATTTCTGGAAAGCCATCGCCTGATTTACAGAGGAAACAATTAATCATCAAATTCAAAGTCAACAAAAATAGTACCATGGAAGTGACCCGGTCAGTCATCAACCATCGCTCGTGGCAATCGCTATCGTTTGAAAATAAAATAAAATAAAATAATAAAATATGTAATTCCACAACTCATCATTCGAAGCCACCAACCAATTTTCCGAAAATGCCCCTCTCCTGACCCCGTATTTATTTAATTTCCTACCAACCCGTACCCCAGTCGGGAGTGGAGCCGAGCCCGAGCCGAGATAAAGGGGGGAAAAGGGATAAAAAAAAAAAAAAAAGTAAAGAAACAATCAAACAAAGGCCGTGATTGACTAGAACAGTGGGCCCAGCAACTGACCCGGACTCCAATTCGGAATTCAACTCCGTTAATAAATTAAAAAGGGAAAGCAGCAGGCACCAGATTTAATTTTCTTTAATAATTTTTTTCGGAATATAGAAAAAAGAGAAAAAGTTATCAAGAAACGTAAAAAAGGCAAATCAAATCCGTGAAGGCCAAAGGATTCGTTCCCACGCGCCTGCCTCGTCACCATCATTACACCTTCTCTGTCTCTGTGTCTTTCTCTCTCCACCTTGTCCCCCCCTATAAAACCCTCCAATCTCTTCCTCCTCGTCTCGCTACCCCACACACCCTGTGAAGCGGGAATCCTCTGTTTCGTCCGAATTAAAAAAAAAAAGAAGGGAAAATTAAATCAGAAGTTTCTCTTTCTCTGAGATTTTTGTTACTGTTAGCCATGGAAGGCACGAGTTCCGGGAAGCGAGTTCGAGATGACTCGGACGGGTCCCGATTGGAATCGCCCGAGGTCAAGAGATTCAGAGACGATCTCTCGACCTCCTCGACGATAACGAGCCCGCTCTTTCCAGCCAGGATCTGGACTCGGTCATGAGAGTCTGCGGAGGAGATTTCTGCATCTTCCTCGCCTGCTCCTGTCGTCGATCTGACGTCAGATTCCGGCGAGTCTCAGCCTCAGATGATTGGGTACCTTCTCGAAGCCTCCGACGACGAGCTGGGCCTGCCTCCGCCCGGAGGTGAGTTGGGTGAAGCAGGACGGAACGGCGAGTTGCCGAACGAGTTACTCCATGTATCGTCGGACTCGTCTGGAATCGCCGAGTTCTGGGAGTTTGAGAATCAGATCCCGAGTTACGACTCGTTCGATTTGGGAACCGGAGTTGAATATAAGGAATACGAACCCGGAGTACGTGGAGTTCGACGGCCTTTTCGATCACTCCGATGGTATTACGAGTCAGCCGAGTTGTCCGAGTCGTGGCGGCACGAGACCCTGCCAGCTCAATAGAACGGAGAGGAAAGAGGAAAAAAAAACACTTTTCCGTCTTACGAATTTTATTTCGTATAGACGAGACTTGTAAATTATTCCCCCAAATTTTTTTTTGGGCCTTTGTTAACGAAGGAATACAGAAAGTCATATTTAGGGGTAGGACGAAATGAAAGACGAGCTTTGACTGGGGAGATTCCTCCTTTTTTTTTTATTAATTAATATTTAATTAATGAGAAAATTATTGGATTCTCCTGCCGGAAAATCAATCTTTCCGTAAAGTGATTTCACATATGCTTTCTGAAAAAAGCATTATTATGCATATCGGATATTTATAAAAATATTAATAACTTGATGAATTCTTTCATTTTTCTAGATAAATCAACGCACAAGACGCATGGGTGGAAAAATACCCCCCAGTCCAATAATAAAAATTCAGTTAATTAAAAATTTGCAATACAATTTTTATTTAAAAATGTATGATTGTATTCATGACACTTTACAATATTTGATGCAGTTGGTAGAATGGGGGAAGGAAAAATATGGAAAATGCCATCACAGTCCTTACATAAAGTGTAATATGCTATATTCAGTATCAAAGGCTCTCTGTTTTTTTTTGGGGCTAGAAGATGTGTAAAGGCTTTATTTGATAGAGTAAAAGCAAATATGAGATGCTGATGAAGTGTTTAAATAATTCTAATTATTTGTGTGATTATGTCCATTTGCTGGCCGAAATATATTTTGAATTCTAGTAAAACAACAGAAAAAAAAAAGAGAAATATATTTGAGTTTTTACCATCCTCGGCTTTCTCTGGGTTCCCTTTCTTTTTTTTTTTTGGAAAAAAAAACTCCACTTTATCTCCAACATTTATTTAATTATGGATCATTAGGTATCTCCTCATGCACGAAAGTTTTCTTTTCTCCTACTCCTTGGAAGATGTTCATCCTCGTAAAATAGTTATTTGAATAAATTTAGGATTACGAGCTAATTTTACTTTGAGAGTATTTGAAAAAAAAACAAATTGTAAACATTCAGAAGTTTTTTTAAATTTAATATCATCTTGAAACGGTAAGCGTTATATTTTTTTTTTAACAATAAACTGATTTTTTCACTAATAACATGAAACACTTTCTATAGGATATTTAAATGAAAAAAATCAGCTTTTTAACAAATACTTCAGAGACATGAGACCCATTAGATGGTAAAATAAAAGGAAGAGTGTATTGTGTGAAAAGAAACTGAGTGGGAATGTGGGTTTCATGATTAGAGATGAAGTTTTGGAAGGGTGCGTGCTTCCTTTTAACCCTCGCGAACTTTCTTGTCCAGCAGATATTTTCGACAGAGAGAGATTAGTACTCAAACGTATGACGCAAGCAAGATCAAGCAACAAACAATTATCAATCAGCATTATTATAATAATTAATAATTGATGAAAGCAGTGTAACAGAAGATCATGTTAAAAAGATCAATCAATTAAAATAAAAGAAAGCTGAATCAATTAGAAAAATATTGCATCGGACAATTATCAGGTTGCCGATTATTTTATGAAAATTGGACCATGGATGATCAAATGTAAATCATTGACGTTTTTTATTAAGGCAGGAAGGAAGAAGAAAGAAAAGAAAGCCTTTTTTTTTTTTGGAGCAAAAATTTTAGATAGGAGTCTGGGCTCAGAAGGGTACTTGAATGGCTTCTCTTAACTGATGCTAATATTGGTCAGGACGAACTTATATTATATCCTTAGGGCCTGTTTGGTTTGAGGGGAGGGAAGGGGAGGGAGGGGGGGAGGGAGAGGTAGGGGAGGGGAGGGGAGGTTTCATCCTCACCTTGTTTGGTTTGATAAAAAGGAGGGGAAGGGGGGTATTAATGATCCCTTGTTTGTTCAAGGAGGGAGGGGAGGGGAGGGATAGTAATAATCAATTTACCATTTTACCCTTATATATTAGTTTATGTTTTTTATTGATATATTATATAAATTAATTTACATCTAATTTAAATTATATAATTTAATCAAAATTCAGTTTATCATGTTAATATGTGTATTAAAAAATTGGTATAGTAATTTTTCATTCTAATTAATATAATAATATTTAAAATAATCAAATTAACAAATTTTATATGCGCTAACAAAAATGAAATTTTATTTTCTTTAGGCTATCTTTTTTTCCAGCTTTAAAATATATTTAATAAATAATATATTTATAAAAACAATTAATTTTATAATATTATAATTTTTTATTAAATAATTTTATTTAAATAATTTTTATAATATATTTTAATTATAATAATGTATATATTTTTTATTTTTTACTTAGGATTAATATATTATTATATTGAAATAAATATGATAATATAATTTTTTATGGGTAGAAGTGGAATATTAAAAAAATTATAAGGGCATAATGGTCCAAAATTTGGCTCCCCTCCAAAAACCCCCAATTTGGAGGGGAGCCAAAATGGGGGGAGGGAGGGGAGAGGAGGGGACATTTTAGCTCCTCTCCCCCTTCAAAATTTTTAACCAAATGAGGGGAGGGGCTCCCCTCCCCCCCCCTCCCCTCCCCTCAAACCAAACACCACCTTTAAGCGTTACCTAGACAATCCCGTTTTAATATGCCTTTCCAGGTTGCGCAGAGAGAAAGCAAAATGAAGAAGATGGATAGACGGAGGAGGAAGGATCCGTGGTACTGGTCTTATGCAGATTATTGGGCTTTACAAATTGTTGGGCTTTAGATTGCTTTCCTCTTTACTCCTAAGATTGCAGTCTTCTAGGTACTGTTTCATTTTAAAAAAATATTTTTTATAAGTATTTTCTGAATAAAAGTAATCCTGTTAAAATAGTAAGGATACTAAATATGAGCATCTTTTTAATAGAGATTTGGATTTTAATGTCACGTATGATAGAAACTAATTACTTTGCTAGACTCGCCCAGACCGTAAGTACTGTTTATTTAGATCAACATATTGGGAATATCTATGCCTAATAGGCAACAAAAGTTACTGTTTTTTTCTCTCTTTTTTGCTTCTGGAAAAAATGTCACAAAATGCCACAACAAATCTTTGTCCTTATCGTATTTGGCTGTAGTCTGTATAGTTTTTTTTGGTGATATTTCTTCATCCTTTATGATTTGCTACAATGAAAACTCTAATCCCTTCATTTTTGAAAATTACTCAAAATAATAATTACAAGCGCGAGCTTGAGTGATGTTAATTTGGTTGATTGAAAAAAAAAAAAAAAACAACAAAAGAAAAAAAAAGAATCCCTTCATCCTGGCCCTCTCTTGGATCTCATTACAAACATTAATAACAAACCTCTTCCATCACAATGAGCAACTCGCGGGCAAGTTAGGCCCAACCCATATTACAGATTACGGATCGCTCCAAATGGATTGAGCCCATCGAGACAAATTTGAGTCACGGTAGTATTTCTTAATATTTGTTTTTGCCAACACGTATTTCTTAATTATTTGGTGAGAAAAGAATAATTGTTTTTTCGTGCCAAAAAAGAAATTATACTCAACGGTATATAACTTGTAGGGTCTTAGGTCATATAGGTATGAACATTAGTGTGAAGTTATAACAAAGTTATTTCTTAATTATTTTTCTTACACTTTTATCTTATATTTTTTCTTTATCAAACTTTTTAATCCCTGCTTCTTCAATTTTTTTAAAATAAGAGCATCAAAATTCTCATTATCCTGCCATTTCTTTCATTTCTCTATGATCAAATAGAACCTTAATGCATTTGTATCTGATCCAATCAGAATAAATATATTTTAAATGATTAATACTATTAATAATAAAATTATTTTATGAAGTATTTTCATAAAAAATATGATTTCTGGATTAAAATTATGTTGGTAATTTTTTTCCCCCTTAAGTAGAAGATTAAAAATGTGCTGTTTAAGATACTCCGAGTTGAATTTTTAAAACCATGGATGTGACGACATTCTTTTAAAACCCATTTAGATTAAAATTCAATTTATTCAAAAAATTAACATGATAGAAAAGAAGAAACCTTAAAATTTTAAAATTACTATCATGATTAAAAGAAATAAACTTATATCAAAGCATGTTGATACTTAACTTGGGCCTGGACTTCCAAGTCCAGAAATATCATTCCACCCTTAGCCCAAAACAAAACTTATACTTTCAAACGAATGTTACGTATAAAGTCTTAGAGGCCTCTGGCTTTCTAGCAGCTCTCTCGTCATTAGCAATAATCAAATGTATTAGTTCACAAACATCAAATAGATGAGCCTATGTGGTAATGTATAATAATTTAGCACATAAACAAACGAAGGGAGGCTATACCAGCTGTGATGATAGCACACTAAGCCTCCGAGGCCTCCCAAACAGATCATCACCTTGAACTATCATCTGAAAATGTTAAACCACGGATGAGACAAATGCCTCAGTAACTAACTTTCCAACTCATCATACATACTAACACGTGTTCGTGAGATGTCAAGTGGGATAATTATTAATTCTCGAGAAACATAGATATATCTATAGAAGAATATAATTTAATCATCCAAACCCTCACTTTGGGGGACGAATAAGAAGCCACAAATGCTTATCCCTCACTATGGGGGGAAGAAGGAAGAAGAAGCTAACCAATGTGCACCAATGACGGCCTTACCACGTGGTAGGATGCGTTCAATCCAAGATTTAATAACAACCAATCATTCGCAATATCACTAAAAATGTCTTAATCTTTCTAGCATAATCCATAGATATTAAATCATAATATCTTTTCCAAACTTCTCAATTACAATTTCAAAAATCCCACAAGACAATTTTCATAACTCAAAAGATATAATATATCTACTCAAATTACGAATAACAAAATTATTCAAAAATAGGAAAATACTCACAACAACATATTAGCACATATAACAAGTGGAAAGTGGTTACCTCTCGCCAAAGTAATAGAAGGATTACCACGAGGTCAATCCTTTGCTCAACCATTAATTAATTTACACAATTAATATAACCATATATTAATATAAACTAATTAATTAATTAAGCTTATATATTAGTTAAATTCCTAATCTAATTTAATTTTCATTCTAATTTAATTAATTTAAATTAAATTAGTTCATAAATTTTCTTCAAAATTAATCTTGTATTATAATTAAACATATATTAATATTTTCATAAATCTACGGTTATGCCTTTGCTTGAGCTACCCGTGCTCCCGTAACTGTAGCTACTCTTTTTATTGATTCCTCCATTGGCCTTATAAAACCAGAGAATCTATCCTAGTTATCCCGATGTCGGCTCTCCTCTACCTCTCTGGTTCTGCGAGCTGTCATCCTAAGTTTCGTGCAAGCATTCTCGAAACTCTTGAACTCATATAAGATCATTTGTTGCTTCCATTCTGGCCTCGCCCTTCCAAATGACCTTAACATGGCGGATGGTTTTGTTCTTCAATTGTTTATCCTTAACGTCTAAAATCTATTCTAGTTCCGCTTTATAGATCAATTTTCTCATAACTCAACCGTTTCAACTCAATAACATGAGACGAATCCGATAATACTTCTTCAATTGCAATACATGGAACACGTCGTGTAACCTAGAAAGTAAGGGGCAGCACAATCCGATATACAATATGTAACATCCATAGGTCCCGGAGTGTAGTCCGTAGCCACCCCAGGGTGTCTCTTGTAGATCTTTTTCGGTTTTTCCAGCCGTAGCCACCTCACCATTTGTTTCCCCAGTTCATTAATAATAGATTGGGACATAAAAAATAATAATAAGGGTTCTAGTTTCTCCCAGTATGATTCTTCTTATTAATTCTTCCCATTAGCCTCACAAAACTAGAGAGCCTGCCCTAACTATCTGGAGCTGGCTCTTCTCTACCTTTCAAGCCCCGCGGGCTACTATCCTGAGTTTCATGCAGGTATCCTTACAACTCTTAAACTTATATAAAGCCATTTGTTATTTCAACTCTGACTTTGCTCGTTCCATCTATTGTCGGGCCATTCACTCTGGGTTATAATTTTACTGCAGGTAGGTAACATGCTTGGAGAGGTCCATATACTTGGTAATAAACTCCTCCTCATGCATTAACTTTATTAGGATCTATACTCTCATAAAAAGTCTTTGGGTGATGACGCTCTATGTCCTTCCATACACTCTTAAGGTTCATAGTCTCCTCTTTCCCTTATCGCCCTCGCGAGCTACTCTTTTCTCTGGTTCCTTCAACAGATTCCTTGTGGGTGACAGAATTTCTCATAGACGGCCCAAGAAGTCCACTTCCTTCAAATTCTTCCACATCTTTCTTGATTCTCAAATCTTCCTCCATCTTCCTTACTCTCTCATCTACCACCGTAACTACCACTTCCCTTAGCTGTTGCAGTAAGGTTTCTTGATTAAACTGCAGAGGACTCGGTGGTTGATTAGGCGGGTTTGTGGATTCATCCCCACCCTGATCAGTTTGTCGGGATGGCGTCTAAATTTTAGGGTAGTCCTGAAGACTTTTGGTACTTTATCTTGACTTTCTAACAAGTCAAACATTATATCACGAATTTTGTCACATTTCTTTTCAGTTTCGGCCACCAATAGTTCTTTTTAAATCATTATACATCTTTGTTATTCCTGGATTCATCGAATAGTTACTTTGATAAATATTTTTTTTAAAAAAAAACATGGTCTTCTTAATCTCATCATCATTAGGGATGCAAGTCTCTTCTTCTTCTTGTATTTTTTTAAAGATTCCTTTTTCTCCAATGTCATTGTCTGGCATATCCCCATTTCCCGATACATCTCAAATACTCAATAATCATTCATCTTCCATTTGTGCTACCTTCAAATCCTTAAAGAATTCATATTTGACTGCAAAGTATCAGATGCCTTAGGCATCACTTACAGATCTCTCAACCTCACTGAGCAATAGAACTCCTCTAACCTCAAATGAATTGTAACATCTTGAATTCTACTATTATAAATATTTTAATGAATTGAGCTACTCGTAGATTTATATATGCTACACTAAATATATAAATATATTTTAAAATAATACATATTAAAATAATATATGTTACACTTTATATTTCAAATACTAACTTAATTTAATTAGTTGGTGGAAAGTTGACTCTCTTATATTTTTTTTATTTTTTTTAAACATTAGGATATTACTTTGGTGAGAGGTAACCACTTTCCACTTGTTATATGTGCTAATATGTTGTTTGTGAGTATTTTCATATTTTTGAATAATATTTGTTATTTAGAATTCAAGTAGATATATTATATCTTTTGGGCTATGAAAAATTATCTTGTGGGATTTTTAGAATTGTGGTTGGAAAGTTTGAAAAAATATATATGATTTATATCCTATAGATTATACTGAGAAAAGATTGAGACATTTTTATTATATTGTGAATGATTGGTTGTTATTTGGATTTTGGATTGAGCCCGATCCTACCACGTGGTAAGGCCGCCATTAGTGCACATTAGTTGGCTTCTTCCTTCTTCCCCCATAGTGAGGGATAAGCCTTTGTGATTTCTTATTTGTCCCTCACTCTAAGCACTTTAGTAATACTATCATTAGGAAGCTTAAATATATAGAAAATATTCATAAAGAAAGTTTGATTAAAACAATTATATTTGTGTACCTAGATGATTCCCAAAGCTTGCATTACTCTTCAAAATTAGATGTTACAATTTTCATAAATCTATGGTTATGAAAATTTATATATGTTACACTTTATATTTCAAATACTAACTTAATTTAATTAGTTGGTGGAAAGTTGACTCTATATAAATTTAATAAGAAACTTTAACTACAATACTTATTTTAAATCTACGGTTGACTTTGCGAGCTACGTTATATTAGTTGATTGTAACATAACATATTTAAAATACTTCAAATATTTAAACTCTTCTGATACCAAATTGTGACAATCGTTCATCCAAAACCATTTTAGATTAAATCCAACAATTTATTTGAATGATTAACCATGATAAAAAAAGAAACTTTAAAATTTTAAAATCGCTATCATGGTTAAAAGAAATAAATTTACATTACGAGTAACATCGATCGTTAACTTGGGCCTTAGACTTCCAAAATCCAGAAATATCATTCAACCATTAGCCCAAACCAAACTTATACTTTCAAACATACGAACTGATAAATCATTTTAATATAAGTCATGGAGTTCATTAGTTAAAAGTCAACACTATTAAAAGAGTGTAATATGCAAAGTCTTTAACATCTCTGGCCTTCCAACGACCCCCATATCAATAGTAGTAATAAAAGTATTAGTTTACATCATTAGAGTATATGGGCCCTATGTGGCAATATCTAACAAATCAGCACATATAACAAAAGTCGGGAGGCTATACAAGTTATGACAGCACACTATGCCTCCGGAGCCATCGCTGATGGGCCACCACCTGAACTATCACCTGAAGATAGTAAAAACCACGGGGTGAGACAAATGCCTCAGTAACTAACTTTCCAACTCATCATACATACTAACATGTGCTCGTGAGGTGTTAAGTGGGACAATTATTAATTCTCAAAAACATAGATATATAATTTCAATCATCCAAACCCTTACTATGGGGCTAACAGACAAGTCACATAAGTCTATCCTTCACTATGGGGATTAATCAGATATATAGGCCTATCCCTCACTTTGGAGGACGAATAAGAAGCCATAAAAGCCTATCCCTCACTATGGGAGATGAAGGAAAAAGCCAACCAATGTGCACCAATGGCAGTCTTACCACGTGGTAGGATAGGACTCAATCCAAAATTCAATTAACAACCAATCATTCACAATATAACAAAAATATCTCAATCTTTTCTCAGTGTAATCCATAAGATATAAATCATATATCTTTCCAAACTTCTCCATTACAATTCCAAAAAATCCCACAAGACAATTTTTATAACTCAAAAGTTATAATATATTTACTCAAGTTCCAAATAACAAGTACTATTCTAAAATAGGAAAATACTTACAAACATATTAGCACATATAACAAGTGGAAAGTGGTTACCTCTCGCCAAAGTAATAGTAAGGATTACCATAAGGTCAATCCTTTGCTCAACCAATAATTAATCTACATAATTAATATAACCACATATTAATATTAATTAATTAATTAAACTTCTCTATATTATTTAAATTTCTAATTTAATTAAATTTTTATTCTAAATTTCTGCAACTCTCATAACCCAAAAAATTATTAAGTATTTTAGAAATAACTTAAAATTTTCTAACAAGCCAAATTATTTATTTACCACCTCCAAATTATTTACCTTAATAAAATTTTTTTTTCACAATTTCCAAATATAAAATTACTATGTTCTAAATCCTAAAAATCTCATTTTAAGTTTAAACCTCAAAATTAAACTTTCAAAAATTCAATAATACTTCAAATATTTATAAATAAATAATCTAATTAAAAATTTAATGGTATAACTACCATATATATATATTTCCATAAATAATAAACTTTTTAGTTACAATAATTATTTTAAAAACCACCAGTCACCCAATAAATAAAACTAAACTGATTAAAATCTTAATAATATGTCAAACAACCCAAATAAATTATTTAACTTGAATTTAATCGGAAAAAATATAATATAAATCATATGTAACAGATTTTTCAACTAAAAAAATTAATTTAAATACTAAAAATCAACAAATGGACAAATCTAACCTATTAAAATTAACAACTCATTTACTTCTAAATTTTCATGATCATCTTTTACCAAATTCCATATTTATATCATATATAAGTCTCAAAATTTTCTCTAAGCACTTTAGTAGTACTATCATTAGGAAGCCTAAAATATATAGAAAATATTCATAAAGAAAGTTTGATAAAAAGAACTATATTATGTGCCTAGATGATCCCCAAAGCTTGTATTATTTTTCAAAATGTAAACTTTCTTTGCTCCTCTCTCGTTCTCTCTTTCTCTGATTCTTATTCTCTCTCTTTCTTTCCCCACCCTCGTCTTCTGGCTGTACACTCTCTCTTTTATGCTGCAAATTCCAACCACCCATCACAAATTTTCCTCATTGCATTTAATTCTCCTTCCCCCAAAGTCTTCATTCTCCTTTCCATACATTTGCCCCCATTTTCCACTCTCTCCCAAATTTTCCACCTTCAAATTTCAACTTTCCACCGAAAGTTAGTGGAAAGTTGACTCTATTATATTTTTTATTTTTTTTGAAATATATATTTTTTTGAAATAAAAAAAAGTAAAGTAAAAAATATATATAATAGAGTCAACTTTCCACCAACTTTCGGTGGAAAGTTGAAATTTGAATGAAAAATTTGGGAAAGAGAGAGTGGAAAATGGGACAAACGTATGGATCGTATGGATCAGATTGCGCTATTATCATATCTATCCACTTTACACGACATATTCCACGTGTCACAGTCGGAAAAAAAAGTATCATATGGATCCATCTTATATTATTGAGCCCGAAGAGGTGAAGTTGTGGGAAAATTTGACCTATCAAGCAAAACCACAGTAGATTTTAGATGCTAAGGGTAAACAATTGTGGAACAAAACCATATACCTTGTCAAGATCTTTTAAAAGAGCATAAATCCTAATGATGTTACATAGGCATATATATATTTTCATAAATAAGAAACTTTAACTAAAATAATTATTTTAAAACCTCCAGTCACCCAATAAATAAAACTAAACCGATTAAAATTTTAATAATATGTCAAACAACCTAAATAAATTATTTAACTTAATTTTAATTGGTATAAATATGATATATCTCATAAATAACATATTTTTTAATTAAAAATTAATTTTTAAATACTAAAATCAACAAATGGACAAATCTAAACCAGTAAAAATGATATACTATAACAGATCTATAATACTATGGTTAACACTCATCAAAACTAAATACTTGCTATGAACTCTATATCAAAAATTTTCTCTAAGCAATACAAAATTACTATCATTAGATAGATCTGACTGAGTAGAACAATTTTTATGAAGGAAGTTTTGTAATTAGAAGTAGTTTTACTTACCAAAACTATATGAAACGATGAAGAAAGAAGGGAGAGAGATGAGCGACGCCACAAGTGGAATGAAGGCAGGGAGAAAGAGAGAGAGAGAGAGAGGAAAAGAAAAAAGACGGAGGAAGATAAAAAGAAAACACTCGGGACAAACTGAAGTTAAAGACCCTAGGTAAAACGGAGAAAATAACAATTTGGAACTTTTTTTTAATTTTTAAATATTTAAATCCTTAGAGTAGAATTTAAGATGTTACAATGGACATCATTTCAATGTAAAGTAAAAGGCTGATTTTTCTTAGATAAATGACATTCTAATCACTAATGTTTATATAAAATAATCTTCAATTTCAAAAATTTTAGAATCAAGTTATTTTAATACCGTGTAGTCAAGAATTGGACGAATGGTGTAATGAAATGAATACTACTTGGCTATTGAATAGTTATTGCATCGATATGGAAATTATTTTTTATATTTTTTGTCAAAATGAAATATTATTGAAATAGAAAAATTAAATTTTATTATCAGTAATTTATTTTCCACAAAGGGTTTAAATATTTGTTACTTTTTTGTTAAATAGGCATATACATATCATTTTACTCATTAAAAAGAATAGACAACATAAACATTTTAAAATTTTCTGGGTGTATTTTTTTATGTTTTACTCTAACATAGCTTGTAATTTAAGAATTATTCACAGTCAATGAAATACAAAATTAATAATGTAAAATCTTCATTTCATAAGACTATTTAAAAAATATTAGATATGAAGAAAAATAATAATTGCCTCATATTTTTTGTATTTGTGTTTAATATTCACAACAGAGATTTTGATACATCTAAGGAGCATTATTTTATTGATTGACTAAAAATAAATGTTATTCTTTCCTTTTCCATGACACACCAGATATATAAATTTTTTCTTATTTTTTCAAGTCTCATTTAATTTTCCATTTTTATTTTAATTCTTATAATAAAATTATAGGAACCAATTGGACCCTGCCTTAAGTGAAATGGACTGTTTGACCTTTTTGCTTTAAATTATTTCACTAATCGCTTTCATTTATTTTAATAGAATATTTTGTTTTCATTCTCATGATGCGGATTGCGCACCCCGAAAAGAATCAATACATACGACTTGCGCCCTTGCCTGTGTAGGTTTTTTTTTTAAAATAAATAAATAGAAAGTAAATTTTATCACACACCAAATAAAATATTATACAAAAAGGTTGACCAGCCATGCTCCGGGCTTGCTGGGATAACAATAAAAATCCCTTATAAGCATGTTTCACATAAATCAAATAAATTTTTTTTTAATACACTTATCTCGCATTCCGTAAATCATGATTGAAAAACCTTCCATCAATTTGAATCCAATAAACCGGAAGAGAAGGCCAGCCCAACAAAACTAAAATAAAAAAAAGAACAATGAGAATATATGTTCATATTTATTGTCTTATAGTGTCTCGAATACGATTACTTCCAATGAGAATATACCTATACATAATAAAAAACTTATAGAAAAGTACATTATTTAAAAAGGTAACATATAAGTTGTTTAATTAATTATACTTCTCACAAAATAGCATTATAGAAATTTTATTATATTATAATTTGACAAAATATGAAAGTTAGAGAAGTAAAATTTATCTGCATTTTGCTAAATTACTCTTTCTTAATTATAAGGGAAGTGTGAGGTTGGCTCGGGCTTTTTAGCGAACTAAGGCGTGTTTCAAACTTACAAAACTTAAAATATATTATTTTCACGCTCGTTTTCATTTTATTTATATCTTCATTCTCGCATCTGTTCCATTTTAAAAAAATTCTCCCAGGTTCAAAAGGAGCCTAACAAAATTTGGCATCTTCATTTCCTAAATATAGTAATTAATACCAAGGAACAAAAAACCGGACCGGTAACTAAACTAGTCGAGACATTGGGTCAAGGGTCATTGGTCGGACCGGGATCGGACCGGTCATATAAAAATAATACAATTTAATTGGTAACATTAAAATAGAATAATCCTAATATCTATTTGACTATTCTACTTTCAGATTTCATTCATATGGACGTTTATTCATTGGTCTGGATTTAAAAAATTGAAAAAACAAACACACACAAATTTCAAATGCCCACAGCCCATACACCGAATGTTTTAATTTTACTTCTTCAACCTCAAAGATCAATTTAGATAATTAGATTTCATATCACTCATAGCCGAAAGCCTAAAACACGGAAGCAAGACCAAGAAAGGAAAAAACAGAGCACATCGAATTGAAAGAAAATAACAAACTAGACAACAAAACCACAGAAAAATAGGTAGAAGGAGAAGGAAGAATCTCGGGCTGCGACAATGGTTCTACCACCGTAAAGAAGAAATGATGATGGGGACTGACGAGCTGCTGCCGCGACCTACGACCGGCAAATCTAATTGAAGAACTGAGAACGACAACCTCTACTTTGACCAGGACACGTCATGTGAAGACCGATGACCTCCGATAGCGAAGAAAATGGCAGCTATAATGAGGAAGATTGAAGATCAGACTTGCGATGAGGTTGAGGGAGACCGGAGATCAAACTTGCAATGATGCCATTTTGGAGCTCTGCCGAACAAGGAGCTCTGTTGGAGACCGTCGTGCCATCTTGACGCTAGGGAGTAGGGATTTAGGAGGAGGCGATTTTGATTTTAGGGAGGCGAGCTGCTGCACGAGCTAGAGGAATGAGGAATCAGATTCAGGTCACACATCAAATGGTTTTGGCATATCGGAAAAAAGGAATCGGGTAACCCAGCCAACCGGGATTACTCGGTTATATACCGGTTATGACCGGTTTAACATGTTTTTTACCGTTCGATTGGCTCCCGGTTCAGCTACTAAACCAGACCAGACTGCGGACTGGTTCACCAGTTTTCCGATCGTACCGGCCAGTTCGGTCTGTTTTTTTTCCTTGATTAATACACTTATGCATTAATTTTTTAAGCTAATTATTTGACCCAAACGTCATTAATGTTTGATTCAATTGATGTAGTTAAATAATCGTCAAATCAACATATAATAGACGGACACATGCACAACTATGTCAATGTTAAGGTCAAATTCAAAACCTCATCCAAGTATTGTGGTGGCATTGCCTCCAGGACAACAACTAGCTGACTGGTAATTAATAAACTTGATATCCATATATTATTTTGAAAAAATTGTAAAAAAAGACCTTTGAAATAACAAAATCGGGAAATAAGTGTTTAAATTAACAAAATTACTATCAGAAATTAGGTCCTAAATATAAATTATGAAATGTTAAAAAAAAAAAAACAAAATACCCCTCCTTTTCTTTCTTTTATCTCATCCCCCTTCTCTTTCCTACCCATCACCTTTATTTCCACTATGTATCAACCAATTAATCAAAGCTGTCCAAGAAAACAATTTCTTATGTAGTACTCTATGAAATACTCCTCCAATCCTTAATATAGGACCTAATTCTTGAGTTAGTTTTGATCCTAAATATAAAACTCATTTATCATATTTATCATTTTTCTCTAAATTGCCCAAATGGATACTCCCTCAACCATAATCAAGTAGAAGAGGGAGATGGGGTATTAAAAAAGATGATTATGGTGTTTTAAAAAATGTGTCACTTTTCTTATAATTAAGTAACTTATCTAACTTCCTTAATCTAATCAAATTAGTTAATTAAAATTAGCTACAAAATTAGCCATGGAATTTTTTGACGGAAGAAATTCAGTGGCTAAAATATTATAATTGAGATTTGTGATGGAATACTTTTTCGTGACTAATTCTCTAGCTAAAATATAATATTAATATAACATAATACAATAATATAATAAATATCATAAACATATAATTAAATTATATATCATACGAATGTTAAATAAAATAATTAAATTAAAAAATATATTTATGAAAAAATTATTTACTATTTAAAATTCAAAATTAGTGTTTATTTAAAATAATTTTTTTAAAAATAAAGCATTATAAAATAAATAGTAAAACAAATATCTAAAAATTATTTTGTTACAAAAATAGTTATGATTAAAATTATCATATAGTTTATTTTTAGTTTCTAATAATAAATATGTGTATATATAATTATTTGTGTAAGAAAATATTATATATTTATATATATTTAATTTTAAATAATAAGTTAGTAAGTTCATTACAGCTCAACTGGTAAAGTCGCGCGAACACAAACAAGGTCTTTGGTTTGAGCTATAGAGAAGTTACTTTGTGGAGGAATTATATGGTGGTGACACATGGCAATACAAAGTGGCATGTGAGATAGCGACACGTGGCAGTAGAGGTGAGGTGGCAGCGATATATGAAGATGAGGTAGTGACACATGGTGGCAGAGGTGAGGTGGTATTTTAATTTTTTTTAAAAAAATATATTAGAGATGGAATTTCAATTCTGTCTATAATCCGATTAGTGACAAAAAAAATTAGTGACGAAACAAATTCCGTCACTAATTTTGTCGGCAATATGATTCCATTGCTAATCCATCGCTAAATAAAAATTATATCGGTAAATTTCGTTGCTAATCACACGGTTTTTTGGTAGTGAGCATTTGATTATCATCCATTCTGAGCATACCCATACATATCATGCCTGTCCGAGCAACCAAATTTAACAAAGAAATTGAATTAAACATGGAAGGTGCAGATGGGTTGCGGCGCACAGAAGATAGTCGGGGTTGGAGCAAGTACTGAGAAAGAGGCATTCATCACTAGACTTCGAGCAAGGACGCCCCTAGCCACGAGCAGATGCAGAGAAATTTTTGTGACAGAGCACAATGGATATTAAGAACTCAATTATGTGTTTATTAGTGTCGCTCTCGGAAGCAATGGATTTTTGGTGCTTTGGTCCTGAGCTTTACTTTCTTTGCTTTCGCTTTGAAGTTGTAGCTTCAATTTGTGTTGAGCCAAGCTTTCTATGTCTTTCTTTTGAGAATGAAATTGCTCTTTTAGATCCTTTCCCCGAGCTGATATTACTCGAGCACGGAGATCTCTTTCAGGCTCATTATCCTTTTCTTCACCTCTCAGGTTTGATATAGTAATGTGATGTTCACGTTCAATATTTTTTTTTTTTTGAGAGAAGAAAAAAGTGAGGAAAAAGGAGTAGCAGAGATTGGCTTTTATTATTTTAAGGCGAGTTGTTTATATCAGTGTTTTTATTTTAGGAAAAATAGTTCTGCTAAAACTTATCTTAATGTAAATAGTTTTTCAACACTTGTTATTTTACTTGTCATTGACAACTAAATTATGAAAATAATACTAATTTCTAATAAAATTTAAGTTAATATGAATATTTTTTTAACACTTATTATTTTTCATATTAGACTTGTTATTGACAAATAAATTGTGAAAATAATACTAATTTATAATAAAATTTAAGTTATTTGTGAATAACTTTTCAATACTTGTTAGTTCCCATACTAGACTTGTTATTGACAAATAAATTGTGAAAATAATCTCACTTTATAATAAAACTTAAATTATGATAATAAGATTTTCAACACTTGTTATTTTTCATACTAAACTTTTCATTGGCAAATAAATTGTGAAAATAATATTAATTTCTAATAAGACTTAAGTTATAATAAATAGTTTTTCAACACTTATTATTTTTCATATCAGATTTGTTATTATCAACTAAATTATGAAAATAATACCAATTTTTAATAAAACTTAAATTAAGGTGAATAATTTTTCAACACTTGTTATTTCCTATATCAAACTTGTTATTGGCAGCTAAATATCTTATTTCCCACTGCATTCCAAGGATTTTAGATGATGAAGGAAACTAAATAACCACCATTTTTTTGGGGGTGTTTTAAATCAACATTTTTAGAAAACCGGCTCTTTTTAAAAGTCAGTTAAACAGCTTTACATTTACGATACTGAGTGGCAGACCTCGCTTTGGCCTTTCACTGAGTTTGAGGTTTTTGTAACTATTACCGTACCAAAATGCTTGCTTTCCAGACTAACAACACATTACACGTTTCTTTGAGCGGAAAATTTAACAAAGGTAGCAACAAAATTCAATTCTCAAGAGGTGCATTGAAAATCTACCACGAACTAAAAGCACGCTAAAGCAGCACAAGAGTAGGACACAGCCCAAGATAATTAGGATGACGTAGCCAACCATAGCAAAAGCGCTTGAAATCAATAAAGAATACTAGTCTATCAACAATTTGAAATATGTAATTACTTCTCTGATCTTTAATATAAGATCCATTTAACTAATTTGATTAAAGTAAGAAAGTTAGATAAGTTAGTTAATTATAAGAAATGTGACACGTTTTTCCTAAAATACCATAATAATATTTCTTAATACCCCATCTTCCTCTTCTACTTGATTATGATTGATGGAGTTTCTATATGGGTAATTTAGAAAAAACTAATAAATATGAAAAATGAGTCTTATATTTAGGACCAAAACCAACTCGACAATTGGGTCCTATATTAATGACCTGAGGAGTACCTCAGATATGTTGGAACACTTGCCCGTGTATAATGTACAGAGACTTTATTTGTTTAAAATGAATACATTTTGGTTTTGTTTTTGTTATTAGTGATAATATTGTTGATATTTCGTATGCAAATTTTGTAACCATAGACTATGTGTATATGATGTTAATTTCTACAGTAAATAAACTTAATGTTAATAGCTTTTGAAGACTTATTAGTTTCCAATGAAAACTTATCATTGGCAATTAAATTGTGAAAATAATATGAATTTATGCACTAAATTAAGTTAATGTTAATAGTGTTGCAAGATTTGTTACTTCTCAATGAAGACTTGTTATTAGCAACTAAATTTTGAAAATAATGTCAATTTATACACTAAAAGAAGTAAATGTTAATAGCTTTACGAGACTTGTAATTTTCCAATGAAAATTTGTTATTGACAACTAAATTTTGAAAATAGTGTTAATTTTTGTGTTAAAGAAAGTTAATGTTAACAGCTTTGTAAGACTTGTTATTTTTTAATGAAGACATGTTATTGGCAACACAATTTTGAAAATAGTGTCAACTTATGCACTAAAGAAAGTTAATATTAATAGTTTGCAAGACTTGTTATTTCCATATGAACACTTATCACTTGCCAATAACAAGTCATTATTAGAAAATAACAAGTGGTGATTAGGAACTTATTATTTTCTACATCGAACTTATTATTTCTAATTATAAACTTGTTATTTTTTTATAAAATTTGTCAATTCATCATATTCAACTTGTTATTCCTAACTATTTAACAAACTTGTTATTTTTTTTTTGAGTAGAAAAGGATTTCATTAAGCAAAGATATGTACAGGGTGCCTACAACTCGAAAGGCGTGAGAAACAACAAACGAAATAAAAGAAAAACAGAGCACTAGACTTTAGAGTCAGTTCAGTTGGCTACAGAAGTCCTTGGCTGTAATAATGTGATCAATGAAAGAAATAGCCTCGTTGACCAAGCGGAAATTGTAAGTCCTCTTATTGCCGAAGATAAGAGTGTTGCGTGCGTGCCATAGCCTCCAACAAACTCCAAATAAGACACACCATTGAGGGTTGGTCTTCCTACAACTGAGGTTTTCCTGAAACCAATCTGAAAGGCTAATCAAGCTAAAGCGTGTTAGGTAAGAGGATGGCGTGATTAGTTTCCAGCACTCGACCGCTAGCTTGCATTGTCTTAGAACATGATCCACATCTTTCGTGCTTGAGTTGCAAGTCCCACAGAAGGCGTTACTTGTCATGTGCCCTCTGGTTCTCTCACTGTTTGTTAGCAGCTTCCCTCCTATGGCTAGCCAGAGAAAAGTTTTGATTCTATTCGGTCCTGGCCATCTCTATGCTAGCATCCATTTACTTTCTTCTTCATTTAAATCATTCTAAGTGAGTAGGTTGTAGGCCGGTTTAACTGAAACTTCACCACTTCTCTCTAGGTGCCAATAGCCCCTTGTTGGCAGATCCGTGCATAGAGGTACTGGTGTTGCAATTATCTCTTCTGCAGTCTCTTGGGAGAGCTTATTCTCAAACTTGTTCCGGTCCCACTAGCCATTTGGGGTTATAAACTGGGAGATTGTCTCCTGTAATTCATATTCTTCAAGAGGTACAAAGGCAAGGCGCCTTAGCGGACCATGATTACCAATCCAGTTATTTGTCCAGAATCGAGTTTGGCATCCGTTTCCAATGCTCCATTTGATGCCCGAGCTAGCATCCTCCCAAACTGAAGACAGACTTCTTCACAAACTTGTTATTTTTAATTATAAATTTGTTATTTCATATATAAAACTTGTCAACTTATCATATTTAACTTATTATTTTTAACTACCTAACAAATTTGTTATTTCTAATTATAAATTTGTTATCTCCTATATGAAACTTATCAATTCCTTGTCCTTAACATGTTATTTCCAACAACTTATTACCAAATTTATTATTTTTAATTATAAACTTACCAATTCATGATACTCAATTCCCAACTACTTAAGAAACAAGAAATATCAATAGAAAACAAAAAGATGTACGAATCAAACTTGTCCATTTTATACATACCCTCCCTCTGTCCTCATAATCTAATATCTCTTTATATCTCTCTCCCCTTTAATTTCGCTCTCACAGCACACACATGAAGTTCTCATGTCTTGTTTGATCATCTTCCTCGTTCCAAACAATATGAGCAATATAAGCATGGTGAGGCGAAGTTGCCCCTAGGTTTCAGGTTCCATCCCAGAGATGAAGAACTTGTGTGCGAATACTTGATGAAGAAAGTCACAAACTGATAATTCCGATTCCACTCTCATGATCGACGCTGGCCTTAACAGGTCTGAGCCTTGGGGTATTACAGGTCAGTAATATTCATCTCTTTCTCTTTCTTATTTATAATCTCCTCATCATCGATCATTCGTTCTCTAGCTTCTTCTTCTTCATATATATATGGACAGTCTGGTATGAAAGTGAAACTTAATTTCAGAAGTTCCCTTTTTTTGCCTCCTATATAGTTCAGTTTTGTTTTCATTACATTAATACACTATATATGCATCAACTAAGCTAAATGGATAAGTTTGACCGGTACGCATTTTTTGTTTCCCACGGATATTTCTGGTTTACTGATGGCGAAATATTGCTTTGAACGATTCTATTTCCGTTTCAAGAAGAAAGGAAGAGGAGGAGAGGAAGAAAGAAGAAAAGAGAAGGAGAAGGTGAGATGGAAAAAAAGAGAAGGAGAAGAAAAAGGGCATTTTCATCTTTTATCTAACATTTCACAATTTATATTTAAAAACCAGTCTCTAGTAGTAATTTTGTGAATTAAAGAATCTAAATTCTTATTTTATATATTTAAATGTCTTTATTTACAATTTTTCTTATTATTTTGCAGAAATGACTGTTTGATCCCAAGAAATAAAAGTAATTATAAAAAGTGTCATAATAAAAGAGTAAAAAATTTAAAATTGTGTAGGAAATGACAATAAGCTTCATATTACTCATTTACCATTAAAATTTTTAACACGCAAAAGTATATATTTAATCTTTTAATTTTATATAAGATTTGAATTTAGTTTATTAATATTTTAAAGTATATTTTTAGTTATTTGATTTTTAAATTATTAGTCTCAAATAATAATTTATTTATAACAATTATAATTATTTTGGAAAATTAAATTTAATATAGTCGGACTGAAAGTTGAAATTTTATAAAAATATATTTTAGCTTTTGTAGCAAGTAGCAGTTATATTTATCGAGACCGATAGTGATTTCAGCTGCTATCTTTATAAATAAAATTATTTTTTAAATTAATTTTGAGTTTGATTTGATTTGGGGGAGAGTATCTTTTTTAAAGTACGATCAAACCCTCTAAATCCGATTCAAATCATTCGCGGGAACCATTTATCCAAAGGATTTGTGAACTGATCGACGGTGAATCGTTAATCAAGCGGTGATCGGATAAATTTCCATATCAAAGAGAATCAGATAAACTTGCCCCCACTTCCCGTGTCAGACACAAAAATCTAGCTCACTCCATTCCCTTCCTTAAACCACCATCCTCTCCCTCGCTCTTCCACGCCACGCGCTCCATTATCCGTCCACGTCGTCAAACACTCTGGCGCGTTCTTCTTATTTCCTCATAACGCGTGAGCCTCACTCTCAACGACTTCATATATAAATAACTAGCATTTTGGTGGACTTTCGCCTTTTGCAGTTTTTGGAGACTCTCTGCGCCTGGCTTCCTGGGAACTCTGGCTTTTCTCTGTGTTAGGGTATATAGCTTTGCCGATCAGTGGAGCAAACCCCCTTCCGGTCAATTTCGAATTCTGAATTTCGATTCTGTTCGGTCGGGGATCGCGAAGTAGTATCAGAAGATGAAGATATTCGTTAAGACTCTCAAAGGCACCAACTTCGAAATCGATGTCAAGCCTGAGAATACGGTTTGCTCATTTCTCTGTTCTACCCGTTTTTGTTCGGAATATCAGTGTTATTGGTATTTCGAATTGCGTTTATTCATTGGTTGTCTGTGGTTGGCTCGCGAAGCCTTGAAACTGAGGGATAATTAGGGTTTTTCCTTCTTTCTCTTTTTCCCCCGCGTTGTTTCTGATTATGGGTCCTGGATGTGTTAATTGTTATGAATTTGATGGTTGATTCGAAATTGGCGGTATAATATGGTTACCTTCTGAATCGTAATTGACTGGCTGGCTGATTGTTTAGTTCTGTTGGTCCCTTTTGTCTACGTAATATTATCAGTGGCAATGTCTTGTAGATGCTCATCTGGACTTTGCGTTGCATTGGGAAATCTTGCGTGGAAAGTTTTGGTGATATTGACTTGTGATAGTGAATTAGCGGCAATTGTGGACATTTGCTTGCTGGGAATTGAATTTCACTCGTCATTGGAATTTAAAATAAATTTAATTGCTAATATATGACCATGAATTGGTGGAACTTTTTGTTTTTTTCCCCTAAATGGAACCATCATCATTCTTTCACCATTTCTGTCAGCTAAATTGTTAGAGGGATTTTCATGTGCGTCATCGAATCGTACTTAGAACTTTGTTTTATAACCATTGTGCATATTTGGTGGTTGAGGTGGCATGGTTACTACAATTAACACTGACTGTGTATATTCAGTAGTTAAGGTGGCATGGTTCTTGCAATTAACAATGCCAACTAGCAAGTTTGGACGATCAGTGATGTTGTTGAGTTTCGCCGTTTTGACTTTACAAAGTTGAGCAAATCTGACTTGTATGGACTGCCTGCATCTGGCACTGGGATCAACAACCATTTGGCTGATAAGATGTGAAAATTAAAATTGTTTCAACGTGGGGTTCGTCTTTATCTTGGAAATGTACATTTTCTTACCCTTTTGGCGGAAAATCTCTAGTGGTTTTGAATATCTTATACTGATTTTAAGCCATCAGAGGAACTATTCAAATGTGATAATTTTTTATCATTATTTCATGTTGTTCGTATTCCTATATGTGATAGTTATGGAGTTGTATCTTGTTCTGTTCTTTCTGTTTTTATGAATTGTGAATTTATTTTGTGTTGTGAAATTGCAGCTAGACGGTCTAGTTTCATGTCTGGAAATAGAATAACCTGCAACCTTATTATATGAGTAAATTTCCATACAGGTTGCTGAAGTGAAGAAACATATAGAAACTGTCCAGGGTGCAGCTGTCTATCCTGCTGCACAGCAAATGCTTATTCATCAAGGGAAAGTTCTCAAAGATGGTACTACCTTGGAGGAAAATGAAGTAGTTGAAAACAGTTTTGTTGTAATCATGCTATCAAAGGTATTTTGTCTTAAAACTAACTTCGATTTTTAATATTGTCAAATTATGCTCCATAACCGTTTGTATTTATTCTGGTGGATTTGGGTTTTCATTCAGGTTGCATATGTAATGTTTAATATTTAAACATGAAAAACTATATATTTGTCAAGAATTGTTTGTATTTATTTGGTGCGCTTATGTTTATTTATCTTCATTGTTGAACTATCACAATCTGAGATGTTAGTTGAAAAATAGAAGGAAATTTCAAGTGATCGAGGATTATCATTGAGTTATAGACTGTTTCTCTTATCTATGCATCTGGATTTCTGCCTCCACATCTAGTAAAACCCCTTAAAATGATCCTTTGTGTTCTAAAGGTGTTGAATGCTTGCTTGGGGCGTACTGGTTTTTTTGGCCCCATATTCGCTGAATTTTGACATATCCTGAGAACTACTCATGACGTAAAATTTACTAGAAATCCTTATAAGCAAGTTTTTAAAAGAACCATTTACCTTGATATTTTTAACGATGACTTGATTGATGTTACATTTTTACCTTGATATTTTGAATGATGACTTGATTGATGTTGCAGTGTTGCGCACAAAATAACTTACAGAAGTAGAACCTTTTTCTTCTTTTTTTTCCCCAGTCATTCTACTTGGTAATATTTTGAGCTGGAGATATTTCAACTAGAATTTAAGGAAAAGTAAAGGTTTTCCCCCTTTCCTGAGAATTTTTGTAGGGAGACTGAGCATCAGTCACTTTAGTTGTTATGCCTGTCATCAAGTTGTGGCTCCTTGTGGTTCATAACCATCCTGTGTTTATCATTTGCGTTCATGTGTCCTCTTGTAATTTTAATTCGTTGCCAGCAAATGCAGATCTATGCTAATAGCCACAGCAAAACTTGTGTGCACGAATTGTTGTTTAAACTTAACCTTCCCGAAGTTTATTATTTGATCTTCAATGTTATTTTTGGAAGTTCTTCCTTTTGCCTTGACTCTCTATTCTAGTTTGACTCGGAATGGAGTTATTTCTAGTGACTGATTTTTCTAGACATAGTTCAATGTTCCTCGCGTATGTATAAGACCGAATCCATTCAATTTTTCATTTTAAAAAGGATTACTAATCCTTAACTTTTCGAGGAATCCTTCATCAGTGGTAATCTGTTTGTTATTTCCAAATCGATTGAAAACAAATCTTTCAATAAATCAATGAAAATAAAAAAGAGATGGTTCTATTTATCAATCTTTTCGACCTCAGTTCCGTAGGAGTAAGTCATATATATGTATAAAATTTGTGGTATATTATCTCTCAGTCCTAAATTCTAACGTGTGCCCTCACAATATGCTAGAGTAAGAGCTCATCAGGTGAGGGATCTACTACTTCACCTTCAGTTAAGGTGAGAAAAATTTTCCCTGTTAAAATGTTGCTAGCGTTACTATTATCATTCCGGCCTTTGTCCTAGTATTCTCCCACTTACCTTTTAATGGATAATTCATATAATGATTCAATAATCAATTTTCATCCTCCCTTCCAAAAAAAAAAAAAAAAAAAGCCCATATGCCTTTTGAGTCACCACAAAATTAACCTATTTGAGTATGGGCGTGGGGATGAAAATGGTATGAAATTGGGGATTTTCACTGTGATCTTTAAGGTTACCCATTGGGCTTGGAATTTGACAACTTTCCAATGAAGATTTGCTAGATATAATATGTATGTATCATCTGGTTTGTTTGATACATTCAAGGATAATATTGTTGAGACTATAATTTAGATTCATGTTTTTGTTGTTTGAGTAATAGTATAAAAATCTTTTGGTGATTTTATATGAATATATTTTTCTTAGAAAAGGCCTAATGTGAAAGAGTGTCACGCATTTTAAAAATTTTACAGGTAAATTGATCTGAATCTATAAAGGAATGGGCATTATGTGAAGGTTTGACTCCAGGGATGGGAAAATAGTTCTGTCTGAATTTGAGGATGGGGCTATTCACATCTACAAATAATAACAATGTAGATATGATGCAGTGGAAAATATTGTTATGTATTAAAGAATTTAATGGATAACATTATTTTTCCGTTGTAGGCTCCTCAGACCAGTTCAGCTGCTACGCCAGCCCCTGCGTCAACAGCACCTCAAGCTCCTGCTACAGCTGGGGCACCGTGAGTCATTGATTTTTTCTAAATATCTTCAAGCATAAGATTGTATAACTATTTTGATGTGAAATGTATCTGTCATTTCAACTTGACAGGCCTGCATCTATTACTGCACCTGCACCTGCACCTGCACCTGCTCCTTCACCTTCACCAGCTCCAGCTCCTGCTGTGTAAATCTCTATTTCATGTGTTGTTTGTTTGCTATGTTTGCATTTTTGCAAGGGCAATATTCTTCCCATGTTTTTTGGGTTTTTCTTTCTTGAGTTTGATGTTGATATATATGTTGCTGGAGCAGGTCAGGGTCTGATATCTATGGGCAGGCAGCGTCTAATCTTGTTGCTGGGACCAACTTGGAGGGAACAATCCAGCAAATTCTTGATATGGGTGGAGGGAGCTGGGATAGGGATACTGTTGTCCGAGCTCTTCGTGCTGCTTATAACAACCCTGAGAGAGCTGTGGAATACTTGTATTCGGTATGTGAATTTCTGATGCTTGTAGCTATTCCTGTCTCTTTTTTAATGTTAATTATTTTCTAGTTCAGGTGTCCAACTCAGCAGAGACATTTAACTATTAGCTTAATTATGTGTCCAGAATTTATAATTTGATGATTGTCTTTCTTTCTATGTATTAGTGATGGCTGACGAATAAACTGATCGTTTTGTGTCTGGCAAATTATTCTGTCAATGATAAAGATAAAAGTTGATATATAAGAGTAAATAGACTTGTAACCACATCATCTTCTGGAATCTTTTGAACTTAGTGGTTCAAATATTATTTTGGCTTCACTGTTATTGTACTTTCAATTCTGTGGTTTAAGTCTCTAAATTATAACTTTAGGGTATCCCCGAGCAAGCTGAAGCTGCCCCTGTGGCTCGTGCGCCTGCAAGTGGTGCCCAAGCTGGAGATGCTCCCTCCGCAGCTCCACAAGCTGCACAAGCTGCACAACCTGCACAGCCTGCACCTGTTCCTTCAAGTGGACCTAATGCCAATCCTTTGGATCTCTTTCCTCAGGTGGCTGTTGCTTCTTGTTTGTTACCCCGATTTTTAATCAAAGAAAGATACTGGAGATTTCCCAGGTGGTGTGCTAACATGAATGTAACAGGGTCTCCCAAATGTTGGTGCTGGTGCTGCTGGTGCTGGCAATCTTGATTTTCTGCGCAACAGTCAACAGGTATCATCTTTTCCTCCAATCTGTGTCAAATTTGTAGAAAGTTGGTGCCGTATGCCTTGAATTATACTTGTGTTTTTATTGTTGCAGTTCCAAGCGTTGCGAGCCATGGTGCAGGCCAATCCACAAATATTGCAGGTCTTTATTGTGATGGTATAATTTTCTATTCTTTGTTTGCAGTTCCTCAACGTTGTTCTTTTTGCAGCCTATGCTTCAAGAGCTTGGGAAACAAAATCCTCATCTAATGAGGTTGATTCAAGAGCATCAAGCTGACTTCCTTCGCCTGATAAATGAACCTGTGGAAGGTGGTGAGGGGTAAGAGATCATTTATGCTGTTCTCTGTTAGTTTTCTTTCATTATTGTTGTCTGCTCTTGGCAGCAGTGGATTCTCTTTTTGCCCCATGTCAGGTGTCTCATTTTTCTATTTATTTACTTTAGGAATATATTGGGGCAGCTGGCTAATGCCATGCCGCAAACAATAGCTGTCACCCCTGAGGAGCGCCAAGCAATTGAACGTGTAAGTTTAAAACCAGTTTGCCATGCAAGGGACTGAATGTCCGTTTTCTTTGTCCGGGGAAGGGGGAAAGAAAATTTCAGTTGAAGTACCTGATTGCTTCCTCCTCTTTTGATATCTAATTAAGGGTGCCACCTATTTCTTTTGTTGGCATTCAAATCCAAATTTGTTTAAAGTCACATTTGGTCCTGATTTAAAAATTATAAGGGGTTATGAACAATTTTAAATTTGAGTGAAATTATACGTCTTAAGAAAGTAATTTGACATGATGCTATGCTGATTGTTTGTCAGATTATGTGATGATAATTTCCTCTGATGTTTATAGTAGCCATGCTCTTAGACTTCTGTTTTGTTTTGTGCCACAGCTTGAAGCAATGGGATTTGATCGAGCACTTGTTTTGGAGGTGTACTTTGCTTGTAACAAAAATGAAGAATTGGCTGCTAACTACCTCTTAGATCACATGCACGAGTTTGAGGAATGATTCCTCCAACTTTGCGGTTCTCAAAATTATTTCGTCCTTTTTTGGGGTCTTTTTCGAACTTCTTCCCGTCGTCTTGTTTAAATGTTTGATAAAGAAGTCGCAGGATGGACGAAAAGGATGTTTTTAACCTCCTCCGCCTCATTATCCCATGTATCTATCATTCTCTGTTTCTAGGATTCTTCTCACTATTATTCATATAAATAGTTTCTTTGGAATATCCTTATACAGGATATGTGCATCATTCCTCTCAGACTTGTTCCCTTTCTGAATTTTTAGTCCTGTTCCGGTGTTTCATGATATTTAGGTAGCTAACACCTTCCAAAGTGGACGCATTTCTGCCATTCAAGGCCTTGTTTGGTATTCCATATCAAATCAAATTATGATAATGTCTGTATTAGTTTTGAAGATCGTTGAAAATGGGATGGATATCGTGTGTAAGTCAAACTTCGAATTAGTTTATTGAGTTTCTTATTTCAATAACGTGATGTGACTCTGATCCAGGGTGTGGTGAAAGAAATTCAGGGGGAAATGAGAAACTATTCAAGGGGAAATCCAAGTTTAGGGTATGTTTGGCTCAATGAGAGGAAGGGGAGGAGAGGGATTTTAATGGAAGGAAAGGGAGGGGAGGAGAGTAGAAGGATTTTAATATTATCTTGTTTGGATTTATTAAAAAAGAAAAGAAAAGAGAGGAGAGGGGAGGGAAAACTATTTTAATGTGGATAATTTTACTCTTATTTTATTTAAGATATGTGCATAATGGTCATAATATGACAAAATATAGACATAATGGTCACAACATGACAAAATATGGGTATAATAGTTATAACATAGCAAAATATTGTTTTTTTCTTCTAAATCCTTTTAATTTTGAAAGGGAGGTTAAAGAGGGGAGGAGACCTCCGCTCTTAAAATTTATGTGTTGTCAAATAAAAGAAAATGATTAAAATCTCTCCCTTTTCTTCCTAAATCCTTTGTACCAAACACATCTTAACATTTATAAAATTGAGGCATAACATTGCGTAGTAAATTTGAGAGTGATGCCCACAAATTTTTTTTACGCAACTATTCAACGTTGCAGAGCATCTTGGTTTGCACTTATTTTGGGAATAATCTAAGAAATTGGACATCCTTATCAATAATTATTTAGGGTTTGATTGGTTTCTTGTTTTGAAAACGGTTTTTTTTTTAAAAAAAAAAAAGAAAAACTAAAAAGCTTGTTTAGTAACTTTTTTTCAGTTGATTGTTTTAAAAAGCAGAGAAACAGTAATATGTTTTTAAAAGCTGAGAAGGCAAAATAATTTTTTATGTTTTTGCTTGTGTTTTTTATTTTTTGTTTTGAAGATTGGATAAATTTTCTTCTCTTTCTATCTACTACTTGCAACCTATCACTGCTAGTGACAACTGACACTTGTTAAAGTGTAAATTTTTTAAATATTTTTTTTAAATGTGATTTTTTTATTTTTTCTGAACAAATTTTTTTTCTTCCCAAAAATTGTTTTTAAAAATAATTTTATAAAGTTATTTTGAGAACAACAAAACAAAGAATAAAAACAAACATGCTCTTAGTCTCCATTTGCAATGCTGCTTTTCTTACTATTTTTTCCACTTGAAAAAGGTATCCTTTCCGGCGTGCAAAATCTTTGCGAGAGCTTTATTGTACCTTGGGACAACATCAACAAAGTCACGCGATAATTTGTCTTTGACATATTTAATCAACAGTAGCCTACATTTTTTAATGGCCAGGAAGTAGCCCACATATTGAAACTAATTGATAATAATTGAAACATTATGAACTAGTTTTCTTCTATGGGGCCGTATATACCCAACTAACCTTTATTTTTTAATAAGAGATATGAAAAAAATATCTATTTGACAAGTTGATGTACACTTTGTGTTCCCAAATCTATTTAGGAGTCAGATAATTAATTCACAACTATTAAAAAATTAACCAATCTAGTTATTTATAATAAACATGTACTAGTTTTTCTAAAGTATATTTGTTTTAATCAATTACAGAACCCACCGTTTGCGAATGTAATTAAAGGAGATAGTTTTTTTTAAAAAATAAACATAAGAATCAAATAACTGATTTACAGAAATACATATTTCCTAGTCTTTCCTAGCGGTCTGAAAATGTTCACCACATCTACATATATATAATCACCTCACCTTCAGCAACCAACTTCGGAGCAAACTCTAAGCTTTCGCACTTCAACAAATTCTTATATTTAGAATAATGGAGGGAATATTTATGAAAATTAAAGCAATATGCGGTTTTCTTGTTTTCATCTTCAACTTCAAATATAAAAAGATAGAGGAACGGATACTTTCTTTGGTTATGTTGATAAGGTTCCAATCCTTGACATTCTTCTTTTTGTATAAACTCTTGCAACGCTAGATGAAACCCGGTTGCGCAGTCAAGCTCTTCTTTGCCAACCAGTCAGCTGCTTTATTCACTTCACGCCTCACATGTGTAATATCTGCAGCCCATTCTCCGCTCATATAACACCTTTGGCTTCTCTGATGATTTCACAATCAGCATGCAGTTCATTAGTCTCTGCTGTAATCAGGTTTAAGGCTTCTGCCGAGTCCGTCTCAGGCATAACTTGTCTGTACCCCATATCCCATGCGAGTTTGAGACCATGTACACACCCCCAAAGTTCTGCAGATAAGCCATCACCTTCATAGGGGCGAAACATGAACCCTCGTATGAAGGACCCATTCTCGTTCCGCAGTAGTCCGCCACTTGCAGCGACGTTCGACGCAAAAGAGAAGGCCCCATCCACATTTATCAATATGGTAGGAAAGTGAAGGCCGAGGTAGATTTAGACAAAGTTGCTTTAATGATGTTTTTCCCCCTTAACAACTAAGGTTTTTAAAAATTCTGGTAATTAATTGGGTACGCCTTCAATTGGGACAAAAGTGCGAATATTAGGTAATTATTAGAAAATTAAATACACAATATTACAGTTCAGATATTGTTTATATGTTGTAAATAATATTTGCTTTTGCCTCTTTTTCCCGGGAATATATATATGACTCATGTTTAATTAAAACAAAATCATATTCTCTGAATTCATTTTTTCATTTAGATATGGAGAGACATAAGATAATAGGATAGTAGAGTGAGTTTCATCTATTTCATACAAAATCCAAAATGAGTTGTGATTTTCATTATCGGTTGACAGTATAATTTCCTACATTACTTTTAATATATTTTTAATATTTATATTGATATTTTGGGGGCACATTAATATAGATGTGAACCTCTCTTGATAATGAAGTCAATTTAAAATATTTAATATGTTAACTAAAATTTTATAAACAGAGTTGTCTGTGATGTTTAGACTAGCATATGATTAAAGAAGAAAAAGAGATTGAAAAAACGAAAAAAGAAGAAGAAGATGGATGTGGTGGTTGCGGAGTTTGGGAGTGTCACGGAAACGAGAAATAATAATGGAAGGCATAATCATTAAGTCCCTAATTTGCAATTATTCACAAACCGTCCAACCTCATCATTTACCTTATCAAATCCTCAAATCCAATTCCACTTTCCTCGATTTTTTTTAAAAATTTGGCCAAAAAAATATTTTTTTTCCAAAAAAAGGATTAATTTCTTTCAAAAAGAATTAGACAAAAGCAAAATCAGATTTATTATAAAATAAAATGTATTAAAAAACGGGGAAATTTTTCCAAGTGTGAATACCTATAGCTCGAATAACTATAATATAAACAATATAATTGCTAAAATACCTTTTGTTGTATAAGTATAATTAATGAAAAAGCTGTAATTCCTAACTTCCCATAGTTTCTGCAGATCACTTTCTCTGGAACAAATTGAGTGTAATTACGTCCTAAAATATGAATTTAATAACAATTAAGTCCAAACAAATTTTATTAAAAAGTCAGTAGTAAATATCATTTTTCATAGTTAACAAAATGCGAGATTTTTAGTTTCAAATCACAAAATATCTGAATTAAGTTGTATAACTTGTCTTTAGGTGAAATATTATGAAAAGCTAACTATATCATTAAGTTCATCATCTAGAACCTAGCCATCATTCTTCTTTTATAATTCATGTTGTCATTTTTTTTTTACCGTAAAGAGAATGAGGCTTTGTAATCTCTATGTTGTCTTTTAAAAGTTAACATAACTCATTGTGCTGCTTTAACACTTTTTGTTTTTGTTATTTTAAAAACAATAATATAACTTAATTTATTGTCAATATGACATTCAAGATATTGCTAGTGGCTGTTGAAGAGCTGTTTCACCTGGTGTATGGAGCAATACATAGGAAGGAATAATTTTATATTGTAAAACTTTTTAAAGATTTCAGGAAAAAGAAGAAAGAAAGGGAAGATTTATAAAGAAAAAGTAACGCCATGCATACCTTTCTAATACCGTATTCTAATATAATATTATCAACTAATTTATATTTTAAAAATTATATTATTTAGTTTATAAAGGAGGCGTCACCTAATCGAGGATGGGATGGGCAATGTAGATGAGAACATTTAAAAAAATTTTTTTTTTATGGAACTAAACACTCCCTCCCATATACAAATATGTTAATATCAAACTCCAGTTTAAAACCTCATTTAAATATAACGGCTGGTATACCTATTAGAACAACTTGACTTTAACACATGTGATAATGTGTTGAGATAGAGCTCATAGGAATACGTAGAAAAGTCAAGTTTTGTGTACTCTAATGAAGCACTCAACCTCATTAAGAGGTAGCACAATAGACAACACTTATTTTGTCTGTGGAGAAAAAATTAAAAGGGTTAGTTATGCGCGATGATTAATCAGTCTTTGATGACTATATATTTAGATAAGCCAATAAATTTTGATAAAGTTGATAAACATAGTTGTTGCATGAATATAAGCAAATTTCATGATTTTGCTCTAGTCTGCCTTGGGATTAAGGGATCTACGACTTATGTGTTATGAATTAGATTGTGGGCATGTTAGCCTATATTGGTTGTCTCTTGAATTATTTTTCAAACGTTTAGCCTCTTCTCTGTATTGGGAAAAGAAAATTTTTTCCTTCCTTTTAAAAGATGGAGTCTCAATGCCAAAATAAGATGAGGGGAAAAACCTTGACACTTCAAGAGCAAGAGAGCTTAGCAAGTTTAAAGAATCTTTGGCAGAAGTGTGAATGCGGCATCCATCATTTAAAAGAGAGAACAAATTAAAAATGAAGAAAAAAAAAATTGTCATGTCCATTTATTTCCTGGCTCTAATAAACCAAAGGTCAAAGAAGAGAATTCGGTTGAAGATAGGGAAATTGAATTTCACTATTATATCAACGTGCTACCTTGCGCAACTTGTGAGAGAAATCAGAGAAAAAGTAAAGAATACAAAATAATGTACTTGTGGATATTTTGATTTCACCCCTCATACCAACATAAGTTTATTGTTTTACTGACATTTCTTTAAATAAAAAAAGAAAAGAGTGTAAGACAAAACTGTAAGAGAAAATAGATATTTTCTTGTTTGGATAGAAAGAGAAAATAAAAAAAAATTAGAGGAGGAAAAGAATAATATATGAGACGTACATATTTTCTCCCTGTAATTTTTCGTTTTGAAAAAGGTTTTGGATAAGAAATTAAACATTTCAAAATTTCCCTGAAGGAAAGAAAGAGGCTTGATGCACAATATTTTCTATATGAATGCTATTGTCATTGTAAAATCAATTACTTTCCTTTTGTCTGTATTTTTCCCCCTTGCTTATCATCTCCTAATATATATATAGAGTGAGAGAACATTTTTTTTTTCCTTTTTCTTCTTCTCATTTTCTCTTTTCGTCTAAGCAAAATTGTAAAGAATATCCCCCAATTTAGAACATTGATATGAGCCCGACCAACGCCCTTTGGATAGGGGAGAAATTCCACTATTTCTTTGATGGCCGATCAGATTAATCTTCATTTCATTGAATCCATACTGATCTTTTTCAATATACTTAGGACAAAAAAAGAAGCAAATTGTGTCACGGGTCCTTGACACAATGCCTCACACTTTTGTGGTTTATTTGCAAATTTCTTCCCTCTGGATTGAAACGTAAATAAATTATTGCATAAATAAGAAGATATCTTTATTTTATAGCCAACACACTACTAGCTATAAAAGAGTCACGCGTGTGAACGGTTCCTAGGCTTTAGCAGCTCTAATAATTGCGACTCCACGGCCCCCACTCTCCTCCACATCTACTACAAACTTTGGCCTATAAATACTTAGGCTTCTTCCAATTTATATGCACAAGCAAGTTAAACCATACAATATATCCAAGATGGAGCAGGAAGATCACAGCAGCCATGTTAAAAGAATCAAAAAGGGAGGCCTCCTCACACTGCCCTTCATCTTTGGTAAGCTTCTCAACACTTCTCTCTTGCATTTTCCGGTACCACATATTTCAAGGTGGTTAAGTTTCTTCCGCATCCTCAAATTTCTATTTTTATCAGATAAACCACGATACTTGCTGAGAATGTGTGTATATATTATGTTTGAATTCTCTCAGAAAGATTGAGTTTTTTCTTCACATCTATCCTATTAAGCTTTTAGTTAATGGGTTTTTGAATTTGTTCTGTGAAGCTAATGATGCGTGTGAGAAGCTAGCAGTGGTGGGTTTCAGTACAAACATGATAAGCTACCTGACAACACAGCTTCATCTGCCATTAACCAAAGCAGCCAACACAATCACCAACTTCAATGGAACTGCAAGCTTGACCCCTTTGCTTGGTGCCTTCCTCGCAGACTCTTATGCTGGCAAATTCTGGACTATAACTCTCGCTTCCCTTTTCTACCAAATAGTAAACTACCCTCTTTCTCTCTCACTCTCATCCACTGGCGTTATATATACGCTAGTGACATGAAACCTCTCTCTCACAAGAAAGGTCGTGGATTTGATTCTGCTTGTAATTTCAAGTTGGTATCATTGCAGGGGATGATAAGTCTAACATTATCAGCAGTGCTTCCACAACTAAGGCCCTCGCCCTGTGAAGAAGGTACGGAGGTCTGTCAAGAAGCTGACTCCGGGCAGCTGGCAGTACTGTATGGGTCTTTGCTGCTAGGGGCACTCGGGGCGGGTGGGATCCGGCCGTGCGTGGTGGCGTTCGGGGGGGACCAGTTTGATGAATCGGATCCGGAGCAAGGGACAAAGACGTGGACCTACTTCAACTGGTACTATTTTGTCATGGGAACAGCAACACTAGTGGCTGTTACTGTGATTGTTTACATTCAAGATAATGTAGGATGGGGATGGGGCCTAGGAATCCCCACCATAGCCATGTTGCTGTCGATTATCACCTTCGTTGTCGGGTACCCGCTTTACCGACACTTGGATCCGGATGGGAGCCCGTTTACCCGATTGGTCCAAGTGGGTGTGGCTGCATTCAGGAAGAGAAAGCTCCAGCATGTGGCAGACTCTACATTACTGTACCAAAACCATGAACTGGACGCCTCCATTTCTTTGGAAGGCAAGCTTCTCCATTCTCAACAGTTCAAGTAAGTCATTTCAATCTCTCCTTCTTAACATTAGATCTAAGGTTAAATTTCGTTTTAGATATGGAATCTTAATTCATTTTATCTATTATATTTATTATTTTTTTCAAACTAATTTACCCAATATATAATCTAGACAGAACCGGTTTAGGTACTTTTATATTTGAATTTGAATTTCTTAACTGGATCAAATTAACTAAGTAATAATTAAGGGTTAATACAAATTTTAGTCCTTTAAGTTTGTCTTAATTTTAGTTTTGGTCCCTCAAATTACAAATCATAGGTTTTGATCCATCAAGTTTTTTTTATTTAAAACATTGGTTCCTATAATCTAATAAAAACTTGGATTATTTTACCTCTTGATAGCAAAACTTATGATTTGAAACTTCAGAAACCAAACAAAATGAGTACAAACTTGAGAGACAAAAAATTATATTAATCCTCGTTTTTATATTAAAGGTATGATGAAGAAATATAAGTATCAAAGTAGGTTTGATGTGACAGATAAATGGCTCACAATATCCTGGAATTGTACATTAAGGTCCTTTTGATACGAAATATTAAAAATAAGAGATAGGAACCGTGATTGTAACTGAAAAAAATCATTAAAAAGTATTTAGTATAAATAATTATTTGTTACATAAGATTAGGCAAACCCATGAAGATAGGATTGGGAAATACTACTTCTCCCTATAGTATTTTCCAATTCTACATACATGAGTTTGTCGGATCCCATGTAATAAATAATCTCGTTTGCTAAACTCTCTTTCAATTCTGATATCAATTTTTATCCCTCATTTTAGTGTTTTGTATCAAATGGGACCTAATCTCTTAGGCCACGTTTGGTAGGAGGGATTGAGGGGGAGGGCATGGGATTGGAGGAGGGATTGGGTGATTTTGTCATGTTTGGTAGGAGGGATTAAAGATTACTAGGATTGAGCAATGCCACATTGGTGGGATTATACAATCCCACCTTCCCCCCGGTAATGCATTTGAATCCTGGGACTAAAACACATAAAAGACACAAATACCTATATTACAATAATGTTAAGACAAAATATATATTTTGTTACAGGCTTGAAATATTTTATTTCAGACAGGAATATCTTGTTACGGACTTGAAATATTTTGTTTGAGATAGGAATATTTTGATAACTGTTTAAAGTGAGATATGGATTATCTTACTTGAACTTATATTACAGAAAATTATAGTAAAAACTGTCATTTGCTTCTTATCTTTTGATCTTACATATTATTAATTTCAAAATGCATTACTAAATTTTAAGAAAATTATAATTTTAAGTACCTAGTTATAACTTTTTCTAATAAAAATTTTATAATTTTAAGAAATTATTAATAATTCATCGGGATAAATTTTAAGGAAGCATTGACTTTTTTATTATTATTTTTTTTTGCATATAAATTTGTTGGGATACGATAGGAAGCCATTTCTTTAATCTATTATTTATTTATTTATTATTGTAAAATGAGTAAAAATTTAATGTATTCATTTTTAAAACAATATATATGATTAGGCGGTTTCCTTTTTATTAGAAGAGGAGTGTATAATGTTGGAGTCCTAAGCTCTAAAATACCGAGGGGTATTATAGTCTTTTAATTTTATATATCTTATTATAAATAAAATAAATACATGTATTCCTTCCACACATTACCTCCTACCAAACATAAAATAAAAACCCCATTCCCAATCCCATTACCATTGCCATTCCCAATCCTATTACCATTCCCATTCCATCAAAATCAATCCCTCTTACCAAACATGGCCTTAAGGTATTGCTCCCAACGTGTCACCGACTACTTCCCAGTACCTAAACATAATACTTTTTTTTTTTTAATTTTTGTTCCTTCCTATGTTGCATGGTTCAAATTTTTATGATATTTTAAAATAAATATTTCTATACTGCATAATATATGATCTTAAAATATAAAATAACCATCCATAATAATAAAACTAAATATTTAAATAAAAAAAAACTTTTCCTTCCTCCCGTGTTTGTCATGGAAGTCGGAAGATATGCTGATTCAATCATTAGCCTCAATCATCCACTTTTTCTGTACCCTTCATTTATTTATTGTGAACACTGATTTTCTTTCCCACTATTTATTCTTCATTGATTAAAAAACACTATTTATTTTTTTTAAATATACGAAGTTGAATTTTTTGCGTGTTCTTTTTCTTACTCTTTATTATTAAAACAGAAATTGAATTTCATGAAATTTTCTTAATTTCAAATCATGACTTACATAACCTTTGTACAACTTTTAGAATTCAAAAATTCATTATTGAAACAACAAACAACACACTACCCGTTCTAAAGCAAACTTTAATGCCCTCACGAGGGCTCAAAAAATTCATTATTAATAATGAGTTAAACTCAAAGGATTTTGTATAATTTAAACAAAAAAAATAATATCTGTAATTCTAAATGAAGGAGTTATGTAAAAAAAAATTAGTTAAGTTAGTTGTTAATAGTAAATGTATGTTAATTTTTCTAAAATATTTCCTTCAATCATTCACATTAAAAACTGTTTTTATTAAGGAAAACTCATTTTAGTATGTAAAATCAATGAGATTATTTTTAAAAAATTGTAAATTTGTGAGACAAAATTAATTGAAATTTTATACTATCTCCGGTCTTTAATATAAGACTCCGTTTGGATTTTAATTTGGTCCTAATTATAAGATCCCAATCCATTTTGTCTCTCATATTTATATTTTTTTCCCAAAATAGTCTTTCTAATAATGATAGTTCTAGCTAATACACTTAATTAGCAAGGATATTTTAGGAATGACAACACTTATTTATTACAAATAACTAACTTAACTTATTTTCTTAAATTAGTCAACTAGGTCTTATAATTAGGACCGGAGGTAGTATTTAGGATTAAAATAATTCCTCAACTAATTCCCACATTTAGTAATAGAGGGGTTATTAACAAAAGTCATTTTTGAAGTCACAGGCCTTAATGTGCAAATACAACAAGCTGAAACTATCGAAAAGTCAAAAACCCTCGAGCTAGTCCTGTTCATGTCTATCCATTGTGTGTACAAGACACAGAAAGCTTCAATCTCAAGACATTTTAGTATATCCATATTTTGCAATGGGATTTTTTTTTTGGTATGAGGAAGAAAAGTAGAGGCAAAAGTTTCTAATTTTGGAAGAATATCTTAATGCAGATTTCTGGACAAGGCAGCCATAGTGAGCGAAGAGGACAAGAACGAGGTCAAAAAACCAAACTTATGGAGGCTAAACACAGTTCATAGAGTGGAGGAACTCAAATCCTTAATCAGAATGGTCCCAATATGGGCCTCTGGCATCCTCCTCATCACAGCCTACGCTCAACAAAGCACCTTCTCCCTCCAACAAGCCAAAACCATGGACAGGCACATCACCCCCACCTTCCAAATTCCCGCCGGATCCATGGCCGTCTTCACTATCCTCACCATGCTCACCACCACCGCCTTCTACGACCGCATCTTCATCCCCGTCGCCCGCCGCTTCACTGGCCTCGACCGTGGCATCTCCTTCCTCCACAGAATGGGCATAGGCTTTGTCATCTCCATCTTGGCCACCCTCATTGCTGGCCTCGTCGAAATGAAACGCAAGGGAGGAGCCGCCGCCGGAGAAGCTATCTCTGTGTTCTGGCTTGTGCCGCAGTATAGCCTCCATGGAATGGCTGAAGCTTTCATGTCGATAGGGCACTTGGAGTTTTTCTATGACCAAGCTCCTGAGAGCATGAGGAGTACTTCCATGGCTTTGTTTTGGACTTCAATTGCGGCAGGGAACTACGTGAGTACTCTTCTGGTTTCATTGGTTCATAGGTTCAGTCGTAAGCCTGATGGATCAAATTGGCTTCCTGATCATAATCTGAACAAAGGCAAGTTGGAGTACTTCTACTGGCTCATTACGTTACTGCAAATTGTTAACTTCGCTTATTACCTATGTTGCGCCAAAGCCTATGTTTATAAGCCAATTCAGGTCCATACTAAAGAGGATGGAGATAGTTCTGATGAGAACCAGATTGAGCTTGCCGGCAAAATCTGATTCAAGCTTTTATATAGTTGACTCAGTGACTCGGATTTTCTTACTTTTTCGTTAAAATAGATGATCTCCAGATTAACTGGCACAAATGTCAGGTTGGAGTAGTTTCTCTTACGTTTATTCTGGTGATTTTACGCTTTATAGAGGAGGTTGTTAGGTGAACATTTGTATCGTAAATAAATAATATACGTTACTAATAGGAAACTGTAAAACGATGTTCTTACTATTGCCTGTATCATCGCTGTTTTAATCTGTTCAGTTCTGAATTTCTCTAGTTCGGCTATGGAAGAAATCCAATGAAGAGTAACCTTGAAGCCAGATGGTATAGGTTTCAATTTCTCGGTTTTGCAGCAGAGACAGCTTTGAGTTGAAGCAGGGAACCCCATTTGATATCCTCATAAAGAAGATAAAAAACGTTAAGGACAAATATAAGATCTTTTAATATTTATTCTCCTTGTTTTTTTTATTCTTTAAAATTTAGAAATATACTACCTCTATCTTAATATAAGACCCTAATCCACTTTGCCTCTTATATTTATGTATTTTTTCTAAAGATAGTCCTTCTAATAATAGTAATTCTTAGCAATATACTTGATTAGTAAGGATATTTTAAAAAGACAACACCCATTTATTATAAATAACTAAATTAATTTATTTTCTTAATCTCCTCAAATTAATCAACTAGCTCTTATAATTAGGACAGATAGTATAACATATGTAGACAAAAAAAGAATATGCGATGCGATCTTTAACGAAGTCATTATTATTGGTTATTTTTCCCATAGCTAAAAATCAAACAAAAACAAGGAACTATACATGATTTTATGTTTTGTTGGGGGAAAAAAAGATAAAGCAGTTAAAATATAACCTTGGAAAAAAGAAATCCTCATGGAAATTCATGAATCTCAATTCTCAACTTCAAAAGATTCATTCTCATAACCACATCTGTGAACAATTGGGCTTTTCCTCGACCCCTATATTCTTATTGGGCCTATCGACGATCCACACCGCTTCGTGTCTGTCCCCACTCCCCGTGATGGAACGGCGCGAACCCCCATTGATGCGCTGGAGGTGGTCGTTTCTCAGCGTTTTCTCTATCTCTGCTTCATGAAAATTTGGCGGGTTTCCTGGTTCCTACCTCAGGCTCAGCGCATCCTTAGGGAACCTTCTAACTGCCAAAATATCTCATCAACGATTTCCACTTTTGTCATTTCAACGAATTTGGATCTTTTGTTTCCGTTTCCTTTATCGCTCTCGGGACATCTCCACAATGTTTGCTCTTTTCTTAAGAACAGAGGAAGGGAACTAATTGTGGCGGTGGATTTTGAAGATGTTCAATGGGGAAATTATCCATGATGAGCTTACGCCACTGGATTCAGCGACGATGCCTCTATCCTCCATGGCCGACGCCTTCGAGGAGCTCGCAAAGAGGCTCAAGGGTCGCTTAAATGGGTCCATGGGACAAGAAATGCTTCGGTTGGACAACTTTTGCCAGGCTTGCCATCTGGTGTCTTTTCTATTTAATAGCCTCGGCCTCGCTTTCAAGTTCGCTGAGTTGGAATATATCGCCAAGGTTCGTTGTCCTTTTTTCTCCTTGGGTTTATGTTCTTGTTGAGCATTTGATGCTCTTCTCATGGATTGATGGATTAATACCTGACGAGTTTGAAGTGAGAAACGTGTCCTTGGTTTTGCTGGTAAAAAATGAGGGGGGAAAAAAACAGAGTTTCAACTTGTCTGGGGCTGAGAAGTGGTTATGATCATAGGTATCTATTTTTTCTTGTGTATTTATGTTTCTTTCTTCTTGTGGATTTACATGATATATTTGAAGTTGGAGTCGGAAAACATAGCGTTGAAACTGATCTCCGGGCTCTGGCGCCCATTCCTTTTTTTTTTTTTTGGGGGGGGGGTGGTCTAAGCGGAAATTCAGGTGCGTGGTGTGATGGAAGTATTGCTATATTTTGCATTGCCATGCGTTTTGGCGTAACATTTGAAATTGATGGACGTTACCTTTACTGCGCCATGAGGTGTTACGACTTGTATAACTAAATGACTCTGACTAATATTTGCAAGTGACAAGAGGACTATGTATAACTTGATAGTTTAACAACCAAACGTGTAGTTAGAAGAGGAAGATATCGAGTTTGGTGTATCTTTATTCATCAACATGCTGAATCAACAAGGATCTTGTTACGTTCATGCTTTCATGGCATCATGTTTACTTCCACATGTTGCAATCTACAAATCTGTAGGCTCTCTTTTTTGCATTTTTATATTGGTTTCAGTGATTTGATTGATATATGCAGCTACATGGACTTCTGGAAGCATCGAAGAGTTTTGATACTCTAGGTGATATCCTTGATCATGATATTGCACATAATACAGTCAAAACAGCAGGAAGCTTTTCGCGTAATCTGCGTAGAGTTCGACAGGGACTTGATCTCATCAGAGCTATATTTGAAAATTTTTTGTCTACTGAGTATGCAAACCTCTTTACAGATTTACCATTTTTATTCAGAATATCCTTTTTGTTCTGCAAGAATAAGATGCATATAACAAGCTGAATAATTTGTATGATATGAAATGTGTTCCCCTGTTTCTGAAATTTTCAAAATGAAGAGCACCTTCTGGAAAATTTTCAAGACACAAATGGGCACTGCTATTGTTTTCCTGACAGTTCTTTACATGAATGCAGTCATATGATCGATAACTCCAAGAACAGTCTCAATGGAAAATATTAGAAATTCTTCAATCTAGTTTAAATATGATTTGTGGAAAGCTCTTACTTTGTAAAATACAATTTCACGCCATAGAGGAATCTCTCTTCTCGCTTAATTTCTACTTCCCTTGTTTTATGACAGCATTCTTGCTTGACAAGTAGTTTCTTGAAGCTGATACTTCAGCTTTGAATGTTTATGTCCGTTTTGTGAAATGTGTTAAAAAATAAATGTGTGATGAAGATGTGTTATTTGGTAATAATTGGGAAAGCTGTCTTACATTGCATTGCATTATACCATTGTATGGTTCTCCCGCTCCTTCTACATAGCCATGTCTGTCTCTTCTGTTAAAACTTCATAATTATTCGTCTGCCAAGTTATTTTGGTAATGCATACAGATACTGAAGTATTCATAGGTCCGATGGATGATGGTGACATCTGATTTATGATTTTCTCATTTTCAGTGACAACTCATTAAGAGAGGTAGCTTCAACAGCTTATGCACAGGTTTGTGCACCATATCACACATGGGCAGTAAGAACTGCCGTTGCTGCTGGGATGTATACACTTCCAACGAGGGACCAACTGTTGGAAAGGCTCAATGAAACAGGTAAGCTCACGTCAATGTTATTATGTACGGTGCATGTCTTATAGGAAGTTTATACACACACATGGACTGAATTATCTAATATTTGCAGTTACCTTTTGGCTTTATTCATTAAAGTGCTATTAGAAGACGTGACGACTAAAAAATCTTTCTTTGAATTCTTTGAATCATCTATATTGCTCCAACAGAAAGCCCTAGTTTTTCCATTTTTCGCTTAAAGAAAAAAGACTGAACTGAGAGTAAATTTGGATTGTTGAGAATGGTGAAAAGGAATCCAGATATCCCCCCCCCCCAAAAAAAAAAAAAAAAGAACAGAAGAATGAGAGCTTTTACCAATCCTTCAAAGTCCCGCTATTTTGATGGTTTCCTTTAGATTTAGTTTTGAATCAATCATTAATCGTTATTTATCATTTTTAGAGATCGCAATATCGATGATAGTTGTGTTTATTTCCTTTTTATTTTCCTCTTGTAACTATGCATTTGTTGTGAAACGAACGATTTTATGCTTTAGCAATAGTAACTTTGTGCTATGTCGGTTTTATTAGATTCTTCTTGAGACCTTACGCTATGATAAATGTTATTACAGATCAATCAGCTGAAAAGAAAATGAGAAGGTACATCAATGCCTCGCTACCAGTTATAGAATACATCGATAAACTGTATCTTTCTCGAAATATTATACTGGACTGGTGAATTTCACAGCTTTTCGGCACACAGTGCTTAGTTAGTGCGGCCAAAGAAAAAGAAAGAAAACCCTCTGTCAAAAAAACAAAGAAAGAAAGAAAGAAATAGGAGACCTATGTATTCCCCCCCCCCCCTTCCAATTTATGGGCCTGAGGTGCCCTCTGTGTGTTAGGAGACAGTGAGTTGGCTTCAGTGCATAGCAGTAATGTTAGTACGCCCTTTATTTGTTTCAGTTTAAAAATTTAATTATGTTAGATTCTCAAATCTACACGTAATCAGACTTATAGCTTCTTTTTAGAGACAATTACAAATAAAGACCCCCAATATATAAAATTACGATTTAGGATCTTAAATTTGAAAAATAGCAAATAAAGACTTAGTCCTATTTTTGCAAATATAAAATCATGGTGAAATGTTTGAAATGCCTCTCAGTCAAATGACAAGTTGATTATGGGAAATAATAAGTTTACTTTGACGAATGACAACTTCAGTAGGTAAAATCACAACTTGACTGAGGGTATACCAAATGACGAGTTGACTATGAGAAATGACAAGTTTATTTTAACGAACAACAATTTTAGTAGACCAAATCACAATTTAGTTTAGGGACATTTTAGACATTTCACCTATATTTTGTATTTGCAAAAGTGGGACTCAATTTTTATTTGCTATTTTTCAAATTCAGGATCCCAAATCGCAATTTTATATATTGGAGGGTTTTTATTTGTAATTTTCCTTTCTTTTTAATTTTCTTTGCTCTTTTTCCCTTTACCAAAAAGGGGAAAAAAAACCTACTACATCATTAATATAAGAACTAATTTGACATTCAATTTGGTTTTAAATATAATATTCAAATCTATTTTGTTTCTCATATTTAGTTATTTTTTTAAAGTAATTTTTTTAGTAGTTGTATATGTTAAAGGTTCTGTCAAATATTAGTTACGTTCTAACTAATACATATGATTAATAAGGTATTTTAGATAAAATAAAATATTTAATTATTATAAATAACGAATTTAACAAATTTTTTTAATCAACTCAAATTAATTAACTATTTTTTTTATTGAGGAACAGGGTAGTACATATGTTTTTTTTGGGGGGGGGGGAGTCTGATTTGGCCAATTGTTATAAATCAAAGCAAATCGAGAATGAAAGGTGGGCTGTATTGTGTAAATTAGGCACACAAATATAATTAGATGGTCAGTTTTATATTTGATATTAAAAAAAGGCATCACATTAAAAAACTATAGACCCCTCCATTTTCGACTTGTATAAGCTGTAAAAGAAGGTCTTCCTCCCCCTTCATCTTCTTCGGGCTGCCATCTCCCATGTTTGAATTGAAGCTCTCCACGTCCCATTCAGCACCTTCTTCCAGCTTCCCTTTGTCCTCTCTCTATTTAATACATTCGTTTATACATAAACCTCCTCCCTGACTCACAATTGTATTTGACTTCCATGTTGTTTCAGCCTTATAAACTACCCAAGTTGCTCCCATTTTAATCACATTTCAGCCTTGTTTCCTTGTACAATTTTCTTGTTCAATCAAAGTACCACTTTATTTTGGGGGAAAAAAATTAAAGTGGTAGGTACCAATGAGTGAAGGTTATAAGTAAGATTGAACCCGTGATCTTTTACAAAAAAGTTTTCATGTGACTAAGTTATAAAACCGTTGACAGAGTACCACCTTCTGTATATAGACATAGGAACAAAATTAACGATTTCAATAGCCAAGACTGAAGCTATTCCCATGCTGGCAGGAATCTGCTTCCAGAGAGATCAAGAACACAACGTGAAGGACAGTCCTTGAATTGGCTTGGTATTACACTTTTCAGATTGTTGCGAGAGACTATGAACGATTGGAGTTTTGGAGTTAGGGATGAGGTTTTAGTTTCTGAACCTATGAAGAGCAATCGTGATGACAGATATAACTTTAGAGACAGTTATCTGAGTTTAAGGAACAAGAAAGTGATGAGGTTTTGTCTATTTTTCCTTTCATTTTTTAGTTTCCTTTTCAGTCAAGAAAACATAGATATTAATTTAGCAAACTCAAATATTTTGATCATATTCTACTTAAATGGTGAGAAAGACGTAAGGTGTATTTTCTATATTAAAAAAAAAAAAAGAACAAAGAATATTACAATTTGAATTCTCCATTTAAAGGGGGAAAAATCAGATTACTTCGTTCAATCACACAGTTTACAACTAAACTTTGGAAACAAGAAAGTGGCAAAGCATAGTTACGAAGAAATGCTTGTCCTTTTCCCTGATGTTGTGAATGAATTAGGCTTTTAGATAAAGTCAAGCATATAAGACTTATCACACAAACAACAAGTCCTGTCAAGTTGTCGAATCAGATTCCAAAATTGAAACATGGGAATGTCTTCATCTCCAAGAGGACACTATTCAAATGTAGAAATACCAGTTGGCCAACGTCCCACATAATTTCAATTTCAATTCTCAAATCTCCCACAAACAAATCCTCTTCACAATGCCTTTTGGTCTATCCAGAAGAAGAAACCCACATGGTGTGGTTATGTCAAGCCCCAACCACTACGTACCTGAAAAGGCGAAGTTCTTCTCTTGTCCTCTCCTACCACAAGCTCCACATTCTCTCATAAATTCGTCTTAACCAAGTTTCTTCTTAAAAATTGCAGTTTCGTGCCATGGTCTTGAGACTCAACATTGACTGCAATGCTTGTTGCAGAAAGTTGAGGAGGATCGTCCTCAGGATGAAAGGTTAAGGTTTCCAGACCTTTTCTACCCTTTAATTTCAACATCTCCAACAAACGACTAAGTGTTTTTTTCCTTTGTATCTCCACCCCACCCTCATAACTTGAGCTAGCTTTAGATGGCTTACAAAAAACTTTAGGGCTTGTTTAGATTTACGTTGACAAAAATAACTTTTATCTCAACTGACTTTTACAAACTGAAGTTGGGATAAAAGTTAATTAATGTAATTTGATTTATATTTAGATAAGCTTTTATAAAAAAAAAAAAAAGCCTGTTTGATAGAAACTTGTGTGAATAATATATTGAAAAGTCAATTTAAAAAAAGTTAAAAGCCAATAGCCAAAAAAATAATGCTTCAACTTTAAAATAGCTTTTGAGCAAAAGTTCAGTTGTTCCAAGATCATGTCAAATATCATTTTTTCCGTCCAACTACCCCCTTTTTTTTTTTTTTTGGTTCTAACTGACTTTTGATGCTTCCTAATGTGATCTCAAACATGCACTTATTATTAGAAACGTAATATATATGAGGATATATTCTACTAGTTCGATCTCTCGTGATATTTGCTAAGAAGGAGATGAATATTATTTGGGGGCGATCCATAACATTGACTTATGGATCCTTTGTGAAATGAATGGAAATATGTGTGGTTATGATATATAGAATACTTTGAGTTTAACGTGATGTTGCTGGTTTGATATTGAAGGGATAGAGAGTCACATGATAGAGAAGCAGCAAAGGAGGCTATTTGTGTGCGGTCGATTTGTTCCAGCAGATGTTGCAATACATATAAAGAAGAAGATGAATCGCAGAGTAGAGATCCTGCAAGTTCATGAGCTTGGCGGGAGCGAGACAAGTGAGAGAGATCAAACAGATAATAATCCAGATAGAGATGGGCCACCTGCAGAGAATATTTGCTCTCAACCACCAGTTCCCATGGTGGCATATCCTGGTCAAGCTCCTTCGTGTCAACCGGTCATGCCTCTGGCTTACTGCAAATCTGGTTATTCCGCCATGGAAATAGTTGAAGTCTGGGAGAGCTGTGATTGTACGTGTGTAACTGAGGGAGAAGATGAAGTTCCATATGATGAGGACATAACGGGACTTGAAGAACCATACTGGGAAAATGATTATCCGGATGAGTACTAGATTCAGATTTCTACGTGAAGATCAATTAGAACATGTGGGAATATTTGCAATCAGATAAGTTAAAGCAAAATAAAAGGGCTTCAAAGAGCTGAACCTCATTGGAAAGCCAATATATTGACCGTTTGCCCATTTCGCAGAACCCAGAATTGGGCACACAAAAAGTTAATATAATAATAAATCACGTCAAACTATGAAATCAATGGATGCTAACAGGCTATCGGTGATGACAATTTTTAAATTTTAAATAAATTAATGCGTTAATACTATTATTAGTTATTATAATTTGATCGGATTTTGATTTTAATTTCTGTGATTTCAAATTAGTAATTTTGATATCTATAGTTTTATTATTATTTATGAGTTTAACTTTTAACGAGTTTAGCTCTAATTCTTATACTTAAATTCAGATCAAGTCTTTATAAAACTATAAAAATTAAAATCAAAAGTAGATCAAACTATAAGATTAATAAGGATATTAAGCCTGAATGTTAAATCTTAACCGTTCAATTCAATTTTCAATCTAAAAGAATAAATAGGATAGAGGGGGGGGGGGGAAGAAGTCCCACCTCAAATCTAAGGTAAGCTAAACATTAGAGAAAGCGCCCAAACTCACACTTCGTCTTTGCCGTGTGGGGCGCCCTATTGACCTTCGCTTGTCGTGGCTTCACTAAGAAGAAGCTTCGTTCCCATGCTTTTAGACTCATTATTATTCTCCTTTTAAAAAAAAAAAAAACAGACTGATTATTTATTTATTTATTTATTTTATATAACGACAATTGACATTCAATTAATCAGGCTGTAGCTCTCTAATTGTTATCTGGGAAGATTTACAGTTTAATTTTATTTGAAATGTACTTTTCATTAAATAATTTAAAACATTTTACCGCACATGGTCCAGATTTTCTACCATAAATATAAATAATTTGGAACCAATGTTGTACTCCCTTATGTTTTTAATAAAAGACTCAATTTTTGAATTTATTTTTCTATAATTATAGGACTTGAATGCTTTTCTCTCATTTAATATTTTTTTTACACATTACACCTTTATTAATTTTACATTTTTTCTCTTTCTTTGCCTCCCACATTTAACATCTCAGAGTACTTTAGAAAAAGTGATACACTTTTTTTCAATATATTGATAATAAATAATTAATTTAACTAATTTTTTTAATTCATATCAATTACTAGCTAACCAGTCTTTAAAAGTTACAACCGGAGAATATTAGGCGTATAATGTTGACTTTACTTTGAGGTTGGTGAGGAAGAAAAGTTGAAGATTGATATTACCACATAATGGTACATTTGTACACCTTTTTCCATTTTGGTTGGTTGTCCCACCCTACTCTCTTTCATTTCTTTTTGTGATGATTAATACAATTTTTGATATCACAAGTTTGCCTGAATTTTCATTTTGGTCCTTTATCTGAAACCAATATTTTAGATGGAAAGAAATTTGACAGACCCAAGTCTACAGTTTAAAACTTAAAAGACTACAATCAAAATGAAAACCAATTTAAAGAACCAAAAATTATATTTATTTTTTCATTAATTTTCAAGTGTTCAAACATGTGATGTGCCCAAAAGACATTATACTACCTCATGTTCTAATTATAAGGTCTATTTGTAGTTTATAAACGAGATTTTATAATTATTAGAGGAGGTAGTATATTATACAACATATAGATAATTTTAGTGTGCGTGTCTATCGCTTTCATGTGCAATGCATAGATGGGTATTATCTTGGGGAGCTTACAATTTGATATGACATTTGATCTCTTTCTCTAAAATATCAACCTATATTAAAACGCAAGTTCACGTAAAAATAGTGCCATTGGAGGTATTTATTTAGCTTATTTGCAAAACTAAATAAATAATAACGCTTTTTTTTAATATATATATATATATATATATATAGAGATGTAGCGAAAGCTGTGCGAATTGGGAAAATGCATAAAGCGGGGCATAACGAGTGCTAAAATTTCCATGCAGTTTCCTGGAAATAAGTGTGAACAAACCTCTAGTGCAGCGCCTCAAACTCCATCAACTAAACGCGTTTCAGAACTCACTCCCCATTCGTCCCCTTCACATCCTTCTCTCCTAAGAAAACCCTTTATATTACAATTTATTTCAAGGTTCTCATATATAACTCATTTTCCTTCTCTCTAGCTTCTCCTCGAAATCAGAGAGAAAGAAGCAGAGGAGGCAGGGCCATCCAAAAGCAGAGCAGGGACTATATGGGTAAGAAGCGTGATGCTCTGTTTGGAAGAGCCTTCAAGGCTTCAAAATTCAAGCCACTCGTTAATCTCGCCGTTTCTCGCCTCGCTGTCCTCCGGATCCAGCGTCAAGTTCGCTTCAAACAAGCCCATTCTGATGTTCTCCAGCTTCTGCAACAGGGTTACCATGAACGTGCTCTGCTTCGCGTAAGATCTCTCAGATCTTATGAAGAAACGATACTGATATAAATGCGCTGTCTGATCAGTTTCAATGTTTTTTGTTGTATGTGTTTTGACAGGCTGAGCTTGTGGTCAAGGAGCAGAACTTGCTGGATGTGTATGATAAGATTGAAGGGTACTTGAACCTCTTAGTCGAAAGGATCCACCTCATTGAGGAAGAAAGGTTGGTTCGACTCTGAGTTCACTTTGTGACTTGTGACTGAGAAATTTGAATTCGATTGTGAGTTCATTTGGTGTTTGTTTACACGCAGAGAATGCCCAGAAGAACTGAAGGAGGCTGCGTCGGGTTTACTGTATGCGTCTTCAAGGTGTGGAGAATTTCCAGAACTTCAAGAGATTCGTACAGTCTTGACCACTCGCTTTGGGAAAGAGTTCGCTGCTCGTGCCATTGAGCTGCGCAACAACTGTGGAGTCCCTCTTCAGGTATTCTTGTGCTGCTTCTGCAACCTTTAATCTGTCTATTTAAGGGTAACTTAGAGTTTGATCTACTTATATTACTAATTTTCTGAGGAGCTGGGATTAATAAGCAAGCTCCTTAAACAGCAGAGAACTGTTATGCAGTTAAGAAATTTCTTTATAAATCATACGCTTATGAGTGTTCGTCTTTGTTGGGGATGCCTATAGATAGTACAGAAGTTGTCAACGAGAATGCCAAGCCCGGAAAGCAGAATGAAGGCAGTCAAAGAAATTGCTTCAGAGAATAACATTATTCTGCAGCTCGACGAAGTCTCTTCTGGCATAGTCGAGGTATATAAAGCTTAAATGTTATCAAACCAGTCGATTTCCTGTTCATAAAACTTGTTCAAATGACTTTGGTGCTTGGTGAGACCAATGCAGGGACCATTGAATGTGAAAAATGAAAACCAACTAGGGCCTGATAGACAAGAAAAGGAGAATATCGATAATTTAAGAAATGGTGGAAAACATGATGAGCTTCCTGATTCCATTGAGGCAAGGAAAAAGTATAAGGATGTAGCCGATGCAGCACAAGCAGCTTTCGAGTCAGCAGCGAATGCGGCTGCTGCTGCAAGAGCTGCAGTTGAACTCTCACGATCTGGATCACACGATCCTCCTCCCAATTATCACAACACTCCTGATGATGATGCTCATGTTAACTCTGGGGTAATTATCTCTCAAGTGTTTGACAGGGAAATTGTCGCTCCCCCCGATGATCACAACACTTCTGATGACAGTCGTGGTAACTCTGGGGAAGCAATGTCTCACGTGGTAGACGAGCAAATTGTCAAAGAAAATCGAGGTGAGGAGTTTAAAAAGAGTGACAAAGAAGAAGCTGTGAGAGAGGCTGCAGTGTCAGTGGTTGCAGAAGTAGATGCTCGTCCTGTTAAAGAGGAACCAGTTTTCGATGAGAGTGAGAAGGAAGCAGATTATGAACAAGAGGGCAAACAATCTTTGAAGCAGATATCTTCCAAGAGTCATGATGGTAAAGTGGCTGGTTTTGACACTGAGGATACAATTTTGAAGGCAGACCCAGGATCCACCAAGAAGAAGAGCTCATTGTCCATGAACTTGGAACAGTTGAAGAAGCCATTTTCAGTGAGGACTAAACGAGTATGGGGATTTTGATTAAGGACGAGAGCGTGTAGTGTGTTAATTTTCATGTAGGACAGAATGTTGTGAGAATATTTTAAGTAGATCCGCAAAAGGAAACAGAGCAAGTTGATTGTAGAGACGTGTAAATATCCCTAGCATATTTACATGTATTCACATAACTCACTCTGGTTATCTTTCATAGATCTGCTCCACTTAAACATCTTCTCAAGTTTTGTTAATAGCTTAGGCTATGTGTTGATTGCTTGGTCTGTTAATTTTTTTTAATCTTCTACTCCCCCAAGAAGGCAAAGTTGTTTTGGATAGAGTGAGTTTAAGAAATCGTTCAACATGGTCTTCTCCGTTATTGTGTGAAGGGTTACTTTCCCTAGGCAAGGACATACAGATCTCAGTTAATAATTGCCATGCCATACAAGAAATTTCTGGGAATGAAAATTCGCTTCCTAAGGGTAATGGTAATCTGAAGTTACTGCACATTACATTCCATCAACCTTTAATAGTCTTTTTCTCCATCTTAGAATCAACAATCAAATATAGAATATTAGCATAGCTAAAGATTGAGGAAATTAAGGGACACATGGAATTCCTGTCAGGAAAAATGATATTATGATAGTGCCCAAGATTATTACCTGGAACTCAATTAACATTTATCAGTAGGTTTAGAGTTTGAAAATTATGCTTCATAATGCTTTATCACCTACGGTCTACAGATAATATGCTATACATGAGACTAATGTAGGGGTCTGAAGAGAAATATAAACAATAATTTTGCACTATATTATGAGACACAGACAATGCTCCAGTGAGCTATGCTTGAAATTGACAGACAATAAACCTAAAACTTGATATGGATTAAACAATACAGGTTACGTGTAATATGTTATCATGTTCTGTGAGACAAGACACCAAGAAATTAATGCCCCTAATTTGTTAGAAAGGGGAAGCATAGGATTTTGGCTTGAATATATATTACTGCCCCCTTGGCCGCTTCTTACCACGTTGCAACAGTTCGTTATATGACTGCAAATTCACACCGACATCTTCATCATATTCTAATCCGAGCTCTTCCTGAAAAAAGTACAAGCAACTATCAGCAACGCAAGAAGAATATGAAATAGTACATCTGGTTCGTGAGAAAAGGGGGAAACCTTGAATTCTTTGGGATCCTTAGGTGAGTTCTCAGTCAGGGTGTCCCATAAATCCTTGAAGATTCTTTTACGCTTTCTCCACTGACTTAATTTCTCCAAGAATATGTCCTCAACTGCCTTGCGTTCTTCTGGATTCACAAGAGTTACACCTCCACGCAACTTAGCCAGTTTGTTCTCCATTTCTTCAACCTGTATTACAAAGACGCAGAGTAACTTAGTTTTAACTGCAATACCATGAAGCACCTTTAATGCAAGTAAATAGTTCATAAACACACAAGTTAGCTACCTCACTTCTCAGTTTTGCTTCTCTTTCACGGATGTGTTCCAGTGTTAAATTTGATTTCAGTGTTCTGATTTCTGCAGCAACAAGTACTTCTATAAATTGCACGACCAAAGCTGTCGTCGTGTAGGTCTCAGACCCACGACAACTAGTGTATGTAACATGTTTGACAATGGTCAGGAAAACAGGAATAGTTTTACTTATGCATACCTCCTTCAACCTCGCTAATAGCCTTTTTCTGTTCTTCTAGCTGTTTTTGCAGATCGGCATTTTGTTCCTTCATCTTATTAAGCTCTTCATTGTTTGGAATACTGAATAGATCTTGCCGGGCAAGGTATATTTTCTGCTTACCATACTCCTTAAATGAAATTCGACCACCATCAGCAAGACTATCCAGTGCTTTCTGTACGACTGACTTCTTGAGGTTGAACTTTTGCAGTGCATCGGCCACATTCTGAGCGTTTAATGGCCTGTTTTGCTGAGAAAGAAAACCAAAATTGTTTTTCGATTACTCACACAGATCCACCATTATATTTAACAAACTACTGTCAGCTATCGCAGGAGGGCGCTCATCCAAACGAGTAACTGACTATTTTCCACAGCTTCCAGTCAATATCAGCTAAAATCGAGCAAAATCAGCATAATTTTACAAACCCAACCGTTGATTTAACGACAGATTCCTTTCGACGCCCGCATAAACGATTACTGAACATATATATAGGTGGCTTACCTCATTTACGAAGTTCAACACGATGGCTGCAAATTTCACAGGAGAAGAACATAGGGAAGACAGAAATGTTAGATTCACGAATGAAAACCGTCAAATCGAAATTGGAAAGAAGCATTGGCAAAAAATTTTAAAAAACGAAAAACAGATGATCGAGTATCTGCCTAAAGAAGCAGGCTTAGTTCAACAAATTTGATTCAAGCAAGCAAAACAAACGATAAAGAAAGAGTAACGCCGATTCCGGCGATGATCTTACCCTCAGAGTTATCGGACTTTGGAGGCATGGTTTGGAACGCAAGAAAATGGGCGGGAAAAATTCCCGAATCTGTCCTTTATCAGGCGCAAGGATCGTTCCGGCCAAAGAAAAAGGGGCCAAAAAAAAAAAAGGAACGCGAGTATTTGAAACGGTGGAGCTCTACGACATCGTTTCAGTCTCGAAAATATAATTAGATTAAAAATATTGTAGGGCCAAACAGTTACAAAACGCTCAGGAAAAAAGCCCAATTGTAAATAGAGTTGAATTCGAATGAAATGGGCCTTACAAATATGAAAAAGAAAATGGAAAAGAAAAAGGAAAACTGGAAGGAAAATCTACTTCATTACTTGTCTCCCTCTTTCTCTGACCTCTGGGTCTTCTTCCGACTTCTGGAATCTGAGGCGTCCGGCGGGGAGGCATAGAAATTAAAGCTGGTAAGAGGCTCGGGTGCTTTTCAATTTTATGATTGGTATAGGAATTACATTCTTGCATTCTTTAGCTCGAAGGTGAAGGATCTTCAATTTTTTGATGGAGCAACATTGGATCACACCCTCTGTCTAGCTCCTGGAAAGCTCTGAGAGGAGCTAGAAGCTTGCAATTTTCGATCTTTATGAACTGGGTTTTCTTATTTTCCTCGAGTTCGAGAGCAAGTTCTATTCGACGGGTTTCTGGAGTCACTTACATTTTGGTTTAAAGTATCGATTCTTCAATTCTTGCCACTATCTTAAGAATCTAGAGGGAGTATAGACTTTAAGATGAAGGGATTTTTTTTTTTTATCTCCTTGTTTTCGACGACAGCCTTCCAGTTTCTTGATTTGATCACTAGGGTTTCGTTTCCTTGTTGGGACTAAATGGCTGCCTGTAATTTCCCGATCTTTGAGTTTTGAGGAATTTTTAGATTGTTATAGATGCGGCATGCTAGTTTGATAGGTTATTCGTTGACGAGCGATAAATTTATTAATTCCTATCGCTAATTTTCACTTCAGCTGAACTTGGAACTTGATGCCCCTCTCCCCCCCACCCACCCCCCAAAATTCCTTTTAAGATCAATTCAATATGTCGGAACAAGAAAGAGGAAAAAAGTTGCCAAATTCAAGCATACTTAAACGGTGATTTATACATAATAATCCAACGCTTTCTGGTGTGTGTATTAATTTTTAATCATTATCATCTGAAGCTGTGGTTATATTTGAGATATTTCACTTCTTGCAACTTGACTAATTTCTTAGTTCTTCCAGAAATCGTGGAAACAAAATGTCTAATGTTGATGAACCACTATATCCAATAGCGGTGCTCATTGACGAGCTGAAAAATGATGACATCCAGCTACGTTTGAATTCAATTCGCAAACTATCAACAATTGCACGTGCTCTTGGGGAGGATCGAACTCGTAAGGAATTAATTCCATTTCTAAGTGAGAACAATGATGATGATGATGAGGTACTTCTTGCAATGGCGGAAGAGTTGGGAGTATTTATTCCTTATGTTGGGGGAGTGGAACATGCCAATGTGTTGCTCCCACCTCTGGAGACACTTTGCACTGTTGAGGAAACTTGTGTGAGAGAGAAAGCAGTGGAGTCTCTTTGTAGAATTGGATCTCAAATGAGGGAGAGTGATTTGGTTGATTCATTTATCCCGTTGGTGAAGGTTAGATAGCACTTTTCTTCAAATAAATAGATATTTTGTTATAACCTTGTGGTTGATTCCATTCTGAATGTTGTGAGTTGTGACGTGAAACCTGCTCCGTTCTTGCCATCAGTGTTTATCCATTGTTCTAATTCAGCTTCTGGTTCCTATCGGTGGTTTCAACTTTTTATATTGCTTTTTTACGTGGACTTGACTATTTTTCTATTATATTAAATTCTCAGTAGAAATTGGTTAATGGATCTAAGTTAATTGGAATGTTGCCTAGGTCGTAGAGGCTATTTATGTCATACATTCAAGTTGGCAGCAATAGTAACATTTTTTGTGACTATTTTATCTCTTTTCTTTTCCTGAGTTCATGTTATTTATTTATTCTGTGTGGTTCATATCCTGTTAATGCTACCTACCATTCCATTATGTTGATGGAACATCACGCTGAATACATGCTATGCTTTATGTTCCAGAGATTGGCATCAGGCGAATGGTTTACTGCCCGAGTCTCTGCATGTGGACTATTTCATATTGCATACTCAAGTGCACCAGAGACATCAAAGACTGAGTTGAGGTCAATATACAGTCAGTTGTGTCAAGATGACATGCCTATGGTTAGAAGGTCTGCTGCATCAAACCTTGGTAAATTTGCAGCAACTGTTGAATATCCTCATCTGAAGTCAGACATCATGACAATTTTTGAGGATCTTACTCAGGATGGTAATTGAATGCGTATATTTGGTGCCTTATAGAACGAGATTCTGTCATTTATCTAGGCCAGGAGGCTGTTTTATGTGCTGTGGGTCCCATTGCCTAGTATTCTGTCATATATGCTGTTTTTAATATGTACTATGCATATTATTTCAGATCAAGACTCTGTTAGATTGTTGGCTGTGGAGGGCTGTGCTGCTCTTGGCAAGCTCTTGGAACCTCAAGACTGTGTTGCGCATATACTCCCTGTTATTGTCAGCTTCTCTCAGGTACATTTAAACTATTAATATTAATAACAATATCATATCTATTATCCCCCCCCCCCCAAAAAAAAGAAAAAAAGAAAAAAAAATCATTCATATGTCTGCTATATGGATTATTGGATTGTGAAGGTATGCATGCGCTCAGTAATGTTCCTTTTCTTTTCCGATATGCAGTACAGTTATACAAATTTTTCTGCGTATCAGAAAAATCTTCATTATAAATATATTTTTATTGTTTCTTCTTGTGATTTCATTTGATCCTTGGCAGGATAAGTCTTGGCGTGTGCGTTACATGGTTGCCAATCAATTGTATGAGCTATGTGAGGCTGTGGGCCCTGAACCCACCAGGTATTATTTTGTGGGTGGAAATAATACATGCCGTATATCTTTTCATTTTACTACTTTATTCTGTCAGTATGATGTGTTCATTAGTTTAGGGTGTGATTTTAATGCCAAAATATTAACATTATCTTCCTGTGACCCAAATATGAAATCCTAGCAATATATAAGTTTAAATAAGAGTTTACTTTATCATTATGGGTTATCCAGAAATGAATTGGTCCCTGCATATGTTCGGCTGCTACGAGACAATGAGGCTGAAGTGCGTATTGCAGCTGCTGGAAAAGTCACCAAGTTTTGCAAAATTTTAAATCCTGAACTTGCTATCCAGCATATTCTTCCTTGTGTAAAGGTTTGAATACTTCTTAGAAGTTGTCATACAGATGTATAATGCTGCTTCTTGTATGTAGATTTTTTTTTTCCTTTTTTGGGGTACTGCAATTCAGTATTGAACATTATACGTCCCCCCCCCCCCCAAACAACTTTTGCAGGAATTGTCATCAGATTCTTCGCAGCATGTCCGTTCTGCTTTGGCTTCAGTAATTATGGGAATGGCACCAGTGTTAGGAAAGGTAGAAGTATCACATAGCAATCTCTGAAATTATTCTAGATATCAACTGGTTTAATATGAGTTTCAATTCTATCATTGCTGTGATTGCAGGATGCTACAATTGAGCAGCTTCTTCCTATTTTTCTCTCCCTTCTAAAGGATGAATTTCCTGATGTGCGCTTGAACATCATCAGCAAGCTTGATCAAGTGAATCAGGTTTAGATTAGTTATGGAGTGTTTTTTTTCATTGCTGTTTTTTGTCCTTTTCATCCAGTGATTATGTTTTACAGAACTTATGCTTTGTGCCGCCCTTCCCTCAAGAAAATCCTTTTATCCCCAAGGCTCTACTACATACATGCAGAAGGAAATGCATACAGAGAAATCAAACTTTTTTATTAGTCACGCTGACCAATCCATTCCTGCAGGTTATTGGAATCGATTTGTTATCTCAGTCTTTGTTACCAGCCATTGTTGAGCTAGCTGAAGACAGGCATTGGAGAGTTCGCCTTGCGATAATTGAGTATATCCCATTGCTGGCGAGTCAATTGGGTGTAGGATTTTTTGATGATAAGCTAGGTGCTCTTTGCATGCAATGGTTGCAGGATAAGGTCTGTATACTAATCATCTGTCCTAGTGTGAATCTTTTGTGATTGTGCATGGATCGCACTTTATATATCTATACTCTTCAATGGATTTTATGTAATTTTCTCACTATGTTGTTGTATATTTACCCCATGCATTGCATGGGAATTTTTCATTTTCAGAACCACAACAGTTTGGAAAAAAGAAGTTCCCCAAAAAAAAAAAAAGAGTATTAACAGCCATAACACTGAATAGTAAACGAACTGTAAAATATCAGTACCCAACCATTCTATTTTTATGTTGTGTTAAAATTTCAAAGTAAACATTTAGAAGAAATAGATGTGAAACAGCCTAGGGTACCTACTTTATTGTTAAAACTTAAATGTGTTTATGCAGGTTCATTCAATTCGTGATGCGGCTGCTAACAACTTGAAGCGGCTTGCTGAAGAATTTGGTCCTGAGTGGGCTATGCAGCATATAATTCCACAGGTGCAATCATCTCTCCGTCATCTAAAAAACCTGTTGTCCTGGCTTCTCTCTGTTGAAATATCTAGTTTTGGCATTTGTTACTTGTTTATTACTTGGTTCTGAAATTTCAGTATGGAAATTTGTTTACAGGTTTTGGAGATGATCAGCAATCCACACTACTTGTATCGAATGACCATTCTTCGAGCTATTTCTCTTCTCGCTCCTGTAATGGGCGCTGAAATCACTTGTTCAAAATTGTTGCCTGTCGTCATTGCTGCATCAAAAGACAAGTATTTCAATACGATTCTTTCTTATCCTATAGTACAAGGTTCAATATGGTTTCTGTGTTTGTTAAGTTTCTAATTGCTGCTTGATTGCTCCATGTAGAGTACCCAATATCAAGTTCAATGTCGCAAAGGTGTTAGAGTCAATCTTCCCCATTGTTGATCAGCCTGTAAGTATCTCAGACCTTTCCCCATTTCATATTTTTGGATTGCTGGAAGTAGTGCTTCTTGTCATATGCTATCTTTGTTTTAGTCTTTCACTTCCATTCATCTGCGAATATCATGGCCGTTCAGGTGGTGGAAAACACAATTCGTCCATGTCTGGTTGAGCTTAGTGAGGATCCTGATGTCGATGTTAGATATTTCTCCAACCAAGCACTCCAGGCAATTGATCATGTGATGATGTCTAGCTAGGAAGGAATCTGACACGCCTTGAGGTTGAAGACTTGTTCTATAGAGATGATAATCTTTTCACATATCGTACTATTTGGTGCTTTTCCAGATAAAGAGAAATGGCGTGTTGTGTTGAATGTTGCCTAGTAGCTCTCGTCACTTGATGGGATTAGTTTTCTTTACCCCCCTCAGAAATAATCTGATTTTATTGTTGGAATGTTGATTGTGTTTTTGCATAGTTTTTATTTTTGGTTCTCATGACTAAGTTTGTCATCTGTATCTGGATATGAATAGATTCGGCTGCTCATGTGATAGGGCAAGTGACAGGTCCATCTCAAGCCCCATGGAATCTCTCTCTCTCTCTATCATGTTTAATTCCCTGCCTTCCTCCCTTCGTGAAGATAATTTTTTATAAATTATTGTGTTTTGTAAGAATGAATGGTATTGTATATAAATTCAGTTAACACATATCAATATAAGTGATTGTATTGTATGGGATTCAAACTAAGGTTGAAAGATTTACAGATTGAATCAAAAAATGGGTTCAAATCATGAGGAAGAACGCATGGTTCATAATGAATATGACGACTCAGATTCAATAAAAGGAAAATTGCAATTAGGACTCATCTAAGAGAATTAAATACAAAAAAGTCTCTTGAAATCATGATATCATTCTGAAGTCTTGAGAGTTTTTTTTTTAAAATTATCAAATGGCTCTTATTATTATTTTTTTTTTAAATTTGTGTTGACAACTAAAAAAGTAGTTGTTGACAATTTAAATTATAAAGATTAACAACTATTATAATAGATATTGACAACACATTTTTTCAGCACATTACAAAATGTAATGCATGAGTTGTTAATACGTGATAGTTGTCAATCCTTAATAATTTCATGATTTTAAGAGATTTTTTTATATTTATTGCAATTTTCCCTTCAATAAAACAACCTAACAGGATTGAATGATGATTCAAGGTTCATCACATGATCATGTAGGACAGCAATTAAAACATTCATGTTCCAAATATAATGAGGGGCCTTTGTTTTTATACTTTTTTTCCAATGTTTTTTTTTCCTTTTTTTTTTTGGACTCAGTTTTTTTTTTTCTATTTAATACTGTAAGATTTGGATGATATTAGTTTTAAGAATTGTTCAAATGCAGAGATGCATTGCAGAAAGAGTGAATGCGAGCGTAAATCCGTTCAAAGTTTACCAATTAATTCTTACTTCGATGAATAAATATGTTGATTTGCATGTCTTCGTCCAATTTTTTCAGTTTTAAAATTAATTCCAAGACAATGGTTTTATCTTAATAGTCTCAAATAATATTGCATACTTTGCACGAAGCCACGAAGTCTAAACTGGTTAACGTTGTTCATAATTTATGATTAATGCAGTTTTTATATATTTTATATTATAAATATATTATTTAAATAAGATATTCTAAGAATGAGAATACTCTGATGTTGCATTTTTTTTTGGTTTTATAGAATATTCTAATGTTAATAACCACAACTTCTGGGGGCACAGTTGACATTGCCATTTACTTTTTTAAAAGGAAGGTTATTTTTATAAAATTGAGAAGACAACTTAACAATTCAACATTTCTTTCAAGATAGTGAAAAAAAAATAAAATTGGATCGCCTAAAATAGTTTAAATCCAACACACGATAACAAATTAGCCTTTCAAGCAGCGTAAAATTTTTTGTCATTATCATATTCCCAAAGCTTGACCTTCTATTTCATCAAGTAGTTGTGATTTTCCTCAACAGATCAATTTGTGCTTTGAGATTGTTATATGGAGTGGAATAGATCATTTAAATTTCATTTCTTTAGGACAACAATAATTTATTTTGAACAAAATTTCATCATCTAAGCTCTTGTATAAAAACTATTTTTAAAATGTTAACACCTACCAACGCCACGTGTCATGGTAGAATGAAGTTATCATATTTTCATCACTCTAGATTCAAGCCCAATATTGATAAATTTGTGAACTTGCGTGCTATTTTTAATAAATCCACACGACCAGCAGGTCTTATTTAAAATAATAATAATTTTCTAACTCGGAATAAAATATCTTTTTTTTTTTAGCAACTTGACTTGTATAAACCAATAAGTATATATAAAATGGTGAAAATAAATTTTGTCAAGAAAGCATTTCAGATGTAAAAAGGTCAAATTGTCAAATAGAACATAGCAATAAAAGCAACCTTCGAGGTAATGTGGAGGTTTTGGTCGTTGCCACATGTTATACACTACACGAATGAAAACTGTTGCGGACCAAAAGCTTTAGAGACTCTTTCAATGGACTGATTTACACTTTGAGAAGGCCAAGGAGCCAAATAACGTAACCTTTTCAATTTAATTAACAGTTAATAATGTTAATATATTATAACTAAAAACTAGGGTAAGTCTGAAACATGTATGCCTCTCTGTACTGTATATATACGTAATACCCTACACACATTATTCGGCTCTGAATCTATCTTTGCTAGTACGTATTAAGTTTTGCAAATATGGCTGGCAAAGGACAATGGACCACAGGCTTGTATGATTTCTGGAAGGACCCCTCTCACTGTAAATTCCGATCTTTTTATCTTTTATATATAATTTTTTAAAGAAAAATTATAATTATGCATGCATAATAAGCGGTTGAATAATGGAAGTAGTTAATATTTGTGTTGATATTATGTTTACAAATGCAGGTATTCTCGCAGGGTGTTGTCCATGCTACGTATTTGGTGAAATTGCAGAGATAGTTGATGCAGGAACTACACGTAAGGCCTTCATAATCATATGTAGTTTTTGTTCTTTTCAAGAAAATGTAGGTTAGTTAATGTTTCATGTGATGAAGTTAACGTTTGTGTTTGGTGGGGCACGGATGGATGGATGCAGCAAAATATGGGGCGAGCTGTATGTATTGTTGTATGGGAGGCGGAGCAATGTCATGGCTGATGGGTTCGATCTACAGAACAAAACTCCGGCGACTGTTTTCGCTGCCGGAAGAGCCTTTTTCCGATCACTTACTTAGTTGCTGTTGCTTTGCTGCCTGTACTCTAACCCAACAGTACAATGAGCTCAAAAATCGTGGCATTGATCCTTCCATCGGTATTATCATATCTATTTCTCTCATCTCTACATTATTATTTCCTTGTGCGCAGGCTCTATGTCAGTTATTACTCCCTCCTCTCATTCTTACCAGATACAAATAACTAACTTAACAATATATAGTTAAAGTTAGTTAGAGATAATAAATATAAGGAAAAACAACTTATTGTTTGAAAAACACTTTTATTTATGGAGATAGAGTATGAGTGAATAATTCATTGCAAATTGTGAATAATTAATGGGGACAAAAATTTTAAAAAAATTGATATTAAGAATTTTAGACAAATAAACTCTTAGCGTCGCTTATGAATGGGAACACATACCAGAAAAGTTCTTTAAACCACAGGAAATATTACTTACTACTTCTAGTCTCAAATAATTTAAGCCATTACTCGTTAGTACCTGCCTATTAAGAAAGGTTGTTAAAATTGATTTATTTAGTAAATGTTTTCTAAATTTTAATTTTGTTTCCAAATTGGCCCTAATGATGCATAGTTTTTCTTCAACATGCGTAACGAAGGGTATTTTGTCTCATCACTAGAGTCTAAGTAACTTATATTTTGAATCATAGTAACGCTCCACCAGATGACTTGGGTAACTAGCTAATCCTACCACACACACACATTAAAAAAAAGGCCGTTAAAGTTTATTCTTTTTGTAAATATTTTCTAAATTATATTGCAATGCATAGTTTTTCCTGAACATGTGTGGTGAAGAGTATTTTGGGGACAAATCATTTAATCATTTACAAATTGTAGATGGTAACTTATATTTTGAATTATGGGAAGCCAAACCCTGCTTAATTAAGGTGACACATATTTAAGAAACCATCTCTGGCTTATCCATCATTGATTATCTATTATCATTATTATTAGAGTAAAATGCATCAAGCTCCCCTCACTTTAACCTAAATTGCAAAGACCTACTTTTTATTTTGAAAACTTATATAGACCTCCCTTAAAATCAAAATATATATTGCATAAACCTCCCTTCTAGTTTTGAGATTCAACTCCCATCCACTTATCCTTTAGTTGACTATTAAATCATAGGATTGACTCATTATTTTGACCAAATTGCCCCTTCTTAATACAAATATTACTTAATAATTATCATTTAATGACATATCATACATCTTTATTTGAAATTAAAAAATAATTTTAATAAATAGTTTAATTTTTTTGTTATACTATTGAATTGATCACCATATTATAAATTTTATTAATTTTATAAATACAAATTTTTAGTTTACAACAAATCTTGTTTATTTATTTAAACTTACTTGTGATGTAATTTTTTAAATATATATTAGTAAAAAAATGCTTTGCACTTGTATATATGTATTTTCAATAAAATTATAAAGTTATGTCTTAATTTATTAAATTTAGTAAAATATCAAATAGATTATTAATAAATATTAATATTAAAAGATAAACTATAGATTTAATATAATGAGAGGTAAAGTAGGAAACAAGGTTTATTCTAATATTTTTTTAATTAAAAAATGTATATAAAGAATCTTTCCAGAATATTCTTTAATGGTGTTAATGGTTTGGACTAAATTGTATGTTATCAAAATAGAAAAGAGGTCCGTGTAATTAAGCCAAAACAGAAGGGTGGTGAGAGTATTTTACTCTTATTATTATTATTTGTTATTGTGAGATGTTTGTATTTTATTTGATTGAAGGTTGGGAAGGGAATGTGGAGAAGTGGAAGAGTGAAGGAGTGGAACCACCAATTGTTTCCACAATGAGTCGTTGAATATTGGGTGGCCTCACAAATGATAGTATAAGCTTTCTTTGGCTCCATGTCACTTAATAATAATGAGATTGTGGGGTTTATTTACACTCTTTTACATATGAATATGCGTATTTGTGTTTTAAGTATGGTTTCATTTGGAGAGTCATAGTTTCTTGGTTCTTGGTTCTTATATTTGATCAAGAAAGAGATTCAACTTAACGAGAACTTCGATATTTGAGTTGTTAATGATATATCTTTATGACTTAATACAATTAACTAAATAGGAGTTGTTACCTCCAGTCTTATTTATAAGATCTCATTTATAAACTATAAATAAGGTTTTATAATTGGACCAGAGGTAGTATTTCCAATTGCGTCATCAAAGATCATAGGACAACTTAAAACTTTTGAAAAGACTCCTACATCCAGGCTAATGTTTCCGCTCATTAATGTAAAAGACAATTAGAAGTTAAACTTAGTATTAGATATAAGACTGAATCTACTGTATACTTCGAATTGATAATTTGTTTCTCAAAATATTCTTATTGATTATAAATACTAAAGAGGTTCCTTTCAAGAGATAATTTCAATGCATATGAATACAGTTTAGAAAGTCAACATGTATTTGTTAAAAACGACCTATTTAACTACTTTTTTAATATTCACAAATTAGTTATATAATTTTTGTAATAAAAATCAGAGATAATATATAAGTTTGTGTATTACTTTCAATTAAAAGTAGATGGATGCGCCGTGTGACACCGTAGTGGTAGAGGGAGGGAAATTGGTGAGGTCAGGACCCTTAAATTTTCAGTTTGTTCTATGTATTTTATAGATGCTTACTCCGATTCATAATATAAATTTTAAATAATTAAATTACACAACTCAAAAGCTTGGTTAAAATTAATTAGAACAATAAATATGTAAAAAATATAACTTATTTTTTCAAAACATCTTATTTATGAAGGTACTACGACTTGGGAGTGAGAGACCGAGAAAGAATGAGTGAAAAAAAAAAAAGATAAAAGAGCATATAATTAATTAGCGAAAAAAAAAAACATTAATGTGACGCAAGATTTTCAAATATATTTTTAAATGACGTAAATCAAAATTTAAGACTCTAATGCCAAATGTAAGATCTGGTCGTGAGGTTTTGTTTTGGTCCTCAATAGAAGATTTTAGTAACTTTATCCTAAATTTATAATTTCTATCTCAAACTATCCCCCATTGACTAATGACTATATATATTAAAGAGGATTTTTAATTGATAGGGGTAGTTTTAATGCAAATTACTATGGATGGTATTTTAAGAGAACTAACACACATGTCAACTATCATCAACTATATTCTTAACAATTTGTAATATCTAATTTGTTTAAAAATGACTTTAAAAATGAGTCAGGTATGATATTATTGGATCCGAATATATTCAATTAATGAGATTCGAATAACATCTTAATTGAGATTTGAATATATTGAATTAAATAGGAAACATTATAAATAAATGAAATTCAATTAGAGGCTCAAATGAAGAAATTAATAATTAATTTTGCATTTGAATAATATCCTAATTGGGGTTTGAATATATTGAACTAAATAGAGAGCATCATAATATGTAAATAATATGACAATTAGAGGCTTAAATAGAGAAATAAATAAATAATTTCAATTTTTCATCTATTCCTCTTATATTCTGCATTTCTTCAAATTTCATTTTTCAATGAATAAAAAAATCGTACTCCTATAAAAAGTAAATCTTAAACTGCCGTATATAATGCAATTTATGATAATTTTAAATTTTATTAAATATGCTAATCCGTGCATTGCCATGAGGAGAAATTTCTAGTTTTATCAATAATTAACTTAATTAATTTTTTTAATTTTTATAAAATCAGTTTTCTAACTTCTATAGGATCCAAGAATGGAGTGTTAAAATATTGGTAAAAATACTCCCAATTTTTTATAACTTAGCAGTCATACTAAGCGTCAATCGATTCGCATCAAATTGGACTTGATCATATAAATATAAACTTCTCTTTTAAAAACATTTTTTTTTAACTAACAAAACTTAAATGCAATATTTTATCTAAGAAAACACATGTCAAACAACCTAGTACTATCTTCGGTCCTAAATATAAGATTCAGTTTGTAGTGTAACAAACAAAATCTTATATTTAGGAATAGAGGTAGTACCAACTAACCACTGGACTGTAACGGCCATTTTTTATTTATTCATTTACAGCATCTTCTTTTTAATATAATAGTTAGATAAATAATTTATAAATATTAAAATATTAGTTAAAATTAGTTATTTATAATATATATGTTTAATGTTCCTAAACTATATTTTTCTTTTCACCAACAAGAAATTCATTCCATAAGAATCAACAGTACAAAGTCTTGTGAGATCACTATAAAGCAAGATAAATATCAGCCCGCATCAGTGTAAGTATTGCATAAATCAGATTTTACAAGTTTACACAAAGGAGATAGCGGTTTCATCACCCATTCAGACCCCAAAGAGGCTCTAGCTACCCAATCAGCAACTGAGTTTGCCTCTGTCGGGATCCAACTACGCGAATGGTTCCTTAGAAGGTTCCTTGAGAATTGTAAATTTTAAAGGATAACATAATTCCTCCAACCTGGAATAGGGGCGTTGTTGTTTAAGCAATTAATCAGAATTTGATTATCTGATTCAAATAGCACCTCATCAAGATCATTGTCATATGCATAATTCATAGTCAATAGTAGTGCAGCACCTTCGGCCATCAAACTTGAATCAGCAGCAGTTACTCTAGAAGCTCCATCTAACACGCATCCATTAGAGTTTCAGGCAACAAGAGCTATAGCAGTAATATCATTTTCAGGTGTCAATGCACAGTCCACATTAATTTTGATGGCATTATCACGTGGCAAATTTCAGTTCGGTTTGCCCTCATTCTTCTTTTCAACACCCTCATTAATAGCATCAATAACATTATTCCAGTCTTTTGCAGTCCAGTATTCCTGAATCAGATCTTCTGCTTGTTTGAAGGTAAAGACAGGATCTGTGGGGGCATTCTCATATAAAAACCTGTTTCTACTCTTTCAAATTGACCAGAGAGTAGAGGCCAAGAGAGCTTCTTGCCATTGAGACAGCTTCAATAGCAAAGGCAATGATTGAACCAGTCAATAAAGTCCGCTTGAGTATAAGCATCAAATTTAGAGGTAAAGAGGCTTCCAAACGACGTAAATTTCACCCAATTGCATTAAAGAAATAAGTGCTTCACCAGTTCACTTTTCTCCTTGCAAATAAGGCATAAATCCAACACATTAGCTTTCCTTTAACCCAAATTTTCAGAGGTCGGAATAGCATTTTGCATCATCCTCCAAAGAAAATTTTTAATTTTACTGGGTGCTTTCAACTTCCATAATTCTTTCCAAAAAATTTTTAAAGGATTATTAGAAGGATGCTGTACATTATGAACGAAATGAGAGCCATTTAATTTTGCAATCTTCTAACTTTCCTTCACCACATAGGTGCCCTTTTCCCCGTAGTCCACAGCCATCTATCATCTCCATTAGAAGAGCTTATAACAGCATTCAAGATGGCTCTTTTTTAAAAATCAGAAATGCAATTTTCGATGAGGGGAAGATTCCAACCATTAGGAGACAATAATTCAGCCACGGCAAGAGTTTTCATATGTTCCAAAGGGCACTTAGAAAGAAGTTTCTTACTCGGAATACCAGCCAGCCAAGGATCGCTCCAGATAGGAGTCCCACATCCAGACTAGGATGCGTGTCTTCCTTTCTTAGCATTCATGAAATCTCCCTTGGGAAATTATTTAGACTCTCTTCCTGCCTCCAATAAAAAATATTTCTGCCAACCCATAACTCTCTTTTTCACTTCATCAATGACAAAACTAAGCGCATGGGTTTTTGATTTTCCCCAAACAATTGGCAGCCCCAAATAGTTCCCCAGGATGTCAACGAAAGGAACCTAGTTTATTAACTATATATATTGAAACTACTCATTGATTGAGTTTCATTTAATATATATATATATAGTTAATAAGAATACTTTGAATAAAAATTATAAATTTAGAAGACAAAGCAGATAAAAATCTTATATTTATGATTAAAATAAATTTTTTGTCTATTAACATTGTCTTTTATATTTCCAAGGAGTCAAGAAGCGCTTCCTCGAGGATGAATAGGCGACATGACCATGGGCCTTAACTTTGCAAGCCCATTGGGTCTTATTAAGCCCATAGCGAAATGCGAAGTCAACTAGCCAGCTGCCAAAAGAAACAATATTGTAGAGACGAAAGGAATCTTCAATTGAAATGGTTTAAACTTTAAAATGCGGAAGGATGGAGAGGCAGTCATTGTCTGTAATGGAATCCGAGGCCAAGAGACGGAATCTTCAGCCAACAACTGTGAATGGCCTAGGAATCAAATCCACAACATATTTCCTCCTTCCAGGCCCCACTTGTTCACTCACATAATGTTACCTGCATTACACAAAAATAATTCAAATTTTTCCTTTCTTTTCTCTACTTACCATAAACCCCCATTTCTCACCACAAATAAGTAGTCAGACATTCACAACATGAGATTATAAATGAAATCAAACTTACAATTTCTTTAAAAAAAGTTTGGATGACCCAAGAAGCACTTTTAAAAATTACTTTTACATAAATCAAGGCAAAACTTTTCTTATATTTTTATTTTGTATATAGTAAAATTATTTTTTAAAATCATAGTTTGGTTTTTATCCAAACACTCTCTAACTTACAAGTGATCTTATATGTCACTAAGCCACACGGCCATCACGAGCATATTTGAACTGACATAAACATACGGTTAGCATATGATAAAATCGTATAAACAATAATACATGTCTATCTAAGAACATGAGGTTAAGTTGCACATTTGTTGACCTAAACAACAGAAGATTAAAGTTGCGTATAATTTTAAATTTCACATATAAAATTCCAAAATCAATCGGTATTCAATAAAGCCACCAAAGATTATTTGAGGGGGAAAAAAATTAGTTTAGCCGTAGTTGAAAAACATAGTTTAATTGAACACTCGCCTAATATAGCCATCCTGCGCAATCGTAAAATTAAAATGACTGCCACCCCAGAAGACGCCAGAAGCACGTAGATCCATGTGAACGTAGTGACGTTCATGTACTGCAATTTGCAAATCCAAATAATAAAATAAGTTGACCTTTTTATTATTAATCTTTATTATACGCCGTAATAAGTGGTGATCCATTGCCGTTCATTAATTTTGATGCGCAAGTTTGATGTTTGTTCATCCCTTTCTTAACCCATAATCCATTAAAATTCATGATTTTGGCCCAATACATAAGAATGCTGGCTTGGCGATGTTGATGTTTTGATGATAAATAATTAATTATCTCCATTTATGTCACTCAAAGAGGTTACTTCCAAAGCCGTTCTAATCCACTCGATTCGGTAACTTAAATCTCTGATATAATAATATTTTATAGATTCAATGATTACTTCCGAAATATTAAACAATTATGATAAAGATCCAAATGAAGTGGCATCTTGTAACGTACGAAAGTGGGCACATTCTTTCAACTTGGACAATATTTTGAGAGACAGGTTCATAGAGTCGTGTTGCTTGGACCTAAAACATTGACCACAAACAAAGCTTTTTTTTGGTTCTTGATTCTTCTATATAAATCCTTTCAAAACCCCTGTTTCTCTCATCACTTGTCTAGTCAAAATTCATCCTTTTTGTTGTACATATATATCGGATTTCAATTCAAGGTGTTCTTTGCTTCTTGAGCATGGAGATGAGTTCAGATCCTGGGTTGTTGTTTGAAGCAGAGAACGAGGATGATGTCTTCTACGCTGAGATCAGGAGGCGGATTCTGCAACTGACTACTGAAGACGAGGAAGACAACGTGGGATTCCTCGGAGAAACGAAACGCGTCAACCCCATCGTCTCTGGTGGTGATGGTGGTTTGTACGGGTCGGGTTATGGTTTACCGGCTGGAAGCCATGTTTGGTCCTGGGAAGCTCAGAACTCTGGCGGGCCACCTCCTGTTTGGTTGATTAACTTGTGGAAGAATGGCAAAGGAACTGGGGTGTTCATTCCTCAAGCTGTCAGATGCAAGAAAAATCAAAGAACAGGTACAGTTGTTCTGTTTGTTTCAACGAAAAGTTTCACGGTAAACTTTAATGTTCTTCGTACCGTGTTTGAAAATCATGAGAATTTGATTAGATCAATCTGTATGTAGATTAAATACTGTTCCTTAACTTCACAGACAACTTGAAATTCACGGATAACTTTGATCTGCAAAAAGTAAAAGGATGATTTCATACAAAGGATAAATTTTTTTATGTAGATTACTGTTAAATCTACTTTGAAGTTCTGCTGCTGAAAAAGTCCGATGAAAATCTCAGTAAATTAAAACTCACAAGATGCCTGTCTATTTATTATTAGCTTTATCTTTTCAGTTTTACGGCCAAGTCTACTCAGATCTATTCTGATTCAATAGCTTTGGTTGATAAAATTGGGTTTAAATGGAATCTGAAGATATGGGTACCTGACAAATCCTTGCAGATAGAATGAACAGAAGAAGAAAAACATACAAACCAGTGGCGACCAAGGACTGATGAACCAACAATTTCGAAGATGAAGTTTAATTACAAGAAAATTTCAGAATTAATTATTCATGCAGCTTGGCAAAACTAGTCAACAAGTAGCTGTACAGAATTATATCTCTTCCAAATCAGAATGCATTCAGCTTCCTAGCCATCTATGTACAGATCATACCATAAGTTGAAATTAGGAGGAATATTGGTAGATTGAGATTGGATTCCAGAACATCACTAGTTCACTATAAGATCAGAATAAGGCAGAAGTTTGTAATGAAGCATATCTATAAATAAAGTCAAGTGCTTTTTTGCAATACTATTTCATAGGTTAGCGAAAAGTCACAACGATACCCATAAACATATTCCAAATATTCTTCACTTTTACATGTTACACTTGCATTATAACCTCTTTGAAAAAGGTTATATAATATACAGAGAATAATTCTCAGCACTTGTATAGATCAGGATGGGTGATGCAGACCATTTACTTCTACAGAAAATTACAGACCATTAGCAGCAACTACCAAAAACCTAAGGGTTCTTCATGTAACCGATTTTGAGTTACCGTACATCATTCTCTAATCTCTAGGGCGAGCTAACCATAACGAACTAAGTGCTCGTAGTCGCGAAATGTAGTCATTTATCATGAGGAATGCGCGCGCTATTTGTCGGGTTGTCAAGATTTTTTGCAGTTGTTGCAGTGTTTGTTGCCTCATGAGATCGGCCTAAGAAGAAAAAGAAAGTAACCTCAAAATGCAATTGATATACAAGTTTAACTTAAACGAGTGTGCTTGATGATGAGTAATAAATTGAAAGTAGAAAGAATGGCAGGCACATGATTTACAATTGTGTTTTCCTAAAAGACTAGAGAAGTGACACTAGCTAGCATATGACATGCGCTACCTGATGTAGGAAACTCTCCAACGCGGCAAGCTTGCTCATAGCAAGTGCCATTTGACCCATGTACTCGGCAACATTTCCTGAACCGGTAGGTCCGAGGGAGGCTGAGGAAAGTGTCTCTGAAAGAGATTGATGCAATGCTTCCATGCCTTGTGATAAAGCATCCTCAGCCTGCAACGAAGACTGCTGCAAATTATACAACCCCATCAGCTGCTGCTCTGTTAATGGCTCAAGCTGGTTCCTCAGTATCTGGAATTAACAAGTAACATCTCATAAAAGGATCAAGATAACACATTTCAACATTATGGAAGCACAGATTAAGCAACTTGCGAAACAAGGATCAAAGTAGACCATTTACCTTAAGAAGTTCAGATGATCGAAACCCACCTAACCACATAAAACATCTTTCTGCAGGCGTCTTCCACATTCCATAGAGCATGTGAAACACATCAGCTTTTGCCCCTATGCTTTTTAACCTGAATAATTCATCGTAGTGTGTTGTAACACCCTCAACAACAATATGCAGTTCATTATCTCCCATTTGAGAATTAACAGCCGTTCTTAGGTCATTTATCAGCTGTTGATGCTCATCGACCCAGCGCGCATAGTCCATGTCAAATGCTAAGGCACCTGAAGGTCCAGTAAACATTACTTTTCAACAAACCGTATGGTATTCACTTTAAAAACCTTCTGTTAAACGCCTTCTAGCTCCTCCTTACAACTCCATTAGCATTCATAAAAAATTCCTATTTATGTTTATGATGCAGAATATTAACCATCTGGGGATGCAGTTCACTATGATACAATCTCATTGGATGTTCTATGGTTGCGTCAGTCCTTCACTAATTTAGTGTAAACTACTTGCGAGATGATATTCTTTTCTCTACTTTTACTTTTTCACCTTGGATGTACTAAGATCCTTTCAATTTTGATAGAAATTGATTTCACACTAAAAAAAATCGTGAATGATGCAGTTTAGAAACACATTTTACATGGTAGCAATCTATGCATATCAATGACAGCACAAACTTCTCTCCTCAGAACTACGATGTTACCACCCGCAATACTTATGAACTAATTGTGGTATGTTAAGCCCTGGGGGCAATCTGATGCCATCCCAATGTTCAGTGATTCAATCTGTAAGAGGTTTATGTAGAGCCCTACCTTGCGAATAAGATTGTTCACATGATTAAGGATGTTCTCATTTATTTGGTGGTTACTTTGCCAGAAAATCTAAGAAATGCAGCAGGAAACATGTTTGGAAGTATTGGACAGCATGCTTTAAAATAAGAACATGATCCATAACATCGGGTAACATACCATTTCCAACCATAGAATGACCATGATCCCCAGGAAATCCACTTGCAACAAGCATTCCCTGCATTAGGAATATCATGAATCTTACATGCATAAAACAAGTAATCACATCAAACATAAAGTGGAAATCTTTCACTTCTTACACCTGCTGACGTGCGCGTTGGAGCTCTTGTTCTAGTTGTGCTAGTCTGAGACGACTGTTCTCCAACTGCTGTACATATGCCTATCCAAAACCAAAACCTATAAATCATCCAAATATGTTCCTTTTTATCCTAAGACTTAACAGACCCTATAGCATAAAGATTAGTTCACAAATCAAGCAAAGAACTGATTAGCACAGCAGAATAGGTCGTTTAACCTCGTAAAAAGCAGGCTAATGATAAAAGGACCTCAGAAACATAATAAAACAGTACACCAGAACCAGACCTGGGTATGCAAAACGTAACACATATATATCGTGTGGACGACAAACATATAGAGAGGTCTAGGATTGCAAATAACGGTCGTGAAGAAGAAGAAAAAGATTATAGTAAGCCCTTTTCTATATGTCTTAGGCAATAGAAACCCCACAAGCATGTACCTTTTTCCTCAACCGACTTTTCCTCGCAGCCTCTCGATTTTGAGCGAGCCTACGAAGAGTCTGAAGAAGGATACGTCCATGTTAATAACATATCAATAATAGCAACAATCGAATTGATTATTAAGCTGTGTAAGAGGGGAAGAAATGAAAATAAAAAACCTTCGAATCCTCAGGTTTGGCTCTAGGTTGATCCATGGAATCAGCAACCACCGCTCTCCCAGTTTGAACTCTATTACACTATGGCACAGTTAAGAAACAACAATCAGTATCCACCAAAACATGCTTATTATCTCATTGGTAATCGATAATCCACAATCTCCAATACATGATTCTAAAAAGAGTGGAACTTGAAAAAAGTGGAACAGAGCATGATAGAGAAAACAGAGACCCACTTGGTTTTTATCGTCAGGGTCGATATCTGTGGAAGTGTCAGTGTGTTGGCTATTATCTACCATGCCGGAATCACCCCAATTCTCCATATGTCCGTTCCCCACCGGCACGGCGGTACCGGTAGCAGTGATTCCCTTCTGATACATGAGGTGCTGCCCTGTATCAAGGCACCCAGCCCCTGTTGAAGCAATTTCTGAAGACCCGATGTTCTGTACACAAGAAGGAACTCAAACCCAAAACTTTCATCAGCTAGGCTTCCAGGTATAAAAAAACAAACTTTTCTACCAACAAGGGAGAGAGAAAGGATACCGAGCTCAATGTCCCGTACTGCAAGTTAATAGGAACAACAGCGACATTGCTGGACTTCACAGTAAACATAGAGCCTGCGGCGAAATTTAAATTAGAAGTTGTTGGGAAAAATAAAAATAAGAATATTTATAGACAAAATATATAGGTAATAAAAAGAGACTTGTGCTTAAATCAACAGCATCGTCATGTTGAAAGGGAGAAACGGAATGTTGAAGGTCTCCAAGATCAGAGAAACGCGTAGGATTCCTGGCGAGATCGTCCCCCCTGTTTGAAACCATAGAAACAGATAAAAACTCAGCTTCAAACTCTTGCTCATTCAAGAAGATAGGTAGAAGAAGATATACCGAAGAAAGAAGGAGGGGTGGCAATAGAGTTGTTGAGGGGTGGATTGAGCGGTCTTGAAGCTTTGCATTATGATGAGTCCGAGGTTAGTGTTATGAGTAGTCTCTCTCAGAACGAGAAAGAAGAGGGCGTGTTGTGTAGTGTGCTGGAATAGAGGAAGCAGGGGAAGAGGGAAGAGGAGGGAAGGGAGGTTGGGAAGTGAAGAAGAGAAGATCTTGATGTATCTTAAAGGGAGGGGATAGCGTATCAGTACGGCTGCTTTTGGAGGGTATAATAAATTAGAATAATAAAAATAGGGAGAATCAGGCTTTTTGATTATTGCTTTCTGACTTGGGATTTTAGTTTCCCAACACAGCGCCTCACATCACACACACAGTTCAAAGACCATCGCATTCTTGCTCAATCTTACTCTCTCTCCCCCCCACCCCCGCAGATGCACAACACGTCTCCTCCACCTCCACTTTCCCTCATTTTTTAAAACAAAAAAAAAATTACGTGGCTCTTCCTTCTATTAAGGTGTCGGATCATTGTAGGTCAATTGTTACTCCTGCAAATAGTGCTTTCTCACGTTTTTATTATAAAAGTTTGAAAACTAATTTAGAAACCTAAAAAAATTAGTTAAATTCATTAATTATAATAAATACTATTTTTTTGTTTTTTAATATAAAAGCTAACTTAATTTTTAATTTGATTCTAAATATAAGATTATAATCAACTCTACTTTTTATATTTATCTTTTTTTTAAAGTAGTCCATATAATAATTACATATGTTAAAGATTACATCAAATAATAGTTTTGGCTAATACACATAATTAATAATAGTATTTTAAAGAAGATAACATCTATTTATTATAAATAATTAGCTTAACAAAGTTTTTAAATCTACTCAAATTAGTCAAGTAGTTCTTATATTAAGAATCAAAGGTACTACATCTTAATTTTCTGATAATACCCTTTGATCATTTGTATTATAACTAATCTTTTGATAAAAACATTTTACTATATAGAGTATGCACAACCAATATGAATATTGGGGTAAAATTATAAATTTAGGATATAAAAAGAATTGAATTTGTATATTTAAGATTAAAGCAAACATCTTATTTGGTTTATAGGACCAGAGCTAATACTAGGATTAAGGTCCAATTTTCCTCTCTAAATTTGTGTCTAACAACAGCAGGTATCTGTAATTTTTTGTTGGATGAATATCACCTCAAAAATGTTTAAAAAAAAAAAAGAAGTAAAATTGCTATAACCAATATTAACTGTTAAAAAAACTAACGTTAATCGTTAACAATTTTAATGGTTATGGGCACTTTCTAACACTTCCCCAACAATATTATTGAACAAAGACTTTCTGATATCAACAACTCCTACGCAAAAATTACACCTTGACCCTTAATACTATAAGTTCATGCAATTAAGTTTTATTTAAGAGTTTGAATTACTTTCTAGCTTTTCCCTAAACCAGAGACAACATTTCTTTCTTATGATTTCAATAAAAATCAACTCTTGATTAAAAGGATTGCCAAAGACATTTGATATGCTACATTTTCGTATACTATACAGGAACATTTAAATTTCTTGGAAGAAATATATAAATTTAAAAAATACTTCCCTATGTCCTTTTTTAAATTAAAGGATGTTTGATGTTTCTATAATCTTTGTTTAAATTACTTTTTTTTTTTTACTCAAAATGATCTGTTCTGGAATGAAAGTAAAAGTATATTAATTTAATAATTTTTATTCGATGAGAACAATTTTTTTAAATATAGATTAAGATATCTTTAATGATGTTAACCCATTTTAATTAAACTTCTTCATATATGTGACGTAGGTGATGAAGGGAACGAGATTCTCTGGCCATCTTGTTAATTTTTTTTTTTTAATACATGTGAAGCAGTCGATGAATGGAATCAGATTTTTGCAGATCTCAAAAAGAAGGGCAGGGTAATTTGATGATCTTTCAATACTAATTTCTTAAAAAACTGAAACGTGTAGTTTTGATATCTTTTAAAAAAATCATGAAAAATAAAATTGCATCATTTCATGACTACCAAATACTATAATATCTCTCATTTTGTCTACAATTAATAATAAAAAAATCATTTGCATGAAAACATCTACCAAATGAAAAATTAGAAATGGCTCGGGAATCCAAATCCGTTGATGAACACTCATTCAAAAAAAAAAGGATAAATAACAAAGGCATTTAATTCTAATAATTCTATGTATATTTTCATTACGCAATGTCTTTTATTTGAACTTAGGTTTCGCAAATGGAATGACACTTGATAAGTTTTACACTTAACGTACTTTGGTTTTACTCGATCCAAGTTATTTAGGCGTAATGTAACTTTTGAAAATCGGTTGAAATTTCTTTAAAAAATTATGAATAATTTTCCAGATCATAACATAGATAATAAATAAATAGCAAATAAACTTTATTTTTCTGCAATACATCAGCTGATCTTATATATATATATATATATATATATATATATATTTATGCATTCACGCATTTTTTTTAGACACTTCAAAAGACTTCCCAAGAATAAGCTGATCTCCCCTTAGTTAATAAAATAAATGATGAATATAATTTTTTGTCATTAAGTTTGCTTTCATTTTAATTTTAGATCCTTGAGTTTTAAATTATAGGTTTTAGTCCCTCAAATTTCTTTTTATTTAAAATATAAATCTCTATAATTCAATAAAAACTTAAATTATTTTGTCCTTAGAATGACTAATATTTATGGTTTAAAATTTGAGGGATCAAAACTAAAATGATGACAAATTTAAGAGACTAACAATTATAATAACTCTAAAACAAATGTTAAATCTCTTGCAACTTTTTTTTTTTGACCAGCAGATAAATCTCTTGCAACTAGATTTTATTTCATGTAATACAATTATGAAACCCTGTGCATTATAAATTCAAATATATGTTCGACTCCTCTAAAGGTTTTGAAGCTTAGGCACCGTTTGGATGCACTTGCAAACCATGGTTTGGAAGCCCAAACTATGGTTTGCACAAAATGCTATCCAAACACCTCCTTAAAAACTAAAACCATGGTTTTGGAAAAAGCAAAAATTTTTTGCTTTTGGAGAAAAAAGGGAGAGTGTGAGAGCCTATAGGATATGTATCTTGTTATTTTTTTTATAAACATATTTTTTTATAAACATATTTAATTTTATATTTTATAAATATATATACATATTAATTATTTATTAATTATATTATCTTATGTATTATTAATTATGTTAATACAAAATATATTATTAACAATTTTATTCCTCTAAATTAAAATATATCATAAAATCTATTTTTTCTGTAATTATCATATTAACTTATTTCTTTTTTTTAGTAATTTGTATATATAAAAAGTGCTTCTGATAACAACTATTCAAACACTCTCACTTCTCAAAATCACTTTTTTATAAAATCTATTCTTTCCAAAATCTATTCTTTTCAGAATCTATTCTCCAGAATTACTTTTTCAAACTACGATTTGGTTTCATCCAAACACACTCTTAGTCGCATTGGAATTTTCTTAAAAGTATCCTCAGATGATTGGTACCTGCCTCTTTTTTTCAAAAGAATAAAATAAAAACCCCAATCATAACTTTCTCCTTCAAAGCAAGGTCAATGAATTTTGGTGAATTGGTTTTTAAGACCCGCGCCTCGCACATTATTGAGAAAAGCAAATATATCACATTCCTTATCTTAATATCATTGGCTGTCATTGCAGTTGGACAATTTATGTGAAAAAAATTTCAGGAAAAAACCTTAAAATTAATTTTTTTTAATTCAAATACCTAACACTTCAAGAGGAAAAAAAAGAAGTAAACCAAATTGTAATTTTGAAATTCAAAAAAAATGACAAAAATGTCCCTTTGTGAATAATAATTTATTTGAGAATAACAAGACTTAATTATGAAATGATAAGTCTCGATTTGAGATTACCAACAAGTGTTTTTCTAATACATAACATGTGAGATAACATGTGAATCAATTAAAAATGGCAACTATTCATCTTAAAATAATAAGTCCTACTTGTAAAATTATAAACTTCGAGTTGAGATTACATTTTTTTAGCGGGATTAACAAAGAGACATTTTTGTCATTTCTCTTGAATTTTAAAATTACAATTTGGGTTTACTTCTTTCTCCATCATTTTTAAGTGTTAGGTGCCTGGATTGGAAAATACTAACTTTAGGATTTTTTTAAAGAATATTCCCATCTATGTATCTATATGTATTTCTTTTAATGTTTTTAATGGAAAAAACCATATTGGAGGTACCTCTACTTTCTTTTAATTTTTAATTTGGTACCTATGTGTTTTTTCTCTTAATTAAATTATTTAATTTTACTTTTTTTAGCAATATTAGCTTGTGCAACTTTGTTTTGTTATTATTATTAGTCTCTATCTAAGGGTTAGTAAATTTAATAGAGCAAAATTAAAAATCTAATTAAGAAAAAAAACACATAGATACTAAATTAAAAATTAAAGGAAAAAAAGTATAATCACCTTCAAAATGGTACCCATTCATTGGATACATTGATGCTTTAAACCTCAATATCATTTTGAAATTCAAGAAAAATATAGGATCATTATTTCTGGACAAAATGTAGGGTATGGGTACTTTTAAAAAAATTTCAAACAACAAAACTACACTGAGGATTATCTACTCAGTGGATACATTGATGCTTAAAACCTCAATATCATTTTATGTCTTAAGTGAACAAATTTTTTATGAGAAAAACACTATATATATATTGTTTACTGTAAATAAGATTAATTCGTTGTTTTGTTTTTGAAATTTCAATAATTTTTCTGGGAGTTGGTCAAAGCTAATCTAAGTACCCCAACAACTCCTAGCTAGTCCGCAATCATAAAGTAGCCTCGCACTTGCGTGAAGGTCAACATGACTCGATAAATACCAATGTTCATTATTTATGAATTATACTGTTTGAGCAGTGCTTATAATTCTTAGGAAAAAGTGGATAAAAAAATTGATTAACTTTTATACATAAAAAGGGCCAGTATTTTGATTTAGGTCCTTTTTGCTAATACATTTTTAATGAAGGATTTTTTTCTCTTAATTTTCTCTAATTTTTACACATAAATGGATTGAATTTAGTTTCGAGTGATATAGTGAAGTGAAATAAGAGAGTGACTTTTTCTAAAGTCTCCCATTGACTTGGAGGTGTTTGGATAGAAACCAAACCATGATTTCAAAAGTGCTTTTACGGTTTACGAAGTAAATATGTGGAGGAATTTGTCTCGTTTTACGAAAAAGTGCTTCTGAAAAGGTTACCAAACACCCCTTTAATTTATTATTATGACTGATAAAAGCGTTCATTTTAAAAAAAGTTTGATTCTCAAACTTCTGATATGTTCAGGCCAAGAGGGAAAAAAAAAAGAAGCTTCTGATATGAAATAAACTTATTCAGCAGACGTCTGCTCTTTTCAATACTCCAATCAAAGGTAATGACAAATTAATATCCAGCATCACTAGGAATATTTAACAGGAGAATTATAAATAAAAAATTATATATCAAATGAGAATTACTCTTTTTGATTCTTATGAAAAGATATATTCTTAGAATGTAAAGTATAATGTAAAGATGGTTTTCTAATGTCATTTCAAACATCCACTATAATTATTATGTCACCACGAAAGAATAAGAATAATAGGAACAAATTGACTGTTTTTGTTTTTTGGAGTGGAGGAATAAAAGGAAGGAATAAGGAGACAAGGGATCAATTGAGGGCGTGGATAGGGAACGGGGGAGGGAAGCGCGTGGGGGAAAGGCATGAAAACAAGGAAGTGGGGCCAGGATGAGTGATTTTGATCCCGTGTGAGTGTGGCATTACGCTTGCGCCCTCTTTCTGTGTGCATAGTAGGGGTCTCTTCCTACGGAGCTGCTACCACTGAACCTGAGCCCCTTCTGTTCTGAAGCTCGCCCCTTTGGTTCAGACGCCCCCCAAAAAACAAATATACCAATCAAATACATTATAAATAGATTAGATACCCTGTTCCTCTATCTGTCCATCCAATCCAGCCATTGAGTGCAGTAAATAATTCAACTCAGACAGATGTGAATATTGATATGTATAGACCCATGTAGATGTAGATTAGTAAAAGCAGCCTACAAGGCTACTCGCCACAAAACCCTAATTCCCAGTGCAGGAAGAAGAAGAAGATGGGAGAAACCCATGCTAACACACTGGCGTTTATCGGAGTCAGAATTTAAAAGCAGCTTTTCATTAATCGTGATTTATAAAATATAAAATAAATATATAAAAAAATTTTATTTTAATTTATGTAAAAAACATAAACATTAGACGTGAACAGATATAAACAAGCTCAATTCAAACTCATAACCCTCATGGCTCGTTTAGAATTGCATTAGGATCTTTTAAGAAGGGTTTAGTTGTGATTTACAAAATATGTAAGGAAAATTATATCTCGATCCCTATAAACACTTATCATAAGTAGGTCCAAAGAGGCCCCCTAATCATAAAAGAGCTCTCACAGTGTTAGATTATAAGCATGGCATTGAAATCCATATTGGATCGACTGGTTTAGTTTAGAAACTGGCAAACCAATTAGAAAATCTATCTGGATGACCATATGAACAGGTTCAAATTGATTAAGCATGACCCGAATTGAACCTAGGTAAATCGGGAATAGCTTGATTGACCCGACTAGTTTTGGTGGGTTAATCAGGTTGCTTTATTATTATTTTTTAAAACTATCTTAACGAAAAACTTTTTTCTTTCTCTTTTTAAGTTGTTAATAGCTTTTACTTAGTGATTAAAGTATTGCAGGGAAGAATATTTTGTTATCATATATTTATTTTGATATCTTGCTACAAAAATACTTAGTGATTTTAGTAATATGATATTATGATTTCAATTTGTCAAAATAATAATAAGGAAGGTTGGAAAGATATTGTAAGACAAGTATGACTATTTTGGCAGTGATCAAGATACTGAGTTGATCTTTAGTTCTGAAATGATATGATGAAAATGTAAGTTTCCTTCTATTTTTTTTTTAATTTCTCATTTTGTTTGATCGGGAGTTAATTTCAATCTAACCCATTAATCCTTCGTCTCATACTCTTCCGGACTTTAATATAGGACCCAATTCTTAAGTTAATTTTGGTCCTAAATATAAAACTCATTTATCATATTTATTAATTTTTTCTAAATTATCCCTATCTATACTCTCTCAACCATAATCAAGTAGAAGAGGGAGATGGGGTATTAAGAAAGATGATTGTGGTGTTTTAGAAAAAATATGTCACTTTTTTTATAATTAACTGATTTATCTAACTTTCTTAATCTAATCAAACTAATTAAATAAATCTTATATTAAGAATCGGAGGAGTATCTTAATAGGTTTCGTGGTAATAAGTACCTTGATTTGCATCTAGGGCTCTGTGGCTTTTGACAGAAGTTGAATGAACAGAGAGGGTGTCAGAGAAAAGGGGGGGGGTAAGTGTATGTATTTACGTTATTTGTATTTGTATGCCAGACGCCCGCATATACACTCAGACTCAGACACAGGGGACTCTATTTGCAGCACAAGCCCCTCCATGACGCATTCCCTACGCCAACTCGTACCTCCTTTCCATGTTTTCCTTGTCTTTATTTTCCGAAAAAACCATATTAAAAATACTTAGGGTATACTTTTTCTTAATTTTTAATTTAGTATCTGTATATTTTTTAATTAAATAATTTTATTTTAATTTTTTAATAATATTAGCTCTTGTAACTTCATTCTATTAATATTTTTTTAGCAATATCATCTACTAAATTGAAAATTAAAAAATAGTATAAGTACTTCTAAAATGGTTTTCTTTTTATCTCCCCCCTTCTTTATTTGTTTCTAATATATTATCTCTCTCCCAAAGATAAAATCTGATTTTACAATCTAAGTGTAATTAACACTATAAAATAGATTATATATTTAAAATTGGAGGTAATAATTAGCTTTAGTACATAGTATTTGCATCAAACCCTAGATAATAATATGCTTTTAGTTTGGATTCAACTATCATCAAATCTAATCAATCATACAATAATTCGGCTGTTTTTGTTTTTTGGCCAGAAATATAATTCGGCTGTTAATGAAATGTATGAAAATTAGTTCCTATTTGCGTCGTGACGAGGCGGTGTTCTTATCCAGACCAAATTACTTGCATTAGGATTTGTGTTCTTTTATCTTCAGGGAGTGGCAATGGAGAGGTGATCAGAATAGTTACACTTGATATAAATCTGACTCTATTTATGCCTCTGTTTAAATAAATGGAACAAAGCACGGCTAAAAACATTTTCAGTGAGAAACAAAGGGGGGGGGGTTTTCAAAATTTGGTTGATAAGAAAGGTTATAGTTCGTACATATGGTTGTCTCAATTATGATTATCAGTCTTTACAGTGATAATTGGTTAATTTGTGAGAAAACATAATGCTTGTAACTGACTAAGGTTGTCAAACTCACGAGTTTAAACAAATTCGTGAGAATGAGATAAATTCGGATTGTAAACTCAAATCGTGATTTCGTAAGAGTTTATTTTTATTAATAAATTGATATTAAAAGTATATAATCAAATAATTAATATTTAAAAAATGAGAATAATTTCATTTAAATATATTTTAAATTTAAATAATTGAAATTATATCCATCAATGTTCATAATTTATCACATTCAACAAAAAAATTTCTATAAAATTTATATATAAAGTCACTAAATATAATCAAATCCAAAAATTTAACATGAGTTTACGAGCGAGTTGACATGATTTTATAAGCTTAAAACATAAAAACGGTAAACTCGGTAAATGAACTCATAAGTTTAACTGAGTTTACAATTATCACGAGTTTAAGAGTGAATCGACACGATTTTATTAGCTAAAAACGTAAAAACATTAAACTCAAAGAGTCAACTCGTGAGTTTGATAACAATGCTTGTAACCGATAACCAATCACGTAATTTTTACTCGGCATACATACATCTAGATAAAATTTGCAACATGAATCTAAATAAAATTAAAATCACCTACACATTACATATTACATATAGATACAAGGAGATGATTATGTGCATAATACTCCTCCGGTTCTAAATATCATACTCATTTTTTAGTATAATTTATATTATAAAATAGATCTTATATTTAAGATCGGAGTGAGTAATTTTTTTATATTAATAATATATAAACTTTATCCAATCATTTTATTTTTTTTAAAAAAAACTCATGTTTATTTTTTATGACAACTTATATATATTATGTAGTTAGTACTCACATTAGTCATAATTAACAGGATATGAGCATAGTGATTAATGCCCATAACTAAACTAATATTATCTCTGATATTTAATATAAGAATTAGATAATTAATTGTGAATATTAAAAAAATTAGTTAAGTTATTTATTTATAATAAATATATCTTTTCTTTCCTATTTTTAATGAATTTCTCAAAAGCAAATTTATTCCTATTTTTCTTATTTTTAATTATTCATTTTTTTAATTAATAATAAGAGCAAAGGCGAAATGCCCATGCATGATGCATTACATCCCGAGGATCAGTTAAAAGGTGATACGGATGATGATTGGAATATGATTAGATGTTTAGAATTTAGGTAATAGGTTTGTGACATATGTGAGTCTTATGAATTATTAACAATCCTTAATATAAAACTTTGTTTGTCTTTTATTTTGGTCATAAATATAAAATCTCAATCTATATATTTCTCATATTTATGTATTTTGTTTCTAATGTCGTCCTTCTAACAATGATAGTTCTAATCAATATATTTGATTAGCAAGAATATTTTAAGAAAGATAATATTTATTTATTACAAATAACTAACTTAACTTCTTTTCTTAATCTCTTTAAATTAGTCAACTAGCTTTTATAATTACGACCGGAAGTAGTATTGTTCAAATTATACAAAGGGTTAAAAAAATATTTTCGACCAACAATTGGTATTCTTGAATATAGAAATGATGAGCAATTTTCCTCCTCCAATGTATCAAAAATGACGTAATATGACTCAAATCCAATGGAATTTTCTACGTCAAACACTTAGATTGGGGCCCACAAAATGGAAAGAAATAGTTTAGTTTAAAATACATTTGTATACTGAAAGTATTTGCAGGGAGAAATAGCATCCAAAATTTAATACAAGATGGAGATTTATAAATATATAGTATTAGATTATTAGGGCTCTACGGCCTATCGTCCCACCTTTAACTTCTAACAAAAGAAAAGGGCATTATTTTGCTTCTACCACTACCTTTAATCTTTCCTAGCACTTAAATATTCCCTAACCATTTCAATATCATTTTATATATTCTCTTCAGCTCTATATAATATCTTGATGGATCTAATGTCATATTCGAAAATAATACTACCTCTTGTACTTAATATAAGAGCTAGTTGATCAATTTGAGTAGATTAAGAAAATTAGTTAAATTAGTTATTTATAATAAATATATGTTGTATTTCCTAAAATATCTTTACTATTCATGTGTCATTTGATGAAATATTTAATATGTGCAACTACTACAATAAGTATCTTAAAAAAATAGATAAATATGATCGACAAAGTGAATTTGAATCATATATTTAAGACCACATTAATAGTTAAATTGGCTTTTATGTTAGGGATTGAAAGCAGTATATAGTACAAACTGTAACTTCTTAATAAATTTATCAATACTCTTTGTGTTTCTCATCATAGGTTTCAAATACCTAATTTGCCTATAACAAAAAAAGTAGTTAAAATTAGTTTAAAAGGTAAAAAAAATATTCTTGTTCTCAAATATACCATTATAATAAATGAGAAAAATGATTTAGGAAAAGGCATAGAAAAGCATAATGAGATAGAATAAATAATTAAGAATAAAATTTAAAAAAACGCATTAAATATTGAGACAAACATAAATTGAATATTATAAAATGTAAAGATTATAAATAGGATAGGAGAGACTATAAAATAACAAAAATTTAGTGAGACATTATTGTAAAACATTTAGGGGAACAATACTATAAATTTTATTCATACAAAATTAAATATCTCATTGTAAGTTCTATTAATACAAGAGGTTCCTAATATTTATTAAAGTTATTAGTTACAGTTTTAAACTTAAGGCACATTTAGATTCTGCAGTGCATGAAAATAGTTCTTAATAAACATGATAGTGAGAATTAATTTTGATTAAAAAATGAATTTATCTTGACTAATAAAAAAGACATCGAACGAAGTTGTGACTTGTGATCCTCATACACATTGATAGGTGAAAAAGCAAGAACACCAAATGATGGCAATAATAAATTGGTCTTCTCACGGGTTGTAATTGTACTTTGTCAATGTTAGGGGACAATGTTATTACTTTATTGATAGGAAACTCTATTATGGGAAAGTGCGTAGGAGGACATTAAAATTAGTAAAGACAAATTCGTAAACATTGGACTTCGAATCTAGCACGTATACTGGCCATTTTCATATGTTTCTTTTGTCTTCTCCTCATCCAATAGCTAGTCATTTAAAAAATAATAATAAAATATTCAGTAACACAATAAAGTAATAAAGTAAGTTTCATTTAATTTTTAATTTGATAGCTGTGTTTTGTTTTCTCATTGAATCTTTTAATTTTACCCTTTTAATACCATTCATTCCTATAATATTAATTCGTTCTATTACTATTATCAGATCATATATAAAAACTAATCATACTAGCAGAATAAAATAAATGATTTAATATAAAAAATTTATAGGTAGCAAATTAAAATTTGAAGAAACTATAAGTACCTCAAGAATGATTTTTCCAAATAATAAAATCAAAGACTAGAGGCGAAAATTCTCAGAGATTGAAATTATTACTTGTTGGCTTACGATAATTGCAGAAATGAACATGTACTTTTTATAAACTTAATTTTGAATTTTAATATTCATGCATGGACTACGTAGGTATAATTCTAGACGTTAGAACAAAATGCAAATATCTGATCTTGTTTTAACCTTAAAATAGAAAAACAGAAGCCGGTTAGTTTCCCCTACTTACTTTGGTTCAAATCCAATGTTATTGTCAGCGTTCGAAAGAGCGTATTTTCCTAATTAAACACATGAAAATGAACATGTCATTGATCTAGAAATACTAAACTTGTTCCAAATAATCTGCAGAAAACAACAGAAAGGAAAGTTTTGCCCCCATCAAGTCAGAAACCAAAAGTAAAGCAAAACTGTGTTAAAAAAACCCTAAACTAATCTGATATATATATATATATATATATAGCAGAATGAGAGCAGGGTATGGTATATCAATGTGATGATCAGTGCAAATATACATGAATACATACAGAGGTCAGAGTACTGTAGTAGAGAGAGAAAATAAAGACAAGAGAAAAGGGAAGGAGGAAGGGGAGAGAAATAGAATCATTTTAACAAGAAAGCACGTCAAGGAAGGTTCCAAGTTAGTGAATCAAAAAATTTGTGCGCAGTGTTTACACTCCAAAAGATTCCGCCACCTGCGTCCATTGTTTCAGTGTACTCTCTCTTCTTCAATTTATCTCTCTCTCAAAGAATCACTTCTCTCTCCTTTCTCTGATGGCGTGTAATCCTCACTCACCTTAATTTCTTTTATTTTCTCATTATTTCAACTCATCATTAATACATCCTGCTTTTAATTAATGCATTACCTTATACTATATCAAGCTTTAAGATTGAGCTTAATTACTTTCATTTTTTATATATATTGATGATTCAAACACTTTTTTTGTTTTCTTTTTTATTATTGCAAAAAGGAAGAGCTAATGTGCCACTTTGATCTTAATTCTTAAATGTTACTGGCTTCGTATCAAAAGTTTTGATTCTAAATATAAAGTCACTTATAATATATTTAACACTTGTTTTCAATTTTATCTTTTTTTAATTCACATTGGAAAGAGGAAAAAAGATATGAGAATAATTTATAAATATAGAGAAAGAACTTTAATAAGGGTAAAATTAAAATTTTTTTTATCAATTTAATACATTTCTTAGTATATAAAAATGTCTTACAAGTCATGACTTTTTTTTTTTTGGCCAACATGAGTCATGACTTATACTAAAGATGACTTATATTAAGGATTGAAGTGGTAAGGAACAAAATTGAGACTACAACAAAATGATATATTAAAAGAGAATGTGTAAATATTAGAAATAGTTAGATAGCCTATACTAGCAACATTGAAAGAAAGAAACCTGCTTTTAGGAATTACATCAATATGATAAAAAGAAAAATTGTAAATAAATGATAATATTTCCTACCATGTGATTGAAGGAATATTGGGAGTAAGAGTGTTCACGGAATTGGACGAAATAGAGATAATCCCATCTTGATCTCGTCCTGATAATTGTGATGGGATAGCTTTTCTGTTTTATGTCCTGTTTCGACATAACCGGAGTGGGACACTGATGAACACCCTTAATTGGAAGAAAGAACTAGAAGGTGCAAGAAATACTTATCAACACAGTGGATGAAATGCTTAGTTACACTTACCGGCAAAGTGGGATATTCAATACTTTCATTTTATATCAAACTTAATTAAATCGAACAAAACAAATCAGTTGTATTCAAATATAATTTTTTTTATCAGTATTAAAATATAAATTTTATTGGGTTAAAAAACGTGTGTGCATATTGTACCTAATCGGTGTATTTAGTTCAATTTTTTAACATTTATGTTTACTTTTATTCATATTTAGTTCAATCCAAGATTTGAGCGTTACTATTGAATAACAAATAACTAGAGCGAATCCGTTTCTTTGAACAAAGTCCCAACGTTATCGACTTATCGTTTACTCTTATGAACACTAAAATATAACAAAACATAAAAATCATTATTCTTTTTATCACTCTCTTTCAAACTTCATTCAAATATTTATTTTCATAACCGGTTGTATATTATATTCACATTTTTTTTTATTAACCGGTATATGCTTCAGTGGTGCAACATCATCAAGAGAAAATCCGTTTCGTCATTCACATTATCAAATTAAAAATCGAATCAATTAAATCAAATTCCCCATAAAAAATTTATATTCGATTTGCAAATCACACAACGAAAGAAGAAAAGATCACTAAGTAGTACATATAATTAGAAGGTGGGTTCCTAAGGTTGTTTGGGAAAAAAATTACTTAGGTGCTAAGATTAACGGACTTAGCTTGTTACAAACGAATATCTCCATGTGAACACACAGTAGTATTAACAAAATATTCGGCTTCTTTAATTATGACATGTTTCAGAATGGGGAAAAGTGATAAATCCAATATGACAATTAAAAGTCATGAGGCACTAAATAAACCAATCCTTTGACACATACAATTAACCACCATCAAGTATTTTATTATATACAGTACTTGCCAAAAATTAAGGATTAAAGAAGAATATTAAAAAACACGAAAGAAAGAAAGCCTTTGGATCGGATGTGCAATTGTTTTTGAACGCACATTTCGTACTTAAGCCTTAGGAAGAGGCAGATTCTATGTTTAATAACTTTTAAGAAGTGCTTATTAATTAACTTAAAATTATTATTAATTAATTAGGACCACCTCTATTGTGTGATATGCCCTTGAGTAAAGCGACGTAGATCTGTAAGTATATATGCCATAGTAAAGCGAGCATTTTAACTCATAGGGGTAACTGTTTTTAATCCTAGGGGTAACTTTATAATTAATAGAGCTGACTCTCTTTATAAATCAATCAATTAATAAATTGCTGAGTGGCGCACTAATCATATGTGCTTTGACTCGTACTGAACAACCAAAGGTCGCATGGCTAGCTGTAATCTTGTAAAAGCCTGGGGGATTAATCAAAGTTCTTCTATGTATAAGTATATTCTATCTCTGCTTTTTAATATAAGAAGTAGTTAAGAGCTAGATTTGGTCCAAACCATCAGACCTTAACCCATTTTTCTCTCTCATCTTTTCTCAAAATATCCTTATTAATTGTAAGGGTTTCCTCTAAAGGACAACTCCAATTATCCAATGCACATGATTGAAGAAGATATTTTGGGAAAACCAACACATGATAAATAACTAATTTAACTGATTTTTTTAATACTCTCAAACTAGTTGTATAGCTTTCATATTAAGGACAAGAGATAGTATTAAAAAAAAGAAGCAGTTCTTTAACACACACCTACACACGTTTTTAGAACATTATTAGTTGATTTTCGTAGAGAGAGGATATCAGATAATAAATCAAACAAATCTTGAAAATTATATAATTTAAATGTATTAAAGATTTTTTTCTCAGAGAAGAGAAAAAAGAAATACAACTAAGCATACTGGTTACATATAAAGTGGGGAAGGGTGGATTACGCCCTCTATTGATCCAACTTTATTAACTTAGTGCATTTTGAAGGGGCTCGGGTGATAGTGATATAACCAATACCAAAAACATAAAATTGAACATAGGAATGGTGATTAAGCTGGCTCTGAAGAACGCGTTTGGCACTAAACTAAAGACACGCAGTTTACTAAAGGAAAGTGCTTGGCTGGATTTTTGGCTTGGCTACACACACATAAGAACATCGTTCTTATGTGTGCATTCATAGAAAATAATCAAGCAAAAGGAGAATCCTACAAAAAAAAATTTAGAATTACTAAATTTTAAATCAGATTTAGTAACAACACTTAATAGGTTTTGACAACACTGAATTTGTAAATAACAACATATTTTTATAAGAATTTTGTATTTGAAATTTGGCAATTTCAAACTTTTTTTTGTGGGATTCTCCCAACAAAGTAACCATTTTATTATTATATATAACCATAAAAACTCACTCATCATAACTTCATAGGAGAGCTCTAATAACATTTAATTGTAGCCCTTGAAGGAGAAAAAAAAGGTAACGATTTCTCATTTGTTTTGCAGTGGCTCACAGTGTAAACCCTTCAAGATTTTTGTCTTTTTGACGTTTTCTGAGATCAAAGAATGAATGAACCCTTTAATTAGCATTTTATTAATTGTTGGACTACTAGTATGTGCAGACTCGTTCATTTTCCATTTTACATTTTAATTTACTGATTCTTTGTTTTAGCTTCCTTGATCCACCACAACTATATATTAAGAAGAAACGTGTGTGTATGGATATCATAAAACAGTTGTTATTTTAGTATTCATATCGAGGACCATAGTTTTGAACCTAATTTAATTATATAATAACATTTTTAGAGATTATATTCTCTTAATGTTTATGGAAATTTAAGACACATTAAATGTTTTATTACCATAACCTCAAAAAACTTCACTCACCATGAGCTTCATAGGATAAAAGCATACATATATAATAACATTATCTAATCACATTAATCAATAAAATAAATAATAGAAATGAATTTAGATAGCTCAGTTCTTTCATCTTTATAGGTTCGTCGAAGTTGTTCAAAAACACTATTGATGCATAGTTATCTTTTAATGAATTTTGATGTGTTGTTAGATACTGATTTAGTTTACAAATTGGGGTTGAATTTTGATAAATCTAATTAACTTGTTTTTGCCTCTAATTTAGTTTTTGGAATTACAAGTTTTGAAGTGCGAATACGTATAAGAATTTTCATATGAATCTATGATGCATTTGCTTCTGGCATATTTTATGATCAATCCATGTCTCTGTTCTCGAAGAAGAATGATGATATTGATAAGCTATGAAACAATGGGAAAAGAGGATGAAACACTAGCAGTAACATTTAAACTTCCATTCCACTAAACGTTAAAGATACCCATACAGGCGATACCAAACAAAAAGCATTCGAAGATTCCATTTACTTTATTTGACATGCTAAACGTACTTATGTTTCATCATATATATCCCATTCCTTCCAACATACTAAATGGGACCATATTCATAAGAGATCTCCAACATGTTACAGTTTACTATCAATCACAGGACAGCTCCCACATTTTACATTCCTTATTCGAGAAATGTAGTCATTTATGACAAGGAATGCACGTGCTACTTGTCGCATGGTCAAGATTCTTGGCAACTGTTGATTCAGAATTTGTTGCCTCAAGATATCAGCCTGAGATGAACAAGATATACATATATATATATATATATATATATATGTAGGTTAGACTTTAAGAGTGTGCTTGATGATGACCAAGATATTGAAAATAGAAACAACACAGTAAATGATTCACTACTAGACAAGTGACTAATAAGGCAAAATAATGAAACTAGGTAGTTTTATCGCATTATTTAATTTACCTGATGGAGGATTGCTTCCAAACTGTCAAGATTTTTCATACCAAGTGCCATTTGATCCATGTGTTGGGCAACATTTCCACAACCAGTGGGTCCGAGGGAGGCTGCTGATGAGGAAAGTGTCTCTGAAAGATTTTGATGCAACATTCCCATGGCTTGTGACAAAGCATCCTCAGCCTGAAACGAAGACTGCTGCAAATTATACAACCCTATCAATTGGTCCTCTGTTAATGGCTCCAGCTGGTCCCTCACTATCTGGAATCAACATAGTACATCTCATAAAAGAATCAAGATGACATATTTCACCATACTAAGGGTTAACTTTTGCCTCGCAAGTATTCATGAATGGGTATCTGGAATTGTTTTTTTTTTTTGGGGGGGGGCTTAATATCGCTTCATAAATGTTAAAAAGGTAACAATATTGCCTTTTCTGTGTAAAAAAGTTAACGGTAAATATTAGTTTTTGAAAGGTTAGGGTAAGATTTTTTTTTTTTAACACTTACATGACAATATTGAGTGTAAAAACAAAAAAGCTTTTAAATACTCACTACGCTTTCATAAATAATTTGGGGAAAAAAATTACCCTTAAGCCTTCCAATGCAGAGATTAAGCAACTTGGGAAACAAGGATCAAACTAGAGCATTTACCTTGAGAAGATCAGATGATCGGAATCCAGCTAACCACATAAAACATCTTTCGAGAGGCGTCTTCCAGGCACCAGAGAGCATGTGAAATACATCAGCCTTTGTGCCTATGTTCTTTAACCTGAATAATTCATCGTAATGTGATGTAACAGCAACAATGGTAGTATGCAGTTCATCATTGTCTCCCATCTGAGAATTAAAAGCCGTTCTTAGATTGTTGATCACACGTTGGTGCTCATCTAACCAGTGCTCATAGTCCTTGTCGAATGCCAAGGCACCTGAATATAAGTTTTGCGGTCAACACTTCTGGATCAGCAAACCAGAAAAGTAATACACTGCTGCTATATAAAACCTTCTACTAAATGCGTCTTTTATATATGCCTGCTTCTCCTCACTAGTACTTATTGTCCTCCTTAATTATCAGCACTTGTTAACTAGTTTATATAAATTGAAATTAGTAAAATGTCAAACATTTTTAAAATCTACCCTCGGTCATGTTAAAAAAAAAAGAAAAAAGAAAACCCATAAGTTGAGAGTGAAGGAAATAAGAGTATTTTGACAAAAAAAAAGTCATAAATATTTCACTAAATTTTGTAGGAGCTCTAGCTATATATAGGAACGGAACTATATATAGGAGCAACAACCTGCAGAAACAACCAGACAAGCAAAATTTAAACAGGCTTCAAAATTATGACAAAGTCGCACATCTTAACTCAACCTTAAAAATCTTGATTGAATACAATAGCTAGCATGATTAAGGATGCATGTGATGCTTTGCCTGAAAATCTAAGAAATGCAGCAGAGAAGATGCATAGGGGTAATCAATAATAATTGCAGTTTATTATGACAAGAGGAGTGACATGTACCATTTCTAACCACTGAACGACAATGATCCTCAGGATACTCGATTGCAATTAGTGTACCCTGCATTAGTTGTTAGGAATAGCGCGCGCACACACACACATAAGTCTATGAAGATTAATTATGTTGATCAACCCTTTTACATATACTATATCATAAGAAATCAAAGCCCTCAAGAAGATGTACCTTTTCTTCCGACCGACACTTCCTCTTAGCCACTTGATTCTGATGAGCGAGCCTACAAAGATTCTGAACAAGACAACATAATTAAAATGATGATAACTTATCAATCATAACCAAAATCGAATAGCTAACCCAACAATATATATATTTTTTGCCTGACCAACAATGTGTGTGTGTGTGTGTGTGTGTGTGTGTATAGCATTTTACATTTCGTAGTTGGGAAATGTAATCATTTATGAGTAGGAAGGCTCGAGCTGCTTGTCGCGTGGTCAAGATTCTTTGCAACTGCCGCAGAGTTTGCTGCCTCAAATTATCAGCCTGAGAAGATGAAAGTATAAAATCAGTATGCGGTGGGTTTATAGCTTAAAACTTTAATTTAGTGGCGTTCTTGAAGATATATAAGCCAGGAAATTGAAAATAGCTCGATACTAGAAAGAATAGAGAAGGTAAATTATTTGAGGGGAAAAAAAACTCATATTGTCATATTTATAAGTCATTTTCAATATGTTTCATACAAACTATAAAAACCCTTAAATTTTATTAATTATCATTTAAAATTTAATAATTTTTTAACTTTATCCTAATTTAATATGCATTATAATTTATGTAAGCAAAGTCAACACAATAATAAATAAAGGGTAAAATTGCATATTCATACAAAATTTTTTTCTTAGTACTCTATAAATAGGACAATTTTTTTTTAACCATATAAATAGGACCAGAAGAATAAAGAAAAGACTAAATTATTTAATAAGCAAAATATAATCATTAATCATATTTTTATTAATGCCTACTGCCTACTGCCTACTGTCTAGTGCCTGCAATAGGTAGTAGTATCATCAATCTCTTCCCTTCCTACATAATTTACATTTTCTTAGGATAATCTAATTTTTATTTGGACAAAAGACAATTAATAAATACATCAAAATTAGTCAAAACCAAATCCATCCCCCAAAATCACAAAATGGACCTAAAATGGGATTTCAGAATTGGGGTGAAATGACCTAAACTAAACATTAGATGCACATTAAAAAAACTGAAAAAAAAAAGAATTAATCAAAAAAAATATTTCGATATTTCTTATGTACAATTATCATCAATACGTATAGATATCGGATGCAATATTGACACAGATATTTCAAGTAATTTGACGGATCATTGCCTCATAAGTATTCACTCCCATATAGGAAGCGCATTGTAGATTAATGTAGAGAAATGACTCAGAAAGTAAACTTAAAAGAGGGAAAATAATGAAACTGTATATATGGCATATTGTGGATTCCATATACCACAGGAAGGAAATCCTGTAAGTTGAGCAGCTTGCTCCTAGCAAGTTCCATGATATCGTATTTGGCAGAATTTGCAGAACTGGTGGATCCGAGGGAGGTTGAAGATGAAGAAAGTATCTCAGAGAGAATGCCTTGCAATGCGTCCATGCCTTGTGATAAAGCTTCCTCCCCCATCATCGAAGACTGCTGCAGATTATATAGCTCCATCAATTGCTGCCCCGCAAATGGCTCAAGCTGCTTCCTTAATATCTGAGATAAAAAGTAAACACAGTTATATTTAATTAGGATCGAAGGTACGGTGATTGAATATGATATGTTTCAGTCATCCTTTCAACACACACGTCACACCCATCCAAATCTTGAATCTTGATTGATCTTTATTTACTACTACTTTTCATCCTTTACCTCTCACAAATATCATCAAAATCGAGGATTTTTCTTTTTGATTTTTAATTTATATATTTTTTTTGTAAAAGTATTATTTGTTAAAAGATGTAGAGAGGTGATGTATATGGAAAGTGATATACAATAGAGACTAGGGAGAATTAAGACGCATCTTCAAGAGGTTCTTGAGAAACCATAATGTATTATAATATACATTTATATTATATATAAAAAGAGTAAGCATGATTTTAATTAAAAGTATGTCCAACACTTCAAAACACTAACAGACTTAGAATACTTAGCCATACCTAAATAATTGCAGCGCTTAAGTGTAATGAATTGAGTAAGAATACCAGTGAATGTCAAATTAAAATATATACATACAGGCTTTTTTTTAAATAAAAAAAGTGCCAGTTTAGGCTAAAAGTCAATCCAATCTAACGCAATGTTACCAAAGTACTTACAAATGGCCCCACGGTTCTTCTGAGCCGAAAAGCCACCAAACAAAGCCATAAATGTTTTAACCCAAGTAGTTGGGGTACAACCGCACCTAATCCTACATATATACCTTGGTGTACGAGAATAAATAACTTAGGAAAAGAAGGATTGGGTTAGACCATTTTACCTTAAGAAGTTCAGATGGTCGGAATCCACCTAACCACATAAAGCATCTTTCTGCAGGCGTCTTCCACATGCCAAAGAACATGTGAAATACATCAGCCTTTGTCCCTTTGCTCTTTAACCTAAATAATTCATCGTAGTGGGCTCTTACACCCTCAACAACATTATGCAGATCATCATCATTATCCTTATCCACTGGCGAATTACTTGCCGTTCTTAGGTCGTTTATCAGTTTTTGATGCTCATTGACCCACTGCTCATAGTCCTTGTCAAATGTTAAGGCACCTGAAGAATTAGGTCCCAGTTAGTTTAAATCAGTATTGCCTTAAAACTTATCTCATAACATTAACGGAACCACATGGCAACATGAGTTTCTCTTCTCTCAGCCACAAGGGTCGCTGGTTTAATTTTTAGCCAGTTATGTCAAGTCCTAAGTTATGTGCTTCAATTTCTAACAACAAGTTCATGTAAACTCCTACTTTGCAAATTACTCTCTCTGGCCCTAAATAATGTAAAAACTAGTTGAAGTGTTTATTTTAGTCTTAAATATAAGACTTTAATCCATGTTGTTTCTTAAATTTATAAATTTTTCTCAAACTATATATCTATGTTAACTGTATATATTAAAATTGGGCAATGATCAATGGGGTTTGTAGAAAACTAACACATATTTATTATAAATAATTAATAATTTGAGTAATTTTTTTAAGATTTATAAATTAGTTATTTAGTTTCTGCATCACTAGAGAGAGGTAATATAGTTGTGCACACGATTAGGGATGTTCTCTTCTAATATTTGGCGGCTACTTTGCTTGAAAATCTAAGAAATGCAGCAGACATGTCTAGTATGATACTACGTCATCTGCTCTTTAATATAATACTTCAATTGATTAATTTGAAGATATTAAGAAAGTTATTAAATTATTTTACAGTATTTATATTTATCAATTTTTTAAAACTAATTTGTCTCACTTATAAATTGATATACAATCTAACAATAAACATAAGTATTTTAGAGAGATCATGTAACATCTATGCTGTAATCAATTGATCTAGAAATTTTCTTAATCTCTTCGAATTAGTAAATTGGGTCTAATATTAAGGATCAAAAGTAGCATAACAACAACATCTTCAAAACAAGTATGAGATTAACGTACCATTTTCGACCACAGAATGAGCATGATCCCCAGTTGCAAGACGTATATTCTGCATTAGGAACATTATGAATCAGTGAAGATCATAGAGCAAGCGGCAGATTGCTGTTATTAAAATTACTAATAAATCAGAGCCTATTAATCGTCCAAATATGTTCTACTTGTTATATATAAGCATTAGATTAGTCCGCAAATCAACGAAATGAACTGACTGGCATTGCAGAATCGTCTTGTTAGTTAGATTTTTTTTTCCCCCAAAAGATATAAGTATGTGTTGGGGGTTGGCTTTTTATCAAACTAATTTAAATCAATTTGATAGAACTTTCTTTAACATGATATACTTTTAATAATTTCTTTATTAATTATCGTGGGACTCTTTCCATTCTAATAGCTAGGTCGAGCCTCATATAAAGACAAGCTGACAATAAACAGGAGCTACAACATTACAGAAATTAATAGGATGCTCCCTCCTATCTTAAATATAACACTGTTAATTAATTTACAGATTCCAAGAAAATTGGTTGAAATTAGTTTTCTTCATTAAATTTGTTCCAAAACACAATTTTTTTTGCTATATTTATGCATACTGAAAGGTTAATTTCTTTCTCTCTTAAGTCATCCTCATGCTTTGTAAATTCACTCCTTTTTTTTTTCCCCCCCTTATTGTCTTGTGTCCGAGACCGGAGGGAGTGAAACAGCACACCAGAACCAGTCCTACATACGCGTGACGTGTTAATAGACAAACATACAGAGGATTAAATTGCAAATAAAACGTGCGAATTGACTTGAAACTAGAAGAAGAAAAAGATTATCTACCATGACACAATCTGCCAATTCCCCTTCCGGCACGGCGCCACCGACAGCCATGTTTCCCTTCTGATACATGAGAAAGATGAGGCGCTGTAAGTTGGAATGGAGGAAGCAGAGAGAAGGCAGGTTGGGAAGTGAAGAATGGCGAATCCTGATGTGTCTTAAAGGAGAAAATAGTGTATCATCTAGTGCGGCTGCTTTTGGTGCATGACAAATATAATAATAATAAAAATAATAAGAAAAGCAAAAAATATTTTTATTATTGCTTTCTGACATGGGAATTAGTTTCCCAACACAATGCATTCGTGTACTTTGGAAGCTGGCCAAAAAGACTAGTCTTAAAAATCGAGTGAATGAACAAGGTTCATGAAAAAGAAAAATGAAAGAAGAGCCTTTTTTTTAGTAAAAAAAGGTTCAGGTGAGTTGAATTCGGAGTTCATTAGGACTAGGCATACCTCCAGACTTAAAAAAACATTTATAGAGATACTTACAAATTGTACGTTAATAAGATCTTTATATTGACAATGAAATTCAAACTCATGACCTTACTGGTTATGGATTGATTCTTTATCAACTACATCAACTCTTGTTAACAATGAAGCCCTGTTTTTGAACATTTGATATTTGAGCATTGGGAAGAGGCAGATTCTATGTTTTAAGAAATGCATTTTAGTTGAAAATGGATTAGGAGCAGTTGTGTTTGCGTGATGTGCCTTTGCGTAAAGAGCATAAGATCCATACATAAGCACATGCTTTAACTCGTGGGTGAACTGTTTTCATCACTTGCTTCTATAAATCAGCCAATCAATAAATTGCTGAGTGGAGCACTAGTTATGTACTTTGCCTATGTTTGACTTGGGATTTTTGAAGGAAGTGAAGACAATTATTTGGTTCATCAAAGATGAAGAAAAAGCTCTAACCTTCAATTTAGGGTGGACCCAAAAATGTACATGTCAGAATTAGACTTTGATGTATCTCTATTTTATAACATGTTTTTATGTATAATTAAGGGATTTTATAATGTTTGAAGGGTTTAAAATGTAATAGATACTCATATTTTGATTTAAGGAAATTATATGAATTAATTGCTTAAAAGTGTATTTTTATTATATTTTTATAATTTCTCTTTTGAAAGGTATTTTTGCTTTGATTTTAGATTTTATCCAATATCATTTAAATTCAAAAGTCCTTTGACTTTGGTTGTCATGAAGTTCACACCAAATCAAGAGAATTCAAATTTAAAATTCTATCAAGATTACAAGATAAAAGAAGATAAAAGATAAAGCTAGAAGACTCAAGGGTTTCTTCATCTACCTAGAACATATTCAAAAGCTATAAAAGGAGATCAAAGGAGCCTTAGAGAAGCAACGAAGCTATCTACACTGCACAAACACAAACACACTCTTGACTTTCTCTTGTGTCTAATTATTTCACTATCTTTTTGTTATTTTCTTTTTATCATTATGGTGTTATCTAACCATATATGTGGCTAGTCCTCATTGTTTCTGAGGGCAAGATAACGTGGCTTGAGTTTCTATTTTTATTAGGGAGTTTGTTAGTTTTTATATTTTAATTCACTAGGATATTGCTTTTATAAATTTTTCAGGTTAGGATTTTTATTTCTTTTGTGGACTGATATTTGATTTGTGTTTTAGTTGAATAACTATGTTTAGAAGTTTTCAATGAATATATTTTCATTTTTCTCATTATTTTATGAGTGTTTATCTGTATAGATTTCTATTTTGATTTGCACAAGTAGTTCATGCTCTAGGGTTTTCAATAGATAACTCTCTTTAAGGAACAAGATATAATTATTTAATTAAATTCACAAGCTAAGTGGTTTTTAAATGATTAATTGAAAGGTGATTATATGTTAGCTCTCTAGGTATAAGTATTAATTAATTAATCACGACTTAGATGTTATTTAGGGTTTTTTTTCTTTTGACTTAGTAATTGTTTTTATACAAACTCTTCATCCTTTTGAACCGTGATAGCCACTCATAACGTCTTCGGGAAGTATATCCTTCTGGTAAAGTCTTCGTTCCTTTCGGTTTCTTTTACTTACTGTTTTTTTTCTCAATTTATTTTCCTAAAAAATCAATTAATGTTCTTTCTTACTCCTTCCTTCTTTACATCATGTTTTTCTTAATTAAAAAGGTTTTCAAAATTTTAACAAAGCTTTTCATAGAGAGAGATGATCTAGGTTGACCTCTATACTATATAGGGTTAATTTAGTTAATTAATTTGAGAGTTTACACGACAGGGTGATGAGACTTTCATGAGGACCTTATTCGAATGTGGTGGATAATATATCATCACCTGGGCGACTTGCTATTGACAATCTTGTATTAATTTGATACAAATTTTAGATTCTCAGAGTATTAGTCATGTTAATAAAGCATTATAATCACACATTTTTCTCATTTGCGTTTTTACCGCTCTCTTTAGTTAGCTCTAGCCTGCGACCCTGCGTCATCACTGTAGACAAGTAAAATTAAGCAAATAATTTTTCCAAAAAAAATTATTGATGAGAATTATAATAAATAGTATACAATATCTGTATTATATTGAAAGTGAAAATTTTACATCTAATTCTGACACGGAAGTTAAGTTATGACATTTAAAACTAGGAATTCATAAGTTTGAAAAAAAAAAGGGAAAGAAAGAAAAAGAAAACAACTAAAATTTGACAAAGCGTATAATAATCACCTTATTATTAACCCCTTGCCTCCTTTACTAAATCAAACAATGGATCTTTATTTCCCCTCTCCACATCTTCAATCAACCAAACAGAAAGTGTTTGGCTGGAGTGTCGTTCATATTTCATTTTAGAATAATGTTTCGTTCTTTTTTACCAAAAAAAAAGAAGAATGACGTGTAATTTGTTGGGCGATGACTTTTGATAAACCCTTTGATATAGCCGTTTGTGATGCTTTCTGAGATCAAAGAATGTATGAAGGCTTAACTGGTATTTTTTGGATTACGCAATCCAACGGCATTTACTTTCGGTCATAGCAGGTTTTACTTACAGTTCACTCAGTGCTATTCTTTACTCTGCTTCCGCCATGTCACTTAGACGACTCTCCCTTGTTATTGTTAACAAAATGTCACAATAATGCTTCTATCCCAGTTCAACATCAGATTCTTACGTTATTTCAGCTTGTCAAGGTTAATTACAGGGTTAAGGTGCGTTCCGGTATTATGAAGTATTTTGAAGTGTGTTAACATCTGAAATATTTTTTTAATTACATATAACACCCTAAAATATTTTATGGTATAATTTTATTATTAAAGTGCTATTTTTTTCAAAAGTAATTATGCTTTTAAAATATTATTTTATGAGTAATGTTAACTTCGTCAGTAACTCCTCAAAAGGTTTATTAAATAAATGTATATCAAGCACCATACAATATTTATTCAGTATTTTTTAGGGTACTAAAAAAACACTTCAAGATGCTGAATACTACAAAATACTTTAAAGTGCTGGATGCATCAAACAAAACACATCAGAATTCTGGACACGCCACCCTTAATTATATTACAAAAAGTACTGATAAATATAATCCCACGTTTCGTCAAAAGTTTTCTAGTTAGTTACAGCCTAAGCAGTATGTTCAAATGGAATTCTAATACTCCTCTCCTCTCAATAAGGAGACTAGTTCTGTTTTATACCTTGAAGACACAAAATTTTTACTATAGATATACATACATATGAAGGTTGAAACCCCCTTTTCTGTATTTTGTTTTCTAGTTAGTTACAGCCTAAGCAGTGTGTTCAAATGGAATTCCAATACTCCTCTCATCTCAATAAGGAAACTAGTTCTGTTTTTATACCTTGAAGACACAAATTTTTTACTATAGATATACATACATATGAAGGTTGAAACCCCCTTTTCTGGATTTTGTTTTCTTTGTGTAAGACCATATCTGAGGCAACTTTTAGCTTCCCCCACAAGAAAGATCGAAGGGATATATAAACTATGCAGTAGGATTGCAACACAAGGTAATTAATTAAAAGATGTGTTTTGTCGAACACGGTAATCAAGTTGTGAGTTGGTTAGAACTTCCCTTGCTCGAGCACTCCTATGTTGAAGTCTGTGGTGAAGTGTCTCAGACATCTGGTTGAAAAATTCAGTGTCCCATCTACGAATCAATGAGGGATCCTCCGCATAACAGATATATATGGATGTCACGGCACTTTCCACCACAACCATGGCCACTCCAACCTGAAAATTGCGCATTTCAACTCGCATTCTCAACCTCAAAATAATGATACACCGAAAAGAAAAAGAATCAAAATAAGATTGGTCATGAGCTCGACAATGAGGATGCTCAAGTAAAATTCAATAACTTGTATCATGGTGATGTGATTAACATGCCTAGATGTCTAGCTCTAGTCAATCAAGAAGTGCTAAGACTAACATGCTTAAATGCGGAGACAGTCACTTGGAGCTACTTTCCCAATCACAAGACACAAACTAGAATGCAGTGTTTCCCTGTCAACCACGAGAAAACAGTAGTATTTGCAAGAGTAACTGACATGTTTACATATCTCTTTAGTCTATCTATCTATTATAGACCAAATTGATTAGGCATATCACAGGCAATATTAGTCATTAATACAAAAAAATGCTGTGATCCTTGCAAAAAACAATTACACTGCTAACCCAACTGAATACCTTGTACAGTTGAGCTTACGACTTACCAAGACCATCCCCATCAACATAGATGTTGTTCCAATCATAAATATTCTATCTCTATCTCCAAATCTGTACCACGCCCAAACACCAGAGCATGTTCCGGCTATCAAACCACCACAGACAGCGCCCATTAGCAGGACAGCACCTGAACAGTCATATGCTACAAGTGCTTCAACACCAGTTGACTGGAGTAACTCCCAGGCATCCCTAGCTGAACGATTAAAGCTTTTACCATTAACAGCTATCTGCAGCAGACATAATCATAAACGTTAATATTTGAAATAAGTGCCCAAGCACGACAGAAGCTAAATTCATTCATCAAGAATCAATCCTCAAATCTAGGAAGCACTGTTAGATTTCCGTTACCATAGAGAAGTGAATGATCACTTCTGACACGAAATATACTTATAACTGCCAATTGCACCTTTGTACAAGACTTCTCTTGTATAGGCTCAGCATTACCGCATCATCCTTGGACCCTCACTCACAAATGAACAAAGAGTCTAACAATAGAAGTTAAAAATTTAATATATTGGAGCCTCATGTGTGACAAAAACAGAGTCATGAGTTTATGAGTAGACCAAGCCTATAAAATAATGTGCCTTTTGTAATATACTGCGCCTTGATCCTCTATTCTACCACTCATATAAATGCCATACCAATGTCATCAGGAGCAAATGCTGTGAGGCAGAACATCGCACATCATTCTCAAATTTCCTCCAGTAACATTCACCAAAATTCTAATCCTCATTTTTCTCTTTTAGCTAGATAATGATGTTTCTAAGATTTCATATTCAATGTTCAACTATCCTACAACTAAACAACTTGACCCTGCTGAACCAGTTGTGCGAACATTGAGTTTTGATTTTGCCCATTAATGCACTGACGAGCAGTGAACATTCTTTGTGAAGTATAGTCAACATAATTCCATAGATAACATTAAGTCGAAATTATAACAAGGACAAAATTTGACGGAATAATGAATCAATGAAAGGCAACATAACCCTTATTTCAGGGTAACAATAGCTGAGAGATCAAAATAAATATAAAAAGAAACATGTAATTGTCATGTATGATAGAGAGACAGGGAGACAGAACATTTGGGTGATATTGACATAAAAGCAAAAGTATACCTGAACATAGGCATACTTGTTAAAGAATCGGACAAGAGTCTCCACAAGATGGAAAAGGAAATCAACACAGCAAAGCAAACACTCGTTGTTGCCAATCTTCGACCGGAAACCCCTTATCTAAGAGATGTATAGCAATTATGGTGAAACTAGAGAAAAAGCCACTGAATTTAACACACACACACACACACAAAGTATTAACAGATGCAAATGGCAGTGAGTACCTCCCACCTAAGTGTCCTAATAGCAGCTGTAAATAATGAGCCATAACAAATGCTGCCAAAAGATTTCGTCAAGGCATATTGTAAAGATCTTATTAAGGAGTTATCATGTATTGAAGTTGCATCTCTACCACCATGAATGAGATTGAGAAACACCATCCCAGACACTATTACATGTACAGTATTACAGAGTACAGCACCTGTCCAGAATAGACTGACACAGAAAATCTGCATATACAAGTGGCAATATCAGTGTAAGCAGAAAAAGCAGTTTTCAGGGGAAAAAAAAAAAAGAAAAGGGAAAAAAAAAGACATTGCCATTATCACCCTCAACTCCCAACGGGAAGAGATAGAATTAAGAGCACAACTTGCTGGCTCACCAAAAGAAGCCACCAGCATCCAACGTCAAACAAGCTTGAAGCCACAACGCCTGATGCACCAAAAGACCATATGGCCATCCATAAAAGCACCACAAGCATAAATGCATATGCCACTCTCATAACCTCAGGAAGACTGCAAACCATCTTCATAGCTTTTTGGAGAATCAGCATGGTAAACGGAAGTCTAGATGGGGAAAAAAGAAATGCAACAGAAATCATCCCACAGACAATGATTTTTCACAGAAGACAAAAGCAGGGGGTGGGGAGAAATATAACCTATAATAGAATAATAAACAAAAGTAACTACAAGTAAAAGACAGAAGTTAGCTGCCAATCTTAGAATAGGAAATAGTGAAATACCAATATTAGCCTGTTAACACATGAAAGAATCTATAGTGCATAAAATATTAATAAATAATAAACATAGCTGTAGACAAGTTTATTTGCATTATATTACACACATCCGCACCATCTAGTCAAACAAGCGTGACATTTCTGGGTTAAACTCTTTATATGACCACCCTCCTTAGGTTTTATAAATTTTCTCCCCCAAAGTCTGAAGCTTTGGATATTGGTTAAAACTAAAGAAATACCATCAGTGGAAGAAAGGCCTTTCCTTGCCATCAAATAATTTTCCAAACTTCATCCAATCATCAAATTTCAAGAATCAAGTTTCCACTATCTCATCCTCAACATCTAAAATTTTCAAGTAAAATAAATAAACTAATTAATGGGTAAAAATTTCTCTAAATCTTGAATAAGCAAAAGGTAGTTCATTTGAAAAAGGAGGAACTTTCATGTAAGCTATAATGAAAGAAGAAAATGGCAGCAAAGATATTTGTTTAAAATGAAAATAATAGTACAGTAAATTTTCCTTTTAGATTTACCTTAAAAACATTCATTCACATATTAACTTGATGCGCAATATATACTAAACTCGCCTATATAATTTTAAGGCACTAAAGGATATTTCTACTGCATTGCTACTGCTATGAGAAGAAAGGTTTTTGTAATTATATTTATAATAATAACAATGATAAGAAACAAATGGAAGGAACTCCGCAGAGAGACGTTATTTTCAATAAATGCAATTTCGAGCCAATACCTATCAATGACCGATATCACGTACAAGAATTGCAGGGCTGCGCCAGTGGCAAAAATAACTCCCCAGAAGAATTGTTCAGCCCAGAAACACAAAACACTGATCACAGCAAGATAAGTGGTCAGTATGTGAACAGACACCTTCATCATTTGATTTGCGCGAGAACCCAATAGCAGCAGCCAACTCAATCCGAGAACAGTCCCAACGCCACCAGCAGCAGCATAAAGCGGCCAGTAATCCTCGGTCAATCCATGTTCACGCTTGTGAGGGGGTCCGGTGTACATACCAATATTTAGTCTATCCCTTTTCTTAAACCCATTCAGGCCGAGAACCCCCATAATGAGTGCCAGAGAAATCAAATGAATTATAAATATTCCCGACCAGAAAACATCATGCCATCGACGCGATTGTTCAAAGGTCACAGCTTCATGGACGTCGCCATTTCTCCGACTTCGGTCCGCATTCTATCAAAAGTAATGGTGTTCAAAATTTCTGATTGGTTTCTCGCTCTTCAACAAAACTTGGAGAGCAAATAGACAACATGGTGACTTATTTTAGGGCAAGCAGATAATGACTTGCCATTAGAGAAAGTGGGGTGCGCAGATAAACAGAATTAGAGAAATGATTTAGAGGATACTTTCGCCATGAAAATGCGATTGGGGCTTATCAGATTAAACAGTGTGAAACGATAACAAAACAGAGAAAACATGTTGTCACAGAAGAGAAACTCAGATAGCCAAATAAATCAGTAAAAATAACGTAATAATGTCGGGGAGTACTTTAAGAGTGCGACTGGCATACCTGATCACGGGTGGCGACGGTACTGGAATCGGAGGAGGAGGAAGAAAAGGAGGGAGATTCCATCATCGAGTGCGATGAAGAAACATAGTACAGATCAATTTGGTTTAAATATAAGGAGAAAAACGATAACTAAGCCCAGTGGAGACCAATTTGGTTAACGGATCATATCGGGAGTCCCGAAAAAGTGAAAATTAAGACAAAATCAAGAGAAGAAGGCCAGCTGGGCTAATAATGGCTGTTTAGTGTTCTGAGAAATAAAAAAAAAAAAAAAAAGAATCGAATTGGGAACGTAGACGAAGAAGGGGAAGCGGAGGGGAAATGGAAACTGAAGCACAACGGTTTTGGAAACAGTTTAAGCAGATAACTCCAATGGCGCAATGAGCCAATGAAGCCACGTGCGACACTGCCGCTTTTGGTGGGCCTTCGGAGGCCTTTACACAAAAGTTCTGCCGCCACGCGCCATATTTTAACCCCTTTGAAGTTTGAACATCTGTTTTATTTATTTTAAATTCAATTTTTTTTTAAAAAAATAAATATATTTAAAAGAACAATATTATATATGTTAATATTAGGTCAAGTTTTTTAATAACATTTGGTTATATGTTCTATTTTTAAAATATTATTATTAAATTATAAATTTACATAAAAAAATAACATAATCAACATATTATGTGTGAATAAAAAACTCGACATAATAGATATATGAAATTTGATGTAAATATTTTTTTAATTTAAAAAAGAATACATATAAATTTTTATATTAAAAATTTATTTAAATAAATAATAACGACTTAATGGTATGTACATAGAACTAAGATTTTATAGATTACCTGAGACTAATTTAAATAATAAGGGTGAGTGTGATGAAGAAAAAAAGTTAATAGTTTAAATACTCTAAACATTAAATAAAAAAAGAAATAAAACCCTAATGAGGTTAGGTACTCAGTAAAATGAACTAGTTTCTTAGAACATGATAAACTATAGTTCTAAATTCCTGTCAGAACAAGTGTTTACTTTGAATACTTGACCATGCTTCTAATAAGATTAATATATATATGTTTTGAAATGTTAATGCGTCATTATAAGGTCATTTAAGAAAGAGCTCATAAGTATTAATTATAGTTTAATCTGATTGGTTAGGTTAAAAATGGGATCAAAAGCACCGGTGAGCAATCGATAGAATATGTAGAAGTATTTGTAAGTATAGAGGAATTTTTTTTTTAGAAAAAAAAAAATTCTTGCACAATGCGTGCTGCTTTTCTTTAAATGTTGAAAATTTTAGAAACTTGAGTTATATCTAATTATAGTTGAGAATGTGAGTCTTAAATGAGCTAAGACTTCAACTAAAAGATCAATTTTCTTTTCAATTTTAGTTTGGTTATGGCTTTGGCTAGTTGAGGTGTATTTGGAAATTTTTTATGTCGTACTATGTGTAGTATGCATTACTGTCTTGTGTGCGTTTTTTTTTGGCCAACTCATGTGCGCTTAGCTTTTATACTTAAAGGTTTGTAATTTTGTATAATGAGAACTCATTGCATCTTATACATGGGGAGCTAGGGCAAGGCTATTTTCGTTTAATTAGTAGCCATGTCATGTTCTCATTTGATGGGCCGTAACAACTTTGTCCTTACAGCCTTCCCTTAATCTATTATGGCTTGTTTGGTTATAATGTAATGATAATTATATGAGTTCATTTGGTATGCCATTAAAGAAAGATAATATATAAATATAAAGGTGTTTGGTTTGGATTACCCAAAAAAAAAAACATGAGAATACATAAGAATAATGTATCAAAAGATAAAGGGAAAATGGTATTAAAAGACCCTTGAAATAGCAAATGGCTAAATGGGTACTTGAATAAAGAAAATTGCTTAAAAAAACTAGGTCCTAAATTGCAATTATCAAATCAAATTTAAAAGACGAAAAAGCCCTTCTTTCTTTCTTCTCTTTTGACTTCCCCTCTCTCTCTTCTTCTTTTTCTTTCCTTCTTCTACTCTCCTTCAACTTCCTTCTTCTTCTCCAAAACTGTAACTTTTTTTTCATGTTTTTCTCAACCCATTGATTTGCAATGGGAGAAATGAAAACATGTTAACCGTGGAGCTTTCATATTTAATTTTCTGCAAAACATGTAATGCTAATATAGTACTTTTTATATAAAAACTCTCATTTTTCACAATCTCTCTTTATTCCACAATCTTATCTCATGTTGATATACTCAAATTAACATCTATTACCTCCTCCTATTTTCCCTCTCACACTTTGCCATTTTGAGTATGAAGTTTTAGGGGTTGCAGTGAAGAGAGTGAATCAGAATGTTATCATTTTGAATGCTGAAATTATAAAATTCTAACGTCAACTTGGTAATCGAAGAGGTTGTTAGTTTTAATTTTCATATGTAAATGATTGAGTTGATAGAATAAAATTATATTAAATACATACGTGATTTTCCTATCTTTTGCTAGTGGCTTCATAGTATTTTTCAAACATGATTTTCTACCAATATTTCGAATTCAAATGGCTAATTACAGAAACTGGTTGCTGTTAGTTCATCTACTAAACAAATCTGGAAATTCTATCATTTTAACACAGAAACTTGAATTCTTATGAATTGCTTATAAGAAGTTATCATTCGTCTTACTAAACTTGTTATTCGCTTTATTGAACTTGTCATAAATTATTTATCAGAACTTGTCATCTGCTAAAGAAATCTGAAAATTTTGTCATTTCAACATAGAAACTTAAATTCTTATGAATTGTTTATCAGAAGTTGTTATTTGCCTTACTAAACTTGTCATTTGCTAATGAATTGTGAAAAGTCTGTCATTTTAACACAAACTTAAAATTTCTATGAATTGCTTGTTAAAAGTTATCATTCGTCTTACTAAACTTGTTATTTGCTAAGGAATTGTGAAAATTCTGTCATTTTAGCACAAAAACTTAAATTCCTATTAATTGTTTATCAGAAGTTGTCATTCACCTTATTGAACTTATTATTCGCCTTACTAAACTTGTCATGAATTGTAGTTTTTAATAAGCATGAAGTTGGTTTTTCAAGCCTAAGTGGAGCTTTTATTCTATAAGTCATAGATATATTATATCAGCATGAGATGATATTGTGGAATAAAGAGAGATTGCGGAGAATGAGAGCTTTTACATGAAGAGTACAATATTAGCATTACATGTTTTGTAGAAAATTAAATATGAAAGCCCCACAGTTAACATGTTTTCATTTCTCCCCTTGCAAATTAATGGGTTTGGAAAAACATAGAAGAAAGTTATAGTTCTAGAGAAGAAGAAAGAAGTCGAAAGAAAGTAAAGAAGGTAAGAGAAGAAGGAAGAAGAGAGAGAGAGAGGAAGTCAGAACAGAAGAAAGAAAGAAGGGCTTTTTGATCTTTTAAATTTGATTTGATAATTGCAATTTAGGACATGGTCTTTCCAAGCAATTTTCTTTATTCAGGTACCTATTTAGCCATTTTGCTATTTCAAAGGTCTTTTAATGCCATTTTCCTATAGGTAAAATTATCCTTACTTACATGCACATATATAATGAACTAAAATCGTCAATTTTTTCTCCAAATATATATAATGATCCTATCCACATATATAATAAAATAATAGATTACCCCTTGTTCATATATATATATATATATATATATAAATTGAATAGCTTATTAATTAAAATTGTGTTTATAGATATATAATAACCAGTATAATTTTTTATATAAATCTGGAACTAAATCAATAAGTTGAATTATTGTATGTAGGTATCTATAGACAAATATAAAGAGTAGCTTTGCTTGTATAACCCTACAACCACATTTTCTATTTATCACATTAATTTTTTTCTTTTATTAACTTGTATGCAAAACCTGTATAATTAAATTAAAGTATAATAAAATTTTTATTAATTGAAACTCTATCCATATATATTATGATAATAAATATAATTTTCATATAGACTGCAATTGAGTTAACAAGTTGATTAGTTGAATATAAATTTGTGCATAAAAACCAATAAAGTGGACCCTATCATCATTAATCAAAGTAAAAAATACAGTCCCAACCAAATAAAAAGTATGAGCCACAATAGTAAAAAAAGGACTTATAATAACTTCATCCTATAAAATATGATGGTTATGTCTAACAAAAGACGTATAATGCATACTATACTATGCCTTGATAATTGATATGAATAAAATATCATGTATTTTAATTATTTGGCGTGGATCTCAGCTTCAGTTGTTTAATCTTCTTCTTCATCATTCTCAACATAAGGTGGAGGTAATTTTGCACCCATTCCAGGTGTATGGTCCTCACTCCAAAACATATGATAGATCTTCAAAGTAGTGTAACCTTATATTTCTAAAATTTCCAGCTAGCTTATTAACCTGAAAATGAAAAATAAACACTGCACAATCATATAATAATTTGTAAGCATAAATCATATAACAAAATACATTGATAAACATTAATAATAACATATAATAGATAATTACCCTCACAAATTCAGACCATGCATGATCTTCAGCTGTGACATAATTCTTGTTGGGATCTCATATAAAGCCAAAAGTCACCATCTTAGATACAACCTTGCACGTCTTTCTAAATGTCCTCAACCTAGACATAATATGAGAATTAGTTTTCAATCCAATGGTTCATTGTTTCTAGCAAAGAAACAGAACTGAATGCACACAAAATAACTGTTGAAGAAGGAGTAAAAGAGAAACCATATGGACAAGAAGCAAAGAACTTTACCTCGCCATAGATTCCTTAGAACAATGACAATCAAGCAGCAATGACCTCTGTTAGTGCGGCAGTGAAGAAGACAATGTTAGCAGTAAATATATGGTGGGTAGCGATTAATAGGGTTTATGGGCCTTATTTCAGTAGGGACAATCCAGTCAATTTGAAATTTTATAAGGGCAATAATATCTTTTTCACTTGATTATAAGAGGTTTGCACTCTTATTCATGAGTCTCAGCTAGCAATCCCAATACATCACTTGAGGTAATCATGATTACAAAATGTAATCCACTTTACATTACAAAAACCCAACCAAATGCTTGAATCAGTCTGTTGTACTAGGATTGCATGTGATGCCTATTCTTGAAATTGAATCAAATGGGCTTTAAATATATAAACGTAGAGTACAAAGCAAAACTTAGTAGCAGACTAACATGTGGTAGCACCTTTTTATTGTGGTAGCACCATTTCCCAGCTAAATGTTTTTTTTATCGTTTTTATTTTTGTTAAAGTAACATGTCTACCCAACTCTACGTAAATTAAGAAAAACAATCTATGTTTTTTATGAATTAGCTTAATAAAAAAATAAAATACAAACTTAAACATATTAAAGATATTTTGTTTATATATATGTAACTTTAACAATAGCAGCTACTCAATTTCCTAATATATTGAATAGTGAACCTATTTTATATTTTATCTAATATTTGTCTATTATTAATGATCTCAAATAGTGAATTTCCAAATTATCATTACAATAATCAACATATTTTATGTTTTATATTAAATACTTAACTTAATCTTAACTCCATGAGGTATGGAGATTTTGAGAGGGAGCAACTAGTATTCGTTCGATATTTGTGTGGGGGAGGGGAGGATTCTGGGAGGCTATGATAGTTACTCAATTATCACAGTTATCTAAATACCCATGAATGTTGCCATGCACACTCCTCCTTCTCCTCTTTGTCGTGGACAGTGAAGATGACAGGCCATCTACTACAGATCACTGCCGCAAGATTACATTGGAAATCTTATTCTATCATTCTCTATGGCAGTGGCCATGAGACTCCATTCTTACATGTAGCTAGGAAGATGACAATAAATGCTTTGTTGCCTCCTTTTCAATTAGGACATGTTAGCCTTTCTCGTGTTTGAGTTAATTAATTGAATGCTTTCCATTTTTTTTTTGATATTTCATTATCGTTGTGGTTGAATGGGTAGATCACCAGCTAGGGTGGACAAGCCTATTTAGGGAAAGGAACATAGGATGCTATGCATGCTATAGAATTAGTTTCCAATAGTTGTTTTATCTCATTAGCTCATCATCATTTCTATCGAGTATTTATAGATCTACATTCTAACTTTTCAATGCCAAATAAAGAAGATAGGACGGAGCTACAGATTGAGATATAGAACACTGTCTTTGAATATGTGGATGGTGAAAAGGAGATGACATGTTCATCTAGCCTATTGGTTTTTGATTTTTTTTCCATATTTTGTTTTGTTTCAACTCCTCTCTTTCTCCTCCTCTCATTGTTGTTGTTCTTTTTGTCTCTAGTGTTGTTCCATATTTCCCCTCCATTGCAATAATCGATTCATGAATTTAGAATGTATTATTCATTTCTCAGAAGTTGCACTCTACTCCTTTTGTGGTGATGACCATGGTAGTGAAGGAGAAGTTGGTGGGAATTGATAAAAGGAGAGAGGCATGGGTACTATGAAATTTTTAACAGACAAGAATACTAGGAAAGTCATGCTTGTGATGGGGTAGTCGAAGACACTCAAGAATCCACATGTATTGTGGAGTAACCTTGGTCCTTACTCTATTTTCATCATTCTTTAGCGTTTTTTTAAAATGAAGTTTCAGTATCATTCCATGCCATCTAATTATTTGGAAGTTCCAACGTTTTAATGTGTAAATACCATATAATTGATTAGCTTGACTATTGACTTTTTGTATTTATAATTTGATTTTGAATTATAATATTCCTTTCAAGAATTGTATGAATTTTGAAATTTTGTCTTGCATAACTGAATGTAATGCTACCAAAGTGTATTTAGCATACATTTTAAATTTGAGTTTGCAACCCTAGACTAGTTCTTCCCTATAGTTCTTTTGTCTTCATAAAATATTTCTTAAGTATGAATAGTTTGATATTGTTTTGGTAATTTTAGATTATTTTAAGTTTATATTCTTAGTTCTTACTTTAGAATCTTCTTTTAATTTTTATGGGAATTGCTTATTTGCATGTTATAGTGATAAACTCTTTTTGAACAAAGTACATCTTTATGTGGTTTTTGAAATATGTTAACTCATTAACTATTGTGTCTCCATTAGTTTTTCTTATATTAAATAGCCTACTTTTACAATAGAAAATAAGGTAACCAATATATAATTATTTTTTGGCAAACAAAATATATAATTATTGACCATGACATTGTCTATGTAATTATTGAATATAATCAAATATTTGAGTTTTAATCTATTAATTTTTTTGTCTCCATTAATTCAATCTTTTTAAAAGAACACCGTACATAGTATATTTTTAAAAATGTTTATAATGAATCTACACATATTGCATATTTCAAAAGCTTATGGATGTTTTATTCTTATTAAACTGAAATCATGAGTTGAAATAGAAAAGTAATATTCAACTAATTATTTTGTGTTGGTTCAACTTTTTATTTTTCATAAAAAAAACCACCAATTCATACACGAGTATTGTACTAGTTGATTTAAGAGTGAAAATATAATGATAAAAATTATTAAAATATTAATAAATAATTTACTTAAAAGGAATTTCTAGAAACTAATTTTGATTTGTCAGATAATTAGAAAATAATTTGATTACGCTCAACTTTTTCTTTTTTTTTTATACAAAAAAGTTTAGATGTGTGGAGTCCTAAGACTTATTAGGATCGGAACAAGCCTTCAAGATCAAAGAGTGCTTGTAAATATACTTACAGATCACCTATTAACAAAATCTTCACATCAACTATGGGATTTAAACTCATGATATTTAATTATAAATATTTTCATATAAATCAAGATAAAATTCATTTAACATATTTATTTTGTATTTTATAAATTATGATTAAAAAATTGATTTTAAAGGTTGTAATCGCAATTCCAAACAACCATCAAATCGTTCATCAATTGTAATAAGCCTGATTCAAAATTAGATGAATGTGTTCACTTCACAACATTTATAAATTATACTCCCTCTATCTCTTATTATAAATTTTTTTTAACTAAATTACAATGTTTATAAAAACAATTAAAATTAGTTAAAAGCAATTAATACGTAACAAATATAATTTTTTCAAATATATTTTTATATATAAATGGGTAAACATGAGAGAGTAATAATAAGGTAAATAAAAAATATATATTAAATGCATTAAATTGAAAGTAAAATAGGTAATAATATGTTAAATGTTCAGATAAATTCAAAAAAAAATTTTTATAAAAAATGACACACCTATTCAAAAAATTAAATTAAATAATAAGAAAAGAAATAATAATCACTAATTTAGCAATTTCAGAGATATAGTTTTAAGGTTTCTTACAATTGTCGTGATGGTTGTACCACAAGCACAAGCTCGAGCCAACCAACAAACCGCCCCTGCGTTACATTTTATCGCGCCATTGAGTTGGTCCCACCGCATTACAACTTTATCCGAATGGGGCCCCACACACACACACAAAAGCTTGACTTTTAACTGCGAGGGTAAAACAGTATATAGCAATTAATGCTATGAGACGAAGCTAAAAGCTCCTATTTAGCAGCTGTTGGCAGAGAATCCAACGAGGGAGTTCTTAAGGTCGAAACCGACACGTGTCCCTTGCTGTTGAACGTTGCCTATGATTGATAATGTCGAAGTCGTAGGCGCGAACCCCAAGCAAAACGTGCCGTCTGAGTCAACCGGTATCAAGTAGTTCTTGGCCGGTAACGGTAACTCCTTGCCCTCCGGGAAGTGAAACGACACCGTTGGGACCTCCACGCTCGTCTTCGAAGAAAGGTTGTAACACGTGTCAAACAACGCCACGCCCTTCGCCGGTGGCAGACCTCGGGTTCCCTTCACGAACGAGTCGCGGAGCGAGTTGTACACGTCAGTCTGCAACCGCGTCACCGCCGTGCCGGAATCCACAATAATGCCGCCGTTCCCTGTGGCATCCACGAGAAACCTCGACGCCGGAATCTGAAGCATCTGACCTCCGACGCTGATTCCTGTTAGACCAAGATAGTAGAAGGTGTCTAGTTCCCTATTACGGTGTATCGGAGCAGTAACGGCGTTAGGAGGCAACGGTGAGTCAAACTCAAGGGTCGAAGTCGAATCAGAATCGCGGTCCACAAGGCAGTATGAGAAGAACGTTGTATTGAGCTGAGACGGGAAAGACAACGAGCCGCCACCGAGACCGAGCAAGCCGGCTGCGCCGACGAACAATCCCTCGTTGTTATGGCCGCAGCCAATGGCAATATCTCTAACCGAAGACGAGCCGATGGTTATAGTCTCCGTCGCGAAGTCACCGACTGTGTAGGATCCGTCACCGTAGGACACCTCGTAGAGGCATGTGTTATTCCGGCACTCTGATAAATCTAGTGATTTGCATCGGGGGCTTTCACAAGTGAGCGGCGAATAGGAAGCCGAGGTAGCCGGGTCGAATATGGGGTCGGCTTGTTGATAACAATCGGCACACGGCGCACACTGAATCCAGCTTACGTCGCTGCCGGTGTCGAGGACCATGTAAGCTTGACTCGGCGGCTTGCCAATTCCGACTCGGGTGAAGTACTCGCCGCTTCCTTGACTGGTTCCAGAGACGATAGGACCTTGCATTTCCTCTGCTCCAAACATGAACCTGTTTTCTCCGGCGGCTGGGTGAAGATCTGATGGAGTAATGCGTTTCAAGGCTAGATCTAAACGGGTCACCAAGGATCTAACTCGGGCTGAATCGCGCTCGAGACGAGCCAGAGTGAGAGATTTGTAATCTCCATGTGAAGGTTTATGAAGTGAAGCTCGAGAATGCAGCTGCAGTGTGAGGGAAGATGAAGGAGAAGACCTCAGTTGCTGCTGGTTCAGAGAAGCTGGTCGGGTAGTGGAGAAAATTTTCTGGGCATTTCGAATGGATGAAGCGACATGAAGCACAGTGGTCTTTGAGCTCTGTGGTATGCTCCGACAGTGAACCAATGGGGAAGTGACGAAGAAGAAGGAGAAGAACAAGAGAAAAAGCAGAAAATTCTCTGATTCAGGCATTGAAACGAGGCTGCATGAAGAGAATGGAAAGAGATGAATTTATATTTAGGAAGGAGAAGGGGAGAAGGGGACCAGTGGGAGGAAGTAATTAAAGCGATTCACGTCAAGCTCACTCTGTCTGGGCATAAAACAAAGCCAATTAAAGCAAAGGAGGAAGCTTTCATAAGCTTTGCATTGTCTGGCTAATCCCTCATTGATCCCATAGTCTTTATGATTCTTGGGAAAGCCGAAAGAGTGCTTGGCATTGAGAACTCTAGCTTTATGGGAAGTTGATTCATGAGGGGATTATTATAAAATACTAGTAATATCATTGGGATAAGCATGGCTAGTGCGTGGGTATGACTATGATGCTTGAGACTTACGAGAGACATCTTTTCAATAAATCTAAGCTTTTGACTAATTAAGACTTCGGCTTTGCGGGACTATTTTGGACGTAACTCCAATATTTCATCGACTTATTAATACAGATGAGTATCTGGAGAGTGCGACCTGCATAGTCAGGGAAAGATGCTGCGTATTTGTGGGACAGGAGGTGGGGTTGAATCCTTGAGGCCTCTTAGTTGCTTCTATCATCATGACCCATCTCGCAATCATCTGATCATGCACTGTGTCAAAGTGATTTTCAGTGTGCTTTGGATGTTCTTCATCATTTTGGTCCCACTTACTCCTTTAATTCTGTGGAGAATTCTATCTTTACATGTATAAAGTCCTCATCTTTAGCTTTATATTTCCTGCATACAATCTGTGAAAAACTTCCTCTATTTATGAACAACCAGCAATGTGATGTGACTCACAAAGTTGAAAGCTTTTTTCGTTTTAAAACACGGTTAATAAGTTAACAGGATTCCCTGTTTATTAGTAGAGAAATTAATAAGTGTTTTCAAAAGGATTAGATGAATTTTTTTAAAAAAACTGTTTTAGTTTGCTTTTTTTATTGCTGGCCCGACTGTTAATGAAATGTGGATGTACAGGCTGCCAAACTGGGTTTCGAAATTGGACTATCTGATATTCTGAACAAGTTCAGAGAAGTCTCTGGGCTTGTCTTTGGACCCACTCTTATTGATCAGTTTGAAGATCCATGAGGAAATCAAACCCTGCAAGGCCTGGACCAAACGATCTCATTATTAATTATTAGTCTCTCTGTATGCATGCATATTAAACAGCAAGATTCATAAATGGTAAATAATAAGATACAATTATATAATTTTCTCCGCAGGTCCAAACAATATACTGGACAAGATATAATACGTTTTGTTTTAAAGCATTAATTTTTTGATTTGCTCTCCGCCCTAGAGGTGGGAATCAAGACTGACGGGTTTAAAAAGGCCGACCCTTCAGAGCCGAAATTTCAAAAATATCCCAATTTGCTAGACCGGGCCCTTACGCTAACAGGCTCAGGGCCGGCCCGCCGACTTTTGGCCCGTTTAAGAAAAAATATTATTTTTTATATTTCTCATTTTTTTAATAAAAAATAAAAATAAACCAATGAAATTATTAATAAAAGACATAAATATGAATAAAATTAAGTCACAAATACAAAATATCATCATATATAAATATCCATCAACATTCAAGAACATCTAAAATATTCATTTAACAAGATAACAATATCCAAAAGTTTTATCTATAGTGTAATTATGCAATAAATAAACATTATCATTAATCGTTTGAAACTTCATCATCACTATAATCAATTACTCTTCTTTATAAGTGTGTTTTTCCTTCGTAACAAAAATATCAAGTTTTTTTAATATGAATTTTACTTTTAAATTTTGCAATTTAACTATTATTTTACTTTAATGTGAGAAACATTGTTGTTGAAACTCATGAATTTCTAATTCAAATTATAGAATCACAAGTTATATAAGTATAAAAACACTCTATTATCAAATATATATAGTTTAAAAATATCAACACATATAATCTAAATCAAATCATTATTAAAGTCCAAATTAACCCATTTTTGAAAAATTGAATTGAATAAATTGTTATCTAAAACTAAATAAATCAAATCATACTGTAAAATTTAATTTTAAAATGATAATAATAACTAAATATTCAAAATATTATTAACAATGTAAAAAATTAATAATATTAGAATTACATAAAAAAATTTAAAAAAATATATAAAAGAGCCTAAACAGGCCGGCCCTCGGCCCTCCAGAGCCGGCCCTTTTAAGCCCTCGACCCTCCAGGACCAGCCCTTTAGGGCCAACCCTTCAGGGCCTATTTCCCCATTTAAAGGGAAAAATTTCAAGCCTGACCTTTGTAATTTCAGGGCCGGCCTGACGGGCTCGGCCCGTTTTCCCAACTCTAGTCTGCCCACTCATGTTTCACTCTTGTTTTTGATTATGAATTGGGCGAATTCTAGATAACTAGATTATGTATCATATTCTTTAAGACGTTCAAATGCTCAATAGGCACAAGAAAGAAGTCATGCAGGAAAAGATTTACTTCTGTTATGAAAAATGAGAAAAGTACAAAGATTGAAATGAGGGAGATGGAGAAAATAAGAAGAAATTGGAGGAGAAATTTAGGGGGAGTTCTCATTCACTTCATTTCGATCCCATCGTATTCCATTCATAACATAATTTATTGAGATCTCATCATTTTCGCACATTTCAGGTAGTTGATTTTCTTTTGGAATTGAGACATTAGCATTATCTAATGACTCCTCTTGAATTGCAATTCTTTCTTGATTATCCTCGACTTGGCCATCTACATTTTTAGCTCCTTTTCTCTTTCGAGGATTTTTATCTTTGGAACCAATGGGCCTGCCACGCTTCATGCGTGCTTTAGATTCATTTACAATACCAGGTTGTCCAACAGGGACATCAATTTTGATAGGAGCATTAGCAGCTGGAACATGTGATTTGGTCACTTTCTTTGGGTCAGTAAATGCGTCTGGCAACTGATTAGCTAACCTTTGTAAATGAATTATCTTTTGAACTTCTAGTTCACATTGTTTTGTACGAGGATCAAGTTGAGATAATGAAACTTCCTTCCAACTAATCTCTTTTTCCAACTGCTTCTTTTCTCCCCCTAATGTTGGAAATTTTGATTCATCAAAATGACAATCGGTAAATCGAGCCGTAAATAAATCTCCTGTTGATGGTTCTAGATATTTTATTATAGAAGGAGATTCATATCCAACATATATTCCCATCCTTCTTTGGGGACCCATCTTAGTACGTTGTGGTGGAGCAATAGGAACATATACTGTACTCCCAAAATTCTTAGATGGGAGATATTAGGTTCCTGACCAAAAACCAATTGTAAAGGGGAGGACTTGAGATAACTTGTTGGCCTGATACGAATTAGTGTTGCTGCATGCAAAATTGCATGTCCCCAAGCATAATTTGAGAGATTTGATCTCATCAGTAATGGTCTTGCAATTAATTGTAGTCGTTTAATTAATGATTCTGCAAGTCCATTTTGTGTATGAACATGTGCTACAGGATGTTCAATATCAATTCCAAGAGACATACAATACTCATTGAAAGCTTGTGAAGTAAATTCACCAGCATTATCCAAACGTATTCTTTTGATTGGATAATCAGGAAAATGTGCTCTTAATCTAATTAGTTGAGCAAGCAACCTTGCAAATGCTAGGTTTCGAGAGGATAATAAGCAAACATGTGACCACCTTGTTGATGCATCAATTAAAACCATGAAATATCTAAATGGTCCACATGGTGGGTGTATCGGTCCACAAATATCCCCTTATATACGTTTTAGAAATGTGAGAGACTCACTTTCTATTTTTGCTGGTGATGGTTGAATGATTAACTTTCCTTTAGAACATGCAGCACATGAGAAAACATGTGATTGTGGAATCTGTTGACTTTTCAGTGAATGTCCACATGAATTCTCAATTATTTTTCGCATCATAATAGTCCCGGGATGGCCTAACCGGTCATGCCAAATGTTAAATTTATTCTCACTTGTAAACTTCTGGTTTACAACAGCATGTGTTTCAATTGTGCTAATACGTGTGTAGTATAAGCCTGAAGAAAAGGCAGGTAATTTTTCTAGAATGCATTTCTTATCAGAAATTAAGTTTGTGATAACCAAGTATTCTTGATTTCCTTCATTTATTGTTTCAATATGATATCCATTTCTGCGGATATCCTTGAAGCTCAATAAATTTCTATTAGACTTGGTAGAGTAAAATGCATTATCAATATGTAATTTTGTTCCTTCAGGTAGTAATACATCAGCTCTTCCAGAGCCTTCAATCATATTTATACTTCCAGATATAGTCTGAACATTGGCTTCTCGCATTACCAGAGAAGAGAAATATTTCTCATTTCTGAGTATTGTGTGAGTTGTTGCACTATCAACGAGACACAAATCTTCATTATTGATGTCAATAATGGTCATTCTTCATGAAAAAAACATAGGAAAAGATTAAAAAGAAAACATTATTAATAAAAGAAAATATAATTTTATCATGAATAAAAACTCATAATTATATTTATTTTGGGGGTAATAACCTTACAAGTACAGAATTTATTGTGGTAGGTGAAAGAGCACACTTATAAGCAAAACATGAAAATATACTTAATTATAGAAACTCAATTACATCAAGATGACTCATTTTTTAACACTTCCATCACCAATTAAGTGATCAATTCTTCCATCAGGATCGGCAAAGAAATCAGCAACATCCAAGTAAGTAACATCCATGTTGCCATAATCAGAATCGCCTTTTTCTCCTACAAAATTTGTTTCCACCTTTGGCTCTTTGCCTTTATTTTTATTCTTATTCTTATTTTTCAGCGATTCTTGATAGAGGTCAACCAAATGCTTTGGCGTACGACAGGTACAAGATCAATGACCCTTGCCACCACAACGATAACAAAGATTTTCAACATGATTATTATTTCCACTAGATTCTTTTTGGTGATGCTCATCATTATTTGCCCACTTCTGGTGGGAACGACCGCCTCCACGACCACGGCCACGTCCACGGCCACGCCCACAGCCACGACCACGACCCCGTCCACGTCCACGACCATGGCCACGAGTTGATTCAGTTGCCACTACATTCACTTCTGGGAATGGAGTGGAGCCAGTAGGACGGGATTCATGATTCCTCATTAAAAGCTCATTATTTTGCTCAGCCACAAGCAAGCAAGAAATTAATTTAGAATATTTTTTGAAACCTTTCTCACGGTATTGCTGCTACAGGAGCACATTGGATGCATGAAATGTGGAAAATGTTTTTTCTAACATATCTTCATCAGTGATCTTTTCTCCACATAATTTCAGTTGAGAACTGATTCTAAACATTGCAGAATTATATTCGATCACAGATTTAAAGTCTTGTAAACGTAAATGCATCCAGTCATAACGAGCTTTAGGAAGGATTACAGTTTTCTGATGGTCATACCTTTCCTTTAAATTGTTCCAAAGAACAAGTGGATCTTTTACGGTCAAATATTCAATCTTGAGCCCCTCATGCAAATGGTGACGTAAAAAGATCATGGCTTTGGCTTTATCTTGGTTGGATGCTTGGTTGCCTTCCTTGATTGTGTCTCCTAGACCATTGGCATTTAGATGGATTTCCGCATCTAATATCCATGATAAATAATTCTTTCCAGTAATGTCAAGAGCCACAAACTCAAGTTTCGTGAGATTTGACATGATGATACTATCATATAAAAGTTAAATGAAAATTAATATTAAGAGAATAGAATAGTTATGAGACAAATCAATGTGAATAAGAAAATGGAATAATTATAAAACAAACCATTATAGAAATGATATAGAAATTTACCTTCTAGTTGATTAGCCTTACTACAACACCTTTCGATTACAAGAGCGCTTCGTGAGGGAATTGTGAAAAAGATCAGTTTTATATGGAATGAACAAACTCATCTCTCATTATGTGCTTGGATGTAAGAAAAAAAGTGTTTTATGAAAATTAAGATATAGGGAGAATTACGACAGTAGTACCAATGATAAGTGAACATTTATCATTTCCTACACAAGGATTTATCATTGCAAACTGCTTTGTTATCATTAGGACTTTATAGTAATTATATTTCTTTCTTAGAATTTTACAGCAACTCTCCCTAAGAAATACTCGGCTTCTCTGGTTGCGTCAATGATAAATTGGTCTGTGGATCTGTTTAGGAGCTGGAATAATACCTCCGCTATTTATTTCCATCAAGTAATTAATTAATTTCAGCATAGATTCCTGACTTGCTGTATATGTGGTGTTTTGAGTACTGAATGTTTTCATTCCCAGGTCGATGATGATGATTTGAAGGGGTTTAAACGGCCATTATCCGCTCATTTTTCTCTCCCCCATCTTGTTAAAGGTATTATTTGGTCAATATATGCAGTATTTACCATTCTGCAGGCATTTTCAATCACTTTTTTTTGGTGAAGGGGGTGACAAGAAGCGGGGGAGCATAATTAGAGAACATGGTTTTCTGTCACTAGGCATAACTTTGTTCTGTTTCAGCTGGCAATTTATGGCTTGGCTGCAGATAAGAACCCATTTGGTTTTGGAGTATTTGATTAATTTATTTTTGTTATCTGTTATGGTGCATGTTCTTGACCAATACTTTGTTCGAATGTTACATATAGAGGTATGAGCATACTGTGCAAATGCAGCCTTCGTTTCTAGAGGCATAAAAATGGCTGTAGGATGCATCTAATGTGATAAGGTCCAGAAATTTTTGTGGAGAACTATGTTTCTTAGTTATATTTTGCAGGGGACAAGCGTTAGGCATTATTGCTACTGTTGTTGGAATAAAGAGCTCGGCATCTCATACATCTGAAAGAACAGTAATGCATATTTATTCTCGTTTCCCCCTCTCGGATATGGAGATTGCATCCTCCAGCTTCTCCATATTTGCGTTTCATTATGTGAGATTTTAATTCATGCCTGTGTAAAACTGCATGGGATATCAAAAAGTTAGACAAATACATACAATTCCACAGCAACAGTAAGTCTACAGTGTTCATGATTCAAATTATATAAATTTGACTTCTTCGTTGTTGATATAGTACCTCTGCAGTGCCTTGGGGGGGGGGTTTATAATGAAGATGAATCAACAGATCTGCAAGGTTTCTTGCCATAGCCCCTATATGAAGAAGTCTAAAACGCATCTCAAGCATTTATGGTGAAAATGAAGAAGATCATGGCTTAGGAATACCTGAATCCTGTTTTTTTTTTTTTTTGATACCTGAATCCTGGTTCTTCTTCAAGTTAAATTCATTAGAATGATCGTTTTTAACGACAAACCTACACTTCGTCTCTATGTACTCCATGGATGCATTTCCAAAGCCCTGATTGACAGGAATAGAAGGACCACTTTCTGCTTAACATGGATGCTTCTCTTGTTCATAGATGATGGCACTGCCGGATCAATGATTCGATAATGACTTTCTTTTATCCATATGCTTGCATTGTTTTCATTTTAAGTTTAGTTTATTGGATAAAATGATTGCCCTGTTCACATGCATGTATTGAAGGTTTTGAAACCCCTCTTCTTTATTTCAATATTGGTTAACAATTAGGGGTGTGTTTAGATTAGTAGTGATAGAAGTAATTTTTTTCAATCTGACTTTTACACAGAAGTCAGATTCGATAAAAGTGAGATAGTGTAATGTGATTTATATTTAGAATGAGTTTTGTTAAAAAAAATCAGTTTGAGAAATTGAAACTTGTTTGGATGATAAATGAAAAGGCAAGTTTAGATGCAAAATGACTTAAAAGAACATGAATTTTATTAAGTACTCCATCTAGTCCTAAATATAAGACCAATTTTGTAATGTAATTACACTACAAAATGAGTATTATATTTATGACCGGAAGAGTAATACATATCTAATACTCCCTTCATCTAATTTTATAAGCAACAATTACTATCTCCCTCTTTTCCTTAAATATAAGCAACATTTGTAAGTTGTCTTAAATTTTTGTAGCGAATTTTCTATTTTACCCTCATTAATTGCTTATTTTAATACTCAATATATTTATTATCTCATTTTCTAAACCATCATTTCTCCATCACACATTCTCTCTTTTCCACAATTCTCTTTATTATAATAATTTTCTTATTCTCTCTCTTATACTTTCCCCCATAAATAAGGACATTTTAGAGAAAGAATTTTTAATTTCTACACATTATTGTCTTTAACTAATTTTAACTAACATTTTGATCTACGTAATGAGCTCCAATGTTGCTTATAAAAAGGGACAGAGGGAGTATTATATATATATAAGGTGACCATTTTAAAAGAAATATTGAAAATAAAATTATTAAAAATAAAGAAATTTAATTTATTATTAGAAAAGAAAACAAAAATACTTAGGTGAGAGATGTGCTCGCGCGCCTTTGATTTTGTCTCCTTTTCTTTTACCCTCGGGTGAGAGAAAATACATGCAAGATAGGGTCAAGGTGGATAACAAATTTTAAAATGCAATTAATGCTCCAACAGCATTACTGAACGCACTACCAATTAGAAAAAAAACAACTCCAAGGAACCTATTGCAGAAATCCATCTGAAGACCAAATGTCAGATCTCAAAATGTGGGCCCAAACACTTTTTTTTTTTTACCCACACCTTTAGCTTTTCTAGTTGGGATGCATGTATGGGCTTCCAAACAGCATTCTTTGTTTTTTTTAGATAGAATCCAAACAGCATTCTAAAACACACTAAAACACACTCTAAGTTGGCAGGAATTGGCTAGTTTCAATTTTTACCGCCACGCCCACGCTTAACAAAAGGAGATTTTTTTTTTTTTTTCCAAACTGACAAAAAGTATAATGCCGTCAAAAACTAGAACATGACTCAAGATCACGATGCGTCTTTAACAAAAAGGCTCGTAGCTAGTGTGCGTGAAGTATGCTATTCAAAACGAAGGAGATGACTTGCAAAGATGGGTGTTTGATAGAAAATTTGACTAAAATAGTTTTGGATATTTGTTTTTTTATTAACAAAATTTTATTTGTCTTGCCGATTAATCCCAATGTAAAACTCGGACATGTATGCCAGAGGCATGTTGAGAACATCATTTTATTTAGTTCACTTTTAAGGCGTCTCTATACAATTAAATATATCCATAACCTTAAAAAGTTTGAGCAACACTAGTTGATGCAGAGGTTGAGATTATTCTTTACTCAATCACAACTACCCCATATCTCGATCATTGATTCATGGCAGACCAAGTTTCATACACTGACACATTTTTGTCTCCTTTTTAACATGAATATTCCCATACTTCATTTTAGACAACGTTGACTAGATTAATACTTATCTTATGTTGACACCTTTTAGCAGCAGCCCCAACTTGCAGGTTCAATTGAATTGAATAGGCCATTGCCTCCTAGTTGCGCGCAGTGTTCTTCAGCATCAGCTTGGGCACAGATAATCACCACCGACAAACTCATTGTAGTGAGCTTCTACCATGATGTCATTGTTATATGCATCATCAAGGGTCATCCCAGGAATAACCTTCATCAGTACTTGAACAACACATTCACGTCTGTTCAAGTTGTCGTTGTGCAGAATCACTCGGTACGGTGGTGCTGTTTTTCGTGATTTCCTGCACATCTTAGGAACCCCAGGATTAAAAATTCTCTTTTATGTTAAAATACGACAATGCATCTGTGCTTCATAGCAGAAAACTAACAAATGGCTAAAAACAGCTTTTAAACCATCATGAAGGACAAGGCACCAATAGCGATCTATAATTTTTAGGTGAAAATCCCAATTATTGTGAAGGGAAAGGGAAAAGGAAACCAATCCCCTCAAAAATTATGGTATTTCAGGAAAAATATGTCACATTTTTTATAATTAACTAACTTACCTAACTTTCTTAATCTAATCAAATTTGTTAAATGGATCTTATATTAATGACCAAAGGAGTATTTGAATACCTCAAATCAAACTCAGACTCACGACCAGGAGTGCCTTTTTCAATAACTGGTCTCCCCGGTAGTCCTCCTCCCTGACCTGGTCCTGTTGCTAATGCAGCCATGGGAATGCAGAGATTGGAGAATGGTCCTTTGCAAAGAGAATGTTTGTCCCCTGCGGTGCAAATATTAGTTCACTAAGTGCAGCTGAAACACTTAACCATGTACACAGGGTGATCCAAGATTTTATGGGCAACAACAAATTCTGCAAGTATAAGCAAATGAAAAGAGGAAGACAGATATGGGTCAAAACATAACTAGGCCATTCATTGCACATGACAGAGAGCTATTACAAGAAAATAATCAACGAAAGGAATTAAAAAAAAAAAAACAACAACAACGAATTTCACATGCAGACGAGCAGAGAAACGGATTGAGAATGAAAGTTTTCGAAATTTACAAATTAACCAATAGTTAACTGAAATCAGGGTGGAAGCTGGCGTGTTTCATATCTTTCATAACATTGAACACTTCTAAAGGAGTCGGTCTCAAATGAATCTATGTTCTAATTGAACAACAATATTACATGACAATAGGTTAACATAGTGATGGCATTACTCGTCTCCAATATACAAGAAATTAAACGAAACAAGTAGGTAGGTTAAAGGAGACAAATAGATTGAAATTATTCTCGGGTCTCTCATAACATGACAGTGGGGTTCAGTTGGAAGTCCTAATTTTGCTCCTTTGCTTGACTTCCAACTCAAGCCTCCACACTACAGACATTGCTTGCTTATTCTTATATAATTGTGATAGCAAACTCGAATCTCATGTGAGGATTCTAACAACAAAATCCAATTTTTCTCAAGTGTGGTTGTTGTTTCAGGAAAAGAGCGGGAAAAACAGAGGTGGTTGTGTTTTTGGCCGGAGAAGTGGCTTTTTTGGCCAAAAGAGAAGTGTTTAATACGTAATAACCGGGGGAAAAAAAAAGTAAGAATAGTTATTACCTGATATATTCCTGGAAAAAAAAATGAAATCATAAAATGACTGTCATTTGATATTTCAGTGAGAAATAAGGTTGAAACAAATGAATTTGATAATTGAGAATTTGTATCCGGCATTAACAAGTAAGTCACAAGAACATGACAAAAGTAGCATTTGATCATACACAAGAAATAAATTTTGAGTACACCCACCCCCTTGATGTTGCAATAGATTCAGACGATGCTAAGGCAGTGGACAATGATTTCTTATTTTTATGCGGGTATGACATAAAACAGATATTGCTAATGCATTACTCTTTTGAAAATAGCTTGTAAGGGTTGCTCTGTTTTTACTCGATCCTAGTTTTTTATCTTTCATTGTGAAATATTTTCATCTCCTATTCAGTTAAATTATTTTATTAATTTATTATACGTTTTAAACAAACTACGCATCACGTGGGGCTATAAATTAGTTTATCAGATATCACTAAGTGATTTTAGATTCTTAGAGACACTAATCGAGCTATTGATTAGCTAGCCAAGGCTAGTCTAAAAAAAGAATGCCATTCTAACTGTGTTCTTTGCTCACCATCTCTCTCTAATGGTGTTCCATTTCTTGATTAGAGGAGCTCTTTAAATGTGTAGGTGATTTAAAGGAGAAGTTGTCCGGGATTTTTTAAGTATTATTAGCATATATTAATTAGGGTTAAAATTTAAAAATCCTCAAAAAATTGCAACTTGCTAACCCCATGAACCTATGATCTCTATTTGAATTATATTTAGGACGTATTCCTTAACTTATTTGGATTTATTTTGCATTTGATCTCTTAGATTTAGAACAGAATCGAGATTTTGCGTTCATCTATAATACGGATTAATAATCCATTAATGCAAGAATATATGACCGTGGAAATAACAAGATTGGACTAATTTGAAGTGAATTGATTCATGTTAAAGTGTGGCCACTCGCCACTAATGTCCACAATGGGGATTTGAACAGTGTATAATAAGAACTATTTGCCAATTTGCCCTCATGCGTGTTTGCATCTTTGTCAATGAAGTTCAAATTAGTCACCAAAACACACACATATGCTATAACGGGGGTAAAGTTTTTGATAAAAGCTTCAAATGGAAATATTTTTATGATTGAGCATCACACTGTCAACTTTAGTTTTATGGTTTGTTTGGTACGAGGGAAATAGAAAGGAAGGAGAAATTTTTTTTTAACAATCTCCACCTGAAAAATTTTAAAAACAAAGTTAAAAGTTTTTAATTAATTAATATTTTATTTTATATCTTCTTTTTATTAGTATTTTTTTTATTGAAACTATATAACAGTACAAAGATAACAAACCAACTAGGCTAAGAAGTCAAAAACCCTCGTAACCGTCTGTCTCTTCCTAAAAAGATGAAAGATAGTCAAAAATACAAAAAGGATTATCCAAACTATGAGAAATCTTAGCTAAACAATCAGCCATAAAAAGGTTTCTCTGATAGAAAAAAAATAGGTAAGACCTGTCAATCGCAATTAGTTAACTTCCTACAATCATCTATAACATCATGAAAGGGGTGCTTTTGATCACAGCCTCGTGAAACCAAATTGATGGCTTCAATACATTTTAAAATCCCATTTTTCAAATTTTTCAAATCAAGCGCATTAAAAGTTTTATTTTCCTTCCCTTCTTTTCATTTGCTCTATACCAAACATAAGGTAAGAGTTTATCATATGTAATTATTCTCTTTGTTTTTTTTTTTTTTATAATCATAAGGGCAGGCACTAATGACCTGAGACTACAAACGAGATCAAACCTACAACCCGTTATTTATAGAGGAGTTTTCATGTCATTAAATTACACATTTATCATATGTAATAATTCTACCGAAGAACTTTATAGTACTCACTTAAAAACTAAATTTCTACTTATGAAAAAGGCCTGGCCTCTCAAATATCATGGTAAAAAAGAGGGTCACTAGCCAAAGCAGCCTAACCAAGCAGATTAATTACATTTGACGTATTCTTGGGATACAGTACTAAGTACTGACGTTTTTAAGTGTAGAAACTATACGTCGAGGCATCAGCAATAATATTCCTGAAGCCACCAATTGTGGAAGCCAACATAATGGACACTCCTATGAATATTCCAACCTGAAAAAACACACAAACTAGGAATCAGTGCATTTTACTTGTGGGTTTTATGTGGGTTTTATTTTTCTAATGATGCTTCATAAAAAGGAAAAAGATGCTCCTGCAAATTATTGATCAATACCCAATTGATGAACCAGTTGATGCTGAATCTCCTTGGCTTCTTGATTATGAGCCACATTATGCTTGGAAGCTGAAATATATTGACGAGTCAGATTATAAAAAAGTTTTAGGCTTTGAATCAGTTCTTGTTTCTTCAGTGATTTAACAGAAGCATGAGGAAATTGCAGAGGACGATATATAGATCAGACTTACAAAATAGGCGGTGGGAGCAAAACCAAATCCTCCAAAAAACCCAAGAAGATCGCCAAAGAATGGGAAGGTCACCCCAGCGAGCAATGTAAAAGCTGCAACATTTCAACCCACTTATGGTGATTTCAAGAGTTTTCATGTAAAAACCAACTCTCTCTCATCTAATGCATGCTATAATTATTTTGTAGTGGATATGTAAACTTAATATATATATATTTATATATATATATGTCAAACCACTCAATATTCAGAAGCCACATTGAATTCTAATCAGCCTAGGTTGAGCTAAGAAGAACCACAAAAGCAAAAAAGCTTTCTCAATAACTATTCAACGTAGCTGCATACCTGAAGCTCGAACCCAAGACTATTGGTTATGATAGCATAACCACTTGACAGTTAAGTTGGGTAGTCGTTGGTAGATATGCAAACGTGTTACTTGAGACTGAATTTTAATCTACTAGTTCAAATACTAAACTTGAACCTGAGGTCAATTTCTAATGCTCTTTTCAACAATAAAATTTCTGTGCCCATCATATACACAGGCATAAAATGGTTCATATTAATCTGTACATGTAACACAAAATTTATATTTACATTGTTGCATGTATATGTACAGAAAATTTCTTCTCTACAGCAAGGGGAAAATGTTCTGCAGCAATGAAATAAATGGTTCTGACATCTCACCTACGTAAGAAGTTCGAGCAACAAGTCTGAGTGTTAATCCAGGCTGGAAGTTCATTCTCTTGATCATCATCCTCTCTATCAGATCGAACACAGGCATGGCGTAAACCTACAATCCAATCCATTTTTCTCCATCAAACTAGACAAAAACACACCTTAATTTGAGGGATATATATCAGTGAATATAGCAGCTTCTTGATTTTGAAGACATATACCTGGTAACTGCCAACAACATGAACAAAGACCATCAAATTTGCAGAGGCAATGAGCCAAGCAGGCTTTTCAAGAGACTTAAGGATATTGTCTTCGACGGCTTGCCCAAAAGTCCAGTACCCTATAAGGGCCACTGGGAAATAGCATATAGCATTAACAAAATAGGCACCTAGGGCACCCTTCCACATGGATACTTTTGAGGGCTTCTCGGGGGTTGAAGGGATTGTGGCCTGAATTTCAAGGGCCACTGCATGGCCGGCAAATGCAAATGAGATCTCACCAAATGCATTGAACACCCTGAACATTAAATCTGTCGAGGTTGTCTTCTTGTATGCGTAGCTCACATTCTCTATTGGACCTCTGGCCAAGCATGCCACCCACGAGATAGTTGAATAGCTACAATCACAGCGCCACCAGTGTACAGTGAGCTAGTGTTCTGAACTCATGGTCATCTAGAATTTTTTTTGTTTCTTGGAAAAATCAAACTTGTTTTTTCCCAACTGGATTAAACCCTTTAAGCATTGAACATATTATAATCAATTTATTTATGGTATTAGTCTATCATATTCTTGTTGGTTCCTCTCCTAACTGTAGAGGAAAAGAACAGATGGTTATATGGTCACATGATTTTTACTAGATGATAATGGCCATTGCTCAGGCCTAATCAAAAAGTGAAATTTCTGAAGCATATAGCTATCTCGTCTAGTTATTCTTAGAATTAATTCAAGCCAAGTTCAAGCAAAAGGCCTTTTCCAAATCTACTAATCTGGGTTCTGTAGATATATGCCCCTGTTTTTGTTCTAATCTTCTTAGAATCAAGCAAACACCTTCCTGACATTCCCCTATGGAAAAAGGTAACTCAGTGATAACTAAGCAAAGTAGACAAGCCCACCACAATTCTCTAGAAATCTGGCTACCTGTCTTAAAATATTTCTCACATGGGTTACCTCTTTTTATCCCCAAAGAATCCAACCAGAACTTTCCTGTGATCTTTAATGGACATAAAGTGTCAAGCTGGCTCAGAAAGCATCCAGGACCCATAAAGTTAAAGTGCGAGAAAAGTATAGACTCCTCCCGAGACACTATGAGATACAAATCAAAATATAGTGTTGACTTGCGACATTTAAAGCAGCAGAAGCAGCACAGTAGTAATAATTATAATAAAAGAATTATAATACGAAGTAAACAAGGCCAGATGTTAAAGGATTCACTGGTCCTTACCACAGAGACATAATAGCTGCTGCTAATGAAACAGCTGCAACAGAGTTGAAATTGGGAAGCTGAGAGAGGAAGAAATGGAGGCCCCCGAAGATGAGAATCCAGTACGATTGCTTGATTTGTGTGCAATTCGTGCAAGCTATCTCCATGAACTTCTTGAGGCATTGCCCCCCAGTGACCATATACACAATATCACACCCAACTTGGACAATTAACTGCTGAGGAAGCACAATCCAAGGTCCAAGCTTTGGTCCGAAAGCATGTCGACCCAGATCAATATAACGGTCGAACCGCGTCCCCGGAACACACTCGTGGAGTTGGATCATTTGCCACATTGTATTCAAGGTCAGACACCAAGATAACAACAACAACATCGTCCCTGGTCCCCTGAAAATAAAAAACATGTAATTTTGTAGTGTTAATATTAAAAGCTGTAAGCTTTTTCATGTGGGGTGAGGACATAATCCAATATTGATCTTCCACGTACCATCCCAAATAAGCCATGGCATAAGGTAGGCTTAGAACTCCTGCGCCTATCATGGCCGTGACGGTGTGAAAGGTCGAGTACCACCATTTGGCATTTCGGATAGGTCCATTTTCTGTCCATTTTCCGTCTGAATTAACTTCCTGCAATAATCAGAGCATGAGAAATACCGAACCAACAAAACAAAAGCACAGACACTGAAGAACACTATACACAGAGTTACCTTGGAAGGAGGAGAAGAAGCTGAGACCATTTTTGCTAAGCTAGAGAGAGTAGTTGCAGCGCAAGAGCAAGAGAAAGAAAGAACAGGCTCCCTTGAATTTTGGAGTGAAGTGAACTAAGGCTATATATAATTTAAGAATAGCGGTTGATGTGTCTCAAATATAATGTTTGGCGTAATGATGATGAACAAGTGAACCCCACCTCCATGTGGTCACTTGCCATTAATTCAATTGTACAATTGGGAATCATGTGAGTGACTTATGAAAAATGAGAGAAGGGAAGCTGAGTTCAACTAAAGAACAAGTCAAATTTGGTTGACCCAGTGAATTCCTCATTTATGGGTTAACATGTGGTATCACCACTAATCCTTACTGCGCTAAGAGATTAGCATCCAACAGGTTCTTTATAATCACCATATGTTAAGATCATGTTCAATGTAACAAACTTGCAGAATCTTCCTGTTTACTTTTTGTTAAAAAATATTTTTATTTCTCTTCGTGGCTGCATTTCTTGCGCTGAAAGGGAATATTGAATGACTACCACTGAAAAAATGCATCACTTCATTTGATCGGTCACTTTATATTACTGATAATATGCTTAATTCATACAGAAATTTCCCACTGGTAGAGTGCCGTGATTGAAATGGTCTTCCCGTTTACTTCAATTAAAAAAAAAAACGAATATAAAGTTTGATCTGTCCACATGAAATTCAAAGTTGTTTGACATGAAAATGAAATGGTTCATTGTTGAGATGTGAATGCTTCGCAAAGATCATTAGCCTGCACTGATAAATGAAGGTTCATTCCGAAAAACACTCTTCAATTTTTTGGTATGGAATTGACCCAACGATGGGAACGTTTTGCGGGTAAGTGTGAAGGATCTATTCTGCAATGATTAAGCTTAAGGACTGAGGCTTAATTGAAGGAATTTGTTTGAGGATTGGATTATTAATAATGATTAAAGTTACGGCACATTGTTGATTTCGAAGATGGTGGAGGGGTCTCTCTTTGTGAGTCTCTCATACTTTTCCTGGATTACGGTAGAAGTGGGGTGAAAAAGTTGGTGGTGGAAAGAAGGCTCCTAACCCTAGGGAGCTATCAAACCACAAAAAATAAGTAGGTAATTATTTATTTCTAAAAATGCAACTAGTAATTATAATAAACCTCTTTTTTTTCTTTAATAGAAATGAGCCCCTTTTTTTTTCTCTAATATTATTTGAGCACATTTGCTTGTTTCACACACCTTTTTTCTTTTTGGTTTGGGGGTCCCAAATTTTACACACATTCTTTATTTGCGCACATAAGCTAATAATAGGAAAATACTTGTCACCGTCTAATAGAGTTGTCTTTTTTCCTAACTCTGGGAAGCAATAACTATTCAGGCATTCCTAATAATCTAAATCCTCTATAATCTACTTCCTACTATTTCATATATAAGTCATTAACAAATTGCTGATTTTTTATAGGTCATCATACATATATATATATATATATATATATATAAGAATCATTATTATATCTTCATTCAGTTTTGCCCTTTCGCACTTTTTTGGGCCTACTTTGTTTCACTACCAATAATCACCTGTTTTACAAAAGACAAGTATTTTAAATATGATGCATCTTTCTTTGCTGAAGAAAATGATGTATTTTCCTTTTTGAAATCAAAGGAGTATGCACTACTAACTTTGGATTATAAGTAGAATTGAACTCACGTCTTTCCACTTATTAGAGAATCGTGCCACTTTATTACAAATATATTAACAGATATGGTGGATCTAATAAGAATAAAATGAGATTTTTATTTTCTTTTTCGGATAATATATGAATAATTTACATGCCTATTGGTTTCAGTGAAATAGCTAAAAGTGAGTTATATGTTATAAGAAGTAAATACTTTATTGTTGTGTACTTTGATATGGATGTTTATTCCCCTAGACCCGAAATTTTTTTTTAAAAAAAAGGTTTATTATTTTCAATCTCTAAAGCATAGTAACATATATATTATTCTATTCATATTAGATGTTACATCTAACTACCCATTGGAACAATGAAAAGTGGTTAAGTGGATTAACATGTTAATTTTGTTTGAAAATAAAAAATTTTTAAAACTTTATGTCATTTAAAATCATAGAAAAAATATTGCATTAGATATCAAATCTTCACCTAGTAAATCTCAATAGGGATGATAATCTCAAAAATGGTTACGACTCATTTTTTTAATATTTCAGTACTAACAATTTTTTAAAGAGTCATGCTATGATGTTAACTTTCTTAAGAGGTTCATAGTTGTCATTCTCTTTTTATTGAATTTTAGTTCATTGTTATACTCTTGCCATATTATTGGATCGTTTTGGGGTCTTTAAAGTGCTTGCGTTATTACTTGCTTGATAAGTGTACAATAAATAATGATAAAGAAAGAATAAAAGGTTAATATAATTTTTTGTCCCTCACGAATTTTGGTTTTAGTCCATCAAATTTTAAACCATAAATTTTGGTCTCTAAAGAGATAAAATAGTCTAGATTTTTATTAAATTATAGGACCAATGTTTTAGATAAACAGACACTTAAAAGATCAAAACCTATGATTTAAAATTTGATAGACTAAAAGTAAAATGAAGGCAAACTTGAGGAACAAAAATTACTTTTCACCCTTCAATAAAGTCAAGATTAAAATTGTATCATAAAAAATGATGGAGTTACTTTTCTTTAATTATCGAGTTCTCGAGAACATCTTCAAAACCAGCCAAGCCGCCTATATACATTACATGCATATATATAAATACACGGGTATACATGCACCAAGCGTCAGCCTTGTCTAATTCATTTTGCCAATTTGAGGCCAAAAAAGAAAAACTTTGCCAGTTATGAAAAAACAATGGAAAGGAATCTCATTGTAGAGTCTTATACACACACACACACACATGTCCCATATATATATTTTAAAAACAAAAAAAGGAGGAATAAGCATTTGGGATAGATACATGGTAAGCTAATTATAAATATATGGCTTTGTTTATGTGTGACAAACGTAACTATCCATACTATTTCTTTCTCTTTTTCCCGACGCATAGCTTTCTTGGTTGTCAAATAGTATTGCACAAACAAGGAACTAAAATGCAGATATGTGAGTTGTACATGATTCTAAGGTCTCATAAAAGGAAAAAGACAATTGACAGAAAGATGACTCCAAGACTTTGATCCTTACACGCCATTTTGTGTTAAGGTTTCCATCACTGTTTAGAAGACTTGAGTTGAATTGAATTGAGACGAAAAAGCAAAAGAGGAATGGCGACACCAATAACATTGGGCTCACATAAAACTCTCTCCATAACTGAATGGTTATGCGTTCGATTTCATTTGTAATTTCAGACCATCAGTATCTGTCTTCTAAATTCAATAACAAAACAGAAAAAGAATGGTCACCAAAACATCAACATTAGAACCAATGGAAATTAAATTTAGCGGAAGAGGCTAATTTTTCATAATATGACGAACTAAGATTATCCACATTTAATATTCGATCATAGCCTCAAAGAGAATTACTTTCAATAGAAAAATACTTGCGAACAATTGAAAAAGCATCAGTATTGACTCCTCAAACTCCACAAATTATAGAGAACTTGCCTTGAGTTGTCGCTTTAATTAATGAAATTCCCCACAAGTTATATGCACTTCTGACGAGTAGGACGTTTCGTTATCAGCAGCCTCTGCTTTGCTTTTTGAGATGGAATGTAATGATTAAAGAAGGATTAGTTAGATTTAATTAAGCACATGTTCGAATGATGTGAATGTTGTTTTTCATACATACATATAGATATTCAAATTTGAGTCATTATGCTTAAGCATAATAATCTAGTCCTTTTAATTAAAAACTAAGTCCAGCGCTTATTATTAATTTTATATTAATATATTGATAATATTTGATTGATCAATTTTATTCTCATTAGTTTAGTTATTCAAAAATAAATTAAAAATACTTAGTTTTTATGGGAAAATATTTTATAATAATATTTTTTAAAAGATCAAATAGTGATCAATTCAATATAAAAGGTACATTTGTATACGCACTTATGTTGAGACATGGTGATAAATGCATGCATGCTTCTTTTATTTTCAAAGTATTTCATAAGTTTCATGCCAAAAAAGGGTTATTTCACAAAGTAAAGGTTCAAAATATGTTGGCTACTGAATTTAAATTTTTTATTAGTTTTAAAAATAATTAAAATACTTAAAGTCACATGGTCGTTTATTTATCAATTTTTCCTATCATAGAATTGAATTTATAGTTTTCTGATTCAAAAAAACCCTTGTAAAATTTAATATAATACTACCTCCGGTCTTTAATATAAGAGTTAGTTGACTAATTTGAATATATTAAGAAAGTTTGTTAAATTAGTTATTTGTAATAAATATGTATTATCTTCTTTAGAATACTCTTAGTAATTATGTATATTAACTATAACTACGATTTGATAGAATCTTTAATATTTGTAACTACTACAAGGCCTACTTTAGAAAACATAAATAAATATGAAACACAAAGTGGATTGAGATTTTATATTTAGGATAAAATTAAAAGTTAAACCAACTCTTATATTAAAGATTAGATGTAATAATTTTTTTCTTGAAAACTTGAGTGTCTCTACGATTTTATAGGAAAACATTCAAGATTCCAAACAAAGAAATTAGAACTAGGAAATCTTGAAATTAATAACCATGTCAATATCCACCACCGCCACTATACTAAAAAGCTACCTAGATATACAGCTGGTCAAATTAAATTATATATATAGCCCTCTTTCTATAAAACAATATTAAAATTCATTTCAGTGGGTTGGCTATGATATAATGACATAGTGTGACTAGTGTCTATTGCAATTTGTCAAATTAACATTCAAAATCTATAGGATCAAGCTAAGCGCATTTTATTATCAGAATTGACTTGAACGTTCACTTGCCAAAGTTTATATTTTTCTTCATTCTGGAAAGCTTCTCTGAATGATTATATAAATAAAGTATAATTATTTATTTGTACATTAATTAATTTGTCAAGGTGCTATTGATTGAATGAAGACATATATGTTTTAGATATATAGTAAATGGTGATGATTCGAAATCACTTTGCAATCCACTGAGTATATATTTTGACTATTAATTAATATAGCTTTAAATTTTTGAATTCATGCAATTAATGTAGACTTGTTTTAATTTATTTTTGTTTGTATAATTGACCGTCCCTTTCTGATATTTATTCCTCATTCAGCTTTGAGTCTCAACATCTTCTGGTTAGGTTCAAAGTTGATCTGTGGGAATCAAAATAAAGAGAAGAGTGAAAATCACACTCCCTTGTGACCTCTCTGCTTTTAGTCTCGCTTTGCTATATAATTGATGCTTCGATAATGATGCTTCAATCTCTCCCATATATATATATATATATGCACATTCTACAACATAGACAAAATTAGCTGTTTCAAAAGGCTTAAAGAGGACTCAAATTAAAGTTTGAAGTAATTGCAACTTCAGTTTGGTCTAATCGTGGTTCTTGTCTCATTTTTCCTGTGCATTAAACTTGAACAATGACTCATTATATAATGAGTCACATTATCGTATTGATGCTCACGTAAAAGGAAAGATTTTTTTATACTTTCTCCCTACTTCACATAAAAAGCTTAATTAATTTCACGGGTTAAGATATAAATTTATCACAAATTTTTGTTCAGAACTAATGTTGCCTTGGAAGTTTTTTCCAGTTTAATATCGCCCTAGAAGCTTCAATGCAATGTAGCAATACCGTCCCATTCTATTAAAAAACTAATATTGACTGTTTTTAACAGTAAGAAGCAATATTGTTTCATTTTAATACTTGCAGGGCAACCTTAAACCCATAGAAACTTTCAGAGTAGTATTGATCTTGAGTAAAAACTTTCGAAGTAAATGTACACTTAAGCCTTAATTTTACTATCAACTAAATTAATAACGGTGCATTTATTCATAGACACACATATATATAATTGTTGTTTATTATGCGCACATTAATTAAAATGCATGCCTGAAACTGATTCCATTTTATTTTACAAGTTACACTGGATTCTCGTTTAATTTGTTTCTGTTCAATGAAATTAACTTTTCTTACGATATAATAATAATTTCTTCCATTTTACGGCATATGAATTAAATTTTACCATGTGACCGAAAAAGAAAATTCCACAAGTGACCCATATATAAGTATGCTTTTCCTAATCAATCAAATCAAATCAAATGACTCTTGGGTTTGCAAAAAAGGCGTGATTTTCTTTTTCTTTTGTTTTGTTTCTTTGCACTTTTCTCAAACCTCACTTAAAAGCTTAAGAAGCAGCATCTAATTCTTCGACAAGCAAAAAGACGTAACAAAACTTTGTGTTAGTTTTACTTTTGTTATACTTTTGTTAATGGAGAATCTGGAGTTTGGGACCATCCAGTGTAAATATTCTTGTTCACATTTTCTCCGCAAAATTTCTGTCATTTCTTTGCTTTCTGGATTTCTTGTGTTTCTTCTGCAAATCTTACTCGTGAAACTAGTCTTTGCGTCACTCATTACTTTTAAAAAAAAATTCCATTTCGTAAGAAAAAACGCATGGATACTAAATTAAAAATTTAAGTAAAAGTATAAGTACTTAGAAATAGTTTCTAAAAAAACACAGCCACACTCCAAATAGGTTTTAAAATGCATCATCAAATTTTTTTGCTCTACTTTCATATTAATTAATCTGATCTGTAGCTTGTACACCAAAAAAAAAATCTGATCTGTAGCTAGTTGTTCTTGTTCAAGACAATTTGTGAATACGCATTAGTTTAATTTTTTACATTGAATAAAATAAAATGAAAAGAGACGTTTCCCTTGTATTCAAAAGGTACTTTTTTTTAATTTGTTTAGTTGGTATAAATTTTATTTATTCAATTTATTTATTACATGTATAATTTTTGAAGCAATGTCAACAGAAGTAAAATTGATAAATAGTTAAACACACACTAAGCTTTTCACCTACACGCGCACACACAATGAGCTAGCTGAGTATTGGTGATAACATGACCAACACGGCATAAGAGTAATTTAAAATTTTTTATTAACATCTAGTTCATTACAAAAAGATTTAATTAGGGGATGTTTGGATAGAAACCAAACCATGATTTTAAAAATAATTTTACAATATATGAAATAAATATATGGAAGAATTTATCGCGATTTACAAAAAAATATTTTTTAAAGTAACAGCTATAAACTTTAATTTTCTTTTATGAGATTCAAGGTCGTCGGCAACAAAATCTACTCTCTATTGAAGTTTTAAGAACAAAAAACAAAAACAAAAACAACAATAAAGAAGTATGCTCTTTGATATTTGATAAAATATAACTTTTCCTCCCTAAGCTTTTTTTCTTTTCAGTTATCGGTTCAATAAGTTTCTAAATTTTGATTCAAAACAACCAAATTTTGTAATCTATTGATTTAAGAAATTATAATGACTGATTTATTTTAAGTCAAAAAAATTGGGGAACCGAAAGTTATTTCCCTTTTTGCAGCAAGCAGTTTTGTTTTTGGGCCAGTAAGCGGACTAGTGTCACATTGGCGGTGCTTTTATGAATGGACAGAACTCGAAATGGGCTTTTCTGTAGTATAAGCCCACAAAACCATAATAGAAGAAAGGCCCAATTCTTTTCTGATGGGCTTTCGGTGGTATCCGCCTGCAGAACCATAATAGCCCTAATGTTCTTTCTTTCTGTTGTCCTTTTTTGGCCTTGCTATTGTGAAATATAAAATTTTTAATAGATTGGGTGTTCGAAACTTACTTAGATTGAAGCATGTTTCACATTTTAAAGAGATTTTATAAATATGTTTATAAATCCTCTATCAACAAAGCTCATAATCAGCAACAGAAACTTAAAATACACAATTTTTATGTGGGATGAGATTGATGATTACTACCTAGCTCCCATCCTTAATACAAAAATTAAATAACTAATTTGAGAGATTAAGAAATTTAGTTAAATTAGTTATTTCTAACAAATGTGTGTTGACTTTCTTAAATTATCCTTATTCAACATATATATGGAAATTATATTTTGGGTGGAAATACTTTACAATCAATAGAAATATTTTTTAGAACACATTATAAATTTAAAAGATAAAGTGGATTATAATCTTATATTTAGGACTGTCAACTAATTTTTATATTTAGGACTAAAGATAGTACTAATTAACCAAGCTTCGTTTTGCGAGTGGTATTGTGCATTCAAATTTAGTTTCAATGTAAACATTTAAATTATATGATTGTTTGAAGAATTAGATGCAATTCAATAAACTTTTCACTTGAAGTTGTCATGACTCGTGAGTACCTTAACGGTCTTAAAATTTCCCTTGCTCAAAACAATTTTACATTCATGAGACTAAGGAAATTTAGTCACATAACTTCGAATTAGATGTCATCAATATCATCAAACCAAGTAAAAAAATATATCATTATAAATATTAATTTATATAATGAATATAAAATACAAATTTTATGACAAAATATATCAAGTTATAAATGATATGTAGCGATCTATCAAGTTTCGTGAAATGAATGTATCCAACAAGTAACTAAAAGTGGTGGGAAGAGAAAATTAAGTCGTTGTAAATTTTAACGTATATCATTCTAATTATCGCTCCTATTAATTTATTAAGTAAATGGCGTGCAATTTTGAATTTTAAGCAAACAAAAATATAATAATTTTGTTGTTTAACAATAACAAAATCAATAATAGACACTATTTCAAATGTGGCAGTTTAATTAAAGACTGTAAATATATTCATTGTCCTGGGTCAACCCCCCCCCCATGTGAAATCTTTTGATTGGATTTTATTCGCCAATAAAAGTCAATATATGGATAATGAATGAATGAACGAACACTGGATTAATGGGTAAGTTAATTTTGCGAGAACTAGATCGTGCATGCATGAATAAATATTAAAAAAAAAAACGTATGGAATATATAATTAATCTGGGTTTTTTTTCTAATTAAAGATTAAACTTTATCCTTATCTACTAATTAATAAACTAGTTCGTCCTTGAACGTAATCTTTTTTCCACAGTCTTCAAGGGTCAAGTGGCCTTACATGCACTCAAAGGGCAGATTTTCATGTCTTCAAAGTCTTATATAATTGTACGAGAGAATTCCTTAATTTGTTCAAAGTCCACATGTTCCTGGCATGCAAAATGAATCATACCACCAAATATAATGCGCACAACTTATCGTTTAATCCATTCTTGCCTTTAAACTTTAAAGCCCACAGTATACAAATAAAAATGATTAAATGCTCGAGCACAAATCTAACTAATAAAAATAATTTTCTATGCTGAATACCAGACTAAATATCACTAGCTAGTAATTCTCGTCCATAATATAAGAGTTAACTAATTAATTTAGAAATATTAAGAGTATTAGTTAAATTGGTTATTTGTAAAAAATTTATGTTGTAATAATTTTTTTAGATTATCATTTTTCATCATGTGCATTAAAATTATTTTATAGTGAGAACATTCTTGCAATTAATAGAGATATTTTAAAGAAAAAAATTATAAATTAAGATCTTATTCTTAGAACTAAATCAAACCTTCCAACCAACTCTTATATAGTAAGGATAAAAAGTGGTAGTTAATTACAAAGATATATGTTCAAACCACACCAACACTTAATCAGTGAAATTTGTCTTGATCTCATAGTAGTATATGTCAATCAAGCTTTAATTGATGTTTTATTGGAGAGAAAATACAAGAATTTCAAATTATAAATAAGTCCCCTGAAAATCTATACACATGTGGGGATTAAATTAAATTTGTAATGGACTATGGGTATTTTTAATGGGAATATCCGCCCTTATATATGTGCAGATAAAGCTCTGTTTGGATGAAAACCAAACCATAATTTTAAAAGTATTTTTACAGTTTACGAAGTAAATATATAAAGAAGCTTGTCTCGTTTTGTGAAAAAATACTTTTTAAAAGTATTTTTGAAAGTTGCTAAACACCCCAAGTGAATATATAGTTGGGCAAAGGAAAAAGAAAGAGCTCAAATAAATAATGTTGATAGATCATCAAAAGTATAAAAATGCATCAATCAAAAGGAATTTGCATTTAAACATATATCCTTCATTTTAGAGTGGAAAATAAAACGCCACCGGGCACATGAAATAAATAATTAGATCCTTGAGCTACATAAAATAAGAATTAAATCCTGTATTTTATGGACTTTCCATATCACTCAATTAAAGTTACACATGCTATGTGAATTCAACAATATTATTAATAAGGACAACCCATCTCCGTTCCCCCCCCCCGGGGAAATTCAAGCATTTTTTGAATCATTTGATGTGGAGTATATCGACACATAATCTTGGAAAATAAATCAGGTCAAGATTTGATTGAGACCGTCTGAATTTTATTATTTTGAATAAATTTTCATTTTAAAAACCGCATACTTCTCTCTCTATAAGTAGAAGATAATGTAAATACAAGAGAATATACTCCACAGCACAATAATAGAAATAAGACAATATGACATATCCTGGAATATTCCAAGGAGCCTAACCTATATAGCTTATTTTGATGGCAACGTTTGATTCATCATATCATACATATGACTTGGCTTTGTCCTGCCACATACAGTCATATGCTTATCTCCAACAACACACACACACACACACACACACACACACACACACACACACACACACACACAAGGCTAACTCCAACTCCACTATTTTATCTTCTTTTGTTGCTGGCGAGAAAGTGCAAGTCTTATAGCTCACCATAGCATTTACACTAGTTAGTGCGAGTGACATAATTTGAAGAATACTTGTAAAAATATTTACAAATTATTTATCATCAAATCTCATATTCATATTGTAGGATTTGAATACACAACCTTATAAAATATGGGTCAAGTTTTCATCAATTGAATCATTTATTTTATTATGTATACATATACATACTTCTTAATATCTCCAACTCCACTCTATACACACACACACACATGTATGCATAAACATACTTCTTATTTATATATAATTAATAATTTGTCTTATAAGACAGAGTCACGTTATTATATGTTATTTTATTATATGATGATTGATTAGGTGGTCTTCAAACCAATTAGTGCCTACTTATTATAATTCTATACTTCTATTAAATGACTCATCTATAGGGAGAGACTTTTATTAAAAATAAAAAATTGGCACAGACAAGTTGTTCAACAAAAAGATCAAAATGAATATGATCATTAAAAATCATAACGAGTATTTAGCTATAATTTTATATAAATAGATATATTATCTGTTCATATTATCTTATTCATTAGCATTATATATAACTCATCATGTATCCCTCCAAAACCTTTGAAAAATGTACTTGTGTTTATTGTGGAAAAGCCAATATGTAATAAATGTTGCAGAGATTGACAGGCTTCTTACTAAATTATACTTTTCTGGTTCTTAATATAAAAACTAATTAACTAATTTGAATAGATTAAAGATATTAGTTAAATTAGTTAATATGGTATTTTTTTTCTAAAATACCATAAATATCTTTCTTAATTGCCTCCCTTCCGCTCTTATTTGAGTAGATTGGAGGAGTATTTTTCTACTTTGGTATCACATGCAAAATAAGTTTACATATAAGACTAATATTAACTTCTCAATTAAGTCCTACATTAAAGATCGAAAGAGTAATTTTTCTACTTTGGTATCACAAACAAAAAAAATTTTATAAAAGAAAATTGGGGACAAACCGTGTAGTTTATGTGGTTTTTGACAGTAGTGGTAAAACCAGTGTAAAAAAATCCAATACTTTTTATATCGGAAATATTTACACCAGTTGAAAAACTAGTGTTAGGTGCATGGAGGGCTTTTTTAACTAATGATAATGACCCTTTTTACATTAGTGAGAAAGAATTAAGAAAAAAATTTTAAAAAAATTGACACATAGAGGTTATTCAATAAAAAGATCATAATAAATCTGATCCTTAACAATGATAACAAGTATTTTGTGTGTGTTAAATGATGAAATTTGGATAAAATCTAAGATTAAACTTGGTGATTAACAATTTCCTTATGCATAAAAATATGATTTTTATTATGTCATGGCATGCGTCTGCAGTAATAGATGTAAAATAAAAAAATTATTATTAAAATTTCTGTTAACTACTCATCTACACTTCGGCAAAGTATATGCAATTTAAAGCTAAAATCCACCCCTTACGGTTAATTCAAGAATTGAAAATAAGGTAAAAACTAGGCAGTGGTAGGGATTAAATTCAAATTCTTGTCATATAATAATAAGAAAGTTAAAATCCATTGCTCCTATTAAGAAAATAATATTAATTAATTGGTTAAGCTGATAAGGATTAACCCTCATGGAAGCGAGTTGATTACTGCTAATTACTGGTCCAGATTTAAATCTCAAAAAGCCTGTTGAATCTGATTTAAAAAAAAAAGAAAGAAGAAGAAAACGTACGTTGAATAGGTAAATTTTTGCCAAAGTTAATCCATTTGATGAGGGAAGAGACCCCTCGAAGTTAAAAGGGGTCATGAAAATCTTTTTAACAGTGACACATTATATATGGTTTGGTGGGGGGGGGGGGAAGAAAAAAGATCGTCACTTTAACTTTCATTGATCTGATCCTTCATGGGTTCAAACATAGCCTCATAAAATAGAAAAACTCGTGGTTAAAGCTATTCATTTACGTAAGAAAGAATATACAAAAAATAACAAGAAAAAAAATATAATAATATTAAATGAAATTCGGGGGCAAAATGTTCCACAATTTCAAACAGATAGGATGAGATAATTGGTAGAAGCTTAAGATCATGTTTTGGGATAATCTTGCTTCGTTAATTAATATTTCTAAGAATTGACATGAATTAACTATTAATTAATTAACGGATATGTGAGGATAAGAGAGTTTATTTTATAGTAATTTACGTGGGAGTTATTCAGTCTAGAATTAATAGAATATCCAACATATATACCTAACACTGAATTGAGAATTATTAATATTATTAGTGCCTTCCTGCTTGAAAGTTTTGACCAAAGTGGTTGAATAGATATAATGTTAGTATCTTAAGCTTTAGGGTCATTTTGCAAATACTATGTGTAGGTCAAAGACTGATCCGAAGGTTTTTGGAATTGGAAAAAGATTAGGTATAAGAGGTAAAAAAAAAAAATGGTGGCAAAATGGAGTATTACACGCATGTGAATTTTGTTTAATTTGGCCATCAAGTTAAAAGTTAAAAAGAGAATTACATTTTTAACATTAGAAAGACACATTGAATTATTGAATGGCCAGTCAGCAATTTATAAAGCAAAGGTTTTCTCTCTATTAATTTAAGTTTCATTCTTTTAAAGATTGTTTTGAATGAACCTTTTTGCCCTTAAAAATATAGGAGGTCGCATTTTTATGTTACTTATTTTAAACCCGGTGCAAATGCAATAAATTTAATAAACTGCAGTGATTTTTGTTCACTTTATTTTATTAAATAATATATGCCACATATATTATCATTTCTTGAACAGTTAACCTTGAAGAAATTCGAGCATGTTATAAAATTGTTTTATGTGATTTCTTGAGTCCAACTAATAATTCAAAATAAGTAAAAAAAAAAAAAATTTCTTTCTGGCCGAAGCTATGCTTAAAGTTTAAATATTTGATTAAGCCTAGAGATTTGTTGTATTATTATCTTTGATGATGTCGATGAAAAGTTAAAAGGCTCCATTATATGACCATAATAGTGTTATTGATTTGAAGATCTCTCTCCAACTATAGAGTAGATTCCATCAAGATTCCTCTCTTTACATTATAGTTGGTGAAAATTAAATTCCTGCCACCTTTATAAATGCTTGGCCTGTTTGCTTCAGAAAATAAATTACATGAAGGAAATATAATGAAATGAAATAATCAAATAGAAAATAGTGCGCAATGAAAATAAAGGAAAAATGGTTTGACGAGTAAATTTATGTTTAATTACTTGTATAAAAATAATAATTTGATTAAAAGGAAATCAGAATAAGTGAACATATGTATATTTAGCATTAAAATAATAAACTCTTTTAATTTTAAATTATTAATAACAAAAACATGTTATTACCATATTTACCATTCTAAACAAAAATATAATAATGGGGGTTAAAGCAATGACTTAGTTTTTATATGTTGAGTTTATGTAGTCTCAATCCTCAAAATTAATAAACACACAACTCGTGAGTTTACTTGAAAAATTAATATATACCATAAACGAAAGAAATGCAACACTGTTTATAACTAATCAAATTTCCAATTTAATCATGAGAAGGTACAGTTAATTTAGAACATATATGTATCATGTGTCTGTATATATATGTATATATAAATTATATCAAACAACGGGGGGGGGGGGGGGAATAAGAAGAATCCGAAGAACTTGATATTGAAAGTGCATATTCGGGAGAACATTCTTCGAAAGGGCTCAGCATCTCGCTCTGATCTTTTGTGCCACTCCTTAATATTACTTCCGCTCCTTAATATAAAATCCTGTTTAACTTTTATTTTGATCCTAAATATAAGACTCTAATTCACTTTGTCTTTCATATTTATACATTTTTTTCCAAAATAGCCCTTCTAATAATGATAGTTCTAATCAATACATTTGATTAGCAAGGATATTTTAGGAAAGACAACACCTATTTAGGATAAATAACTAACTCAACTTACTTCTTTAATATCTTCAAATTAGTCAACTGGCTCTTAAAATTAGGACCGGAGGTAGTATATACCTTTCTCATTATGTCACGGTGCCCATGATCACACTTCAACTATGTTGCGCCTAAATTACAATATAACACATATAGTTATACTATATAATTCTCCGATCCTAAATGTAGGAACGCGTTAGGTATATATGGTTATATGTTATGTTTATCATTCTTTCTAAACTAATTTATTTAACTTATAAATTGATATATAATATTTGCTCCACATGTGCGTACTAGGAAGATCATCATGTCATAATTTTTATTCTCAATCTGTTCAAATTAATTAAGTAACTTTTTTTGTGAGATAATTAAGTAGCTCTTACTTTAAAGATAGGGAAAGTATTACATTAGGAGAGATCTAATTTGAAATTATATCAACAAAGTTCTAAATTTTTTGCCCTTGAAACTTGAAAGTTGCGCGACTTCACAAATAGGAGTAGTGATCTCAACGTCTGTGTCATCATAAGTTTGAGGATATTTAGCCAACTTTTGCATATTTCATGTATCAGCTTCAAAAATCTTCAATTTATTTCAGATTATCCATTTTCTCAATTGCCTAGTCGAAATTTTTAGCTTTTCCTTTTTTTTTTGGAGTAATACTAGTAATACTACCTTAATATAAGAGTTAGTTTGATTTTTAATTTAGTTCTAAATATGAAACTCCAATATATTTTGTCTCTTATATTTATTTATTTTTTTAAAGTAATCATTATAGTAATTACATATGTTAAATGTTCCGACAAATAATAATTTTAATTAATATACATGATTGGTAAGGATATTTTAGAGAAGATAATACCAATTTATTACAAATAACCAATATAACAAACTTTCTTAATTTACTTAAATTAATCAATTGGCTTTTTTTTTTATATAGCAATCAATTGGCTCTTATGTTAAGTATAATTTTCAAGATTCTCATTGGACCCTTGCTAACACTTCTTTTTTCCGAAGTTGGATCTCCTTATTAGTGTTGCACAGTTATTTTTAAAAAAATCCAAAAATAAAATCTATAGATACTCAAACCAACTACAAGCACAAGTGTTTATTTAATATGAGAGACAAAAAAACATATCCATCTCATAATATGCTAGAATTAGTGAGCTATATCTCTATAATTTGAACACGGAACCACAAGGAAGTGGGAAGAAATGACAGAAGGGAATATCCCAGGCCACTTTGAGCTGCAATTTGGCTACCAAAATTATTTATTTATTTGTTTTTTTGTTTTTTGGAGTAGCATCGTCAAATGTGTGTGGAGGAAGACGAAGTTGGTGAATTTGAATGATCCGCCACTTCGCTGCCTTCTGAATTTGAACGTACGCGTCCACAACAATTATTTCCCAAATCCAGTTGCCTTCCATCACCCTTCATCGGAACCGGCGCATAAATCCGAGGCAGCGGCGCCCCCAGCGTCGGCATTTTCTCTGACGCCTTCAAAGTAGCCACCGCCGCTGCATGTTCCGGCGGTTGCACTATAAAGTTCCCCACCAGTACAAATGGAGCCGCTTGTGAATCGCCATTGTTCTGAATCAATGGGCTTGACCTCCTCGTGTGCAATCGAAATTTCTGTCCATATATAAACCCAGAAACGTAACGTTTCAAATTTGAATCAACGCAAAAAGATTGACACGAATCCTAAAATGATTGCTCTAAATTCTTCTTATACCTGTAAATGACTCTTCACTTCATCATTTGTTAGGCCATCAACCTTCATAAGTTCCCTTATCTGCTTCGGTGTTGCAGCTGCAGAACCAAATATAATTATATTCACAAGGTGAAAAGGAATTCATATTCTAATCTAATGTAAATAAACTGATTGATGATTGATAAAGAAACATTTTCGGCGAGCTAAGAGACTCACAATCCGCTCCACCAAGTTGCTGAAGGACGTTCACGAAGCGCCTGTGCAGCTCCTGAGACCAGCACCGCCGTTGCTTCCTTTTATTATGTGCTTCTTTATCTTCTTTCTTTTTGCTTCCGGCGACTGGAGGTGCCGGCGCCGGCGCCGGCGCCGACGACGAGCATGCTTTGGCCGTTAACGAAGTAGTATTTCCAACACTTGGTTCTCTGTGGAATGGCTCGAAAGCACCTCCATCTTTCTTTACTTCCAACACCGACGTTTTCCGAGGAATATCCTGAGATTTTGGTCACCAAGTTATGATTAATTGATCACTGTTCTGTTATTTTATGAACAGATCGGGCGTGTGGGAAGATTCAGGGAATGATTTAAACTTTCTCTAATACCTCTTTAACTGGGGATTGTGGATTCCAGAGTTGTACGGATCTAAGCCAATCCGATTTGCTCTTATCAGCGTTCTTATTATCCTGTGCAATCTTGCGTTCAAGCGAGTTTTGCTCATCTTCATCGTCTTCCCCACAATCCGAGGATGTCCTTTTCTTTATAGGTATGAACTCCTCCAAAACAAGTCCTTCCGATGATGTCTGTCTTGAACACTCCGATTGGCCATTCAAATTATTCAAATTCGGCCCCGACGACGTTCTTCCACTTAACTGGAGCCTACAGGCTTCAATGGCTAGTCCACACGCCCAACAAAAAACCGGGGAGACATATCAGAAAACGAATAAAATCACACAGAAAAGGAAGAAACTCCATGGCTATGGAGTAAAATCGAGGCCCTGAAATCAAAAGGGAGGATCAGAAAGAAAGGTTACCTTGGGTAACGAGCTCCAAGGAAAGAGGAAGCTCCTTGGAGAAGACATGGATTTTACGGCGTTCAGATTCTAATGCTTGAATGTAATCGGAGAACCCCATCATCAAGTGGGGCCGCATTTTTCAGAGTGAAAGCGGAAGAAGGAGAAGAGTGAAGAAGTGCTGGGTCTGGGTGTGGGAGAGGGAGAAAGAGAAGGAATACGTAAATAGAGAGAGATGAGAGGGCGTTTCCAGGCATGGAGGGATCCGACCCAAGCTAAAACAAAGGGGTGGGGTATGTCGAAGGAGAACAAGGCCCGTTCGGTTTGCTGGAAGCATCGTAGGGAAAGTGGAATTGAAAAATGAAATTGAAAAAAATGTTACTAACTCCCGTTCTTAATATAAAAATTAGTTGACATTCAATTTAATCTTAAATATAAAATTCTAATTCATTTTATGTCTTATATTTATCTATTTTTTAAAAATAATTCTTATAGTAGTTGCACATATTAAAAGTTCTATCAAATAGTAATTCTAGCTAATAGGGGTGTTCATGGATAGGGCAAGACTCCTGCCTGATATCCAGTCCAAAATATGAGCTGTTGCATTTTGCAGTTCGTTGCCCGGCCTTGCCCAGTAGAAATCCTAATTACTTTGGGCAAGATAAGAGCAGGCTAGGCATGGCAGACTTTTTTGCCCAAGTAATAAAACCTTGCTCATAGTATGTATTAAATGTATTTCATAATTTTATATCTTAAAATATTTCAAAATAAGCCTACATTTTGAGTCTTAAAATTTAAAATATGATATAAGCTAAAATTGGTACAATGAAAATGTTTATAGCCTATACGTTGAGGTTGTCCGTATGTTTAATCTGCTTATATTGGCCAAATAAACTATGATATATAAAAGCGGAGACAAATAAATGAACAAAAAATTAATACCATGGGAGAGTGCAGGCAACAAAAGGAGATAATTTTTCTGGTCAAAATTAAAAAGGATAGCGGTTGAAAAATAATATCACACTATATATTATTATAATATATAGAATTATATATTTTTTCGGGACACGGTAATATATTTGCTTGATGCCTGACCCTACCTATGATAAGTCCGTCCGAAAATGTCCATTTTTGTTCGGGCCTCTTTTATAAGGGCCAGGCTGGGCTTTTTTTTCGTAGGCTTGATAGGCATAGCAGGCACTTGAACTTCATAAACACCCCTACTAACTAATACATATTATTAACAAAAGTATTCTAGAAAAAAATGACACATATTTATTACAAATAATTGATTTAACAAATTTTTTTAATTTACTCAAATTAATTAACTAATTTTTATATTAAAAAATAGAGGTAGCAAAAACTTATGCTTGAAATGTTGGAAAAATTCAATAGAATAGATTTTTTTTTTGAGCAAAAAATAGAATAGATTATTTTTGGTTGATAATACCTCTCATATTGAATTTAGTTTTTCAATCCATTTTATTGTTATATTTATCATTATTTCTCAGTTAATTTATGGCTTAAATAAATTTTTTATATTCATTATGTCAAGTTTTCTGACACAATCATATATTCTATATATTTATAATTAATTAAGTACTATTAAATATTAATATTTCAGAAACAAAACGTATGGCCAACTCGATATAATTGTTGTCTTTAATTTGCTTAATTTATAAAATGATATATAAGCTAATATTAAGTAGAGGTATTTTAGGGGAACCATGTTCTGTTCCTTATAATATACTCCTCCGGTCCTAATTATAAGACCCAATTGACTTATTTGAGGAAATTAAGGAAGTAAGTTAAGTTAGTTATTTATAATAAATAAATGTTGTCATTCCTAAAATATCCTTGCTAATTAAGTATATTGGCTAAAACTATCATTATTAGAAGGATTATTTTGAAAAAAAAATATATAAATATAAGAGATAAAATGGATTGGGGTCTTATAATTAGGACCAAATAAAAAGTCAAATGGGGTCTTATAATAAGAACCGGAGGAGTAATTAACTAATTTATATGACTTATTAAAATGGAAATTTTAAGAATCAAAGGACCAAAATGACCTCACTCCCACTGCGATCTACATACCAACAATTATCCATCTCACTAGGTTAGCGGATTGAAATCATTATAAAGAAACCCATCATCACTAGATGGAATTAGATCTTCTTCTTTTTTCTTTTTTTGGGAAAAAAAAAGAGAGGTAGAAGCAAACCAGATTTCGAACTTCAAGTGACGAAGCAATTTGGATGGCCATCTATGTAAGCTTTGAACGATGATCGAAGTTGAAAATCAAACTTGATCAGCACAGACATTTAATGACCCAACCTCATTGTGGAAGATGAATCGTCTTTGGTTTTCTTGATAGCGTGGGTGGCAGTGACGGAAACAAAGTGTATTTTTGGTTTATTTGGTGTTTTATAAATATGTTTTATGTAAATTGAGACAAAAAATTTTTATATATATTACTTCGTATTTTATAAATTATGATTAAAAAGTTATTTATAAATTACGGTGGGCAGGGTTGGCATGTGAAAAATTCAAAGATAAAAGGTGTTTCTATTATCAGAAATCATTTCTCAAAAAAAATAATGAAAAATCAATTTTCAGTTCCACTGTCTTAGGCAAATTCAGAAATTCCAGCGAGTCAGACAGGACTTGTAAGGGATGGGCGCAGAATCAAAATGAATTAAAAAATAAATAAAAGGAGTAATAATAAGTGATGAAAGAAGAGCGACGGAGATAGAGAGGGCGGCGGATGGGATCGGAGGAAAAATAATCGAGGCCGTGGCGTCGCGTACAAAACGAATCTTCTTCTTGTTTTTTTTTTTGGTGGCATTTTCAAGAGGATTTGTTTACGACAGAAAGCAAGCCTCCAGCTTATAAAATTTACTTTAGAACACTTAATCCTGCAAAAATAATAATTAATCCTGTTTAAATTTAATATTTACTTTAATTTATTTATTCATATATAGTATAAAAATTATGATAAACAAGTGATATCATTTATGAATTATAATTACTATAATAACCTCTCTAGATGGAGAAATAAAATGATGTATAAAAATCTGATTTTGTTTTGTCCTTTAATCCGGAATTTAAGAAAAAATATTGAAGCACAGAAAAATTAGTTTAAGCAAACCTGATTATTTTTTTAAACCAAATTAGAGCCTAGAATCATAATTGGGATTTATTTTTTTAAACACTTCAGCAAGCCATGGCTCAGAATTTGCGTAACGGAGCTTTTTTGCTTTCCTTTTCTTTTTGGGTTAATAGGGTAAAGGAGTTATATAAAGGAAGTCTCTTTTTATTTTTATTTTTTTATTTTTGCTTTTATTCATGAAAGAGGGGGAAAAATAAGAACAAGAAGATTAGAAAAATTCCTTGTTTTATAAAATGGAAACAATCCATAAGTACTGGCCCAAAACTAGGAACACATAGAGACATATAAGGGCTAGCAGATAGGCCTAAACACCTGGCCCACATTCCTTTAATGGTTATTTTGGATCTCTTAAGACGAAAAGCCCAGAACCCCTTAATGAAGCCCATAATAGCCCACAGTGAGGTTAATGGATCCTGACCGAAAATCCAAAAAGAGGGAATTAAGCCTGACACAAGTCCGCTCTCATACCCACTGTTTTTTTAAAAATAAATGTACTGATTCTATCTAAAAGAATAAAATATGTACAGAAATATAGATGTGACAAAAGTATTCATTTATGTCTTAAATAAAGATCTGCTTTGACTCCTCCAGTCCTTAATATGGACCCAATTATTGAGTTGGTTTTGGTCCTAAATATAAGACCCATTTCTCATATTGTCAATGTTCTCTAAATTACCCCTATGAATACTCCCTCAACCATAATCAAGTAGAAGGGGAGAGAGGGTATTAGAAAGATGATTATGGTGTTTTAGGAAAAACGTGTCACATTTCTTATAATTAACTAACTTACCTAACTTCCTTAATTTAATCAAATTAGTTAAATGGGTCTTATATTAAGGACCGGAGGAGTATTACACTACAAGAAAATTAACGTAAATCAACATACAAGAAAATTTTACTATGTTGTTGGTGAGTTTAACAGAAAACCTGAGTTGCAATTTCTCATTACAAGGTAAAGAAGGTCAGAGATTAAAAGGACCAAAACACAATAAATTTTCACTTCTTTGTGAGAGTTAGATAATTAATTTATAGAGACTAAAAAAATTTGTTAGAATAACTACTTATAAAAAAATATGTGTTAGTTTCTTTAAAGTATTACTTCTAACTGCTTTTTTTTTTTTTTTACATTTTAGTGCTTCTTTATTTTTCTAACTGCTTCTTATCAAGTTTATACGTTTTATAGTTTTCTGGCTATTTAATAATTTAAGAGAATTCTGTCCAAAAATAATAATAATAATTTAAGAAATTAATTTTATTTATGCATAATCCCCAATAAAAAATTATCGCTCGAATAAAGGAAGTACAATGAAATTATAGCTAAAATATAACAAAATTAGAAGAATTACTATAAGATTCAGAGAAATAAATGTAATTACTAAAAAAATCTCATAACAAACTGAGCAGTATGCAATCACAATCATTTATACTTGTTGTGATTACATTTTTTCCTCTTTAAATCTCATAATGATTCTCATAAAATTCATTTAAATCCACGAAGTCCATAAATCGATTCCGATTTGATTAATTTTAATAAATTATCTACTATTTGGCACACCGATGCTGTCTTCCCATGTGATGCGGACAATAAGTTGCCTAATGCGTCAAATTAAAAAAAATTATTAAAAAAAAAAGGGTTCAGGGATTTCATTCAGAATCAACCCAAAGAAAACAGAGATCACGTTGATTCTCAAATCTCAAGAGACACCAATAATATCTTCAATTGGTTGTATGATTAGTTGGAGGTATTACACACACACACACACACACACAATGCATAGCTGGAGTGGGGGGATCAGAATAGCTTGCGAGAGAATATTTGTTTGTATGTTTAGAAACTGATTGAGAATAGGCTTTTGAGATAAAACTATTCCCACATTATTTTGATCAAAATCACATTTTGACTGAAACTAATAGAGTTTCAAACACATCGTCAAAGGCACATATTGCAACTAGTTCATTTTGCATTCAACCATAAAATCTTTCTATTTTGATTAGAAAAAAATTTAGCTGAGTTAAATTCTTAAGTTTCACCAAAACCAAGACATACCTCCAAGCTCAAATGGCACATACAAAAATAAACAATACAATTGCATCATGAGACGGAGATTAAAAAGTACATTATGATATTAGAATGATTGACAATCAAACATCATTGTATCTCAGGATCAAGGCTTAAAGGAAATAATAAGGACAATGACAATAATCCATTGAGGAAACAGAAATAGTTGAAAGTAACATAAGATCAGGTGGTAAAGTTAGGAATAGCAGCCTGAGGTTGAGCGGCTTTAGCGGCAGGAGAAGGCTCAACACTGGGCGAAGGAGTCACAGCCTTCACTGTGAGTTCATCAGGCAAATCTGCAATACCCTTCAAAGAGAAAGTGTAGAAAAGCTTAAAAGGGAACACAATCTGATGAAGTTTCACGTGTCCCTGTACTCCTTCAAATAGACCAGACCCTCCTGTGATTGCCAGAACTGTGTCTTGGTATGTCAGATAAGCTCCTTGAACTGAGATATGGCCATAGTCCCCAAAATAGAAGCTGTAAATAGCCTCATATCTGTCTCCTTTCTTCTCAGGAACGTGTTGTATGAGCACACATAGACCTGATGTTATGCCTATCCTCTTCTGCAAGTCCCCAGAGTAGAGCTTGTTGCTGAATGGAACTAAGTCCCCCAGTGAGTTCTCTTGCTTTCCACTTAGCCTCAGGTATGCTGGGCTGCCTCTGTCACGTTCGTTGATCTCATACACACTCAGTTCTTGAACTTTGCCTGCACCGTATGAATTATGCAGCTCATCAGTGAGTCAGGAAGGAATAGAAGAAACTTTTTTCGTGTAGATTTGATCCTCTAAGAAAGCGCGGATATAGGAAAAGGATCAAACAATTGGAAATTAAAGAGAAAATAGGAAGGGGAAAAAGGGGGTGAGAGAATACTTACTTGGCTTTGGAGGATCTTGTTGCGGCTGATTGGGCTTGTTAAAGAAGAAAGCTGAGATTCTGGAGTTGTGGGAAACTTTGAAGGATGGAGAAACTTGATGGGTTGTTGAAAATTTCAAGCTTTGGTTGGGAAAAGACTGAAAATTCTTGAGGGAAGAGGCCATTTTCAGAGAACCAGTGGAAGCCATAGACGATGGTGATGGAGGAGGAAGTAGCTGAGAGCAGAATGGTGGATCCAAGAGAGACTTTCATATTTATAAATGGGAAACCATTAGAAAAATCGGTATTTATCCCACGTTGGTCTTCGGTTACGTATAAAATAAACGGTACATGGTATAAAAAGGTTGGCTTCGGACAAGAGCCAATCGTACAAAGACACCCGCGTGGAAGCTTCATGTTTGGATCCGGATCCTCTCAGAAGCAATTTTCTCAGCGTCCCTCAGCGTCTTAAAATCCAGTCCATTTAAATCATCTAAAAGTTCATATTGTGCCAAGTCATCAAGCTTTAAAATTGAATGTCTTCTCAGTATGTTTGGTCCCACAAATACGAGCAGTGCGTCTTCAGCCTTGGACTTCTCTTTCTCTTCCCGTCTTCGGACCCCCACACGCCCGTTGGTAAATAGCCATCTTGTTCATCGCACACCTTCCATGGCTGTTCTTTCTCAACCTCACATCTATTTCTCACTACTTATCCTCCTCCGCTTTAATTCCCTGCAACACAGGGCATTCGCCAATCCTCTCTTTAGCGACATTTCGAGAGCCACCGCAAGTAAAGCCTCGTTCTGAATTGGAGGGCTGTGGGTCAAGTCTTTGTCGCTAACTCACTGAACAGCATAGAAACTTGAGGGATCACCAATATGTAGAAACACTGCATGTGTATGGTTCTCTTTCACTAGGCGAATCTGATCCTCAACAAAAGTCCTGTTTTTTTTTTTTCCATCACCGAAAAAAAAAAGTTCTGTTTTTAATACAAGAACCCAAAAGCAAGTAATGAGGAGAGAGAAGCCGAAAGTTAGGGGGTCAGAAGAGGGGAGAGAAACCGAGAAACTGACGGTTGAAGAATGAAGACGCATTGCTGGAGTTCGTGGGACCGGACAGCTTGATGACTTGTTGCAATGTAAGCTTTTCGATCATTTAAACGGACAGGATTTTAGGATTCTGGGGGACGCTGAGAAAATTGCTTCTGAGAGGATCTGGTTCCTTCATGTTTTCTGTCTTGAATTTTCCATCTCAGTAGGTCATTTTCACCCTAAATATATAGGGACGTGGCAGCATTTAATCGACAATTACAGATAAAACTATCATTAAAAAGTCGATTTGGCAGAGGAATCTTGGTTCTAGTGGCTGCTAATCTGTATCAATAATATATACGTATGTATATAGACTTCACGAGAATTTACTGGCTAGAAGCCATTAGTTGCCAAGTCGAAATTTTTTTACTTTATAATAAGACAGATTCTACAAGTTGAGACATTTTATTCCTAACCGTCAACAACTTCATAACACATGCAACTTTAAATATAATTTTATCTTATTTCCAAGTAATCCCTACTTTATTTATTTATTTTGACCTGACCTGCTTTCTTTAATTTGAATAGTCTCAATCTGAGATAAAAGAATGGGCTGTTTCAAGTAAATGTTAATTGTCCAGTCAATATAGACAGTCCAATTATTTTAAAAATTAAAAGTAAATAATAATTCATAACAAATTTAGATCAAATAATCAAGCGATTGACCTTAGCAGCTGATATTCCAAGTAAGAAAATTAGCAATTTAGACCTTTTCTTAGGAAAGTGATGATGAATAACTTGAGTCAGAATTGAACTTGCAACAATTTCAACAACAGATTTAGGGTGTGTTTGGGTGACACCCCAAACCATAGTTTTGGGGAATAAATCACCCAAACACCACCCAAAAACCAAAACCATGGTTTTGGAAAAAGCAAAAATTTTTTGCTTTTGGAGAAAAAAGGGAGAGTGTGAGAGCCTATAGAATATGTATCTTGTTATTTTTTTTATAAACATATTTAATCTTATATTTTATAAATATATATACATATTAATTATTTATTAATTATATTATCTTATGTATTATTAATTATGTTGATAAAAAATATATTATTAACAATTTTATTCCTTCAAATTAAAATATATCATAAAATCTATTTTTTTTATAATTATCATATTAACTTATGTATTTTTTTTAGTAATTTGTATATATAAAAAATGCTTCTGATAACAACTATCCAAACACTCTCACTTCTCATAATCACTTTTTTACAAAATCATTCTTCACAAAATCTATTCTCCAGAATCACTTTTTCAAACCACGGTTTAGTTTCATCCAAACACACCCTTAAGTAGGAAAAGGGAAGATTTCAGAAAACCTATCTATATCTACTCCATGCATCCATGTACATTTTCTTTTGAGAGGGTCCAGGGATTAACATTCGTCAACAATATGCTATAATTATGATTGAGTTGTGCACTGGTTCGAAAATTCATTTTCGTCAACGAACTGAGATTAACGTTACTGGAAAAAGCACATCCTGCTCAGCTTCGTCTACTGTTCCTGTGGCCTATATCCAGAAATCTTTTAAAATTCTCATCTTAAGAAGACTTCCAAGGACCTCCAAATACGAAATTAGACAATCCCTATACATAGTTCATGCCTGCATTGTTTTACAATTCCACAATTTTTTTGAGGCAGGTCCAACTGAAAGCTTTAATGCTTTATGCTAATAGCTTTGACTTGGTGTGTAGCAGAAACTCTACAGTTGTCCTTGCACCTAAGATGGGCACAGAAAGTCAAATAACTCTATAGCCAAAACAAAAAAAAGTCAATTACTCATAAATGCGGACTTCTGAGAGACAGAATCCACTGATAAATCTATTGTAATGAGTTTTTATTAATTCTTTGCACTGACTTTACGTGTGAAGAGTATACGTAAAAAAATTTTATAAAAGGCTTACCATTGAATCTCTCTATCTCCATGTCACATCTCCACTGTGAGTGCCCTCAACATTGGGATTCTGTAGGGATAGTGACCTTGAGGTTCTCAAGGGGCATTTCACCTGCATGTGCATAAATTTCATGTAAATTTCTCCAGTGGTAGAGTGAAGAACACACAAATTTTACAACTTGCAAAGATGCATAATTTTAAGACTTTAGAAGTGACCTGATCTTTGTGCGAAAAAAGTAGAAGTTACCTGATCAACATGTTGTCAAAATTTCAGCTCCGGTGCGAGTTATCAAAATGGTATGCTCAAACTGTGCAGCGGGACTTCCGTCTTTTGTTACGGCTGTCCAGTTGTCTGGCCATGAAATGCACTCGGTGCTTCCCATTGTAAGAATGGGTTCTGCATTTGATGTTGAACTTTAAGGGTAAAAAAGTAAAATTCAAAGACTTGACACCCAGCTTGACCAATAGAGAGAAGCAGTCTGTATAAACTTTACCGATTGTAAATGTTTGACCTTCTACCATGACACCAGGATTGTCATTACCTGTCAAGCATTAAACAAGACTCTATAATATATAACCGGTCATCACACCTCAAAGGGAAGCAATATACAGGGCTATTTTGGGTTTTTTTTTTTTTTTTTTTTGGGTTTTCATGAGATTCTAGCACCGACTTGAAAAGAGGATAAGAATCAGTAAGCACAAGCACCGTTTTACTAGTCTCATTTGTAATAATCAACAAAAATTTTTTGAAGTGAATGACCTGGCACTCTGTATAAAAACAGGAAAATTTTCCCGCCTGAAGTTGAAAATTTAGCACTAACATGCAACTAGGTTCCCCGAATATATAAATGATGGAGCCAACATTAGCTTCTGATACAGTAAATGCAATGAGGAAAATGTCAAATTTAAAAGATCACTTACGGTGATGTAGGATTATTGGCTCCGAATGAAACACTGCTCCCACACCATGCCCAACAAAACGTTCCACTACACCAAAGCCATACTTTTCAGCATGTTCGCTGTAATAACATCTCACAAGGGGGAAAAAATTAAAATCTATAGAGTTACATAGAAAGGATGTCAAAGACTGCGACTCTATAAATAAATGTACAAACTCCTGATATCATATACATTATTTTCGAAATCTTCATTCAAAATACACATCAATGCTTCCACTTCAATAAAATGGCTTTTATTTATATTAAAACCGTCTTTATAGCAAAATTCGTTTAAGTTTCACTAAAACATTTAAATTTAGAAGTGTAAAACTAAAACGCTCAGTAAATCCATAATTTTCTTGGGCAATTTCGTGGATAGTTTTCATATTATCTGGATATTTTCAGCCCCAATAGCGACTTTAAACATATATGTATAGAGAACCATATGAGTGTCTGTTTAGGTATCTATTATTCTTTTAAGCATATCTTAGCTAGCTAATAAAATCTTCACGTTTTCCAGTCAAATTGCTTTCATGTCCTTGATCATACTCTCAATCGTACGAAATCAATATAGATGGCTAGAAAAGAGAATTAAATAGACACAGTCTTCTACTCTGTGCAATTAACTGTGTCCTTATGCCATAAATTTATCATTTCTAGTTTTTTTGTCACATGATCTTGAATCACAAATAACTCCCTTGATGTTGTGTTTGGTGTTTGATATTCCATGAGGTTTTTATTTTACATTTTAAACTTAAATATTAGCAAGTGTTATGTTGCATGGTGTTTTGTAGTTCATGTGCCAATTTCGAAAAAAGATCTCAGTTTATAGGAAAAAAATCTAGTTTCCCCTTTTGTCCCATGCTATTTTCTTTTTGATATAATCCTTCAGTTATATTTAGCGAAGCTTCAAAGGAAAAAGCAAAATTTCAAGTGCATGCTGGATCAAAATATAACATCTATGCTTCTACAAACTTTTAGGCTTATTTTCTAATAAGGTACGTCATGTGATGAATTCAGCGATGGAAGATAGTGGAGAGGATGCAGAAAAAGTCAAACCGAAAGAGGTTCAGTAACTGCCCATGATAGCAGTTTGTAGGATGCATGTACCCTACCAAGCTAGAGTCTGTACCATCACATGATCAACACAATGATGGAAGATGGTGGAGAGGATGCTGAACAAGTCAAAACAGATTGTAGGATGCATGTATGCCACTACGCTCAAGTCTAGGATCAGTTATCGTGTCAGTTTATGTTGTGTATTTTATTTATTCCAAATTTTAGTCATAAAATTAAAAAGGATAAGGAATCCAGTTAGAGAATGTCTTGTGGAATTCTAGTGAAAATGTATTTGGATCTTCTCTTTGGTCAATTGAAGTTATTAGTGTTTTCAGATGCCGGCACCATTATTTTGAACAGAATTTCTCTTTATAAACCCCGATTCTATCATTTCCGCATAAGATTTTGACAAACTGTACCTGATTCTCTTTCCAATTTGATTAAAACTTGCACCATCCTTGCAAACAGCTATTCCCATCTCCAGGCACTCTTCAGTTACCTGCAACCATCAGATCAAATGATACGACCAATTCATATACTAAATGTTTCCATACGAGGCATTATTAACTGGGGAATCAACATGTAAGATAACAAAAAAAAATACATGAAGAAAGTAATATGCTTTCAATATACAATAGGTTATACTGGCAAAATTTATTTTTCTCCGTAAATATCAGCAACCAATCACTCACCTTAACAAGGCTTTTCATTGCTTCACTGACTTCCCCACAAAAAAATGTCTTTGATGTGTCTCCATGATATCCCTATGACAGCATATAAAATGGGGAAAGATGGATTACTTGGCGTCAACTATAGCAACCAAATGAATCATAATTAATGACCCTCTAGGTAACACATCATGATAGTCAGCAGTATGATGCAACTTTTAACATTATTCAATCTTTGAAAGCATCATATGGAGAAAAGAAGAGAATATGTATAGCTTGCATGATAATAAACAATACAATAACTGGCACAAATAAACCATGGCTAACGTGTTTGAACTTTGAACAAAGGAGATAAAATAAAGAGAACCATAAATAAAGGCCGACAGTCCCATTTAGAAACCAGGAAATTAAACACGCATAAGTAGCTGGTATGATTTGATTCTCTGAGATGAAATATGTTCCAAGCACACATGCATAATCCAGCTAGTTTTACAGAAGATATAACAGAAACTATATGGATATTTCTCAGATATGCACAGATCATTATACTTGTACACTTTGGTTTCCTTTCAATTTTTCTTTATTAATAGGAAAACTCATAGGAAAGGAAAGCTTAAACATCGGTTCAAATTATATCTACCTAAACTCATGTTCAAATACTGATTATATTAATTGCATTGGGAATTGATTCACTAATTAACCACAAAGTGGTTAATCAACTTCTGGCACCAGATAAAATGAAATCTCAAGCGTCAAAGCCAGTGAAAAAAAAAAAAGACATCGGAGAAGATTTACATTTTTGAAACTTAACAAAATGAATAAAGCACTCCCCCAACTTACAGGGATGAAGTAAGTTGACAAACAAGCAAAGGAATCTATTAGATATCCAGGAAATAAAGTAGATAGCAAAACCCAGTTTTGCGTTGCAATTGATTGAAGAAATTTCAGATAGGGATAAAAGCAGTGTTCAAGTAAACCAAAATATATTTATCATTAAGAATAGAGGAGCATACATTCAGGTAGACTGTCACATCTATGTTAATAATGTCACCATTCTGCAAAAGAGATCATTGCTATCACTCATCAGCCATGAGTTATTTGCATAATGAGGATAAACCATACGATAATTCAGTCCTTCAAAACCTGTAGCTGCCGAGAATCAGGAATTCCATGGCACATGCACTCATTAACTGACGTACACACACTTTTTGGAAATCCACCATAGCCAAGAGGTGAGGGATAAGCACCGGCATCTATTATCATCTGATGGACTGCTTTATCAATTTCATCTGTGGTCACAGAAGGCTGACAATATAAACCAAATAGATGTCAGACACAAAGATGAGCGTACTGTGAATTGTGAAGTAGTTGATAAGGAAGGATAGAATAGCATCATGAAAAGGGGGGGGGGGGGGAGGGACCGGGGGAGAGAGAGAAGATGCCAATTTGTCCTTAAAAAGGGACACTCAATCAGCGTGATGGAAATAAACTTCCTAATGTTCTCGGTTGTAAGTTCTCACCCATGCACGGCAGCTAAATGCTTATCTTAACGGATCAAAATAACTGACATAATTTACAGTCCAATAAAGGCCATCAGACTATTCTATGGCTGGGAAGAGAAAAATCTTTCACACTTCCCCAAAAAACCCAAAGTCAAGTGGAGGCTACGCCAAGATATCTGGAGGCATGTAATATCAAGTTCTTTTATAAGAAGCTGAAAATTTTTTTGAAGTACATGCTGTCAAGACATCATGGTAATTATGATGATGGAAGGGTACGCCAATATGTGAAATATAACCATTAATATGCACACAGGCACATAATATCACATCACAGATTGTGTAGCTGTCCATAAGTCCTAATCCTATAATATACAGAAATAATTGGAGCAGTAATGAAATGAACTCTGACATGAAGGAGAAATTGAATCTCAGATAAATGCATGATTTATAACAAATGTTTGAATGATAAAATCCTACCCTAACGAGAGTTCCTGCATGGTTTAGGACACGAGCGGCAAGCTCACATGCAGCCCTCATGCAAGCAATGCCTTCAGAATCATGAATTTGATACTCACTGGAGATTTCAGGCAGTATATCCGAACCTACATAAGGAGGCCTTGGAATGTGATCAGGGACAGACAAACGTGGTGATAATTTTCCACGCCTTAGTGGAGGCCTTCTTCTAGGCTTTGTAACACCGAGTTCACGTTCTCTAGACATAACATACAAGGAGTTGGAAGCTACAAAAAAACATCACTGGAATGTTTTTTCTTTTATATACCTTTATTCAGATATTGAAAACAAACAAACAATCGCAAAAGTTTTTTTTTTTTTTTTTTTAAGAGGAGCATGCAATAAACTTCTTATTTTCACCTTACATTTCTAGATTTGCTGTGACAAAAACATGTAAGATGAAAAACAGCGTGGGGAAAATGGATTGTTGAAAGTGAGGTTTCCCACATGCTCTATTTCTATGCAAGACACGCCGTGGAATGTTATCAAGTCAAAAAAAAAAAAAACGAAAATCACAGTCGTCACATCAAATGAAATGTCGACTGAGAGCTTGCTTTTTATATATAAATCATAGAAATCCATTCAATCCCTTTGTATGCAAAGAAATTTTTAAAAAACAGTTATAATTGTCCCAAAACTTCACCCCCTCCAGCCACCCACCCACCCAATTCTTTTCGTCAAATTCCATGGAGCATATTTCATAAAAGAATTACATCTCATAAACAGATGAGAAAACTGCATTAAGAACGAAAGTCTGACATACCAACTTAATAAACACTTCAACATCAGACATTTGGATTATAAAGTGAACACGCAAGTTCAATCAGCTACAGACAGAGTAAGGCTTTGCCGAAATTGTACCTTTTGATTCTCATTGCCTCCTGCAATCCCGACAGCCTCTTGGAGAAAATCGCAAGCTGCCTTTTAGAAGGTGACTGGTTTCCTGGAACAAAGAAAACCATCAAATAGATATCCTCTATTGAACCATCAGAAGACGTGAAACAAGAAAAGAAAGAATTCCAAAACCTCCCCAAAAACAGAATCCAAACAAAGTCCTCTGAATTGAATTCACTGCGCAAAAAATCTGAAAAAGAATGTGACTTGGAGTTGAAAAAGTGAACGAACCAGAGAAAGAAGAGCGTGAGAAGTTGAGAGAAGTTCCCATACAGCTTGATGAGGATGATGATACTTCCCCATGAAGGGAAGTTGAAAACCTCAGAAATGCACTGTGAGCAAGCGAAGCACTGGACACCATTCTGCTAGAAGGATTGAACAAGATAACAGAATCAATCGAGATTGGAAGTTCTCCTTCAAGGCAATACATCTCGCCCATGCAAACTGATAAATGATTTGGGCCCAGAAATTCGGTTTCGACGAAGCCCAAACAATGATTTGGACCTGAAGTGAGATTTCTTCTTCTTTGTTTTGGACCAGAGACTTCAGGCGAGGATCATTTACATGGAAAGCTTGATCTTATTACTTCTGGGTGATCAATGATTAAATATATTATTATGAAGAAAAACTGAGCAAATTAACTTCTGATACAGCAAAATGTGTTTGCTAGTGATGTGGAGCAAAGAGAATAAACTACAATGGAAAAGGGGTTACAGAAGTTTAAAACTTTTGTATTAAATTTTTCAGAATTTGAAATTACTTTTGACGATTAATAACAATTTTCTTAGATCTTTGATGTGTATTTCTTTGCTAAAGTAGTAATAGAAAGCTCATAAATGACAAATTGCACTCCTAATTACTATTACTTCCAGACCTAAATATAAGATTTAATTTTTAGTATAATTTGCACTATAAATTAGATCTTATATTTAAGATCTCTTGTCATTTTGGCGGAAAATTATTTACAGGTCATAACTTAATTCAACTTCTAAATTACTACTACCTTCTGTGTTTAATATGAGATTTATTTTGTGGTTTAAAGTGCTTAATATAAAATTTAATTTGTAGTTTAATTTAAACTACAAATTATTTTATATTAAGAACCAAAGGTAGTACTAACTCTGATTCTAAATATAAGATGTAGTATTATATATTGCATCCAATTTTAAATATAGGAATTAGTTAGAAAATTTAATATGATCTTATATGCAAGATCTCAATATCATTTGTCTATCTAATCAATTAATTTAATTTCATAAAGAACACTTATCTCAATTTTCTTTTATTCATTATGTTAAATTATCCGATCATAGATGATCATATGTCTTATTTTTAAAAATTATGATTTAATTATAAACTCATATGAAAAAAAAAAGACACATAGCTATGTGTAATTGGAAAACCTGAATTAATGAATATAAGAAATTTGACCTAAATTTTTTCTACTTATTGCACAATTTTTTTACTACAAAATACTAAATTGAATTATTGAAACGGGTACATTGAAAAACTATCGCAAAAGTTAGACATATTAATAGAAAATAATTATCTTAATTAGTTTTTACATTAATTAACTAGCTCATATATATTTACAATTTATCGCAGGGAACATCAACTCTTTAATCCGCCTGTTCATTGCTTAATGACATAACCGCATTGATGGAGCTAGCTATGTCATTGTGCAAAACATATTATCTTTATTTCCTAATATAAGATCTAATTTGCAGTTCAATTTTATTATTATGAAGAACAATTTCCTTAATATCAAGAACGAAAGACAGTACTATTAAATGTTAGTATATCAATAACAATTATAAGAAGTTTTAATAATATAACTCATCTCAAACTTTATGCAAATACACATGTTGATATCCATTCGACTTGAAAAGGATTTAAATAATATTCCATACAATTACAACCTAATATAAATATTCCATACTCTGTGTACGGTAAAATCAATAATATCTTATAAGTCATAAATAACACACTTTTTTTGGTATGAAAAACAATACACCTTAGTCTTTACCTCTGCATATAATATGAGCTCATAATTTATTTTTTTATATATAATCACTTCGTCATTTAAGTGCGTATTGTCAAATCTGATTTAGTAGTAACATAATGAGGCCTACGCTTACAAGTTAAATCATCCTAATTGGCCCAAAAAAAAATCATCCTTATCCAATCTGTCATGCGTATATACAATACTAATTCTGATCCTAAATATAAGAATTAGTTGACTGACTTGAATAAATTAAAAAATTAAATTAAATTAATTAATAATAAATAGGTGTTGTCCTTGCTAGGATATTCTTAATAATCAAGTGTAATGGCTAGAACTATTATTATTAGAATAAATACATTAAAAAATGGATAAATACAATAGATGAAATGGATTGAGATCTTATATTTAGAACAAAAATAAAAATTAAACAAACTCTTATATGAAGAACCGGAAATAGTGTATTGGATGGATTTGTGCAATCTCTTTATATTTTTTTTTCATTTACAAAATTCAAACCATTATTTTTTTTTTTGCTTAAATAATATTATAAGTCCTTTGACCCAATCAACATTTGTCACAAGATGGTTAGATATATTATTATTATGAATATTAAGCTACTCTGCACTAACATGCAAGTTCCATCAAATTAAAGCAACGACTTTGAGCTAAACAGCCTTTTTTGAGTGTGTTGAATTGATGTATCAAGCAATTAAGTCTTAGATTTGATGTAAGTGTTAGACTATTTAATAAGATAATTAAGATTAACTGGCATCCCAAACTTGCAACCTCATATTCCCATGTGAAGGAAACTTGTCAACGTCACACTTTGAACCAATAAAATTCGCTCGCCATAATAAGAAGAAAGAAGAATACAAATTTCTGAAAATTCAGACCTCAAAAACATGGGAGTTCAAAAATATTTAAAATTATAATTTCCCTAAAAAAAATAAAATAAAGTGGAAATTGATGGACTCATTTTCTAGAGAATTAAACCCCGTGGAAAATTCAAAGTCCTCGTGACGATGACCAAGAAAAATATCTTACGGGGGGATTTGTAATTTTCCAAGAAACTAGGGACTTAGTGCAAATTTTGTAAGTGTGGGAGAGCGAGCGCACATGCTGTTTGTTTGACATGAGGCCATTAGTTATGTGGCACGCAGAGACATGGTGGGCCCCACCCCAATCCACTTGACACGCACAGTTCAAATTAGTTTGATCATAATCATTAATATCGACAAATAAGAAAAATATACAAAAAATTAAAATAAAATTAAAGGGAGGAAAGAAAAAGAAAAGCAGTCAAGTGGGAAGGAAAGAAGAATCGTAGAGAATGGGGGGTTGAAGCTTTGATTAGTCAAGAAAAGCAACTTAGAATTAGGGTTAGAGTTAGATTAGATTCCATGAAAGAATATGCCCAATTTTTTTTTAATTATTATTATTAATATTATTAATTACATGTAGGTATTATCTGTTGGCAAAAAAGGAAAAGGTAGCATTATGTAAGTGAGGCGCATATGTGATTAGCTATTGGCTGCTTGCCGCCTTTCTTGGTTCCACCAGCTGTGCCTTTTGTTTTCCCACTTCTCATTGGTTTGCACCCCTCATTTCCTAAACTCCCACCAACACGGAAAAAACAAATCCTGGTAATTAAATCCGGCTGAAATAAAATTAAAAAAAAAAAAGCCCTACACTTGCCTCTTTTAGCAACATTTTAAAAAAATTATTTAATAAAACCTGTTGATCAGATTAAAAAAAAATTAAATTTTACTATTTCAGTTGGATTTAATTGGAATTCTCCGAACTAAATCATAAGCAGTGAGAAAATGTAGTTCAACTTAGATTCTATGTGAATTATAGGCTGAAAATTCAATTCAATGACAAAACATATATGTCGATTACAGCACATAACGTAGATTGTTACTTCTTTCAGTCCAACAGTATTTTTGCATCCTTTGGTGCCTTTGCTTATTCCTTTTTGCCACCAGCCTGCCGTTAATTAATGTTCTGGTTCTTCGCAATATTTCTTCACAATAATGACCCCTATCCTCCTCTTGACCAATCTCTCCTCTATTCACCTGTCTCTTTCTTCTAGAAATGGCATTGCATTTTTGAAAATCCAAACGCAGGTGCCTCAATTACAATTAAACTATAAATATATAATTACTTTTTTTACTATAATGCCCTTGTTTAACTTGTGTTTAATAATCTTTTGGTTATTATTTTTTTAATTAATAAAAAAAACATAGTATAAGCATATATATTTGTAACATATTTTTGTATATTAAGAAATACATTAAACTAATAAAAATTTTCAATTTCATCTGCACTTTACATTTACAAATCATTTTTATATATTTTTTGTAAGTGAGAATCAGAAAATTAAAAAAATAAGTATTAATAACCGTAGGATAAGTCGGGGAGAGAGTTAATAAAATAATGAGAGGCATTTATGAGCTGGAGAGCTGCTCTCAGCTCTGGGATTGCTTGATACCATCACGTGGTTTGACGCGCAAAGCATGGTCACTGTCCACGTCCTAGAATATCTATCAGGCACACGTCATCACTTAAATTTTTGCCATTCCCATTCCCATTTCTATAAAAAAATTAAGCCCCTTCAATTACTATATTTATATTACATAAATTAGGGCTAGATCAAGTTAAAGACTCAAAAACTGCCAACAAAAAGTAAAAGAATCATGTAATACTCCTCCGATTCTTGATATAAGGCCTAGTTATTAAATTAATTTTGATCATAAATATAAGACCTATTTCTCATATTTATCAGTTTTTTCTAAATTACTTCTATGGATATTTCCTCAACTATTCTAGTTCGTCTTTTATTATAAGATCTTTTTAACTAAATTGCGCTGTTTAGAAAAACAGTTAAAATTAGTTAAAAGCAATTAATATGTAGCAAATATAATTTTTTTTCAAAATATACCCCTATATATGAATTGGTAGATGTGAAAGAGTAATAGTGAGATAAATGAATAAAAAGAATATATCAAATGCATTAACCTAGGGATAAAAAAGGTAATAGTCCATTAAATGTTCAGACAAACTCAAAAAGGATTTCATAGAAAAGGATAAACCTATTCAAAAAAATAGGATCTTATAGTAAGGGACAGAGGGAGTAATCAAGTAAGTGAAGGAGGAAGTATATTAAAAAAGATGATTATAGTGTTTTAGGAAAAACAACTTATATTTTTTTTATAATTAACTAACTTATCTAATTTTATTAATCTAATTAAATTAGTTAAAAAAGTCTTATATTAAGGACTGCAGGGGTATAATTATTACAAATTCTCAATAATAACAAAACAGCACGTAATAATAAATTTTAATATAGGATGTAGTAACTTTTCATTTGTTATTAAAATTATTTGTAGTACTCTTATTTATAAATATATATAAGAAATGTAAGTAATACTCATTTCAAATTCTTACAATATATTTATTTGGTTTTATTTATAAATCATTTTCAATATGTTTTACAAAGATAAAAAAAAATCTTAAATTTCATTAACTCTCATTTAAAATTTAAATTTTTTTTAACTTCATCCCTATTTAATATCTATTATACTTTATGTAAATAAAGTCAACACAATCATAAATGAAGAATAAAATTGTATATTTATATTAAAAAAAATTTCAGTGCTCTATAAATATGATTAAAAAAATATATTCTCTATATGGCCTAGAAATAGGACCAGAGTAGTAAATACAAATAGAAATTATAACTATATATTTAGAAAATACAAGTGTATGATTAAAAATGAAAAGATCGTTATTCCGTCATTTCCTTATTATAAACAACTCCCATGTTTTCTTACTTTAAACATTAATAACAATTTTACATAAATTAATAAAATTAGTTATTTTTATTAACATGTGAAAATTACCCTCAATAAAGTCACCAGCAGGAAGAATTTGAATAATTGGTTAGAAAATTTTATAATTAATCAGAGATACTAGATCTAAAAGAATTAATACTTTAAATAAAACATTTTATATTACAGCATTAGTATATTGTTTATTCCTTATATTTCATCCTCATTTTGATTTTAGTCCTTATAATTTCAAATAATAAGTTTTGGCAGTCCAAATGCTTATTAAAATACAAAAATTAATGTTCTATTGAACAGGGGAAAAAAACACATTATATTGAGGGACCATCATAACTTATGATTTGAAATTATTGAGATCAAAATAAAAAAGAAGACAAACTATAAAGACTAAATATTATATTACACTTATATTATGAAAAATGTTAAGAATTCTTATAATAATAACGGGGAGAGAGTATTATTATTTATTCCACAATATGGTGTGAACAGAATGAAAAATAAAAGGGAAGGGGTAAGAAGCAAACAGGAATACAAATAGAATTGCGTGAGAAAAAGGGGACGCACAAGAAAGTTCCACAACAACAAATATATGTCCCCTATTCTAATCATTTTTCCTACGTTTGTGTTGTTCCTTTTTCTTCTTCCTTCTCGGCACTCTTCAATCTTCATCATTTCTTTTTAATTAATTTCTCCCAATGGGACCATCCATGCGTTTACTTATTATCGTAATTATCAATCTCGGCGTGAATCACAAATCAAATAAAGCCAAACTCCGTACTTAAATTGTCCAATCCAATACAAATTAAAGCTTACAGTTTTGTGCACTTGATTTTATATATCCATTATCTGTTTAATTTCACCTTTTAATTACATTATCTTCCGTGATCTTCATGATCTTCTGAGATAACTAAGAATCTTTTTCTGTATATTTCTTCATCGCAACCTATTTATAATCACATAGCATTTGATACTAGCAGTCTATAACTTTTTCAATTAATTAATTAATTAAGTCACTTTCAGTGTCAATTAATTAATACATAGTGATATAAAATGTAAATTAGGAAATAATGACACAGATCCAACGGTAAAGAAGGTCCAATAAAGCGTGATGGAACAAATATTTATATCCTCTTTAAGCCAATAGAATCTAAAAATAAAGAAAAGAAGAAACAGAAAAATATCCCACTTATTAAACAAATTATATAGATATAAAGTTATCCTGATGATGTGATCACAAGAGTCTCAAAATCCAAATTTTTTAAACAATAATTAACCCCTAATTAATTAATTATTGTTGAGCATGCGATATTATCGAGCTTAATCTGGCTTGCTTTTTGTGTTATGCGTCTATGGGCATTATTATAAAGTATGTTTCGTGTATTTTTAAATGATTCAAAGCACACAAAAAAAAGCCAGAGGAGCATAAAAATCAAAGATTCATAGCTGCTGTGTGAGATTTTTATCCCAGACCGTGTAGCATCTTTGGTTTTTCAGTGTGCATAACGTGGCACTTTATTTGGCACGTGGGGATGCCGATGGTGGATGACACGTGGCATTGTAATCTTAAGCCACTAAGCCAAGCCATCATCCACCAGAAAAGCCAAAACCTTTGGCGAGCTCAAGTATAAGGCAAATCAGAAGTGTTTGAAAATACACTTTGTTCTAACTTTAGTCTTTATATGGAAAAACTTTCAATATTGTTCACATTATCAGGTTCAACTAAAACGGCACCTGGTTCGACTTAATTAGGGTAGTTTTTTCTCGAAGTAATTTTTTTTCCTTGACCAATTAAAATTTGGATTATTGATTTTATTTAAAGAAAATCAAGTTTAATTTACTTGATCTAAGCACTATTAATATGATTAAATATAATCTCTACTCCCTAATCATCACACTGGTATCTTATAATGTTGCTTGAATGAGAAATTAAAAGGATAAGGTCGTTAGAGTACCTCCAATGCCTTTTGAGATTAATTGGGATTTATTTGTCAAAAAGTTACAAATGCACTTTATTTGCATTCACATTGTGAATTGGGAAAATAATAAAAAAGAAGTTTGAAAAAGAAATATTTATCGGTGCGCGTGGTTTAAGATAGTGAAGGCAATAGGGGAATTAATTAATAAAGGTAATAATAAATCTAATAGGTGAATCACATGTTGGTGAGCCAATTTGAACGAGTTATACTTATTGCTTGGAAACCCATTAATTAATTAATTAACTAATTTTCGATGAAGATGAAGATGATTAAAGAGAGGGGGGGAAAAGGCGTGTGACTAGAAATGCACCAAATAGTGATTAGCCAGGCTCTATCTGTTAATTAATTAAAGGTCTTTAAACCCATAATTACTTTATCTAATTAATTAATTAAATTAGGTTGTGAACAGAGATTTAGACCTAACTTTGGTCAGCAAATTGTTTGAGAGGATATAAGATAGTTGAAACAAGCTAGCTAGCTAGCAAAGCCAAGAGTGAGATATTATATTATTATTACTTGTGTGATTAATTTAATTAATCAACCAATGGAGAAAAGTTAGATGGGATCAAAAGTGTTGGATTTCTGATGCGCGCTTCCTTTTTATCAGATTTGATGACGTGTATATTTATTATTTTATTTAGCAGCCCTAAATGGGGTACGCCGACAACTGATCTAAATATAACATATAATATACTCCCTCTAATCATAAACATAAGACCTATTTTATAGTGTAAATATAAGACTGGAGGAGTAATACTTAAGAAGAAGAAAAAATCTCCTTCATATGCCTTTTCATGGCAGTGAATAAAGTAAAAACAAAACAAAATAAAAAAAAAAGAGACTTATAATTGGAAAAACAAGGAAAGCCTATGATTTTTTTCCCCTATTGATAACACTATATTTGGAAAAAGCCAAGTCATTCCAAGTCATAAAAACATTTTATAACAATAGTGTCAATTTCAAATCGGAGTGGAATTATTAGAATTAATGATGAGAGAGGGGACTATATTATGTGAAGAATCAATTTAATTACTAATAAAAACATGAACATAAGTCCTATATGCGCACAAGATTCATGCATCTTTATATTTTATAGATGTGATTATGCACAAATGATACCATATTTAATTCTCCCAAGATTTTGTGTTATCATTCACGTGCAATGTAGATTTTGAAGATCTTTATATCATTATCTCAGAATGTGAATTCAATGCTTTTTCATAAACCCTAGTAGTAGTATTAGCTAGGTTTGGAAGATTAAAAATACATACGCAATTTAACTATGCTTATATTTCTGTGTGTTAACTTTTCTCATGATTTTTTTTTCCTCAGATTCTCCGCTAAACTATTGCTAGGTATGTAGTGGATGCTGGAATGTAAGGTCAGATTGGTGAGAATTTGATAGTTTAATCTTAACTTTAAAAGAGCCTAATTGATCATGATTAGTAGATGATTAGGAGGTTTTAAATAAAAACTTAAGCAATCATAATTATTTTTCCGCAATTCTCTCAGGCAAGATAACATTATTACAGCCAGAGCCATTTTGCTCGTTAAATACGTAGTCCCTCCCTAAATTGTGTTTGAGCATGAAACTGCATATTCGTGAATGAAATTAACACAATTAAACTTCAAAATTTATATATATAGTAGTATATATTAAATTAAATTTATCTAATATGAAATTTTCACATCAAATAAAGCCGTGCGCACTCATTCAATATATCCTAAGATATAATCATATTAAAACATGAGGTTTATACAATAAAATTCACATGTCTCATATTTTACCTAGACCGTTAGCATCTAATAAGATAGGGCAAGATCAGACAGAAGGGCTAGGAGAGATCTAGATAAAAGCCTATTTAATATTACTTCTGATTTTAATTATAAAACCTCATTTATAATTTATAAACAAGATATAGTAGTATGATTAATGAGGTGGTATTAAAGAGAAATGAGTGATCCAAGAAGTGAAAAGGGGCAAAAGAAGGGGGAGCATGAGAAGGGTGATGGAGCGTAGGAACACAGAATGACAGCCTCTTATATGAATTATCCGAATATGTCGGTCTGAGACAGCACATTTCCTTCCCACGTTCCCACTAGGTCGGAGTGGACATTTCTGAAAGGACAATGTTTCCGTATCCTTCTACTACCCCTCTCCCCCCGACGGACTTCTACTATTCCACATCTAATTACAACTTAAGATTATAAGATTAAAATCATTAGAGTATAAGATAATATTCATTATAATTTTTTTATTATTGGAGTTTTGAGGTGCTCATTTTGATTCTCCGTTTATAAAGAACATGACATAAAGTGAAATTATACAACTAAATAAGCAGCAGGGGAAAAAAAGGATAACACCAAAAAAATCCAAGTGGGTCGATGTTTGTGTCGTAATTAATTTCTATCTTTTTCATGACAGATAGAATTCAGGGAAGAATTAAAGGCATGTGAGACCCTGTATTTATAATATTTTTTTATGAGACACTTGTTTCAATATGGTATTTTGATTTTGATGTGAGCCACTGTATTTTAGGAACCATGTTTCGTGAGCCTTATTATTAGTATGATGCTCTCATGGTATCAACCAAAAAAAACAAAAAAATGGAAACACAGAATGGTGTATAGTTAGGCATAATTACGAGAAACAAAATATAATAATGTTTTTATAATAATAATAATAAATAATAATGATACTAATAATAATGAATGATACGACGATGGGTCCAAAATTAAAAAATAAGAATTAGATAAATATGTAAGCTAGAAGCAACAAAATGGAAATAAAAGAAAACGTAGCGACGGTGAGTATAAGGCAACAGAAACAAAATAATTATTGGGGGGTAATGTGTATGTGCGACAAATAATTGAGGTAAGTGTGGAATTATGGGAATTATTTTTGGGGTGGTAAGTATAATTGAAAAGCTTTGGTGGGAATCTGCCTGTGCTTTTTTATTTATTTATTTATTTATTTATTTTCTTTTCATCTCTATTCTCCATCTCTATCTCTTCGGGGGGGTCCTACACAACAAACCATTGAGGAAGGCTTGCTCGCACAAACAATAACCCACCGTCGTCCCGACCTCGGTTTTGATCCACTTGCTGTCCATGTGGGGCCCTTTTCCCCCGCTCAGGACTTCTCCGTACACTGACCTCCTCTATCTATCTTTTTTATTTACGATAATAATAACTAATTGTTGGCCAAAAAAAAAACTAACCATCTGTTATTAGCTTCTGTTTTAAATATAAGAGCTAGCTTGTTGAGTATTTCATTAAGATATGATAGGAGATAGTGATAAATGGAAGCTATTAATTTGATTGGAGAGATGAGTAATCCCAGATTAATGCGCCTAAATTTGAAGATACTAATAAAATGGACCCACAGGATAAAATCATAAAATGATTTTTATGTATAGACATATATATATATATATATTGTATGTGGTTGTGATGTGAATGTGTACGATAATTCAAAGCGATTGTTAATGAGATGCTTGGTTTTGGGGGTTGGAGAGGGAAAGATAATGCATGGGGCAAAACAAGATAAGCCCCACAATTCACAAAGAACGGAAGGTCCCTGGTTTTATATGAAATGGATGGCTTCTTTGTTTTGTTTCATTCCAAGGCAAAACCGAGAACAAAACAGACGAATTAATTATTACACCTTAATTTTATTTACCAAAACAGGAAGAAGCACATGTTTGGAGAGAGAGTAATTAAGGAGGAGTTGGTTTATATGTGGAATGATTATTATAATAATGTTGGAGAAGGGGGAATCTAATGGGAGAATCATTAATAACGTCATTAACGAGAATTGGTCAAGGAGTTGATTCATAACTCATAAGGTTATGAGTTAGAATCCCGTTGCCAATATGAGAACCTTATTGATAGGCGATCTGTAAGTACCTATATAAGTTCTCTCTGAGCCTAAATGCATGTCTTGTCCTAATAAGTCTCTAAGATGCAACTTACTTAAACTTTTTATACAAAAAAAAAAAAATAATGCCAAAACTTTGTGGATGAACCTGGACAACAAGGACACACTGAAACCAGGGGACTAACGAAGAAGAAAGAAGAAGCCAAAGAGGGAATTATATTTTTGTTGGGATGATGATATTTTAACTTCTTCCTCAAAGGCCATCCAATCCTTATGCCTCCTAGCCACCTCTCTGATTATATATATCAATCTGTGTGCTGTGTGATGTGTAGACCCCACAAAGCCATCCAACTGGAAAATCTCCTTTCTATTTTTTTCCTCCCCTTTTTCCCCATTGGTCCATAAAAAGCAAACTCCAAATAATACGCCAGATTCCCATCACCATGCAGCAGTAGCAGATAATCCATCTATATATTATACACATGGCATTTATTTAGAACCCTCCCTCCGGTGTTTTAATATAGGGCCAAAATAATCAATTTAATCTGTGTGTTGTGGATTGATTTTCTTAAAACGCTTTTTTTTTTAATTATTTATGCGCATTGATGCTGTCCTTGATGGGAGCTCGGTAAAATATACAACCAATGAAAAAATCTGAAAAAAATATATAATATAAGACAAAAAGTAAATCAAAATTTTATATTTGAGATCAAATTCATATACTAGGGGCCGGAGGTAGTATTTTTGTCAGGAAAAAAAAGAGAGAAAAATTAATGATGAGAGAGAGAGAGAGAGAGAGAGAGAGAGAGAGGAGATGCATGGTGGTGAAAGGTGAGAGAAAGAGCAGCAAAGCTTGGGGGGATGAACTTCAGAGTCAAGGTCCACCTCTCATGTGATTCCCATCAACTTGGGCCCTACCTCGCATACCACTCCCCACAACTCTCACATACTCCCACCCCTTCATCTCAATCACAATTTTAATTTTTTCCATTCATAATTAAATTAAATACCTTTATTACTGAGGTGAACTATAATATTTAAAATGAAAAAATATATACATTTTGGGACTCAGCTAAAGATTTGAACAAATCCTTGTGTGTCAAATCATATTTACTTTGATAATTATGGATATAGGTTACTTACAAAAAATTAATATCTTTCTATTTATAATTATGAGTCGTGTGGTAGTTGATTATACACTCCTATAGTCCTATGAATAGGGTATACAGTGAATATTTTTTTATTAAATTTATTGCATGAATATATAATTTTATCTCTAATTTATTGTTATGTAAAAATAATATATATTAGAAAATACTTATTTCAAGTTATTTATGTCTATTATGTCAAGTTCTCTAGTTACACGTGACTACTGTATATGTGTTTTATCTTTTTAATATGATTTTATAATTAAATACTATTAAATATTGACACTTCCAAAATAGAACATATGACAATGCGTAAATGGAGATCTTGATATAATACATATAAGAAACCTGATATAAGTATTACCCATATATATACACTACTTCATTCTGGTCTTAATATAAGAGTTGGATAACTAATTTGAAGCATTAAGAAAATTAGTTAAATTGGTTATTTGCCACAAATATGTGTTGGTCTTTCTAAATTCGATATGTGCATTGAATGATTGAAATTATCCTTTGATGAAAGCCTCTTACAATTAATAGGGATATTTTGAAAAATGATAAGAAAAAAAGTAAATTAAAATCTTATATTTAAGATCAAATAAAAACAGAAGAAGGTGATAGTAAATAGAGGTAAAATTGAAAACGAATAAATTTTAAGATGAAGTTAATTTTTTGGTTTTAATATTGATGTTAACATAAGGGTGCATCTTGATTGTTGCCACAAAAGGAGGCTAGACAGAGGGTATGAATCTTCCTGGCTCGTTCCATAACTGTGGGCACCCTCCAGCTGAGTTGACTGACCCACCCTGATGATCATCTTCATATCTTCCCCACATACAAACTTATTATTATTATTATTATTACTCCCCATTCATAGTAAAGCATCTAACAGTATCCCCTCATAATTTTAATACTCTCCTTTTTCATTTCATTTTATCTTCAATATTATATATTACATTCCCTCCCCCACCTTCCACCCTATATATATATTCCTTCCTCTTCCTCTATTCCCGCACTTCTCTCTCCACTAGTCCAAAAAATCATATACCTTCTTCCTTCTCTCTCTCTTCCTCTCCTTCTTTTGCTTTCCTCACACATACCATAGATAAGAAGCAAACATGGATGCAAGTAGTTGCGTAGATGAAGGCACAACGAGTGATTCGGTGTCCATATCGCTTTCTCCGGCCATGACTACTGTATCGCCGCTCAACGTCACGCCTCACAAGTCATCGCCAAATAGTCTCTGCCGGGTTGGCAGCGGCGCCAGCACTGTTTTGGACTCCGATGGCAGCGTTATTGAGGCTGAGTCTAGGAAACTGCCGTCGTCCAGATACAAGGGAGTGGTGCCGCAACCCAATGGACGATGGGGGGCCCAGATATACGAGAAGCACCAGCGCGTTTGGCTTGGTACGTTCAACGAGGAAGATGAGGCCGCCAGAGCCTACGACATCGCTGCCCAGAGGTTCCGCGGCAAGGACGCCGTCACCAACTTCAAGCCCCTCAACGGCAACAGCTCCGACGATGCGTCGGACGACGATATCGAGACGGCCTTCCTCAACTCGCATTCCAAAGCCGAGATCGTGGACATGCTGAGGAAGCACACCTACAATGACGAACTCGAGCAGAGCAAGCGCAACCGAGGTTTGGCCGGGGGAAGCAACGGGAAGTCGCGGAAGGACGGCGGCGCAGGGTCGTGCTTCGAGCGGACGCAGAAAGCGCGTGAGCAGCTGTTCGAGAAAACCGTCACGCCGAGCGACGTGGGAAAGCTGAATCGATTGGTGATACCCAAGCAGCACGCGGAGAAGAACTTCCCGTTGCAGACCGGAGTCGCTTCTTGCCCGGTTTCGGCAGCGGCGGCGAAGGGGGTGCTTTTGAATTTCGAGGACGATGCAGGGAAAGTGTGGAGGTTTCGGTACTCGTACTGGAATAGTAGCCAGAGCTACGTGCTGACGAAAGGATGGAGCAGGTTCGTGAAGGAGAAGAACCTGAAAGCCGGCGATACGGTCAGTTTCCACAGGTCGACCGGACCGGACCGGCAGCTCTACATTGACTGGAAAGCCCGGAATAACCAGAGTGTCGTCGGTGGTGCAGGGACCGGAATGGAGGGGCTGTACAACCCGGCAGGGCCGGTGGTGCAGCCGGTTCAGATGGTTCGGCTCTTCGGTGTGAACATTTTGAAAATGCCGCCGGCGGAATCTGTAGGTGGGAGCTGCCACGGCAAGAGGAAAGAGGTGGAGCTGTTAACGTTAGAGTTTAGCAAGAAGCCAAAGATAATCGGAGCTTTGTAGCGTTTATCTTTAATTTTGTTTTTTGGGTAATTTTGTGAAATTTGAAATTTTGTGAAGGAAGAAAAGGAGGTGGAGAAAAACAGGAAAGAGAAAGGAAGAGGAAAGTGACGGTGGTGGTGTAGTTGCAAGTTGCAGAAAAGATGAATTGTAGATTATTAAGAAAGGAGCTGAAATTAGGTGCAGAAAACAACCTGTATAAAAAAAAAGTGACCCCCAAAAAAAAAAATATAACTGTTCATTTTGATCTGTTCATGTGTGTAATGATTCAGCAACTTTTGAGGTCTCAGTCCCTTTCCCTTGTGCGGAGGCACACATACACAGGCAAGGTGTGTCCAAAAAAATCAACCAAATGGGAAATATAAATCATCCCTATCTTATCTATATCAGGTTTGTGTTGCGCGAATCAAATCATGGTATTATATAATGAGGTCTTTAAAATACAAGGATGCTTTATATATTTCCAACATGGCTCTGATACCATTTGTTAAAAGGGAAGAGTGGAGTTTGAGGTTATTATTATATCAGTTAAGCTGGGTGACGTAGATGGCGATAGTCGTTGGTTGCAGGGGGAGTAAATTATTAGAAGCAGAGGAGGAAGGGAAGAAAAAGGAGGAGGAGACAAAATGTGAAATAAAGAAAGAAGGGGGGGGAGGTGGATGGTTGGCAAGTGGCAAGATAAGAAGAGGGGAGTGGAGAATAGTATGAGAGAGAGAGATGGGCGAATGGGAAGCGAAGGAGAAACGTTTTATGGTACGTCGTTGTTGGAAGAGTCAACTTTGCTTTGCCTCCCTCCATCATTTCCCCACTTGTTTGCTCCCCTCCTCCCTCCACCTCCTCCTCATCAATATCTCCCTCTCTCTCTCTCTCTCTACTTTCATCTAACCCAAAATATCCCCTCACGCGCCTTATCCATGAAAAGTCGAACTTCTAATCTCATGTTTAAAAAACGTATTTAGTATCATTAGGTGGAGAAGTCGAACTCATAACCCCATAGTTAAGAGAGATTTAAGAGAAGTGCTTTGTACCATCAGGCTAAAATGTCCAAATATCATCAAAGTATCCCCTTCAACCTTCCTTATTTTTTGCCAACAATAATATAAATATAACTTCACAGAGATTATATATATATATTGATTCCATTATTAACATGCAACAAATATTTATAAGTTACTATCTCCAGTCTTTAATGTAAGAGTTCGTTTGAGTTTTGTTTTAATATCAAATTTAAGACCTTAATTTATTTTGTCTCTCATATTTATTCTTTTTTTTCAAAGTAGTCCTTGTAATAATAGTAGTTCCAACCAATATACTTAATTAATAAGGATATTTTAGGAAAAAAAACAATACATATTTATTTCAAATAATTAATTTAACTAATTTTCTTAATCTGCTCAGATTAGTCAATTAGTTCTTATATTAATGACCGGAGGTAGTAATAAATTATGTCTTGTGCAATATTTACGCAAGACATGCATGAGATGATGAGTCGTACTATTTCTCAATATAAATAGTGCATATATTTCACAGTGTGTTTGGTTTTAAGTGTGGTGATGAGGAGAAGGGTTTTAATGAATGTGGGGGAAGGAGAGTTAATTATATCTTTTGTTCGGTTAAAAAAAAAAAAAAGAAACGGAAGGGACTTTAATGAATTTTTAGTTATATATTTTGTTTTGATTCATTATTAGAAAAATGCTTATTACATCAAAAAAAAAAAGAAAAATGCTTACAATTAAGATTTATTAATTTTCATTTTAAAAATGTCATGTCAACACTTTTACCTTACCAATACGTTAATATTTCAAGTTATTCAATGAAAAAAATCTTGAAATCTTATATATGCACGCATGAATGAATTACGTATGAGGCATTACAAATTAACATATATTGTTTAATATGTTAAATAAACTAAAGATGAAATTACAAATAAACTATGACTAATCTTTCCGTTAATTAATGTTGAAAGTGAAAGAAGGAAAAAAAATTAATTAACGACAATGTAAAACATTAATTTTTTTTTTTTGTATACACGTAACAAAACGCGTAAATGGGACAAATTAAAAAAGAGAAAGAAGAGGAAACGGTTCATTCCACACTTATCATCAGATTCATGTCAACCTAACAACATTCAGGGGAAGATTTGACTAATAATCCTCATTTGTATTACAGATAATATACAATAATGTCTTTGCAAATTAATTACGTAGTATGCATAATTAAGTTGTTAGTGAATAATCGAATTAATCGTAATATATACACTCCATTATAATTTTTCTCCTCTTGATTGCATTAATTAGCTTCACTCAAGCAAACTCTTAAAAATTCCATCGTGGCCAAATGATAAAGAGATTTTTTATCATGGTAGAATTGTATATGGTCTTAAGAAAGAAAAATAATTACTAAAAAATTTCATAATAACTGAACAACCTGTAATAAACAGTATCAGTACAGAAAATGACAATAAGTTTCAACTATTCATTTGTTATTGTGACTTTTTATCTTCGTTTTTTAAGACTTGACAGTAAATCTACTTTTTATATTGATGATGATAAGATTTCCCCTTAATTAAGCTTATTCGTGTAATTATAAATAAACTAAAAAATAAATTTGAAATTCGGAAGATACCAATAGTTATTGGATGTACTAGTCGACACCAAAAAACGAAAAAGAAAAGAATAATCAAGTGGACTAATTTAAGTTGACAATTCTTTAGTCAATACAGCATATTTAATTTTGGTCGAAGTGGGTTCGAATTCGAAATCGAATAATATCGTTAATATTGGCCAAGTGTATTTACCAGAGCTGAGAAAAATCATCTATTAATTAATTATATTATTTAAAATTTCCGTTACTCATTTCAATTAATTACTTTCTCTCGCGTTTTTTTTTCCATGAAAACTTTAGATAGCGTTATTATTAATTTTTTTAATCTCACATAGTAAGTTTTACTATAAATAACTCTAAAATTCCTACTTCAGATGGATTTTTATTTCAGGGTTTGAATATTTCAATTTCGATAAGTTTGTTTTGGTCGACGCGCGCATGCAAATGACGTATTGGACTGGTATGCATGCACGTCTTCTAAGTAACTTCAGTTCCATTATTAAACAATGATCAATTTTTTTGCATCGTTTTTTTTTACCAGCAATTTTTTTTTTGCATGCAATTTTTTTGCGTCGTTTTTATCTTATGTTGACGATAATAATAATATGTACCTTTTTAATAAATAAAACAAGCCATTCTATGATCTCCCTTTAAATTTGTGTCGGCGTGAAGCCACACAACCCTCCAAGCAACTACTTTGTTTTAGGTCAATAAGACATCTGGCCGGAAAAAAAAAAAAGTGGGGAAATGATTTTACCCATATTTAGGTGATGATAAAATGACTTCTTTTTTTTTTTGAAAAAAAATTCTCATATTTATAAAGAAACTTTGTTAGAGAAAATGGTAAAACAAGACCTTAAAAATAAAGAAATTATAAAAAAACACCTTTTATAGTATTAGTATTGGTTTTGACAACAATTAATAAGTAATAGACAACAATTTTGTTAATGGGTTCTTATATGTAATTTGTTTAATTTTAAAAGTTTTCTTTTGTTGCGATTTTCTCAATTTGTTATTCTTTTTACTTTTCAAGAGAGAAATACTCATTATTATTCAGTGTTTACTGTGACGCCTTTCTAGAAAGGATGGATGACTCTTGGCAGTATAGTATAGCCTATGAGTTGGGTTGCCGACATTAAATTGTAGAAATATCAATTAAATTTGTTGCGACAACATTTTTCATTAAACGAGTCTAACGGTATTAAAATCAATAGATTAAAAGAACATTTTTTAAACTTAAGAGATTATTTTGTTAAAAAAAAAAACTTGAGAGATTAAATTAAAAATTGATATAAATTTAGAGAACAAAATATATATTCCATTCTTAAAATTATTAAGTATGACGGAAATTTTAATATAAATTTTAAAATGTTTCATTATTCTTTTTTCAATACATAGATTTAGATATGAGAAAAAAAGCCAGTTTTTTTTTTTTAAATTTTCAGATAGTTAAAACTAACGACTTAACCGCCAATTATTTTATAGTTTAGTGACACAAAAACTTTCATGTATAAATAAAAAATTATGAGATTAATCTCGTCTATAATCTCATATTATTAGTGAGTATACTTTTAAGTAAGAAAAAGAACTAACCTTTAAATTTCAGAAAATGGTCAGAGATGCCTTCTTGCATAATAGCCAAAAGAGGAATCTATTTAGAGAGTGTTTAGATAGAAACCAAATCATAATTTTAAAAGTGTTTTTACGGATTACGAAATAAATATGTAGAGGAGGTTATATCGTTTTACGAAAAAGTACTTCTGAAACTGCGCTTTGAAGAATACCAAACACCCCCTTGGTATTTACTACGAATTTCCAAGAGGATGGAATTTATCAATAAAAAGAAAGTGGGGGAATATCCAAGTGGGACCAGGAAAGTTGAGGGAGACCCTGGAGTTATGTTGCCGACATGGCACGCATTGAGGGATGTGATCACATTTTGAGAAATTAAATTTAGGGCAAGTGGATGGCGCCGTAGCTGGCCCCCATTATGGATCATCACCACCGGATTACAGCTTCACACCCAAAGAAATAAATTAGCATCTTCTTGTCTCTTTCTTTCTCTCTCTTACTCTTCCTCCTCCTCCATATTTTTCATTCACAAATTTGTCTTTTAGATTAGGGAGAATTATAATAAAGACTAAAAAAATAAAAATAACTATAAAAAAATTTCAATGACAAGGAAGTTGTTATTTTTCTAATACAAATTTGTCATTACAAACTGCTTAGTTGTTTTTTAAACTTTTTAGTAATTATGTTTATTTCTTGGGATTTTATTGCAATACTCCTTTTAAATAAATAAAAACACATATGCTTTTCCTTAATTACCACTCATCCCTTAATTTATTAGCTGTATCACTATTATTATTTTGATTTCCATTGCTTGTACTCATTTGATCATATTTATAAGGTACTTTCAATATGTTTCACACATATCAAGGAAAACCTTAAATTTTATTAACTCTCATTTAAAATTTAATGACTTTTCAACTTTATCCATATTTAATATACGTTATACCTTATATGAACAAAGTCAACATAATAATAAATAAGAGGTAAAATTGTACATCATACAAAAAATTTCTCTCAGTGCCTTATAAATATGGCCAAAAAATACATTTTCTCTGCCTTATAAATAGGACCAGAGGAGTATTAATTAAGGGCTAAGTAATTTTGTTTCATAAATTCACCGCAACTATGGCTGAATCTCCTTATAATAAAACATGTTTACATTTATTTAAATATCATATTAAAAAAAATGTCCCCCTAAATGCTAAAAACATATTTGAGAAAGTTGCCTTTCTTTTGAGATTCATTCATCTCGATTTAAATCTGGCCAAATTAGATAGAGTGAAGTACAATTCTAGATAGCGGATGGTTTGCAAAAAATAAAAAAATAAAAAATCATCCCATATATAAAGTTAATAGTATATCAAATATATAGTTAAAGTATTATATTGATTAATGAAAAGTATGGATAAACTCAGTTGCATGAAAATATCTAGGCAATAATTATATATGGATGAGAATGAAGTAGCTTTAAGGGAAGAAATTAGGAGAGACATAGATCGAAGGAAACTTTTGGTGGGCACAGATGACGAGGTCAACCAAGTCAATGGCTTTGTCCTTTTGCTATTTCTTAATAAACACAATTTAAATCAATTAATGATATTGAAACATGTTGTGATGTCTCCTACGAATTTAAATTCCTGAAATTGATTTACATGGGGGAAAAAAAGTATCATAGACTCATAGTTATTCCTATTTATTTTCTTTCTCAAACGAAAATTATTAAATGGGGACAACATAGTATTTTTTTTTTCTTCTTTTCTTTTTTTTTTAATTTCAAGACGACCAAATGGAGTCGTGTGTGGCCAATAATGTAATTTTCCAGGCAAATCAATCACTAAACAATTAATAAATTAAAACAATAAGCCAACTTGATAGTGAATATACTGATAAATATAGGTCATTTCATTGACAAACAAACTATTTCCTTAATTAATCAGCCTAGTTTAAAATAATTTAAACATTATTCCAAGATGTGGCTGAATTGAATCACATGCTTCAAAGGGACATATGTGGACACCTCATTACCACATTAAAAACAGACAATCAACTCTTAAATTTCCATTTTTTTAAAGAAAGAAAAGTAAAAAATTTCAGTCACCACCTAATCAGAGCTAACTGGGTCATGCCCTTCTATTGGAATCTTTTGCCTGTTTTTTTAAACATATCTTAGTCATAATTAACATATTAATTACTATTATATATAAAATTTTTGTCATATTCAAATACAGTTTTACTCATAAAATTTTGTGGCCAGGAAGATATTTTTTGCTTGATCATGATAATTGAAGCCGTGTGACACAATTGAGCCAGCTCATAGTGCAGAGTAATAATATAATTTAACTCTTAACACAGCATATAATTCTATTTACATAGCATGAATTTGTTGACTGACCTTTGGTTAATATTATATTGGGATTAGGTCTCAGTCTGACAATGGTGCTGCTGGCAGGTTGAAATCAAAATCAAACAAACTAAAAACAAATGGCTAAAAATAATGAGCTTCAGTTTAACCAACAAGTTGTTGGTTGTATGGAGGAAAATGAGAGCGTGCAGGGTTATTCCCTTACTATTCTTTACTCGAAAAAGATTAGTCTCAAATCTAAGATAACTTAAGAATACCTTGGTTTCACTTAAAAAAAGGTATTAGTTTAATTTCACATTACATTTTATTTGTCATTTCAAAATTAATACAATCTTTAGTTCATAAAGTTTGATCTCATTTTGGTTGTGATCCCTGAAATTTGATCTCATTTAGGCCTGTCTAAATTTTTTTGTTCCCTAGAACAGTGTTTTTTTTTGTCTTTCAAAACAAGGTTTCATATATCAAAACTATAGGTTTCAAATTTTAAGGATCAAAATAAAAACGAGACCAAATTTTGGGGATTAAAAATGATATTAATCCTAAAGAAAATCAAGCACCAAAACAATCCAGATAAAATTTAAATGGCTCAAATTAGATATCCTCTTGGAAAAGTAAAAGAGAGCTTTAAATGGAAGACTAAAGAAATTTGTGGCAGAATTATTCTTCATGAAAATGATAGAATTAAATGTCTATATGGTGTGAGTCAAATCAAGGATGAGAAGATAAAATGTTTTGAGAGAAAGGACAATAAATAATGGCCTGGTTGGGTGTCAAAAGTCAGACACCGTGGCTGTGTGCAAATGAAGCTTGTGAGGATATTGCGGAAGACATTTAGCAACTTTTAATGAATAATAATAATAATAATCATTAAAAAAAAAGACCAAGTTGCATGGTGGTGTTCTGTGGTCGTTCATTTGTATTGGTCCAAGTCAATAAACTCTATTTCTTGTGATTCAGATTTTTGTAATGCGACTGAGAAGCGAAAGTATTCCATACGTGATACGTTTCTAGGTTTCGTTTGGCGTAAACGCTACACTGCTAAAGCTATTCTCTGTTAAATAAATCTGGCCAAACAACCATTGAAAACCAAGTCAATGTGCCTCTCTCTCTCTATATATACACATACATACACATACTTCTTCTATCTTTAATATAAAACCTAATTAACGAATTTGAATAGGTTAAGGGTGTTAGTTAAATTAGTTAATATAATATTTTTTCTCTCAAACATCATAATCATCTTTTTTAATTCCTTCCATCTCTCTCCTACTTAATTATTACTCAGAGAATATCAATAGAATTAATTTGGAAAAAAATTGATAAACGTGTGAAATAAGTTTTATATATAGGACCAACATCAACTCCCTAATTAGCTTTTATATTAAGAACCCGAAGAGTATATATCTTTTTCTTTTTGTCCCTCTGTCTCCCCAACAAAGACGGATCTGAAAGTTTAAAGGATGACGACTTCAATGAGATAATTGACTCGAAGGATACATGATGGTAAAGTCTTTCTTTTTTATTATGTTTAGCCAGCTGTTTAAGTTCTTGATAATTGTGTTTAATCTAATGGTTAAGTGAGATCAGATGTAAATTAACAAATTATTGGATAGTTTATGGTGTGTTTGTTTTGAGAGCTTTTTGCTTATGTTTGCTTTGCATGAATTTGAATACCTTTTCTCGTTGCCCTCAGATCACGAAAGGAATGTACGGGAATGACTGGAATGAAATAGTGTGAAAAGTCTGAATTGCCCTTGCATATACACTTGCAATTTAAAGAGATTCATTGAAAACTCCAGTTGTTAAGAGTAATTTGAATTGATTTTTTTCATTCGAATCATATTTACTTTATGCCAAGCATGGTATTACAAATATCCCTATTTTATCATAAACATACCAAACGAGATTTAGAAATGATATCGTTTCATGGCATAATTTCGTTAGACTTGAGTCAATATTAAAATAATAGTGTATGGCGTTAATAATCCAAGCAGTCAAGAGTGTTATCATGTTTTCATATTGGGTATCAAAATTCTTGAATGATGAACTGAACAATTTTAAGGAAAGAGAGTCATGATTAGATTCATAGTTATGCAATCACAACCTGAGAGTAGTCAGCAGGTAATAAATACATAGTAGAATAAAGATGAGCAAATCAAGAGATTATGAGAAGATATACATATAATAAGGTTGTTGTGCCCCTTCTAGACCATCAAAAGGAATCACACAGAAGGATCTTCACCAGACCACTTTGATCAATCATGCATGCCAAATTTTCCAAGTCCACCAACATGGGGTCATCATTTCTGAATTTACTCTGCCACACATTAATCTCACTAAATCTGACTGAGGAAGGTTCCAAGTCAACAAAAGTATTACCAGGAGTTGTGCAATTATCTTTTTCAGTAAATGGAAGAGCCAAAAGGTCCAAAAGGAAAATATAGAATTTTCTACTATATACCTATGAAAGATCATCCTAAATTTCATTGTACAACTATGCTCCTCTACATAAATCAATATACTCTGTAAAGAGTCAACAGATCAGATGTATTCCCAGAAATTTTGAACGCTAATTTGTGGACCAAATTACATACTTTTAAGAGTCCCCCCATCAAGTATTCATCAAAAGGTGCTAAAGGCTTTTGAACTAACAAGACTTCACCACCCCTTTCGGTATTATCTGTCACAGAGCTTGGCAATGAGTGGTGGCTTCAAGAATCCTTGACGAGATGAAAATGTTGAGGGAGAAAAACCAACACCATAAGGCAACTTTTTTACAGAGGCAGTGTTGGCACATCAGAGCTGGGTATTATTGTTGTAACATTGAATTCTTTTCAGTAATATGTGTTGGTGTATGATCTGGACAAAAACTAAAATCAATCTTTCACTGCCAGCAAAACTTTATTGTTGTGGAGTAAATGGATGTAATCCCTTGGCATGTTGACTCTCCATCTCAAGGACCATCAAGGATTTCTGCCGCTGATATCGGTTTCTCTTGGCAGCTAAAGCTGCAAAAATGAAGCCATAACCAAACAACATACTCAGCGTTAGAAGAGAATATAAGGTTTAAACGACCCAATATTCCTTTAAAATAAAGACCTCTAAGCAGCTTCAATTGTGATATATCATCACATAAATTCCATTGGAAGTGAAATTGAGACTGAATCCAACAATGATATCAAAAGCCACGCCAAGAAAATTAATGGTAAACTACTGCGTCGTCTGACAATTTACCAAGTCTGGGAGACAAAAATTGAGTCATTTGCAGAACCAGAAAGAAATTTTAAAACCAGTAATGCACCACAGCACTCAGTGCTGCCCGGAAAAGATAAGCATCATTGCAGAATTTCAACAATATTGAAGTGAACTAATCAAATTGACATTATATGCTTTACTTCGCTAACAGAAAATAAATACCAATCACATGTTTCCTATTAATCACGTAAGGTATCATCAGCCGAGTGTCTATGAGCTCAGTAAAAGATGAAATAATACAGAACAGAAAAAATGAAAAATGAAATGATAGGACCTACTATGTCCATACTGACACAGCTCAAGGAGTCTCTGATGGCTTGTCAGAGATTCAGAAAGCACCATTAGGTTGGCAACGTGCAATATTAGATTAATATAATTTTTAGTCCTTGAAATTTGATTTCGTTTTGGTTTTTGTGTCTCAAATTTGAAACAAGTGGTTTTGGTCCCTGAAGTAGATGAGCTACAATATTTAGTATCTGTGTGCAATATTAGGGTTATCACTTTTAATAATATCCCAAACAAAGGGAAAGTCATACTCCTCCGGTCTAAGGAGGGAGTAATACATATTCATGAATAGATGAGCTATAACTAAAAGTATCTGTGTGCACGTGTGTGAGAGAGAATGCATGCATGTGAACAGTTATTCTACCACCTTCAACATATATTGGACATGGTATAACCGAGACTAGAGAGAATGAATTGGACATACATGGGACATACAGGCATATGGTGAAGATGGAATAACACCAGATGATGCACAGCACCAGTAAATATTTAAAAGAAACAATGATTGACAAATACAGAAGCTCATTGTGCGTGTATGCACAGTGCAATCTAAGCAGTAACATAAAAGAGCAGCTACTAAACTAGTATAAGCCACTAAAAAAAAACATACTGCAGTGAGCCCCAAGAAACTAAAACATGATACGCAGTAGGAGGACTAGAGAAAATAACCATCGCTTTCCAGAAGCTAAAGCTCATTGCCATCATACTTACACATCAATTCATGAGGTAGACCAAAGTCATAATCATTTCTTCTCTTCCTGATGTAGATATATACCAGCAGCACTATCAGACAGAAAAAAAGAAGACATGACAATCCTATGGCAATTTTGCCCCGAGAAGATAGTCTGCCATTCTCCCAAAATATTGGACATGATGGCAAAGAAGGCACGCCGCACAAACCTTTGTTGCCATAGAGACTGAATGCAAGCAAATCAAATAAAAGTAGAAAATATATTATTTCTGAGCGGCTTATAATAATAATAGGTTAAATGAACTTCCATAAATGAATAGTTGCCAACAACAGAATATATATTATTCCTGAGCGGTTTATAATGTAAGAGGTTAATGAACTTCCATAAATGAATAGTTGCCAACGATACTCTGATGATTTGTGAATTCTAATCCTATTACATCACCAGCAAGCAAATGGCAACTAATGTTGATCAGGTGGACACCAATTACATCCATCCAAGAAATCTTACAGAATTTGAATCGATTATAATCTGGTTTACACCAGTTTATCAACGTGTTTCTTAGTAAAAGATAAAATATTGCAGAGACAGCATTGCTGGGGATGGGGACAATGGAATCAGCTTATTAAAGAAGGTGGATTATGATGTGGGATTAGTTTTTCATGTATCATCAAATTCAATCAGTCTGCAAAAGCTGATAGATTACAGCTAGCGGATAAAAGACATACTCAATAGCCCCACCATGCACACCAACTGAATAGAGTAGCTCTGGCACCCGTCCTTTCAATAAGTTATCATTTAATAGCCTGGCAAGATAAAATGGGGTGGTAAACAAAATTGATCCGGAGAAGATAAAGAATCCCACATACATAAGACCTGACTACAGTGCATGTTAAGCAATATATACAACTGCAATGGTTAAAGCACAACTCGTATTATGCAGTAACTATTGTGAAAGTAATATGATAAATGAACTGAGCACACTATGAATGTCACGAAATGAGTAGAAGCCAGTTGCAATGAACCATATGTATAGAAATACTGACACTGATATAAGGACAACTTCAAATGGAATGTTTTTTGCCAAAGCAAAATTTGACAGGAAATCTAGAAAAGAGAGAGCGAGATATTAGTAACCCAATGAGATAAGAGCGCTAGATACGGGAAATGGTATGGACAGTAACAATTTGGGATACCATTAAATAATTTGCCAAGGTATTAATATATTTTGAGGAAACCTATCTTTTATTTTATTTAATTTCTGTTATAACTTGCAAGTTTCTTGCTTTAATTATGTCATATACTATTTTGTTGCTCCAAGTGGGATGTTTCCATCTCATGAAGGAAACTTTGGCCTGCATATACCCCTCATGCATTTTGTTTAGAAGAGACTTGTTTTTTATGAATGAAATATACTAAGGCTTTGTTCAGATAGCGAAACTCTGTCCCTCCTTCGTTAGTTTCTCTTCCCCCACCATTCTGTTCATATCTCTCTTCCTCCTCCATTTCTGTCACCCTCTCCCCCTCCTCCCTCTCTGTTTTCTACCTTCTCTCTATGTCCCCTTTGTTATCAGCTGTGGAAGTGTGCGCGAGTGTGTGTTGCATCAGTAAGACAAACAAAAACTACATTCCATTTAAAAATCTGTGCTAATCATGACCTAGACTTCATTAAAGTGTTAAACATAATATGGAAGCATCAAATACTTACACAAGCTGCAAACTTGATGATGCTAAGCTATCTGGTATGGAGCCTGTTAACTGATTGTTGGATAAATCCCTACAGCATAATTAAGAAATAAGACCTGATCAAACAGTAAATAAACTACAAGACTTCATAAATTTCCGTACAGATCAAATGATTATGTTGGACAAATCCCTAGAAATGCATTGATGTTGACAAAAAATTAGGCAAGCAAACATACAGACTCTAAATATATTATTCGAAGTTAGTATGATAGCAGATTCCTTGTGAGTAAATAAAAAAATATGACCTTTTATGAGGTGAAAAAACTTCAAATCTGATCGCTAAATAATCAAAGGAAGAAAGTACTCCACTCATGCGTAAGATTTATCAATAACAACCAAAAAAAAAAAAGGAACTGCTAGAACAACCATATCAGACAGAAAAGACATCAGAAACTTACAGATTTGTCAGGGATTTTTGACCAAGCCCAGAAGGAATTTCACCCTCCAAAGAATTAGAACTCAGGTTCCTGTAATTTTAAGGCAAACAAAGTTACTGAACAATTGAGACCAAAATGACAATGACTTAGGTTAGAAAATTGAATGCTGCATATGTGTATTTATATACAAATGACGACCTGTGACAGGAGATTTGGAACTAAAAGTTCAGCCAACACGCATATTGAAAGAAAGTGTTATACTATGAATCATTATCATGTTGAGGCTCATACAAGATTTGGGATGGAATTCTAATGAAAATGTTAAGGACTAAACCAGTTTAAACCAAGATTAAGCATATATTCATCACTCCATCCACTGGGCATCTTGTTAACTGTTCATTAGGAATAATGAACAAGAGGTGATACAGTGAGTTGGGATTATGCCAATATTGTTCAATAGACTAGAGTGTACATACTGTAGGTGCCAAAATTGAAGATAAAATTTGATTGAAATTGACAAAGATGATTATTTTCAAAGTGAAGAATGATTTTGTTCAAAAAACAATTAATATGGATAACTGCATTCTGTGGCTACTGTTAAAAATTATGAATCATGAATGTTTAGATAGAAGCTGTATGCAGTCAGACACTGTTATTAGAAACGGCATGACAAAGCCCTTCAAATTTTGATGCGTCAGTGTTCATGTCAGTGTAGTGTCCTGTTTCCACGACAACGCCTATGTTTCCTAGGCTACATTTAAACCATAAAGCATAATATGGGGGAAGAAAGTATCATATCTAAGCATATTTTTCTATTTCAAATCAGTATAGTGTTAAGCCCAACATATATAATGAATTTGATGACGAATATGTCTGATATGCACAAAATGTTGGCCGCTGATACTTACAGGCTTACCAAGTTGGACAAAAGACCAATCTGCTCACTTATGTACCCTTTTAAGCCTTGACTGCCTAGATCACTGAAATTAAAAAAATTGAAACATAGATTTTGATCAAAGCTGTAGAAAAGGGAAAGGAATTTAACGTAAAGAAGGAAAGGCAATAACTTCCTCCATTCTTCTCTTTTGGGTTAAAAAAAAAAAAACAAATGCATGATTCGGTAATTCGAATATTCATAGGAGGAGTAGGATTTCAACCCATGATTCACTACTTACCACGTTTGTTCTTTCAAGATATGAATGCTAATAGGTCCAGTGGTCACAGGCAGAAAAGTGATTATTTGCCTGGTCTTCTTTTATAAACTACTTGGATGCTTATGAGGAAAATATTGTAATCGAAGAGAACTTTATTGGGGAAATTATATGGCAATTAGATACCAGGCATACTTAGAAACACTAATGAGCCGTCATCTATGTATATTCTCATGGAATCAACTTAGTAGTTATCAAGCAAATAAAGTATGGTGATTCATTTATTATAAGACTTTATTGTAGGAATCATTTTACCTATTCATGCGTAACATCAAATTTGATCTCATAAAGCCGGTCAAAAGTCTGGATAAACGACTTAACATAAGTGGATGAAATGCTTACATTTGACTAATCACAAGAGCAGTTTTATTCTTGTTCATACGGCATGTTACTCCCTCCCAAGCATCCCAATTAGTTGGAGCACAGGGGTCGCCATTCCAGCCCATTCTATCAGGAATGCGAAGTGACTCTTTCAATGCTTTCATGGCAAATACTACAAAACGAGTCCCAAGTCAATAATAAACCAGATGCCATAGATCTTTAGGCTTGGTTTTCAGCCATCTAAATCACAACCATGTCCCTCCTTTCGCGGTGTCGGCATCAACAGTAAATATTATTATTACTAAAAAAGGTAAACTACATAGCAAGTTTCTTCCTAACCTTTTTTTTTTATTTTTTTTATTTTTTATCAATGTAGTAATCACTACAAACAATTTTTCAGATTCCGAAAGAAGAAAAAGTAGAAATCAGTTTCCTTTCTGAGAATACGTTTCTAAATTTATAGGGACTTCAATTCCCATAACGCACCTTGTTCAGGGACGGTGGCAGGATCGTTAGGTACGAGGGCATAATTTTCAAGCCCGCTAATGAGCGGAGCACCTTTAGCCGCTACAAGCTTCACACTCAAGACACTGCTGCTTAGATTCTTCACTGTGTAATGCCAACTATATGCAGCAAAACTTCCCACCTGCTTGTATATGTCAATCCTAGTCACATTCTTGTCATTGATGACCACATCAAAAACCCGCTCCCCTGCCTTCTTCACGCTCGAATCAATTTCCGCAAAATGCAACCACACCAGGTAATCCAATTTCGCGTCCACATTCAATTTGTACTCCAATGCGCCATCTCCAGCCACCGTGACCGCCGACTGGTACAATTTCATAGGAAAGTAATTGGGCTTTACATCAGTCACCCTTATAGTATTCTTCGTCGATATTGTACTGATATATTCCGAATTTGATCGGAATTGTTTATCGGATTGCCATGACCGACCGAACAGGTCCGTGTCGTCGCTGAATCCAGGGCCCCATGAATCGCTACCGCAAGATAACCTGCCATAATTGACGAGAACGAGGTCATTTCCAGCAGTGGCCGAATCATAGGACGACGAATCGACCTCAACCAGCTCAAGGGAGGAGATGACCGGAGGATCAGTTGCTAAGCTGTAAAAGCAGACGTCAGCTTCGCCGTCCTCGACGTATGCAAAGAGATCGGAGTAGGCGCCATCACGAGCTAACGATTCCTGCCACGGCGAGCGCCAGCTGAAGACGACGGTGCCCTCAACAGAGATGTCGAAGGACGGGGGATGAGACTTGCCGTCGTAATTGTCATAAACGATAAATGTGCGGAAGAAGTAGCGGCCATTGGGCAGAGAGGGGACTACATAGCAATTCTTCTTGCCGTAGGAGACGGGAAAGAAGCGAAGAGTCTTCTCGTAGGAGAAGTGAAATCGAAGTGGCTCGGAGACTATGGAGGTGGCGCCTCCGGTGTAGAATCGGTCGGAGAGCCAGGTGGCGTTAAATGGGTCAGTGGTATTAGTGGGACTACCACAGTCGATGCGGTAAGCCAAACCTGTAAGTGACAGTAGATAGATTGGAGCACCATCAGAACTACAGGAGCAAACCAACTGGATAAGAGAAAGAGACAGAGAAGAGCTGAGAACTTACCATAAGGGTAGGGTTGATGAGGAGCAGAGGAGGCGGTGGAGGAGAAGAAGAAGATGAAGAAGATGACGGAGAGGGAAACAGACATTGTCGTAGTTGGAGTGACAGTGAGGACCAACAGGGAAAGAGAAAGAAACGCGTAATGAAGAGAGAGAAATGTAGATGAATCGTATACTGTGGAGCAGTAATGAGAGAGAAAAAGAGGCGAGATTAGCGGGAGGAGATTGAAGAGGAAGAAGGTAAATGCCAAATAATAGCGGCAATGAATATTGGTGGCTCCTTTGTCCTTTCAGCCTCGAAGTTGGAACATTCACATATGATCTGGCTTTGTGTCTTTCACGGACTTCATTTTCCTACTTTCTCGCTTCTGGCCACGCCCCCAGCAACATGCCAGGAAAATCCGCCACCTCCATCGGCTTGGATTGGATTTACAAGTTTGCTTCTCACACAATCATTAAAATTAACAATATAAGGATCTTATACTTTTGCTCATGGGACCTGCGGAATATAGTCAATTAACACTCAAAGCATGCGACTTGAAAGAAAAATGATGATCCAATCAGCTAATAAAGTAAAATTAATGAAATTAATTCGAGCATTAGCTTACCATTGAAGGTGTGGGGGTACACACCTACAGAAAGTGAAGAAATTAGTATTGTTGAAGTTAGTTGCAGATTTACTTTTGTTATTTAAGGGACACAGTTGACATAATTAGAACCAAGTTTTAATCTAATGCATAGAGTCTTGAGAGATCAATTTATGATGCGTACCAAAAGCACTCCTCTCATACCAAATGTAAAATTTATTTTGTAGTATAAATATAAAATTTAGTATTTTATAATATAAAATAAAATCTATTTTATAATGTAATTTATATGAATAGAGGATATTAATGGTTGATGATGAGACAAGTAATATACATTGAAGTGAATAAGAAAATTATCTAGAATGTGATTTCTCCAACTTCTTTTAATTGATTGATTTAGAAAAATTATGTAAGCTAAATAAATTATTTTAAAATATTTATATTTATTATTTTTTAAATTAATATATAATTTAATGACACATATAAGTATTTCAAAAACATCATGTAAAATATGCCATAATTAAGTAATTTGTTTAGTTTTCTTAATTTTTCAAATTAATTCTCTAGGTCTTATGTTAGGAACATGATATAGTATAAATGCATAATAGATTCTTACTCTACTTTTCTTTACTCCTATTTATATTTTTAATTATCGTTCCCTTTCTTTTAATTTTCAACACTCTTTTACTTCGATTTAATATGTATACATTAAAAAATAACGGTCTACTATAAAACAATAAATTATGAAAAAAAAATTAATGAGGCGATTTATACGAAGGTCAAAATACTCTCTTTTGACTGAATTCTGTTTACATCTCATGAGGAAAATGCAAAATATACCAACCAGAAGAAGAGAGCAGAATAGTGGGTTGATGACAGTTGAGAGCTTAGTAAATGGTTATGGCTGACGCCCACATAGGTTGCTTCATTTTCCGGGCTTATTAAAGAGCACCTCATCGTGCATCGGCGGGGAGCTGGAGGGAATCTTTCAGTTCACCAAAAATGACGTGTCAATAGAAACAAAATAATTATTGAAGTTCAATTTTATTTAATAATTATTTTTATGAACTCAATTTTCAAACCTTTTTTTTTTAATTCATGGCAAAAATGTACATTTAATGTTGTAACTTTATACAAGTCTCAGTTTGATCCAAGAAAGAAAAGAACTGAACCGAACCAGTCGGTTCAACTGAAAAATCACTGAATTAACTGGTTGTTTGATTTGGTTTGGGTATTGAACAAGTCAGGAGTTATATTGGTATCGAATCGGTCAAATCAGGATGAACCGGTAAAAACCGGTGATAAACTTGTTTGAATGATTATGTTGTTAGTGATTCTATTTTTTCTTATTTAGCTTCTAATATTTTAATCACTATAGATTTGAATAAATTTTAATAATGATTTTAGTATCAATTATTGGTAATTTTAGTTATAAATGAGCTATAAAGATTAAAATTCTCAATATTTTTATACTTTGTTATTATTACAATCAAACTATTATTATATTTTTTTTGTATTTTGTTATTAGTGATTATTAATATTGTTATATTTTGTTATTTTTAATTAAATTATATTATTTTAATATGATCGATTTCATCCCAGTCCATCTAATGGACCTTGAATGACTACTTGAATTGGTTTAGTGTCCGATTCAATTTTTTGTTTCTTGATTTGATCTCTTACCCACTGTTTGGATAGATAGAAGAGGAGGAAGGAAAACTCACATTCCCCATATACCCTCCTCAAACATAGTTTAATAATCTCATATTCTGCCTTTAATGCAATTTTTAAAAAAAAATTATCTACAGTTACGTAATTCAACAAAATTGTCTCACCGTATTATGGCAAACATTCGAAATCAGCACATGAACTCAGAACTGCATTATTTCACATTCAATAAAATATAAAAAATTCACACAAATTAATATATATATATCTGCATATTATTTCTTTATTATCTCTTCAACTTTTATATTAAATTTTTTATTATTCATTAATAATTTTAAATCATATATATAATTTATTTATTTTATTATGTTTATTTCAAAAATGTATATTCCTTGAGAATAATATTTTTACTAAATTATTTGGTTTTTAAAATATAATCGCATTTTTTGCCAGGTTTTAAAATATAACTACGGACAACATATCTTTACTAATAATTTGATTTTAAATTATTTAATGATGTTAATGCTAATATGATTTTTTTTTTCATCGTGACATGATATATTTTGAAATAAGAACAAGGACATTTTAATTATTGACATATTTACTCATTTTCTTTCTTTCATATTTTCTAACATTTTCTCTTCAGTTTTTCCCCCTATTTTCTCTTTTTTTATTTTTTTCTTTTTAACTTTTTTTTCCTATCCAAACGGATCACTAATTTTAAGAGGAATGGTGAGAAGAAGCGAAAGTTGTCTAAGATGAGAGATAACATGGTGACTCAGCACATTGACGCTCGGTGAAACCCACGAAAAAGTAACGAGAGTTAATGGAAAATGACATTTTTATTCCGTTTTAAGAATTTCATGTGTTTATGATGCGAGTATGTAACACTTTTTTGGGAAAGATAATGAACATTTTTGCACCTTTAAAGAAGTATTGGATGTTAATTTATAATGGATTGAATTTTAATTTCTCTTAAATTTTATGCTTTAGTTAGCTGGTAATGCTCCTAATTAATTGGCCATATTTAACTGGTAATTTTCTTGACCTTCTCGTTTTAAGCGATTTTGTGATCTTTCAATTGGTACTCTCTGTCTAAAAAAAGTGTTGTAAATTGTGACTTAAAAGAGAAGTTAAGCTCGTGTGATCTCTGCCTTATCTTTTGCATGAATTTATGGTGATGCAATTTAATTTATATCAATGAACTACTAGCACATTGAGGCTGTTTAGATTAACTTTTTCAAAGTAATTTTATGAAGTTTAAAATAAGTATGTGAGAAAAATTTTGTCCTAATGTGTATAAAAACATTTTGAAAGTCTTTTTCATGATTTCCAAACACCTATGCATCATCACATGAATGCAAAAATCAGTTTATGTTAAATTGTACTCCTCTGGTCCTATTTATAAGATACTTGTGGTATGTTTCACATAGACAAAGAAAAACCTTAAATTTCATTAATTCTCATTTAAAATTTAATGACTTTCTAATTTTATCTTTATTTAACATACATTATACCTTATATAAACAAAATCAACACAATAATAAACAAGGGGTAAAATTATCCACACAAAAAATTTCTCTCAGTACCTTATAAATAGGATCAAAAAATACATTCTCTTTTTACCCTATAAATAGGACCAGAGGAGTATCATACTGTAAATGAAAAGCTTATACTCCTCCTATCCTTAATATAAGACCTATTTAACTAATTTGATTAGATTAATGAAGTTAGGTAAATTAGTTAATTATAAGAAATGTGACATTTTTTTTCTAAAACACCGTAATCATCTTTCTTAATACTCTCTCTTCCTCTTCTACTTTATTATGGTTGAGGGAGTATCCATAGAAGTAATTTAGAGAAAATTGATAAATATGATAAATAAATTTTATATTTAGAACAAAAATTATGATTCTATTTTAAGGACCGGACGAGTAGTATTTTAGACCCAAAATGATCCAATATAACCTGCTCCATTATTAAATGAGCATTACACATGAATCAAAGTGAGTTCCGCCATATTTTACTTATTTTAATTCATATATATTGTAACACCTCACATAATTATATCAATATACGCCATAAAATATTTAATTTAAAAGTCCATACATACTTTTAATACTGCAATTAAGTCAAAATTTCAAAACATTTCTAACATAACTTAACAACATAAACTATTAGTCTTATAGTCATGGCAAATAAAAATATAACATAGCATGTGTTTGAGGAGCACAAAAGCCTTCACGGCTCACTCCATTGGTGCCTTCCCTTGATTCCTACTAGATCCTTCGCCTGAAAATTGTTAATATAGGGGATGAGCTCAAACGTCTCAGTAACTACTGAAATTCTAACCTATACAAGCAAATCACATATGATAAACCAAAGATCTGTTTATATGTGTGTATATAAATATATTAAAAATCACGGATTTGAGACATTCAATTCAATTTCATTTTTTTAACAATATACCAATATCCTTTTTCTAATATATCCAAAAATAATGCAATATGTTGCCTCCCTTATATCACCGTCCACCCTTATACCGCTGACTGGAGCCATAGGCTAACACATAGTCCGATAGGAACTAATCCATTTTACTGAATTATTCCAAGCTCACCGATACTAGAGATATATCCGGCCAAAGATATAGAGCTCAAGCTCGGACTATGGCTCCCCTCCTTTGTGAATAGGGAGGTGTCACATGTCCCACAGCTCCAATGAATTCCCGGCCAAAGGAAAACATGGAAGAAGGGGCCCTGACAAGTGCCATCCACTGTGCACCGAGTGATGGCATACCACGTGGTAATTTTATATCCATTCAATCTCCTTCTATCCTTAGCCCAACAATGCATGTCAGATGCCAATAATATTACATCATAAATATGTCCACAAATATATTAAAAATAAGATAGCAATAAACTTATATACCATTTAATAACAACTCATACAATTCCATATCCATCAATATATTTAATTATTCATCATAATTAATAGCAATAAATCTTAACAAAATCAAATAACATACCAAAACATTCATTTGAAAAATCACAATATTGTATTTCAATATATAAAAATATAGTAAATTCATAATACAATCATACACAATTCACATGTACAAGAAAGAATTTTCAGAGTTACCTGGTACTCTTTAGCTTACAAATATTCACACAAAGATTACTCCAAAATTCTCAAGTCTAAGTGATCTCCAAAACCGTCAGGTACTCTGCAATTTAGCTCTCTCTCTCTTTTCCTCTCAGCTTCTCACTCTCTTCTCTCTTCCTTCACTCTCTTCCTCCTCCGTCTCCTCTCCCCCTCTTTTATCCTATTTTCCCTTCACCATCTAACTACCCCATCCCCCATTTTTCCTTCTTCAATTTAATACACCCCCTTATTTCTTCCTCCAATTAATTCATGCGCCCATGTTTTCTTTGTTCTTGACTATGCCCAGCTTTTCCACCGAAGTCGGTGGAAAGCTGGGTATATATATATATTTTTATAATATAATAATATTATATTATTTTAATTAATTGATTTCTTTTTTTTTCTTTTTCTTTTTTTTTTAAACAGTATGTTACATATATTTTAGAACTGATTACCATGCAAAGCTGGTATATTTGATCCAAATTCCAAAGACAGGATAAGAAAGACTATTGACCAAAGTATAAACGAAGCGGAGCCCAAGGCGCCCGTAATTAAACTGTGACTTGATTTTGCGGTTTTATTCCACCAACATGCTTGCTATTAATAGGGGGCAAGAGATTTTATCCTTAATACAACTCACGTTATTACTCCCTTCGTTCTTTATTATAAGAGACAAATAATCAAATTATATTGATAAAAAAAGCAGTTAAAATTAGTTAAGAACAATCAATGTGTAAAAAATATAATTTTTTTCCAAAAATGCCCTCATTAATAAGGAGAGAGAGCATGAGAGGGAACAATTAAATTATTAAAGAAAGAGAAGTGGGAAGGAGAGAGAGTGTGAGTTGGAGACAATAAATATGGGTAAAATAGGAAATCAACACAAAAAAGTAGAGACAACTTTTAAGTGTCTCTTATATATAGGAACATGCCATAAGCATCAAATGTCTCTTATAATAAGGAACGGAGGGAGTACTAATTTATTATACTACTCCCGTTCTAACTATAAGATATAGAATTTATTTTGTCTCTCAAATTTATAATATATCATCAAAAATATTCTTAATGATTATAAAGCATTTTCACCCAAATGTATATTCAACATAAATGATTGAATAAAGATAATTTAAGAAAATCAAATATACAGTCGTTATAAATACCTATAATTAAATGGTTTGTACACTTTTTTTTAAAAAAAAATATGTATGTATACAGTTATACACTAAATTTTTTCTTAAAACCCGGAAGTAATATTAAATAAGGATAAATTGATCAAATAACAAGATAAAATTATTAAGGTTTAAAATTTTGTTTAGTTTTTGTTTAAAGTTTAAACATGTTAAAAGTATCTTTTATTATAAGTGCCTATTTGTTTAAGCACTGAGAGCTCAAATAAGTTGTTTGAAACTAAATGAGTAATTATGAAATATATTTATTTTGGTTGGCTAATTTTTTTTTGAAATTTTGATAAATCGTGATTTCAATCTCTATTGCACATTTGAGCATCAGTTATTAAGAGTTGCTTTTGCTATCAGCAACGAGAATTTCATGTTATATTAAATTATATTTCTCTTATATATCCTTTTTATTTTTTAGTAATTATATATTTATAAGTAAAAGGCAGGTTAATACACATACTGCACATAACCGGAACCACATAGCACTGTATCCGAATTCATGAATTGGGAAAGTAGTTGCTACTAAGGTTGTCAAACTTGCGAGTTTAAACAAACTCATGAGCATGATATAAACTTGGATCGTAAACTCAGATCGCAAACTCGTAAGAATTTATTTTTATTAATAAACTGGTATTAAAAGTATATAATCAAATAATTAATATATAAAAAATGAGAATAATTTCATTTAAATATATTTTAAATTCAAATAATTGAAATTATATCCATCAATGTTTATAATTTATCACATTCAACCAAAAAATTTCTATGAAATTCATATATAAAGTCACTAAATATAATCAAATCCAAAAATTTAGCACGAGTTTAAGAGCGAGTTAATATGATTTTGTAAATTTAAAACATAAAAACAGTAAACTCCGTAAATGAACTCGTAAGTTTAATCGAGTTTACAGTTATCACAAGTTTAAGAGTGAATCGACACGATTTTGTTAACTGAAAATGTAAAAACGTTAAATTTGGAGAGTCAACTCGCAAGTTTGACAACAGCGGTTGCTCCCTCCCATCATCTCCAGATTTAAATTGTCTTCGTGCTTTTTAAAAATTTCTACTGAATATTACCGTTAAAATTAAATGTGTTTTTATCATCCAAATTAATTTTTTATTATCTCTCTTCATTTTTTCTTACACTCTATTCTCTTTCATATTTTATCTTATTACTAGTATTTATCTCTTATCTGCTCCTCATTAAATAAGAAGGTACTTGGAGAAAAAGAGACTTTTTTTACATATTTATTAATTTTAACTAATTTTAATTATTTTCTTAAATTGTGTGATTTAGTTAATACTACTTCTGATCCTTATTTATTTTGATCTTAAATATAGATCCAAATTTACTTTGTCTCTCATATTTATCTATTTTTTTCAAGAAAGTCTTTGTAATAATGATAGTTCTAACCAATACATTTAATCAGTAAAGATATTTATTACAAATAACTAACTTAACTAACTTTTTTTAATTTACTCAAATTAGTCAATTAGTTTTTATATTAAATACGGAAGGCAGGATGATTTTATAAAAAAAAATTGGAAGAAGTATTAGCAAGCATTATCTTATTTATTTATTTATTATTTATTGCTTAACGGGACCGAACCGGAATAGCCGCGCTACTGGCACAGAATGCTTCAGTTTCCAAAAACCTCATTTTAGAATTTTAGAAGGGTTTTATTTAGTCCTATTTAAGATATAAAATACTACTATATCCGATCTAAATATAAATGCTAATTTATAGTATAAATTATAGGGACATTTTTGAAATAGGGATAATAAATAGCTTTGAAATTGGGATTTAATTTTTGCATCGAATCATGTTTAACGAATAAGCAGTTAAAATTAATTAAATATTATAAATAGGATAGAAATATTTTTTTTTAAATTTGTCCTTATTTATTAAGAGAGTGAATAAAAGAGGCAATAACTAAAAATATGATGAAAGAAAATATATGAGAATAATATTAATGTGAGAGAGGGAGTACTAAATTCAGTAAACTAAGAACAAAATAAGAAAAAAAGTAATAAATGCTTAGACAAATTAAAAAATAAAACTTATATTTTAGATCACATTCCTCTCTAAAAGTGAAGCTTATATATAGAATCACGGGAGTATTTCTCTGGTTTTATTTATAGGACAGAAAAAAAGATATTTTTTTAGTCCTATTCATAAGATACAGACAAAATTTTTTTATATGAATGTACAATTTTACCTTTTATTTATTATTTATTTATATGAGGTATAAATGAAATTTAAGGTTTTTATTGATATATGTAAAACATATTGAAAGTGACTTATAAATAAAACCAAACAAATATTACAAACTAGTTGTTTTTATATTTAGGATCCGAAGTAATATTTATTAAAAGGTTAAGATGTAAATCTACTCATAAAATATTCTGTAAGAACATTAGCCACCATAATTTTTTTTTGGAGTGTGACAATATATATAAAGTTTTTTAAAATAAAATGCTATGATCGCAAATCAACCAACGTTGACTGTGGAAAAACTATACTATATGATTTATTTATTAGACTTTGCACAAAACACAATATTAATATCATTAATATGGAGGTTTTCAGTACTGTTGTTAGTAAGATGCTTCTGTTAACACCCGTGATTGCTAGCCCTCAAATTATTGCTCCGTGGGACCCGAACGCAGCATATAATGACAAATTTATGTGCCAGCAGCATCTCAACAAAAAATATACGATTAAAACCAAAAGACATCTTTCTCCTGTATGAGTGTATGAGGGCGTGTGCATATATATATATATATATATATATATATGTATGTATATGTATATATATTACCCTTTGGGTTTTATTTAGAAACCTCAAATTTGGAGAGGGATGTAATCTATTTTATAAGTTTGAATTTAAAATTTGTCTAAATATTTAATATATTTTTTTAATTTTTTTCTTAATTATGTTGGAAATTGTGTGGATGTGTCAAAAGGAAAAGTTCCACATTATTCAAGAGAGTGAAAGCACAAGTCCATAAATACAAACTTGTATTTTTGGACTAGTGAATGGGCCTAAAGGAGAAAGAAGATCTCATGCGCACAAGCATGAGCCATCGGAGGCAAACACAATGGGAATTCGGCGATTTCCCCCCGCATGCTAGTTAAAGGCGTTTTACAAAATCTGAAATTAACTTTAATAATTTTGGAGCTTAACTGAAAACATGATTTATTGCCTTTTGAATTTTTGAAATCATCATAAACGTAAAGGCTTTAATGCTATCTGAACGAATTATCGTTTAATTACAGAAACAATTTTATTTACACTGATTTTAACGTGCTTTAATCGCCTCAGAAATCGTTGCATTAAATACCTTCATTGCTGCAACTTCTGAAACGGCGATATTAATCACATTTAAACGTGATCAATCTGTGTTCAATGGTGTAGTGGGTTGAGGCCTATATAAGGTGCTTCGAGGCAGAGGCTTAGGCATCCCTGCACTTGAGCTTTCGTGCACCTCTCTCCTCTTCTGAAATTTTCTTTGTCTGGTTGAGTTTATATTTTCCTTCTGCTGTTCTGTTCACCCTATTCTTGCAGGAGGAGTTTGTTTAATCTTGGAGAGTGCCGCTTCCTCACTTGCCAGTGGTCGCGGAATAGCCCTTAAGGATAGTGTTCATAGGACGTGACTCAGACTGACTATCTAGTATAATAAAAAGCATTCCCAGTTTCTAACACGTGAGATAGATGACTAATTTATAATATTTCAAAATTTTGGTTAATTTAGTTAGTTACTACCTCCAATTTTAATTATAAGATCTTATTTGAGTCTAATTATAGGACCGGAGGTAGTATTTGTTAAAAATGTGTGTTTTTTTAATACTTCTTTTAATAATTTGTATTGAAATTATTTTTTAATTATTTATATTTTGATCAACATAGATCAGTGAACCAATTTTTATATTTAGAAATTAAAGGAGAGGGACCAACTATCAAGACGAGGAGTCGATCATTTTTGAAATGAGAAGCACATGAAGAAAACTTACCGGCCGTGAGTAAACCTACTTGGTCCCCGACCTGCTATCTACTTAGGCCCATTTGTGTCTTTCTCATGTTTATTAATTTTATTCTGCATTTTTAGTGTTTTTAATTTTTTTGATATATATATATAAAGCTTTAAAATGCAGAGTACTAAAATAGAATGAATCTAAACTATGTCCTACTAAACAAGAAAATACATCATGAAGAAGAGTTAGAATTTCCTACTATGTAACTAATAAAGCTTGATATCGATTAGTAGTTATTATCTCCGATTCTTAATATAAAAACTAGTTGACTAATTTAAATATATTAATAAAAATAGTTAAATTAGTTATTTCTAATAAATAAGTGTTGTTTTTCCTAAAATATCGTTGCTAATTAAGTTTATTTGCTAGAACTATCATTATTGCAAAGACTACTTAAAAAAAAAGAGATAAATATGATAGACCAAGTAAATTAAGGTCTTATATTTATGGTTAAAATAAAAGTTAAATGAGCTCTTATATTAAGAGATTTTTAATGTTTTTACTATACACAATTGATTAGTTAGATTTTTAGTCAGAGTTGGTTACGAAGTTGGATAAGATTTTTAGTTAGAGTTGGTTATGAAGCTTGAAAAAGCTCTCGCTTTTTGTCGTTCATAGAATCACAAATAATGGAGACAAAAGCACAACATGTATAATACCCCACACACGCTCACGCAGAGTTTGAATCTGGTCACGTGAAGATTCTTTCCTCTATTAAGGTCTCATCAAAATTATAGGAAATTACACAACTTATAAGTAACAAATAATACTATTCGCATCCGGTAAAAAAAAAAAAATAATACTATTCGCATAAAAAAAAAACTTATGTAAAACACAGACATTTAGTATGACTATATAACACATAACATAATTTTATATAACAGTATGAATTTTTAATTCTAGTTTGTGCATGTATCTAATCTGAGATGGAGTATGGGTAAACGTCCAAAATTTCGAACCCCCCTCAATTACTACTACAAAAATGTCTAATAAATTTATATTAGGAAAATTAAAGATAAAAATCACTTGAAATAATGATAAAATAACTTCAGTGCGTGTGTGTTCGTTCAACACCCATACTCATTTTCAAAGTGAGAGTTCGAGGTGTTCAAATCTGGAGGGATCTTGAAAGATTTACCTAATAAAGTTTGGGAGCAAAAAATCAATGCAATGGACGATTTACCTAATAAAGTTGCGGACAAAATGCAAAAGGATTTGGGTCCCAGGAGCTTGTCGTCCCAAAAAGTTGCTCATCCTAGAGCCCAGTCCAGCCATCCCATGACGAAAGTCGCACTTTCTGGTCCACAAGACATAAATCTTGCTAAATAAATTAATTAAAAAATTTAGTCAGTTTAACTGTCTTGATTATGGCACTTAAAAGTAAATATAGTGTTTTCAAAACATATCTAGCTGAATTATCTCCGTGCGATGCATAGGCATATTTAATCATGGGATTAAGACGTCCGAACCCTCTGAAAAACAAAAGTGTAGTGATGCGAAACAAAAGGAAATAATTTGAATATAAAAAGCTCTGGTTCCCATTCTTATAATATGGGACTTGGTTGATTAATTTGAAGGTATCAAAAAAATTAAATAAATTATTTTAACATATTTATTTTTATAGTTTTTTTAAAATTAATTTCCTCAACTTATAAAGTGACATACAATCTGACAACATATATAAATATTTCAGAAAAACTATGTAACATATACTATGATTAAATAATTTATTTATTTTTTTTGACCTTTCTAAATTAATTAACTGAATTTTATATTAAAAACTAAAGATAATATAACTTTATTCGTAATTCATACTTGTAAGGCCTCAGATGTTAGCTTTGCATTGTTTTGGCCTTCGCCGCTCAGAAAAATCAAGAAATTATATAATACTTCCTCCGATTTAAAATAGAAACATCAAATTTTTGAAGGATTTGATTTTTTTTATAAGTATCATTTTGAATTTGTCTGATCCTTTAGCATATTTTTTTATTTATTTTTATCCTAATTAACTACATGTCTTTCTCATCTCTCTTTCATCTCATCTTTTTTTTTCCCCACTCATTTTCTGTCCTACTTACCCGCTCTATGTATAAGAGTCTTTTTAGGAAAATAAGTTGCATTATTTTATATATTACTTCTAGTTCTTAATCTAAGAGTTAGTTTGATATTCAATTTAATTCTACACATAAAACCCCAATCAATTTTGTCTTCTATATTTATCTATTTTTTCCATTGTAGTTATTATAGTAGTTACATATGTTAAACATTTCATGAAATTGTAATTCTAGCTGATACATATAATTAGTAAGGATATTTTAAGAAAGACAATATTTATTTATTACAAATAACCAACTCAATTACTTTTTTAAATATACTCAAATTAATCAACTGACTCTTATATTAAAAGTGGTGTCTATATTTTTGACTTTTCTCTTGCATACAATCTCAAAATTGTCAACACTTGTTTTAAGAAGCGAGAGGAGCATTTAATCACGTACAAGAGTGGTGCCTCAAAATCACATATTAATTTCTTTTTTGTTAAGAATCCAGACAGAAGATTGTATACTAATTACAAAGTGATTTCTAGAGATGGAGTGACTGCCCAACATAGAGTACTTATCCTTGATGTACGTTTTAAGAATTTAAGACAAAAGTATCATTAAATAGTAAAACCCAGGATTAAGTGGTGGCAGTTAAAGGATAAGAAGCACGAGTTATTCAAAAGGACCATTTTGGAGGAAGGGATCTGAGAGTTGCAGGGAAATGCAAACATGATGTAGGAAGAGATTGCTACAAGGGTTTGTATGGTAGCTAAAGCAATTTTGGGAGAATCCAAAAGTCGTGGTTAGAGAGATAAGGAGACTTGGTAATGGGATAAGAGTTTGCTAAAAAAAGTCAGATAGAAAAGATATTGTTTTAAGGCCATACATTTGTGTAATAGTACAGAAAACTGGGAAAAGTATCGTTTGGCTAAAAAAGAGATGAAGAGAGCAGTAAGCGAAGCACATACTAAAGCTTATGATGGTTTTATCAGGAGTTAGGAACAAAGGAGGAGAAAGAAATATTTACAAGATTGAGAAGCAAAAGGAGAGGAAAAAGAGAGATCTAGACCAAGTGAAGTGTATAAAGAAGGAAGATGGTAAAGTGCTAGTTACTGATGGTGATATTAAGGACAGATAGGAGGCTTACTTTTACAAGTTGTTTAATGAGGGAAGCGAATATGCAACTCAGGACTTAAAAGATTTGCTAATTAGCAAAGATGACCGGAATTTGACCTTTTACCGTAAGATCTGTATTGGAGAGGTTAAGGCAGCCCTAAAAAAAATGGACAATAGTAAAGTCATTGCGCCTGATGGTATTTCTATTGAAGTTTGGAAATGTTTGGACGAAGAGGGTGAATTGTGGCTAACCAAGCTTTTTAATGAAATTTTACACTCCAAGAATATATCGGATAATTAGAGGAGAAGCATTTTAGTTCCTATTTATAAGAATAAAGGAGACATTCAAAATTGTGTAAGTTACAGAGGGATAAGACTTATGAGTCATACAATGAAGTTGTGGGAAAAAGTGATTGAACATAGGTTGAGGTTAGAGATTTCTATTTCAGAGAACCAATTTAGATTTATGTCGGGGAGATCCATAACTGAAGCAATTTATTTACTAAGGGGGTTAATGGAAAGATATAAGAGTAAAAGAAAGGATTTACATATAGTTTTTATTGACTTGGAAAAAGCTTATGATTGTATGTCAAGAGAAGTACTTTGGAAGGCTTTGGAAAAGAATGCCTGGAGGTGAGACAAATGACTTTCCCATTAAGATTGGCCTACATCAGGAATCTTCTTTAAGCCCTTATTTGTTTAATATTGTTCTGGATGTTCTAATCGACCTTATACAAGAAAGAGTCCCTAAGTTCATGCTCTTCACGGATGATATAGTCTTTATGGCAGAGTCAAAAGAAGAGATTAACTCTATATTGGAGTTATGAAGAAAGACTTTGGAGTCGAAAGGTTTTTGCTTGACTAGGAACAAAATAGAATATATGCATTACAATTTTGGAGGGGGGCAAAGCAATGGTGATTTGGAGGTGAAAATGGGAGATCAAATCATTCCTCAAGTATCAAAGTTTAAATACCTTGGATCCATTATACATGAGGATAGTGAAATTGATGGAGATGTTTCTCATAGAATACAAGCTGGCTGGTTAAAGTGGAAGAAGGCTACCGGAGTTATTTGCGATAAGAAGGTACCTGAGAAGTTTAAGAGAAAATTTTATCAAACTACTATAAGACCAGTTATGTTGTACAGTAGTGAATTTTTGGCGATCAAGGGAAAACAAGAGCACAAAGTTAAGGTAGTAGAAATGAGGATGTTGAGATGGATGTGTGGTTATACAAGAAAAGATAAGATTCGAAATGAAAATATCAAAGCAAGAGTTAGTGTAGTGCCTATCCAAGAGAAAATGGTTGAACGTCGCTTAAGATGGTTTGGACATATATAGAGAAGGCCATTGGAAGCCCCGAAAAACAAGAGCACAAAGTTAGGGTAGCAGAAATAAGGAAGACCGAGAAGAATGCTCAATGGGGTTATTGAGCGAGACCTCCTAGTCAAAAACATATCTAATGACTAGGTTATTGACAAAGTATGATGGCATCGTATGATTCACATAGCCAATCCCACCTAGTGGGATGAGACTTGTTGTTGTTGTTAAAACTCTTATATTAAAAACTAGTGGTAATATTTATTATTTTAAACCAATTTTAACTAATTTTTTAAATTGTATGAATTAGTTATTTTATACTTATATTTTAAATGGAAAGGAACAGCTGCGTGCCTTTTTAATGCGTCTGTCGAGTAAATTTGGGGCTGTGACTCCTTTTTTTGTTTTTTGTTTTTGAAAAAATGTTTGTTTTTAGTCTTATGATCTAATAACATAAAAGTTCTTTTATAAATAAAAAGTCATGCGTAAACCTCACCTATAATTTCATCTTGTTACCACTGTACATATTAAAAACATGAACTATATACATTATTCCAAACATGTTTGTTTAGAATCTTATATTTATAAAGAAAAAAAAAACAAATTTTAGTTTGACACCTCTTCATGTATTTGATTCGGTGATACTTTTGAAAGGGCATATTACGTGCAAATGTACAATTTATTTGCTAGATTTGGACACTTTGATGATGATGATAGTAAAATTGGTGGAGGCACGTCAAATGCATTACAGCTACCCACATTATGGCTCCAATTGACTATCACGTGAAGGTTCTTTGTTCTATTAATCGGTGGATGTTCTATAATCCTTTAGTCCCAATCAATCACATTTTATTTTTCAAAGAGCATGATGCCGATTGATGTAACAGTCGTTTCATATATATATATATATATATATATATAATACTCCTCCGGTCCTTAATATAGAGGACCCAATTTTTGAGTTGACTTTGGTCCTAAATATAAAACCCATTTATCATATTTATCAATTTTCTCTAAATTACCCTTATAGATACTTCCTCAACCATAATCAAGTAGAAGAGGGAGATGAGGTATTAAGAAAGATGATTATAGTGTTTTAGGAAAAATGTGTCACTTTTCTTATAATTAACTAACTTACCTAACTTCCTTAATCTAATCAAATTAGTTAAATGGACCTTATATTAAGGACCGGAGGAGTAACATTATATGAGAGCATGAACTAGATACTTTTTAAGTTGAAAAAATTACTTAAGATTCTTTTTAAAAAAATATGATTATTAAAATATCTTAATAATAAGTGAGTAACGTGTATTTTATTATTATTTTTTATTCTGAAATTTGTCATTAACTTATAATAAAATTTTTTGATAATTACTATTTTTTTTGGGATTACATAGCAATTTTCACTATAGTTTTTTCAAATAATTTCACATTTTATGTTAATAATATAGTTCATATTGTTGTGTGTAAGAAAATAGTAAATAATGCATATATGCAAAACAGTTTTTTATTGCTTTTTTTTTTTTTTATCATGCATATAAATCTGAATAATACCCTCTTATGTATGTTCGTATTCTTGCGTCATATAGTGATCTCCACTTTTAAAGTTGAGGGGTTAAAATTAAATTAGTTTCTCAAAATTAAATGCTTTATTTCAAAGAATGTGATTTTTTTCAGGCCAAAAAAACAAAGAATATGATTTTTTTTATTAAAAAAATGGAACAAACAAGCTCCGAAAAAGCTAAACCTAATAAAGTTGTCTTTTAAAAAAATTTTATAAAGGATTTGGATCGAAACTTTGGTAAGTAAGCAAAAGGCCCAAAAGTTGATCAGTGTAGCCTAGCCCACTAATTTTCTCTGGTCCAAATAGGCATACATAAATCTTCCCAAGTAAAAGAGCACACGGATATTTTAAAACTTCGTCAAAAATGGCGTTAGTGCTCTCAAGTAGGATTGCTGGAAATGTACCTCCTTCGAAAGAGGAGGATGATCTCTTACAGAGAAGCTCTAAGAAGATTAAGAATGCAGCTAAGGAAGTAGGTGACAATGCTAATATGAGGGAGTGGCCAAAGGTGGGAGAAAAAGATGTCCCTATGCAGAGGAAGGGACCTTCGTTTGCGGAGATGCTGAAAGGAGTGCACAAGCAGAATGATTGCTTAGATGATGTCAGTGATAAGGAGGATGATAGTTCGGATGATCCCATGTCTGATTCGGAGAAGGGTAGGGAGGAACCACTAGTTAGGATTAGAGAGGATCCTAAAAGAAATTTTCCAACCTTCCATTTCTCTAGCAAAGTAAAGAAAAGACTATATCGAGCTTGGAAGAAGGCAGTTATCGTGAAGCTTTTGGACTGTTACATTGGTTTTAAAGCTTTGGAATTGAGATTGCAGGCTCTCTGGGCAAAGAAAGGAGTCACTAACCTGATCAATATTGGTTATGGCTTTTTTGTGGTTAAACTTTCAAATAAGGAAGATTATTTCAATGCCCTTACGGGTGGTCCTTGGATGATTTTTGATCATTACCTAACAGTGAGACCTTGGGAGCCCAGGTTTATTCCTAGTAGAGCAAAGATTGATAAAGTTGCTGTCTGGGTAAGACTTCCTAGAGTCTCCTTGGAATATTATGATCAAGAAGCTCTCATAATCATTGGGAATAGGATTGGAGAGACACTAAAAGTGGATGTGAATACTTCTTGTCAGTTGAGAGGTCATTATGCAAGGATTTGTGTGCTGGTGGATTTAAGCAAGCAATTAATGTCTGGGTTCTCATTAGATAGAGAAGATTATTACTTGGAGTATGAAGGGCTACACTCTTTATGCACTAGCTGCGGGGTCTATGGTAACCATTGTGAAAGATGTCCGACTAAAATTTGAGAAGCTGAGATGAACCAAGTTAATGGTAATAGCATGCCTAGAGAGGGACAGAAACAAGAGATGACGATGGAGGGGGATAGTGTGGAGAAGGAGGTTTGGAAGGTTGTCCAGAAACCAAGAAGACAACGGCGAGGTAAGGAGAAACAGGGGGAGTTGCTCCAGCAACAAGGAACCGGGACTCGTTTTGACGCTTTGGCTGATGTGGAAGATAGTATTAATTTAACAAAAATTTTTGAGGAGAACGTTTTGCCTGCGGATATGGAAGAACAAGAGGTTTCTTTTGCGAGGCCGACCACTATCAATGTACGACGTCTGAAAAGTAAAAAACCCGCGTAGCAGAAGAGGCAAGGCAAGGATAACGGTGTGGCAGAGATTGTGGTCCCAGCAGGAACTAACGAGATGGTCATACAGAAGGATTATATGGGGAAAAGAGAGAAGAGAACCCGAGAGATGTTTCATAACCACGTGAGAAATGACGAGATTTTAATGCTTACACTAGAGGAGTCAAAGGACGGGAGTAAATCACAAGAGAGGAATCGGGAGGAAGGGGCCCCAAGGTTCTCAGAGGAAATTGATGAGGACGAGCAAATGGAATTCCTTTCTCATCCAGCTGGCCTGCCACATGACCCAGGGAATGGGGGGGTTGTGGAGGAAAACAATAGTGTTGGAAATCTTGGGCTGCCAATGCAAAGCCCAATGGAGGTTATGGGTCAATCGAGTGAACAGGGTGATAGAGTAGTGGTGCCTGAAACTCAGTCTCCCGTCGTGTGCTAATTGGGCCTTGAGTTTTTCCCCCTTTTTTCCTCTTTGTCTTTATGGATTATCTCTCTTTCTAGAATACAAGAGGGGCCTGCGGAAAAGGCCTCCTTAAAAATCTGAAGGCTGCGTTTGGTGGGCTCAAGCCCAGTATTTTGATTCTGGCAGAAACAAGGTGTGATAACCTTTCCCGCCTGCAATGCCTCTCAACGTTGGGTTTCGATAAATCTATTATGGTTCCAAGCGTTGGTCGGTCTGGAGGGATTGTTGCAGCTTGGAGAAGTGAGCGCGTGCTAGTGGATGTTCTCTACCAAGACCGACAGTTCATCCATATGCGATGTGCCTTCCCTGGGTACCCTCTGTTTCTTTGCACAGCAGTATATGCGGTACCACATAGCAACTTACGCACCGAACTTTGGAATAAGCTGGAAACACTTTCAGCCACGGTTGTTGAACCTTGGTTAACTTGCGGTGATTTTAATGATATCTCCTCAGCTCTAGAAAGAATTGGGGGTTCTCGGTCGAATGAGAATCGCATCAAATGGTTCAATGAAAGAATTCAGAGGTGTCGTCTATCGGATTTGGGATTCACAGGACCAAAATTTACGTGGCGGGGTCCTAAAATCACAGGCTATGCAAGACTTTTTGAAAGACTAGACAGGGCCTTCGGTAACACCTTGTTTATGAACTGCTTTCCTGGATGGCAAATTAAGGTACGTCCGTGAATCTCTTTCTCAGACCATAACCCGTTAGCTATTATGGTGTTTGAAGAAGATTCACGAAGTAAAGGAGAAAAGCCTTTCCGTTTTGAGGCAATGTGGATGGAACATGAAAATTTTTCAGACCTCTTAAACTCTGCTTGGGTGGGGAATGAGAATTTAAATCATGCACTGACTGATTTCAAAGAATCTCTATTAGTATGGAATAAGGATGTTTTTGGTATGGTTGAAAAGCAGAAAAGAGTAATTCTGTCAAGATTGAAAGGAATTCAGAGCTCAAGCGCTTATCCTTATTCTAGTTTTCTATGTAACCTTGAATTGGATTTACAAAAGCAATTGGAGGAAATCCTGAATCGAGAGGAGATGAAATGGTTTCAAAAAGCCAGAACTCGATGGATCACTAAAGGTGATAGGAACATTCGGTACTATCACCTTAAGACATGTGTGAGAAGAAAGAGGAACAGAGTTGCTGCTTTGAAGAATGATGATAACGTGTGGATTGAAGACGAATCCGAGCTAAGAAATATGGTTCTTCACTATTTCAAAAATCTTTATTCTGATGATACGGTGGGTGGAAATAATCTCTGTACTGTTACAAATTTTCCCATATTTGATGAGATGACAAGAAATAATCTCAATGATGCCCCTTCGGATGAGGAGGTTAAGGAGGCTATTTTTTCTATGGGACCTTTCAAAGCCCCTGGTATTGACGATTTTTCCCCTATTTTCTACCAGAAGAATTGGAAGGTAATTGGGAATGCTGTTTGCAGTTTTGTGCGAGATATTTTTCTGGGGAAATCTGGAATTGGAGAAGCAAACAAAACTCTGATCTCCCTGATTCCAAAGAGGGATAACCCAGAGCGTGTGTTCCACTTTCGGCCAATTGCTTTATGTACTGTACATTATAAATGTATCACCAAGATCATCATGAGACGTCTAAAAGAAGTTATGAATGATATTATATCTCCCTTCCAAGCTAGTTTCATTAAAGGAAGGCACATTCAAGATAACATAATCATTGCTCAAGAGATCATCCACATTATGAACAAATCTAGAGGGAGGAAAGGTCTCTTGGCCATGCAAATAGATCTTGAGAAAGCCTATGACAGGATTAAATGGTCTTTTCTGAGGCAAGTCTTAATTGATGCTGGGTTTGAGGAGGATTTTATCAACTTAGTTATGACCTATGTCACGACAGTGAAATATAATGTTCTCTGGAATGGTGAATTGTCGGATGACTTTCTACCGCAACGAGGGCTCAGACAGGGAGATCCAATTTCACCACTTTTGTTTGTTTTATGCATTGATAGATTATCTCATTTAATATGTGATGCGGTTAATGAGCAGAAGTGGAAGCCAATTCGGGTTACCAGAAATGGACCTTGTGTTTCTCATCTAATGTTTGCAGATGACCTATTATTTTTTGGATCTGCTTCGGAGGAGCAAGCTCTTTGTATGATGAGTTGCCTTGATACGTTCTGTGAAGCATCTGGAGAGCTGGTAAGCAAAAGTAAGTCGTCGATCTTCTTCTCTCCTAGAGTTGAAGCCAGGACAAAAGCAAGAATCAAGGAGATTACACAAATGTGGATTAGTAGTGATATTGGTAAATACCTTGGTTTCCCACTCTCTAGAGGAAGGAAACCTACGGAATCTTTCCAGTACATTGTTGACAGAATTAGTTCAAAGTTATCGACTTGGAAGGCAGAGAGTTTATCAATGGCAAGTAGAATTACACTCGCCAAATCTATCTTGAGTACTGTTCCCCTTTACCCTATGCAAGTGGCAAAAATCCCAACAAAAATTTGTTCTGAGATAGAAAGATTGCAAAGAGATTTTATTTGGGGACATGACCGAGAGAAGAGGGGTTTTCACCCTATAGGGTGGAATCAAATCACACTACCCAAATCCCATGGTGGTTTGGGGTTTAAAAAACTTACGTCCATCAACAAGGCTTGTGGTGCTAAACTGGCCTGGAAGTTGCTAATCGGAGAATCTGGGCTTTGGGCAGATGTTTTAAGTCATCGTTACCTCTTATCTAATGAGGAGAATCTCTTTCAATACCAGCAAGGGGATTCTAATTTGTGGCGTTTCATTTGTAATTGCAGCGATCTTGCAGAAAAAGGAATTCAATGGCAGGTAAGAGATGGGAAATCAGTGAAATTCTTCACTGATTGCTGGCTTTTTCCTGACAAGCCTATTCGCACTATGTGTAAAAGGCCTATTTCTAGTGAAGAAGAAGGTAGTGCTGTTGCCGACTGGACACTCTTTCATTGCTGGGATCTGCAAAAATTAAGTGCCATAGTAAATGAGGAAGTAATTCAAAGACCGATCAGTATTCTTCCCCCTATGGAGGAAATGGGTAGTGATTTCATTTATTGGAAGGCCTCTTCAAATGGGATCTTCTCTATTAAAAGTGCTTATTTCATGCTGGAGCAAAATCCGGAAGAATTTTTTCACCCAACCTATAAGTTGATCTGGAGATGGCGGGGAGCGGAGCGAATAAGAGTTTTTCTATGGAAAGCCTTCAACAACAAACTCCCAACAAATAGTTGGAGAAGCTGCTGGGCCTTAACTTCACCAAAATGTTCTTTGTGCCTCACTGAAAATGAGGACACCTTGCATATCTTAAGAGACTGTACTTATGCAAGGCAAATTTGGTTGGCGTTAATTGATCACAGGTATGCTGATTCTTTTTTCTCGCTAACTCTGAGAGACTGGTTTTCATATAATCTGAAACAACAGGGAGCGAACACGCCTTTTGGAAACTGGGACCTCATATGGGGAGTGACAGTTTGGAAATTATGGAACTGGCGTAACAAGGCAGAGTTTGAAAATGGTGTTGAGAGGCCTAGAAATCCCGTTATGATCCTTACCCAAAGTTGGAGAAATTACATTTTTAAAGCTGAATGGGATGGGATAGATAAAAATTCGCAATTTATTAATGCTGGTTGGAATCCTCCTCCTAATGGGTGGGTTAAGCTAAATGTTGATGGAGCTGTGGAACTTAAATCCACTAAGGCAGGGTGTGGTGGTGTTTTAAGAAATGCTGAAGGCAATTGGATTGCAGGATTTTCTTATAAAATTGGAAGGTGCAGTGCTTATGAAGCAGAAGAGTGGGCTTTATTCAGGGGGTTGAGAATGGCTTGGGAATATGGTTTCAGGAAGGTTATGATTGAATCTGATGCAAAAGACTTGGTGGGAAAAATAATGCAAGAAGACTCCATCTAGAACTGTAGTTTGATGTTTATTCAGATCAGGAATTTGCTTCGGTTGTCTTGGGAAGCAAAGCTGACTCATGTGCCAAGAGCTTGCAATAGAGTGGCAGATATTTTAGCTAAGCAAGGAATTGAAATGACGTCCTTCTTTGAGTTCTGTCCAGTGAACCTCAAGGATACTGTGGAGAAAGAGAGCTTGGGATGTATTCCCCATTTGATTTAGTTTATTGTATTTGGGCTTGACCCTCTTTTGTATAAAAACAAAAAAACAAAAAGAGCACACGTGCTACCATCAAGAATTGGTCCAAGTAGTAAGCGGTTTGGTACCGCTTAAGCGAGGTCTCGAGTTCAAGCCTCAACGTATACAAAAATCCCAATTGGGAGACTCAACTACCACAGCCAGGTGCGTGACGTGGGTCGGATCCAGATGTAGTCGAAGCAAAGCTCCGGTGAACTGGGAACTGGGTGGGCAACCAAAAAAAAAAGGTGCCAGTATTTACTATCAGGCAATGTCACAAATAAGATGGCCTCCGATAAAAAAAATACATTTGCTTAATAAAATATTACTTCTGATCCTAATTATAAGATGTCATTTACACACTACAAACAAGGTCTTATAATTATAACCAGAGGTAGTATAACAAAGAAAAAAAAGAAGAACATACATGTTGTGCAACATGATTAGCAAGGAGAGTTGAGTTTGATAACAGTTTACATATAATTTCCTCTAATTACATGTACACTAAAAATAATATTAAGCCATCTTTTTTTAATTCAAGACTTAATTTTTGATTCTCATTTTATTTCTTATGTACACTTTTATTTTTGATTTTTTTTGGAAAGTAATTAACAGCAGTAAAATTGCACCCTAAAAAGATTAAGGTTAAAATTACACGTCTACCCTCTACTTATAATGTATTAGATTAATTTTTCCGTAAAACCGAAACTACCCCTGTGCCTGTACTGTTTAGTTAACAAAACTAAACATTCTGCCTTCGGCGTACGGGTACGACGAAGCGAACCATGTCAGCGACATCTCCCCCGTACAGGGCAATCTTCGCCTTTCTCCTTGCGACAGCCGTTATTTTTCTGGTATCATCGGACTCCGGTGAACTTCTCAAGTTCAGGGAAGCTCCGGCATTTCGAAACGGCTGGGAATGTTTCGAAACGTCATGGTCGACTTCCGACAAACGAGTTCACAACCCTTCCATCATCCATATAGCCATGACTCTCGATACCGCTTACCTCCGCGGCTCCGTGGCCGCCGTCTTCTCCGTTCTTCGACACGCGTCTTGCCCAGAGAATGTGGTTTTCCACTTTATCAGCGCGTCGCACATCCAGTCCGAGCTCTACAGTATAATCTCCGCCACCTTTCCGTATCTGGACTTCTACTTATACCGCTTTGACTCCAGCGTCGTCAGGGGAAAGATCTCGAATTCCGTTCGCCGAGCGCTCGACCAGCCTCTCAATTACGCAAGGATGTACCTGGCCGATCTCTTGCCGGCCGGCGTCCGCCGCATTATCTACTTCGATTCCGATCTGATCCTGGTGGACGACGTGGCGAAGCTCTGGAATATCAATTTGGGAGCGCACGTTTTGGGCGCGCCCGAGTATTGTCATGCCAATTTCACCAACTACTTCACGCCCAAGTTCTGGTCAACCCCAGTCTATGCGGCGGCGTTTCGTGCCCGGAAACCCTGCTATTTCAACACGGGGGTGATGGTAATAGATCTGTGGAAATGGAGGGAGGGTAGGTATACGAAGAGGCTAGAGACGTGGATGAGGATTCAGAAAAGTCACCGAATCTACGACCTCGGTTCTCTGCCGCCGTTCTTGCTGGTGTTCGCCGGAAACGTTGAGAGGGTGGATCATAGGTGGAATCAGCATGGGCTGGGCGGTGACAATCTCAAAGGTTTATGCAGAGATCTTCATCCGGGACCTGTGAGCCTGCTTCACTGGAGTGGGAAGGGGAAGCCATGGCTGAGACTCGACGCGAAAAGGCCATGCCCTTTGGATAGCTTGTGGATCCCATATGACCTGTTTCACCACTCTTCGTTGTTCTCTGATGGCTAGAGGTTCATCGTCGGCTATAGAAAACAGGGAGGGCAAAGAGAAGAAACCTGACAGAACTGGCAAGGTTATATTGACTTACAACCACGTCAAATGGGAGAATGTGATGATTTTGGAAGATGCGATGATTGTTTTTGGTTGCATGGGGTGTATAGTGATGGATGACAAGAGGAGAACGCGGTGTTCTGGTAAAGATATTATATTTTTCTCAAGGTCTAGGTGAAGCAGAAGTGCTGAAATTTAGCAAGTATATGTGTTCTTGTTCAGGAATTTAAAGTTCTTCTTCAATGTGAGATCCTAGAGGATTTTAAATGGGGTAGAGAAATTGAGCTTAGGTGAAGCACATGCGGGTGATGTTTGATTAATTTAGAATATTTTTTAAGTCCTGGAAGGTGATGCAATTTTTAGGATTTTGTTAGCTCAGATCTTTATTTATGATTTTTTTTGGGATCTGATGTATCAATAAGATATATATTTTTTCATTGCAAATCAACTTCGGAATTTTCTTTTGGGGCCAAACAATCAATGACGGAAGGTGAATATTAGTTTTGCTGTGGCTGTTAGAAGTGTGAACTTCTATATAGTCTTGTCGGAGGAATGATATTTCATATTTCTACATTTCTATGCCATATATAAATCATTATCATTATTATAACCAAGCTGTTTGTGTTAAAAAACATCTTTTTCTTGTACTGAATCTACTATGTTATGGTTCAGTTTGATTTGGTTTGTCAAGGTCGAACTAAAACTATATTCACTGATTCTCAATATTTAAAAAGAGCACTGAGTCCTGATAAATTATTAGATTGAAATGGAAATTAAAGCTTGACAAGTTGGTTCCAAACCAAACCTAACCCATTGTTGTTGATACTAAGAATTCCATGAATGTTTATCGGTTTTTCTGGTAAAAAAAAAGAATGTTTATGGTTTTGACAGGATGATTTTATTCAGGGGAAGGAGTTGAGAAAGGAATGCTTTTGAGTACGTTTAGAAAGATAAATTTCCCCGAACTCCTCTTTGATGGTACAAGATATTTTGTGTGGAGCTGTCGGAAAAAGTTATTTGATGTTTTTCAAGCGGTTATATAGGGTACCATAGTTCATCTATCTTATCTAGATTAATGTGATTCAAAATGGGGTCATGTTACTTACTACCCAGTGTGCCTATATTTACCCCTTTTGTTCAAGGAACTGAAACACAATTGAGTTCTGCAAAGTTCTCTTCCACATACGGATTTTTTCCTCTCCCTTCCAAGTAAGTCACTGGAGTCATTACTTCCCTTCTTGTTTGAAGATTCTTTATCTCTCCCCTCCTCCCTCCCACAATAATTCTTGTTTGAAGATTCTTTTTCTACTTCACAAATTAAAAACATCAGTTAACGTGATGAAAACTATTTTTCTTGTCAGTTTCTTAATTTTAAATGCTTAGGTTTTTGTCTGTTTAGATTGTTCGAGTCTTATAATCTATAAAAGTATTTTATGGATTCCTTCTTCTTCTTTTTGGTTTTTTTAAGGGAACCCGTTTGGCCGTTTGTTGATATGACATGATATAGGCACACTTCTATTGAAGATAAAAAAACCAAGTTAATTATGAAACGAAAGTGTAAACATGTGAGACAGGACTCACTTCTAACGTACTAACATATTTCTACATATTTGATTGATCTTCCGGCTACCTACCTTTTGTGAGTTGCTTGGTTACTGAGTGATGATGAATGGATTTTTGTTAGTGCGTCCTGGAAGGAAAGTCTTGAATAAGGCAACTGAATATAATTCAAAATAGCTGTGCCACCATTGCCTTGACCTACTAGTTGTTTCTATGTTTAGAAGTAACCTTGTTGTACAGACAACATCCGTTCTTGTTCGCATCATCTGACCCGTGTGAACCCGAATCCTTATTTCAAACTGTCTGCAGAATTCACCGAAGAAAGCTGATGCCAGGGAATTTGAAGGGCGACTTTGAATAGTCTCCATTTGCCCATTTGAAAAGAGAATATCTCAAGAGATTATGATTATGCTAATTCGATTTTCAGTCTATCTTTTTGAAGATCGAGGCGTTCTGATGGGCATGCCACCCTAGCACATCTGATGCTAGCTGAGTGAAGGCTTTCTATCTGATGCTGGTAGTCTCTCTAGTCAGCCTGAGTGCAACATGATAAGTTGTTCATTTTGTTAGTATTTACTACGTTTTCTTTCCTCTGGAGTGTCTGACTTGGCCCACTGCTAACAGGGAAGAAAGAAAAACTGGATATGTCGTCTTCTGCAACAGAAAGACAGAGAGAGGATTTTTGTTGGGTGACAAATAGTCCATATTCACTTTTTAAACAGTGACTTTCCACCGGCATGTTGATATTCTGCTAAATAACTGTTGTGACATGTATGAAAAGATGATTAATCTCAATGTTAAGAGATTAGCCTATTAAATGGGGGAGCCAATTGTTGTGGTTCTATCTCAAGAGTTATCCAATGTCAAATTAAAACCTTCTTCAAACTGGAAATAATGATTCAGGGTGAGGTGCAGGAGTTGAGTAAAGAATTGGGAAGAGAAAATTGAACAGGTCCAACAACGATGAGGCGTCTCCAATCTGCAATGTGCTTGACGGATGATAGGTTTCAGGATATTAATATAATTAATAATACATAAGATAATATAATTAATAAATAATTAATATGTATATATATTTATAAAATATAAGATTAAATATGTTTATAAAAAATATGTTTATAAAAAAAATAACAAGATACATATTCTATAGGCTCTCACACTCTCTTTTTTTTCTCCAAAAGCAAAAAAATTTTGATTTTTGGTGATTTTATTTCCCAAACCATGATTTTGGGGTGTCACCCAAACACAGCCTTAACTATTGGACTGTGAGTTGCCCACTGGAGTTTAAGAGCCAAACTGCTTATAACGGATCATGATTCAGTACTCGATGCCCAAGCCAAGCCAGGCATTTTATTATATTTGAGCTATTTGTTTCCTTTGAATCTCAACCGTCCGTGTCAAACATTGGGGGATCCAAAGGGGCCAACAGGCATTTAACCTCTGATTTTATGAAACATATATTATTTGCTTTGTTAAAAGACGATAATATAAACTTTAGCCTCCTAGTTTCCCTTATTTTAAAAAGCCAAAATTTTATATATATATATATATATATCGCTTATTTTTTAAGGAGCCCGATAACAGTAAAAGGAAAAAAAAAAAAAAGGAACAAAGTGAAGCCTAAAATAAAAATAGCAAAGGGTCCAAAACCAACAAAGACCTAGAAACTAGTTGATCTCCGCCCATCAGCTTTTAACTTCCTTTTGAGTTGTATCTATTTTTCCCTGATTTTTTATTCCACAAATATCTTAATGTCAATTCTGAAAGTAATTAATTTATAGAAAGCATTAAGTTTAAAACTAAATCTTCTTTTATTTTATAATGTCAAAAATGTGATAAAGTAATTTTTTTTTTCATTTTTCCCCTATAGTTGTGAACTATTTAGATCAAATTTTAATAGTTTGAATTATTTATCTTTTTTTTTAATCTAAAGTTATAATAATATTTGTTTTTATAAAATGTCAAGCCTGCACTTTTAAAATTTTGATCCAATAGTTGTGAAGGGAAAAGGAGGATAGTGAAGAGAAAGAGGATGAGAAGGGTGGTGGAGATGATCCAAGTTGGAAAAGTTGAAGGATGGAGACCGAAGGTTTCCTTCACAAAGGCTTTCACGTGGATTCTCTAAGCCCAATGGGCTGAGTAGTCGCTCTTGGCCCACCATAGAGTCCAATTCTGTGGATTTAGGCCGACATTTCGTGGATCTTACTGATGTGTCAGTCCCAGCTGGAAATTTGTTCTGCACGGGAAGAATGTAGGTATTTTCAATATGTTTAAGGAAACCTACAATATTGAGTTTAGTAGAAGAGACTAATTAAAATGTATAGAATCAAGTTTTGAATCCCTGCTAAGACAACGCCTCAAACATGATTGTCTCTAACAGGAAGATACCTGTGCTTAGCAACAAAAAAAAGAGGCTTAGAAGTGTAAAAAAATTAAATATTGGATAGATGGCTTAAGATGACATCTCCTACCATCCATTCACCCCAGCCTTTGTTTGTTTCAATGAGAACGTGATAGGAGAGGAAAAAAAATTATGAGTTTGATTTTAAAAAATCAGACAAAGAAGACTATAAAATTTTAATAGAAGAAAAACACAAGAGAAGAAGTAGGAAATAGATTAGAAACTTTTAATCTTGTTCTTTAAAGCAGAACTTATTAAAATTTTCTCCTTCCTTCTCTACTCTCAAAATGAACATACCATTGAAAAAACTTGGGAAACAATAAAAGAGCAGTTGAATACCTGAAAACCAATCAATTTTCAAGGCAAAACGTAAGAAATATTATGAGGTCAGCTATTTGAAGCATCATTTATTGTAGGGTTAATAGAATTTTTAGTTTTTTAAGTTTGTTTTCGTTTTAATTTTAGTCTCTCAAATTTCAAACTATAGGTTTTGATTATTTAAATTTCTTTTTGTCTAAAATATTAGTTCTTATAATTTAGTAAAAACTTGGAATATTTTGTCTCATAAAGACCAAAACATATGGTTTGAAACTTAAGGGACTAAAAACAAAATGAGAGAAAAATTGAGGGACTAAAGATTATATAAACCCTTTATTATACTCCTCCGGTCCTAAATATAAAACCCATTTTGTAGTATAATTTATACTACAAAATTGTTCTTATATTTATGATCGGAGGAGTAATAAGATAGTATATCTGTTGCCCATTTGCCTATTCTAGCCAATCATCTCTTCTTTTAAAAAAACTCTTCTAGCAATCTGCTGTTACCAAAAAAAAAAAGAAAAGTGGTTGATTTAACTTTACAATGCCAGCGGACACTGCTTTTTCATCTCTGAACCAAAAAAATCGGACTGGCTTTCCTTTATTTCACCGAGTTAAAAACTTGTCAACCTTCCTCTTACTGATTGCTGTTATACCATCAGTCTTGTTCATGTTTTGTAAAAATCTTATTTCATTTTTGTGGCCTGATCAATCAGAAAAGTACAGCTATATGGTTACTTATTACGTAGCCCCTTTGGCCCCTTTTAATCAATTAACTAATTGCTAATAGAGTCATTAAATGGGTCCGTACGGCATGAAGTAATTGATAATAGAGTCATTGCCAGCTATGCTATTACTAATATAATCTTGCAGGTTACGCAGCATAGTAGAATTTGCCAATGGAAGCTTAACGTGCTAATACTGTATTCCTTCGTACGACATCCCCTTTCAAATTGACTTCATTCCTTTAAATGGTGTATTATGGAAAGAATTAAAGATGTACTTCCAAGATTGTTTCGAGGAAAAAAGATCTGAATTCAATAAAAGTCCAAGCAGATCTCTGAACGAAATATTAATATTCTTCCGGTCTATAATCTAAGACCCATTTAACTAATTTGATTAGATTAAAAAAGTTAAGTAAGTTAATTAATTATAAGGAATATGACATGTTTTTTTCTCTCTAAAACATCGTAATCATCTTTTTTGATATCCTCCTCTCTTTCCTATTTAATTATGGTTGATAGAGTATTAATAAGGATAATTTAGAAAAAACTGATAAATATGAAAAATAGATCTTATATTTAAACCAAAATTAACTCAACAATTAGGTTCTATAGTAAGAATTGAAAGAGTATAATTGATTATAACATGAAATATGTCTAGTTAAGGAAGAATGTATGTGAAAATTTATTTAGCTGTAAATGGCAAGTTGTAGTGCTAGCGGTGGTACTATTTGGTATGTTTGAATGAGGTCTAAGACTCGAGCTTAGCGTTAATATTATTGTATGAATACGTGTGTTTGAGTGTTTGATTGTATAAAATTAAAAAAAAAATGTATAGTTAAATAACAAGAGATTTGTGTTAAGAAAGAATGATACTTAAGTTTCAAAAGATTTATTTAATAACAATTAGCTCCAAAAAATTTGATAGAAGATGACTTGCAAGTACTTGCAAATACGAGAGTCTCAAATGCAAATAATTGAGAGAGACAAGTCTTAAATGCCCAATTTGTAATGATACTCATATTTACAATTAAGGAGAATTGCAAACACATGAGAAAAAATAATTATCTTCTCAGTCCTGTTTATATGTCAAACTTCCATTTACAAGTGGTTAGAACCTGCAACTAATGACTTCTGTAATTTTGTAATTTAGCATATGCATGTAATTCTCCCATCACTTTCAACAGAATTGGTTGGAATTTAATGATTATTTTCTCTGATCCTAAATACATAAGTTTGTTGTGGATTTATTTTGATCTTAAATATGAAATCTTAATTCATTTTGTCTCCTAAATTTACAATTTTTTTTCAAACTATCTATACAAATTATACATATTAAATGGAGGTTTTCATATGGAATAGTTTCCATTGTAAATATTTTAAGAAAATCTACGCACATTTTTTCTTTACAAATAACTAATTTAATTAATTTTTTTAATATTTGTAAATTAGTTATCTCAACTCTGATATTTAAGACGAGAAGGAGTATTAAATTGACGTTTTTGGTACCTAAGTGATCATCTCCTTGTGGGTGAATTACTTGAACTAACAGAGTTGAGAGTAATTTCACATCTTAGAATAATGGGAGCATTCTGTCAAGAATAATAACCATTGCGATTAAGGTACACCAGAAAACTGGAACTGCCAAATCAAATGAAACCAACCCACTGATTCTTCCACATGCAAAATCTTGTTTTGCTCAAAATCAAAGACAAGTGGCTCTACATGTTATGCAAGAGCTGTCCTTAAATGGGGCATTTGGGATGAGACTAAAGCAAACATGTGGCGAGGTTGTTCCTTAACAAACAAGCATAAAGAACACGCATGGAGATCAAGAGAAATATTATTAAAGATTATAAAAGAAATGAGGCTCTTAGAGTCCAAGATAAACAACCAAATAATATTAAATGAATATCTGTTGATTGTCTCGCAGGCAATGCCATTGTGAATCACGAGAACTTCACGTGCAACCCTGACCTTCTTGTTTTAGTACAACCGACATCGTTACCTTTTTTTTAATGTTTCATTAAACTGCTCGTGCGTTGGAGTTGAACCACTTTGATCATTTAGTTAGTGTTCTAATTTAATCATGCACACCTCAACTAATTCTTCTTTTCTAAATGGTCAAATATGTATATGTCCCACACATATTGTAATATCTTGTCATTTCAATATCTATGTTAATGTTCTTACGGGAGTTAAACTCTGTCGCGTCCCATTTTTTCAACCTTTTGTTTGTACTTCTTTACAAAACAGTATGAACTGGAAAAAGATCAAAGAAGAAAACACACTCCTAACTGACAAAAGCTCTTAATTCCATGGACAGCATATAAAAACTATATTAGAAGGAGCCGTTGAATAAAGGTTGGCATTTCAAGTGACTTGGGGTGAGCACGAGACTGAGCAAGTAGATGCCCTGCTTTGGTTTTCGTTAAGTATGATTAAACTATTGATGATTTAATTAATCACTTATTAGCTGTGTTTTGGGTCTAGCATATAAAAATAGTCTCTCTCTCTCTCTCTCTCTCTCTTATTTTAATGCTGTAAGCTATGGAATCTTAGTCATAAGCTTGAAACTTACGTCCTTGGCTGCTTTTCTTGACCCCCTTTATGATGCTGCAGAGGGGGAAAAAATTAACCTTTTCTCTCTTTTGATCCATTACATTGGCAAAATTGCTTTCAGGCGCATGCAAAGTTGCAACAGATTACTTTACTTACTTTTCTCATTCAATGAAGTAAAGTTACTGTGAATTTGGAGTGTAATGGAGAACAAACTTGTGATTGTCATCCGATGATGGATTGATATTTTAAAACTTCAATCCTATTTTGTGTGGTATATGTGGGTGTATGTGTGTCTAATACTTATTATTAAACATCATACAGTGTTTTAAAATAATTTTTGTTCTATTATAATGTTTGTATCATGTTATGTTTCGCACCATATTTTTTAAAAAACTTGTGCTTCAATACAGTTCTGTCTTCTCCAAAAACTGTCAGAAGCATGTCTTATATTCTGTTGATTTAGACCGCCTCCATTATGCAGCTTTTGTTTACTCAGTAACAGAAGCTCTAATAAAACACATAGCCCTATATCAAGTTTCATTATTGTGGGGTTAGGCTCACCAAAATTCTGCTTCTTGTTCCTTGCGTGCAATAATTTCTGGACACAAACCTTTGGATAGACACAAATTTAACCTAAGAAATACTGACTCTGATGTTGATGGCTGTGTGTGGTGTCCGTGGGGTCCCTAAGTATATGTTTGTTTTCTATTTAGAGATAAGTTGAATCCACTAATGACCTTTTCAAATACATATTAATGGTTGTTGTGTACGCATTATTATGTAGGATTCAACTAAACCAACACCCTATCCACCGGTCATTTCCCTGATTATGTGGATCCAACAAAAAGATGAACAGAAGCAACAAAATTGAGGCACTGAGGAAAGAAAAAGAGAAGGCATTTGTCCTCATTCACACATTCACCTATAATGCATAAATCAGGGGCAGCTCCTATGAAATGCTGATTTTTTTTTTTTTTAAAAAGCTAGTGTATGATATATGTCAGGTATAATATAATCATTTTAGTTGGAATAATATTTAGACAGATGATATGTTGTAAACTTTTATGCATAATCACTCATAAAATTCTAATGTTAAAATCATGGCATGGATCTTGCACTTTATTTATTTTTCTTTTTAATCAAACTACCCGCTATTTAGAAGTCACCTTAGACTCCAACTAATCCTAGTTGAACTTGAGACTACTGGTTAAGTTAACACAACTTTTTGCTAGTTTTGCGACACGCTTGTTTGGTAAATTTGATTTATTTCAATCTGAATCATATTCCATGAGGATGTCATTGTTGAGTCAGCTTGTAAACTAAGAAAGAAAATGCCACCATATTTTTGAAACGGGAGGCCCCATTGTGCTGGTGGTTAGTGGCTACATGTAGGATAGTAGAGAGTGACATGACAATGGAAGAAAGTGAGGCTTGTTTAATCAATTCCCCCTTCATTGGGGTTATGGATTCCCCAAGTGATGAAGCTGCTGTGGGTCCCATTTGGTCTTATGTCTCTTAATGGATTTTGAGCCAATGCACACCCTTTCATGGCCCATCTCTGCCTTCTTTAATAGACCAACCCTTCGTTAGGACCACATCACCTCTTTACCATCCACTTGTATATATATAACACCCCATCTCACATAAAATTCTCAAACCAATTCACACAAAGTTGAGAACTTTGAGCTCACTAGAAGAAAAGGAAAAAAACCCTTTTTCTGTTTTTCTGAGAAGAAGAAGAAAGAGTAGCAGGTGAAGATCATGAAGATGGCAAGTGCTAGCTCAAAGAGAAGGCTATCAAACAGAGGACTTGGAGGAGCCCTCAGAGAGCAGAGGGCTCGTCTGTACATTATAAGAAGGTGTGTAGTCATGCTTCTCTGTTGGCATGACTAGAAGTTGAAGCCTAAGTTAAGAATGCTTTCCAGGGATGCGAAAGCTTTGTCTAGCTATTTATTTTGGTTTTTTTTCCTCTGATTCATGATGGAGTGTATATAGAAAAAAGGCAAGATATTATGTGAAGGGGAACAATTTTGTAAGGTTTTTCTGGCCTTCTGGGTCTAGCTTTATGTACATCGGAATAGCATGAATACCAAAGTCCTTTTTTAACTTTTCATTCTGTTCTTTGGTTTACTTCTGTTCTGATTTATCCTTTAATTTCCTCGTTTACACTTGAATCACTGAATAGCTTCCAAGGTAATAGTTATCTATGAGCCAAGTCAGTGATGGTTATCTTGAAGGGTGGTTCAGAAAGATAATCCCTTGAACATTTCTGAACTAAATATTCTGAAGTTCTTCAGATTTAGAAAAGATTTTCATGGAAGAAAGCTTTTTATGTGGTTATGGTGCTATGTCAAGTTCATACCTTCCACTGAGGGAAAAAAATGGAGGGTGGTGAGTTCAGTTGGAGTTCATTGAAGATTGAAGGGAGAGAAGAACACCAAACCCAATTAGTTCTTTTAACCTCTTTGCTGTTTGTCTTTTTCCAGGCTCACTAACCTAGTAACCTGCATTAGTTAAGCTGTTTGTACATTTTACCTTGCTCAGGAATTTAGTTAGTAGCAGATTTGGTCTTCACCATAAGCTCAAGAAAGCAGTAACTTTTAGCGTTTCGAGTTGAAATGCTGGTATCAAGATGCAGAAGCAGAGAATTAAGTTCAGTTTTGTACCGCTAAACCTTTCCTTAGTGTTGATTTGGTAGATGTTAAAACTCAAGAAAAGTGGCTTCTGAAAGAGCTTAGAGAGGGGGTGGGTGGAAGAGGAATTTCTAAAATAAAATGTTAAAGGAAGGCTAAGTTAATGGGCTTCAATAATTGGGTCATCATGTAGGTCCCTTAATCATTTGAAGTGAAGATTTGTTGAGGATTGCACAATTGGAACTTCCAAATTGTTTTATTAACATTGAATAATGTTCTTCACACACCCCTTTAAATTCCTAAAAAGACATGGTTTTATGTTATTTAATGAGTCATCTACGCAAGTTATCAGCAGATGGATGAGAAGCTTTGTGAATCCAAGCAGTAATCAGAATCAGACCCGTCATCTTTTAATGAAAACTAACTCTCATCACATTCCAATTTATAAAAGGAAAAAATCATCTTATTACAGACTATTGCATATTATGTACCATGAATTTGACATCATGGTTAAGATTACAAGAAAGCGCAAGATTGTACTAGTATTTTTGATTTCCCCCATAAATGATTCATAGTCACAACAATATTTCTTTAATACGCATAATGAAGTCCGATGATTACAGCAGATGATCAAATCTGTTGACCTACACCAATCATGTGATGTATTTATACAACGCTTCAATTATGTATACAAAACATGCTACAAGGTGCCACAAGCATTCCTTAATTCATATTATTAAAGAGAGATTACAGTACCAGAATCATGGATTAGAATTTGATAACAGCTACAGTTGTCGGTTATTTTATACCAGATTCCTTGTTAAAAATAATAATATCCTTTGTATTTTCATAAAATGCTGATTAGATACTGTAGGAGACACAGGTTGTGGCGAACCATGACAAAGACTAACGGCTGGTGTCCACTGAGAAGGTTGAAACAGATCTTCTTGTCTTCAAATCTCGTTGAGAATTGATCTGCTTGTCTTTCAACCAAACAACATCTCCCTCTTAATTTTCTTTTCTTTTCTTTTTTTGAATTAAAGGAAGTTAGCATATGGTAATCTTCATGTGTTTTTATTACATTGTTTTCTGCTTGAAACAGAGTAATTTTCAGACACGCCCTGGTTGTCCCTTTGGGTCAGGGAAGAAGCAGAGGGCAGAGAGTTCAAAGTGACATTTGTGGTCAAAGGACTCAAAATGTGGGTTGTGGGCCCAGCAAAGAGTTGGGTTCCAGCTGAGTTCCACACGTGCCACGTCAACAGATTAAAGGGCCTTTACCTTCCGAATGTTTCGGTCCAGAAAATAGGGCAATAGGGAGTGAGTAAGCTCCACATAAACAAATGATAGAGCTGTAGCTGCTGTCTTCACATATGTCCAACAATGTCATTCTCGTAATTTTATTTCGTTTTTTTTTCCTGGTAAAAATATTCTTTTGTCAGAAGAAAATGGTGATTAGGAAAGGCACTCCTAGAATTATGAGGCAGGGCACTGCTTGGGACTGAGGATTCACTAGAAGACATAGGCTGCCTCCAAGGGCAAGCTGTTTATGTTTTGGTTGGGTTGAATCCAAATTCTAATGACCTTGTGACCTATGACGCCAAGTTTTCTTTCTCTCTCTCTGTTTTTTTTTTTGTTTTATAGTACACTGCGAGTTCAATTCCGCTCATTTTCAAATTGTTTATCTTGCCCAGTTTTTTTTTTTTTTAAAAGAACAAAGTGTTTATTGACACTGTTGTTAGGCAGTAAGAGATCTCTTTGTTGAGGGTTAGCCCACCAATAAAATAGAAAACCTTGGTATGTTGCAGGGGATTCAAACTCAGTCTCACAGCCAAGGGGGGGAAAATGCAAATTTTATCTGAAACTTGAAACTACTTGTCCAACTTGCATGGTGTGTGTGAGGGAGAGGGGACCAAAGAAAGAGAAAGCTATGGTGAATATATCATTTATATGTATAATTTATAGCAAGGCACATGGATGAAATAACATATATGTAAATGTTTTACTTCGATGATAAAACTTGACAAGGTCTTTATCTTTAGATGAAATGTAAGAGGATTAAAGTAGCTCATTATTGTATCACTATGTGTCCAATGAAACAAAAAAAGGAGAACTTGGAGAAAGTGTCATGTCGGGCAAATAGGATAGAACATGGTTGGCAGAGCCTCCTTGGTTGCAGAAGAGAGAGGCAAGAGACGTCTGGTCAAAATGGCTGCCTTATCCCCTCCCACGTGCACCACCTTATCCTTAACCCCACTCATTGCCCTTTTTTGCCTCCCTTTTCCAATAATTCATTCCCTCTCCAACAATAATTTCCTCTCCAAAAACTCACCCTTTTACCGTTCAATGATTCATATGTTTTTTCCCCCTTCCGAGTTTCATTCAGCGTATGGAACACTACAGCACTCTTCAATTTCAAAGAGTACTGCCAGTTTATCAGCGAGGGTTTTATTTGAGCCAACTAAAAAAAACAATTTGATCTAATTTATTATGATATCAATATGTGAAAAAAATTGTCCCGTACGTAAAACAAATAGTTTTTTTAAAGAATTACAATAAAGCTTCAAGAAAAAAAATAATTATCAAAAATTTTCAATAACAACTTAAGTAGTCTATAATGATAATAAATTTCAAAATAAAAATAATAATTTTTAAGACTTGTTTTGTATTTTTTTTCCTGAGATTTCATTATAATTCTCCTATTTTTTTGGGTGACCCAAACATCCATGTTGTTTCTTTCTCAATGGTTTTGAACTAACATGATTTGGAAACGACATAAAAAAAAAAAAAAAAAGGGTTATGCTTGCCTTTTTAGGTTCCTAACTCCGGTTTTGAATTATCAGCAAAACGCAGTTTGGGCTTTGAAACTATAGTGTTCAACCTCCTAACATGTTTCCCAAATCAGCATTTGTTCTCAGCAATTCTCCATTAATAACAATGACTAAGATGAAATTATTAGCAATTAAAGATGTGGTTGGATTCTTAGATACTGTGACCGATATTCGGTTCAAATTCATGAACAAGACATCACCAGCTTCAATTATAGTATGATTAAAAAGGCATTGATTTTTGTTGTTGTGGGAACACTATTCCCCACAAGCACTTGTGCTACTCGTGAAGAGGTCGCCTGTTGTCTTTCTTCTTCATTATCTCTTTCTCCACCGCCTCGTGCCAACTAGCATGAACTTCTTCATATTCTTAGAAGTTCATGAATCTGTTATCATCATCAGACACAGTAAACATTAACTAACTTGACGGTCGACAGAGCATTTGTGAAACTTAAACATCCTAGAACATAGCTGCATACATCTGCATCTGTCACTTCAAACACAGGATTGTGCAGTTCAGGTCCACATCCAGGATTGAAATAACCTGAAAGATGCCATAATATGCCAAGACACAGTATGCTCTAAAAGCATTCTCATGCTCAGATCAGATAAGTTAAAGGGTGAAGAACACAGAAAAGCCACATGTCATTGTTTGACTGTAAGTTCGGTGACATCCATTACAGCGAGGTAGTAAATCCAGGGAGTACTATTTCAAAATATCCCTGATCAAATAAGGCAACTTATCGACAAAAGGGAAGTCTGGACAAAGTTCCTTAGGTGTTTATTATCAAGTTATCCCATAAAATTATGACATGTGAACATGTTTTTAATGATTCAAAATCATAACAACGACTCCTTAGAAATGATTCCTCCACATGTCATAATTCTATTGAAGGCCGTGATAATCAACACCTAAAAACCGTACCCAAGCTTCTTCCAGCATCAAAAAGTAGTTACAAGACAGGTTAATTTTCTTTTTATCTCGTGTGAAGAATGATATCAGTTCTCTGCCTTGCTGCCACCCCAGGCAATGTAGCTATCTTGTGAACCAAACTCCTATAGGAACATGAAAATGTGTTAAAACAAAAGAAATTCCACCAGTTAAACTGAATTTGATGTAAGGCAAATTTGCTGAGAGAATAAAAATACCAGCTGACTCAGTCGAAACTCAGGAGGCGTATCAAGTTCTATATTTGCGGGATCGATGGCAAGATTTTGGCACTCTTCAAGATCCTTTTTCAGATGCTCTGGTCCTAGCTGAGCATAGACAGAAAGACTGGGTCGGTCCTTGTGTTCTTCACTCTTGTCATCTCTGTTGGGAGATTGGCTGTGAAAGAGGTCCTCACACAAGGACAATGCTTCAACGAGCTGTTGTGAATTCAACAGATGCTGTGACTCACTGTCCCACCATTTAGGTTCTTCAATAACATCAACGTCTTCATTATTATCTGTTCCTTCATTGCTATTTTGATTTTCTTCCTTGAGTATGTCAGTTTTTGGCTCTTCACAACCTGCTTGAGACGTATCTTCTTCACAGTCCATTGAAGGATGCTAAGGAAGAAAGTAGTGCAGAAGACAAAACAGAACTCGTATTAGCTTCTTCTATGAATGCTATATTCAAATGGCATGCTTAAGATTAAATGCTTATGATATTTTCTGACACAACAGTGCAAACTTTGAAGAGATTTAAAAATTAAAATGCGGTATGTGACTTTGATGCAGCAATCAGTGCAGCAAAAGACATTAAAAATCGAATATAACAAAGTCATTTAAGCCACCACCACTTTATTTTCCTTCCATGAAGCTACAGCCGTCATGTGATTTTACTTCCGAAAAAAATGAAAATAAGTAAAGGATAAAGGTCGAATTCCGCATATGGAAATTTTATTGTGATAAGTTAATTAGAAAATGCATATTATCATGTAGTTACTTGTTAGGGGGAAAAAAATAAAATCAAACTAGTTTACTTTAAAAGCTCTCCAGCAAAATATGACAATGGGGATCAGGCTAAACATGAAAATAAACTCTTCTAATAACATATTCACCCACTAACTTCAAAACAATACGCATTATTTGTTATATCCTCTTGCAATAACAAAGGAAAACACAAATTTCAAACGTGTTTAACGGAATTGTAATCGGAAAATTATTTCAACATTGTCTATAGAGAAAATAATATATGATCACAGGATTCACCTGAGGAGTGACATGCGATTCTAGTCCCAAATCAACGTTTGAATGTGGTCTTTTGTTGTTACAAGGTGGATCAGGGGTCACTGATTTGGGAGTGACTGGATCAACTTGCACAGTTGTTGCTTCAATGTTTTCAGTACTTCCAGGAATATCCAGGGTGCTTGCAGGAATATCCAGGTCATCCTTATCCCCTGATTTGACCTGCTGCTGCTGGTAGAAAACCTTAGAAACAACATACTCTCCTTCCCTCTCATCCTCTTGTGTCCCTAGGTGATATTGATGCATAACCCAATTAGTTTTCTCAGCTTTACCTCCTCTAACCATGGTCATATAAAGAACCATAATCTTTTTACAGCCCTTCTGAACCCCGTCCAACATGACAGGTTTAGTTCTTCCAGTCTTGTGCCAGCGGACATCACCAAAATCCTGACCATGTATTTTTCTACGCTTACGATTGCCAGTATTGTAAGCCTTGATTGCTCTATGGAAGAAGTGGGTTGCACTTCCATCTTGATGGACACCTTTTGTTTCAACCACAACAAATCAATTACACCATATACGATAAAAAATTAAAATGAGAACAAACTTTTGCTAGCATGCAACCAACCTGGTAAGTGTTTTGGATGAGTATAACAAATTCCATCATCCACTTCAAGAGTAGTGATAAATTCATCAATGAAAGGATGAGGTCTTGAATTTGCCACACCAGCTTTAGCAAGCAAGTGGCATATTATATCTTGATCCGATGGATCAAATTTCACACCCTTTGGCAATCCAGGCCATTCTTGTGCTACCTAGCATCAGAAAGTTTCAAGTGTCAGAAAGCAGAAAACATAGAAAATCTATAACTTTACATGCAGTGCTCAAGAATGTAGAGAGGTTGAAATTTCAACCTCAAATCCAATAGAAGTATTAACTCCTAACAATAATACATTAATGCTAACCAATTTTTTAGGATAGGGTTCTACGAATTCAGAGATAAGGCAAAGAACGACTGCAGCCAACCAAAATCTTTGCATATATGAAAAATTTAACTTGCTCATGGGTAATTTAGATTTAATGTATCTAACTTAAAACTCTGGAGTCTGGAGGCATGGTTGAGAGTTGAGGTGCTCACGAAGGAAGTTCCTTTAGCAACCAATGGCTTCTGTTGAGCATGGGCCCAAGTTGAAGTATGTTAGACAAAGGAAAAAGCCCAATTCGGATGTGTAACGCTTTTTATGTGATAAGGGTAATTGTGGGTTTTTCCTAGAAGTTAGTTATGGGAAGGGACGAGTATAATTGGGGAAGTTGGGATAGAGAGGGGAGAGGAAAAAAACAGAGAGAGAAAAGTAGGAGAGGCCGTGAGGCTCTAGGGAAATGCTGTGAGCATTTCGGTTTCGTTTTCCTTGCTGTAATTCTCCATTGGAGCCTATCCGTGGAGTTTGGCCATTGAATAATACATTTCAGCATTGAATCTTCATTAGCTTCCTTCTCCAGACATGTAGTGACAACATTAACAAATCATCGTGCTGTGAAGATTTTATGTCCCATGTGATCCAATGACATATTGGCTTTAGTGGAAGCTAACAGCATATGAGCAATTAACATTTTGATTACGTCCTGCCCAACTTTGATCTCCCTTTGCTTACACCACTTTGGCACAAGAGGCTGAAGATATACTTAAATTTAGGGCAAGCCACTAGCTAGCACATGAAATTATGATAGTATTATCTGAAGATAAGAACAATACATTGACTGTTTCCTTTTAATTTATCATTAGAGGAAATGGTTCTGCATCAATTTTCACCATCAATTCAGTTGAGACAAAACCTTTTCTTTACTGCATTTTCAAGTTTCAACTAAGATAAAAGGGCAAACTTTTCTAATAAAATAACAATCATGTAACATTACTATTGAAAAGAATTGTAATAGACCACAATTAACACTTGTGAATGTGAATGAAATTAAAGAAACACAAATATAGCTGTAGGTCGAGAGTAAACATTTTCTTTCTATGAAATAAACCTAACATTAATAATCAAAGATATAAGCAGCTTATATACAACAATGTTCCATGTTCCATGAAATCTGACAAGGAAATCCAGAAGCTTCATGAAAAAATCACACTTACATCGCTGTTATCAATAACGTGTTGACAATTTGGACAAGCTCTGGTAGGATTGCTTTTCCATGTAACCTTCTCAGGATCAAATGCCCCAGCAGCACTCTTTATTTTGGTTGCTATTCTACTTTTGTCCACCAACCATGATGTCCTGCAAGAACAATAACAGACACAAAGGCTTAACATTCTACATCCCTATATTAGCTCCTAGTCAATGCAACATAAATTGTAACTGTCACATTGCCTAAAAACCAAGATAAGAAAGCTACCAAGTACAAATAGGACAAACACGTTACCAAAAATAAAGGCAACAAATAGAATGTTTACACTCACGAGTCAACTAAATGCTAGAAGCAGTTAGGGTTAATGGACTTTCATTCTATTTTTTCGGGGAGGGGATCCCTACTAGGTGAGAATACTGGGTTTAAATTCTTTTGATGTTAGAAGCTTGTGCTTTGAGGGCCATTTACGGCACTGTCATCAAATTTAGCAAACTTGTGCTTTAAGGACCATAAAATTACTCTGACTACGAACTCATGACGAAGTTAAAACGAGGAACCAATATTTAGACCCCGCAACCGGACTTAAAATTTTTTCCCAAGGAGTTAGAAGTTATAATAAAACGAAAGATTTTGATTCTTTCAAACTGCCGCTTAATCGGCCCTTTAGTTACAGCATCAAGTTGGTTGTAGGGGAAAAATCCGAAATTTCAATCCCCTAAATGAGCTTCCATTCAACTCGGTCCAAGAACAACGAACATTTCTAAGATCACACAACATGCGTGTGCGCCTGTGGGTATTTTAGAAAAAAAATGAAAAAGTCAGTATTTTTCAGATGAAAGTAACTAAACCCGTCGACAAAAAAAAGAAAGTCACAATCGAAGCTCAAGAACAGAATGGTCGTTTTCTGATCGCATAAATTTAGTTCCCAGGCAGTTCAAGAAGCAGTAATGTTCTGCTCCCAAGATCTCAGGAGCAAAACCAGCTGAATTTAGAGTTTAGTAGTATTCAACAAACACAGAAAAGAAAAAGAAAGAGAAAGAGAAAGGTACACACCCAGCCATAGGAGAGACGGAGCAAGATGATGATGCAGGTCAGGTCGCGTCAGAGATCAAAACCATCTGTTTCTTCGATTCACTGAGAAACTTCTCCGGTTGCGGATTTTAAATTTGTCCCTTTACTGTATTCAAGTGTATATACCAATGAAAAAGGAGCATCCGAGAACAAAGGAAAACTTTTTTGACATTATTTATGTTTAAATTTAGATTATAAAGAACATAACAGTTCCTTGAAGATTAGACTTTCTCCAAAATAAACCGAGACATTTGCTCAAAAACACACATACTGAAACATAAATAATAGTGCAGTGAGAAAGAAAGGGTTGGTCTTGCTAAATTTGCGGGCAGATTATTGCTTTTCTTATGAACCCTGTTCAAAATACCAAGAAGGAAATGCTGCCTTTTCCATCCTACGTGCTCCAGCGAGAGAGGCCAGATTGTATATTTTAAAAAAAAAACAAAGGATCAATATTATTTTTAATTTTTAAAATTTGATATTATTTTAGTTTTGATCTGTGAAATTTAAAATCAATCTTGTTTCAGGCATTAAAAAAATTGTTCCTAAGGTCAAACTAAAATGAATTCAAATTCCATATACCAAAATTACTGATTTCAAATTTTAAGAATTAAAATTAAAATGAGATAAAATTTTATAGACTAAAAATTAAAATTATTCTTAAATGTCTCAAATGATGTGCTGAGAGTTGACGGGGAAAAAAAAAAAAAAGATTTGCTGAGAGAAAATACCTTTGGGGATATTGTTGTCCGTGTCCGCCTCATTGGAGGGGAGAGACAAATGTGAACGTAAATGTCGGCAATGGATGGGGGGCTGAGTCCGCGTCCTCGTGTTGTTGACTTCGAGTCTCCCACGTCTTCACAGTACGATGTCGTCTGTGGTTTTGAATGAATGGTGGGCCCAGTCGGGGCATTTTTCGCGCTATAATGACCCAGGAGAGCGCCGGGCAAGTGATAAAAAGCGCTCATTTTTAATAAATCGAAATAAATTTTTTATATATTCATTTTGTATATTATAAAATTATTTTTAAAATTATGATTTGGGTTTCATTTAAATACCCTAAATTGTGATGTAGCCGTTGAGTTGAATTTGGAGTTGGACGCATGTGATTTTATATAATTTTAATTTTAAAATATTTCTATTGATTTTTTTCATTAAAAAAAAGTGACCTGTGAAGAAGTACATATTTTCAATAAAAGATGCCATATTTTAAACAAAATACATGCTAACCTACAATAAATAATATAATTAAAAATTATTAGCAGAATTAATAATATAACTAATTAAATGGAGAGTGAGGTACGAGGGAGTATTAGTATCGTTTTAATATATTTATTTTTATTCATAAAAATTATTTTTAATATTTATTATATGTCATCTTCGTCTTCTTTCTGGACAAAAAGCTCTGCGTATTAAGAATCAAGAAACATGTAAACATCATTAATACGCTTATAGAAGTATCAGCATCCTTTACAGTTTACACCGCACTCGGCTGTCTCATAATTCCACATCAGCCTCTTTTTGGTTACAAAATATAAATCATTCTGGATTATATACCTTAATTTTCCTCTTTTGATTAAGAAGTTTATTATTATTTGAATTTGAATTTTTCTCTATTATTATTCTATTAATATTTTATCAATTAACAATTTGAACTTGAAATAGTGAAATACACAATTATATTATCAATGTTATTATTGATTTCAAATTTCTAAAACTTATATGTAAACATCAAATAAACTAAAGTCGGGGGGTCATAAAGCAATCGGTTCTAAATATGTTTTCCATTTTTTTAAGCCAAACATGGTTCTAAAATCACCTTCACACTAAATATGGACACTAGGTTTTGTTGGAAAGATCCCACGTTCAATGTTAGATAATGCCCCGAATAAGAGAAAAAACATCAAAGATGCACCACTCACATTTAGTATCTATTCCACGGAGTTTCATATAAGATTGTTTTCGACAAAAAGATATTTGTATTTATAAATAAAATTACATTATCTTCTGTTTTTTTTTTGTTACATGTATTTTCTTATTATTAGAGGTAATCCTATTTGAGACAGTACACTAAATGTAAACACCTCCTATAATAAGAATTCAAAGCTCAGTTTGCCATATTATAAAGAATTAGGGGGTGTTTGGAAAGCTGTAAAAGTGTTTCTTAAAAGTATTTTTTCGTAAATCGAGACTAATTCCTCTACATATTTACTTGGAAAAATTACACTCAAGTCCCACAGAACACAATTAATATCGAAAAGGTCCCTCGAAATCGCAAAATGATTCTGAAGTCCCCAGAGACCTGTGTGTAATTAATTCTAATTGTGAAATTACCTACTTATCCCTGTTAATTTTATTGCAGCAATTCGTTTACAATCTCAACAGTGGCTGTTAACAACCCGAGAAGACGTGATTGACAATCTCGACAGTGCTCATGACAACTCACTCTGTGAAATGCCAGGGGCGTTGTTGAGGTTGTTAACCACCTCTTCTCGGGTTGTTAACAGCCACTGTTGAGGTTGTAAATAGGTTCTAATTTTATTGCAGCAATTCGTTTACAATCTCAACAGTGGCTGTTAACAACCCGAGAAGACGTGATTGACAACCTCGGCAGTGCTCATGACAACTCACTCTGTGGAATGCCAGGGGCGTTGTTGAAGTTGTTAACCACCTCTTCTCGGGTTGTTAACAGCCACTGTTGAGGTTGTAAATAGGTTCAAATTAACAAGGGTAACTACGTAATTTCACAATTAGAATTAATTACACACAGGTCTTTAGGGACTTCAGAATCATTTCGCGATTTTGAGGGACCTTTTTTATATTAATTGTGCTCTATGGGACCTGAGTATAATTTTTCCTATTTACTTTATATACCGTAAAATTACTTTTAAAACTATGATTTTATTTCTATCTAAATACTTTTTAGTTCGTTTTGTTAGCATCAACTCATTAGTTGTGAGCAGTGCCCGTATGATAAATTGATAACATGGCACACAACATGCGCGCGCGTTTCTGGGCACCTTTTTGGGTGAGTTCTTTTTGGGCACTTTAAATGCCTGTTCCTCAGAAGAGGCCCAACACCTTAGTTTTGGACCTTAAGTTTCAGATAAAATAGGCCAAAGGCCCAAAGAAAACATAAAACAACATACTCGCCTACCCTACTGTCAGTCCAGCCCGCCTCCCAGTCTCCGGCCTACCAAGAAAGAAAGACCGCGTAAGCTGATGAACACGGAAGAGGATACCGTCAGCGTCCTCTTTCCTCAGCACCCCTCAGCATCTAAATCGCAGCCGTTAAAATAAATCTAACACAGATCATATTGTGCCACGTCATGACGCTATTAAAAATTAAAAATTAGAAATAAATCTCAATTATAGTGTAAAATTTTCAACTAGGATATCTTTAGCATGGAATATCCAATTTTTTTCACCTGGCTCATTTTAGTTAAAGAATTTATGAGATGTTCAGACTCTAGACTAATAGACTTATCCAGATAATCATAAAGAATAAAAAAGCTTGACCATGAAATATTTATATATAATTTTTTAGATTTATCCATCTTAAACTGAAAGATTAATTTAAATTCAATCTGATGTGGATCGAGTCAATCATAACTATAAAGAGTGGCAAAACTATATCAAGTATTTTATTTTTTAAAATTTTTAATTAAACTACTTGATGGTAGAACTCTACCTCTCTTTGTGGTCCTACCTAACTTAGTTTATATTAATTTAGGAGGTATTTAGATGGAAACCAAACCATGGTTTTATAAGTGTTTTTACGGTTTACGAAGTAAATATGTAGAGAAGTTTGTCTCGTTTTGCATAAAAGTGCTTCTGCACTTTTGAGGGTTGCCAAACACCCCTTAGACTCTTAATAAACTCCACAGTTAAAACAAATAGATCCAAGAAATTAGGTGATGCACTCAATTTTTTTATCAAAAAATAGTTCATTTAAAAAAAAGCAATTTTAGCATTAATTAGATTTATTTTTAATTTTTAATAGCTCGATGATGTGGCACATTGAGAGCTCTTAGATTTATCTGATGGTAGATATTGGGACGTTGAGAGACGCTGAGGGAGGCGGCTGCTGAGAGAATTCGAACCCTGATAAACATAGTATAGGAGATTCTAAATTCAAGAAGATAAACCAACAAGAATTAGTCCAATTAATAAGAAGTTAGCTTATAACCTATAAAGTCATGAGTTTAAATCTTGCTCTTGATGTAAGAATCTTGCTAATGAGCAATTTGTGAGTACCTTAAATAATACAGTTTATTATAAAGAAGTTTAGATTAAAGAAATGTATATCAAGCTAAATAATGAACCGCATATGCTAGAGAGTCTAAAATAAGCCATATTATTGGCAATCTATGAATATTGCATCTTCTTAAAATTCTTAAATTTGTAAAAATAAAAAAATAAAAAAAGGACTGTGAATTTTGAATTTTCCCCCTAACTAAAATATGACCACAATAAAGTATATGTTGCTGAGGAATTAATTAAAGAGCACGCCAAGGGAAGGGTAAGATTGAAAAAAAAAATTAATTGCTATATCTTAGATTTATATTTAGGACTAAATAGAAGTGTAAGACAATTATGCTATGATTAGAAATTGAAGGGAACATATATTAATATGAGAACAAAATAAATGTAAGTCAAACTTGTGGAAGGTAAAAAGTTGCAACTTTTGGGGGTTGTTGAATCAACGTGCTTGTTCAAAGGAGCCCCAACACTTAACCTGTTGACTATCACAGGCAGAGGATTGTGAGTAAAAGGTAAAGTCAAGAAGATGAGGTTGGGGTAATATGAGAACAAAATAAATGTAAGTCAAAGCGTGGAAGGTAAAAAGTTGTAACTTTTGGGGGTTGTTGAATTAACGTGCTTGTTCAAAAGAGCCCCAGCAGTCAAGCTTTTGACTATCACAGGCAGAGGATTGTGAGTAAAAGGTAAAGTCAAGAAGATGAGGTTGAGGTGTGAAATAAACAACATAAGCAACAATTGCCTATATGGGTCCATGTGATGATGATATATGATTGAAACTCGCTTATATTTATGCAATGATGATATACATATGGTTGAAACTCCCTAATGTTCTACAGTGATATGGTTGAAATTCACTAATGTCCATGTAACTATATATATGTGTGAAAAATTGAAAAAAAAAAAACTTTTCACATTTTAAAATGACAAATTGATATTTTTGACGGATTTTGATTTGTCAACACTATTACAAGACTAGTCAGTATAACATATTTGTCTTTTTGAAATTTAGTTGATGTTCTTTTGTCATTTTTCCATACGTACACACACATATATATGGATGAGATTCTCTAATGTTCATATGATGATATATGACAGAAACTCTTTCATATTTGTGTGACGATGATACATGCATGGTTGAAATTCCCTAATATTTAGGTAAATAATGATGATATATGGTTGAAATTGCCCGAATGTTCATGCGACGATGATGATATAGGGCTGAAACTCCGATGATATGTTTAATTTGTTTGATGATATATGGTTGAAACCTTATAATATTAGAGTGATAATTATACGTAATTGAAATTATCTAATATCTATGTGATAATGATATATAGTTAAGAAATTTTAATATCTATGTGATGATGATACGTGGTTGAAACTGTCTAGTATACATGTAGAATAGCTTGGTTTGTGAGGTGATTCATTGAAATGAGTGTTACACCCTCAAGTACTTCACATTTATCTCTACGTATTTCCAAAATTTCCCACCTAATTGACAGGGGGTAACACTTTCTCTCAATTGATATCTATTTCCTTATTGCAAGAATTCATTCCGCAGTTAATTTTAAAGGGACCACCGGCCTGTTGGCCCAGTGGTGTGGGTGTGTGCGTGGGTGTGTGAGTGACGCGGGTTCGATCCCGCTCCTATGTAACTCAAAAAAAAAAAGTTAATTTTAAAGGGAGAATTTCAATAAATCCTCACAAAGCAAATTAGGATCAAATGTGTCTGAAACTACAATTAATGTGGGACAAAATAATTAAAATGATAATATACTACTCTCATTCTAAATATAGGATCTACTTTATATTGCAAATTGGATTACAAAGTAAATACTTCTTTAATCCTAAATATAAGACCTTTATACACATTTAGGACCGGAGGAGTATTATGTTTAGGATCGGAGTTAGTATTTTAATGAGTAATGATCAAAATGCATTTCATTTTTTTCAGGAAAATGTTTTCTCTATATCGTTTTACCGGGGGCCAAAGTTGCCACTGTTGACAATCGAAACCCTATCCCTTGCAACATTTGGTCCTGATTTTAAATTGATTTGCTTTGCATCTCCCAAAAAAAAAATATTGTTCAGACAAATAGCCAATGTTTTTTTTTTTTTACCTTGAAAATAGCCAATGATTTGCTACCATATAAACTATAATTTATTTTGCTCCCACACAAATTGTTTAAGAATTTTTTTACCTATGCATATGAAGAATACTTTTTTCTTGCTGTGAGTCCCACATTTTTTCACTCTTCTCCTGACCATATTAACTGTATTATGTTTTTAGAAGATTTTGTTGTTATAATTCGAATTTTATAATTAGAAAAATTATTAATTATAAAATCAATACAAATATATGTTTAATTCCAAGATTTTAAATTATTTTAAAATAAAATTATTATAAAAGATCATTATTAGAATTTACAGAATAAATAATAAAAATTTCAAGAAGCTGATTAAATATCAGATAAAACTATAACGGCTTGATTGAAAAAAATTAAAAAAACCTAAATAAAAACAAGTGAAGGTATGAGGATAAAAAGAGAAAAAACTATAAAACCCTAATTAAAAATTAGTTGAAATTATAAGGACCCTTCCTATTAATTATCTCTCTTTTAATTTAGCACCGTACCGTGGTCCTCTTTGTTATGGGACGTGGAACATCTAGAAATTTGGGTCCATATTTATCATCATAGATTACGTTACCATATAAAAAGTCGTATTGATCATAATGATAACATTTTCAACAGCATATGTCATTTGATAATAAAAAGTCGCATTTTTTTATATTTAATTATGACTCTTGTCTACAAACCAAGTGATGTCATTTTCTTAGGATTTGTTTGGATTGACTTATAAGTAGCTTTTCAAACGTGATTTACGGAATACGAAGTAAGTATGTGAGAAGAGTTTTATCTCGGCTTACGTGAATTTGTTTAAAAGCCCGTTTTGAACGGAGCTCCAAACAAGCCATTAATTTATAAAGTTGGTCTCTTGCTGTATTTTCATATTCTCTTGCTTCTTTATTGACGATTACGTCTTGATTTTCATTTTTCATTTTAATTTTGTCTTATCTTGTTCTTTATTTTCGTACATTTTACATTTATTTACTTTTATTTTTATTTTTATTTTTATTTTTATTCTACTACTACCTCTAGTCTTTAATATAAAAACTAATTAACTAATTTGAGTAGACTAAAAAAATTAGTCAGATTATTTATTTATAGTAAATAGGTGTTATCTTTTCTAAAATACCCTTGCTACTAATATGCATTAGCTAAAATTATCATTGGATGAAACATTTAATATGTGTAACTACTACAATGACTATCTTGAAAAAGAATAGATAAATACGAGAAATAAAGTGGATTGAGATATTATATTTAGAACTAAATTGAATGTCAAATTAGCTCTAATATTAAGAACTAGAGGTAGTATTATAATATAATTTTAAGAGTTCACATACTTAAAATTTATTATCAATGTGGAATTTCTTTTTTAAATATAATATTTGAATAGAATATAATATTTAATTTAAAAATGTCATATATATGAACATAAAATCGATTGCCGTTGCATTGATTTTTGTTCTAGCAATGAAAAAAAATTCTAAAAGAAGAACAGCCATATCCTCCTCAGTGATGAAGAACCCTTCATGATTCTAAGATATATCTTTCCAAAATCACCCTATGATTAGTTCTGGTCCTTAATATAATATCTCGTTTGACTTTTATTTTGATCTTAAATATAAGACCACAATCCACTTTGTCTCTCATATTTATGTATTTTCTTCCAAGGTAGTCCTTCTAATAATAGTAGTTCTAGCCAATACACTTGATTAGTAAGGATATTTTAGGAAAGACAATACCTATTTATTACAAATAACTAACTTAACTTATTTTTTTAATCTTCTCAAATCAGTCAACTAGCTCTTATAATTAAAACTGGAGGTAGTATCTTATTGCCAGGCAGACAAAATGGAAAAAAGCCATTATAAAAGACTGAAGAGACAGGGACATTTCGGGAGATTAGTGAGATGTGTTTTATTAAATTTTCTAAATGATCTTATACTAAAAATGAATGGCTAAATTTCATAAAAAAAAGTGAATGGGTAAAATAGCATCACAAATAGAATAGTACATTGCATCTTTAATACTATAAATTGCCTTCACCAACTAAAATTTCTGCATCTGTCATTAATTGATTTTCCGATTCAATACTGCAATAATTGTAAGGCCAGAGTTGATACGTGGTCAAGGTCAGAAAAGTCAAAATTCCTGAGACGAAAAAAAACAATGTAACTTTCAATTTGGGGCACTTTGCACTATTGGGCGGGGTTCTCAAAAGATGCCGCCCAACATTTTGGTTTTGGATTACATAAGCATAGAAATTGGATTGGGGAAAGGTAAAGTCAAGAGGACGATGAGGTGTTCATTAGAAGAAGAAGATCTCAACAACACTTGCAATTTGTATTTACCGCATTTCTCCAACAAATTGGCGGCATAACACGCTTTTTCTTTGATCACGTAACGTTTTAGACTTGTCTGCTTGGGTTCTTAATATTTACTTTATTTTTAATATTTATCTATTCTATTTATGATATACTTTGGTTCTTAATATAATAGTTTTAAAGATTCAATTTTCTTTTAAATATAAGACTCTAGTTTTCTCTATCTCTAATATTTATCGATTTTGTTTCAAAATAATTGCTATGATGATTATATATGTTAAGGAGTTTTCATAAAAAGATAATTTCAAATTATTTATTATAAATCATTAATATAACTAATTTTTTTAATTTTTTTAAGTTAGTTATTTAACTTTTGTATTAAAGATGGAAGGTAGTATTTAGAAGAGCATAAAAAGACAGTGTCTCTTATTGATGACGAGATATACAATATCATTATAGCATTAAATGCTTGGCTTTGGGCATATTCTCATGTTTTCCTTTGATCACAAATATAAAAATTAGATATTTGATACATATATGTATAAAAATTAATAAAATTAGTTAAATTATTTATTTGTAAAAAAATATCTATCGGTTTTGTTAAAATAACCCTTTGATCATTTGCATGGAATCATATAATCAATTCTGAGGTTCACTCAAAAAAAAAAAAATCAATTCTAAGTCACACACACACACATTTATAAGAGTATGAAAGTTATTCAATGGGTAGACGTAGAATTAACGCGGAAGTACACATGCATATATTTGGAAACCATATGACCATTTAAGGGCATTTCACCTAAAACTTTTAGCGGTACTATATATTTATGATTATTTAACTGTGCGTGGTCCATTACATAAAATGAGACCTAAACCTAACGAAATATATAGCATTCCGTCGTAAATATGAAACCAATTTCATAATGATATAAGATTTATTTTGTAGTATAAAATTATAATACGAAATAGGTCTTATATTTAAGATCGATGGATTAGTATATGTGATGGGTACTGAATTAATAGTAACCCTTAAACTTGAAGATTCCTTCCAAACTGTTGACAATTCAAAAGAAATTCTCTTCCATATTAAATGATATATACATATATATATGTGTGTGCGCGCTCATGAATACTTAATCCTCATTACTCCTCCGGTCCTTAATATAGGACCCAATTGGTGAGTTGGTTTTGGTCCTAAATATAAGACCCATTTATCATATTTATCAATTTTCTCTAAATTACCCCTATAGATACTCCCTCAATCATAATCAAGTGTAGAAGAGGGAGGGGGTATTAAGAAAGATGATTATGGTGTTTTAGGAAAAACATGTCACATTTTTTATAATTAACTAACTTACCTAACTTCCTTAATCTAATCAAATTAGTTAAATGGGTCTTATATTAAGGACCGGAGGAGTATTATAAAATCCTTAAAACTGAAGATTTCCCTCACTAATAACGTATGTTACTCTCTTGCGCATTCGAGACAAATATATAAATTATTCATTTTCAATTTATACAAAATTAATTAGGTTAGTAATTTAATAGTTAGCTCTAAATCAAATGTTATGTCCCCCCGACTGAATTTGTCTTTTTGGTGGGTGATAGATAGAGATAACAAATAATAGGGTTTGCATGCATGTGATTCTAGTCACTGCAAGCATATTATTAATAATATTACCTCATCAAGAGCACACTAGTTTATGAGCACCCAACATCACCACGAGCCAGGCGTTGGCCCCACTCTCTCACATATGCCTCACAATTCACAGATGACGACGAGGCATCCAATCTTGAAGCTGACATGCTGGAAGTATACAGATTAAATGCCCAAATATAATGTTTAAGAACCGACATGACAAAAATTGGATCCAAGAAATGGGCTAGCCCCTCGTTACAACGTGAGGCCTGAATTCTAACCACAAGATATGTACTTCTCCTGTCCTTAATATAAAATCTAATTATTGAGTTGGTTATGGTTCTAAATATAAGACTCATTTTTTATATTTATTAATTTTCTCTAAATTTTCTTTATAGATACTCTCTTAACCATATTATGCAGTGAAAAAGTAGTTTCTTCTATTACACCTAATCCCAATAGTTAATATTTTAATTTTTAATTTTTACTACCCCGGTGCTCAATACAAGAGCTAGATAAGTGAATGATTTTTAAAAGGTTGAAAAAGATGAGTTCTTTAGCCTATTTTAATTCAGCTAATAATATTTTTCATAAAAAATTATAGAATAGAATTCATCCCTAATTTTATCTCACTGTATTAAAAATAACTATTTTATTTGAGAAACCAGCTTACAAAAAAATTGAATATTTGCGAGGAATTAGCGTGAAGTTGTGGTTCAGGGATTTGTTTTGTCTGATATATGTCAACATCCACCAACTTTAAATGTAAAATTATAAGTACCATAAAAATATTAATTAAACAAATACGAGTATATTATATACTCTTTTGATCCTATTTATAGGGCCGAGAGAGAAGATATTTTCTAACTCTATTTATAGAGTACTGAGAAATTTTTTTGTATAGATATACAATTTTATCTTTTATTTATTATTATGTTAATTTTGTTTACATAAAACATATATTAAACATACAGATAAAGTTAAAAAATTATTAAATTTTAAACAAGAGTTAATAAATTTTAAGATTTTTCTAAATCTGTATTAAACAGGTTGGAAATAACTTATACAATCAAAATAGTATAAGCAATGCAAGTGGATCACATGAAAACCAAACCTCGGAGACTTAACAATTAAGTTTAAGATTTATATACTCCTCCGGTCTTTATTATAAGATCCAATTTGACTTTTTATTTGGTCCTAATTATAAGACCCAATCCATTTTGTCTCTTATATTTATGCATTTTTTTCCAAGATAATCCTTCTAATAATGATAGTTTTAGCCAATATACTTAATTAGCAAGGATATTTTAGGAATGACAACACTTATTTATTATAAATAACCAACTTAACTTACTTCCTTAATCTTCTCAAATAAGTCAATTGGGTCTTATAATTAGGATCGGAGGAGTATCATTTATTCCTCATGATCATGCTGTATTTGCGGAGGACATTCCCCCCAAACGATCAGTGACATTTTTTTTATCATTATTTTTTAATTCTAATCCACTAATTAAAAAGGGAGCTGAATCCAATAAAACATAACATGATGGAGACTGAAGAACGAACCTTGGAAAACGTAAGATTCGTTTTTTAATAATCTTTATTGGAAATTAATTAACCTCAAAGGATATTCTTGACGAATATATATTATATTCCTAATATGTGGGAGTGCATTTATCAAGAATTATTAAGCCGTACTTGATGTTGATGATTATGGACAATAGTTTATTTCCTCACAGAATTTGTAAAAATAGAATCTTAGTTATGAAAATAAGAATTATGCAAAATTGGAGGAGTGAAGTTGTATTTTTGTCCTCAATTTATTAAATTGCAATTTTTGTATAGCATTAGGCTCAATTTACGCTATTCACAGCGGATTCATTCATCTGGAAGTTTGTAACATTTGTGGAATTAATTATCATAGTAATAATTTAATATTACGTTTTCTTTGGCAAGAGACGCAACGCCAATCTCACATCGAAATCGCTATTAAAGGAGTTATGCTACGGCCGATTTTTCTTAATTATCATATTATTAATATTCCTAAAAAATATATCCCACACTTTTTATCATAATTTTTTTAAATTTCCTTTTAGGTTGGTTTGGTGACACGTAGACCTCAGGATAAGGGGGCTCAGGGAAAAAATATCTCGGAAAGGTCAATACCTTTATGTGGCCATCTTCGTTTCCCCCCTCCGAATTATTGATTAACGCTTACACTATTGAATCTCTCTCCCTCATTCTCTCTAGAAATTGCAATTTTCTAATTAAATTGTTTTCTTATATGTTTAAAATTTATTTTTTTATTTTTTTATTTTTACCTCCATTATATGTTCATCTCGTTATTTCAAAAAATAATTAAATTAAATTTTTTTATATTTATTATGTCAAATACTATTTTTTCCGTGTTAATTTGTAATAAAATGATAATATTTTAAAAATATAACACATCACTATGCCTAATTGAAAAGGTTTACTTAATAAATATAAATAACTTGATGTAAACATTGTCTTATTATTATTTATTTATTCTTTCTCATATTTGTTTATTATTTTCTCTTACTCTACTTCTTCATCAAATAAAGGTATACTTTAAAAAACACAACTCTTATGTATTTATTCTCTTTAGCTCATATTAACCCACTACTTAATTTATATAGGAGCTTGATTTTTTTGCTACACATAGTTCGATTGTTTATAATTATAATTTATTAAAAGGATGAAAATATTATTCCCCATATATAGTTCCCAACTGCCAGTCAATCTAAAAAGCCGAGTGACCATGTGACAGCCACGCTTCAAAATAATTATTAATGATCCTTAATTTTCATTTAATGACTATAAATGAGTGGAGTGATAAGAAATTAGGAGCTGGCAAAAAAGACAAATGAGAAATTAAGAGAATTACAATGAGGTCCTAATAAAAAAAATAGTTACTAGGAAATCCCCATAATAAATAAGCAATTATCATTTGTTACCATAGAACTTGTTATTTGCTGTGTTATTATTGACACTTTTTAATAATTACGTTCCTTGCCTTGCTTAGAATTCAAAGCACCTCTCCCTAAAAAGTTTATTAATCTATCCTTTCCTTTTTATAAAAAATAATCCCTCTTATTCTATATATAAACTTTAAATTTAGAGAGAGGTGTGGTTCATTTTATAAGTTTCAATTTGAATTTGTCTTAATATTTATTTTTTTTTAATTTTACCTTTAATTATTTATTCTCTCTCACATGTCATACTCTCCTATCATATTTCACCATTCATTATCTTTCATCCTTTTTCTAATTTATTATAAGAGTATATTTGACAACAAAATTATATTTCTAACTGATTTATTTCTTTTAACTAATTATTCGCTATTCGTGAATTAGTTATTTAAAGGGTATAATAAGGACTAAAAGGAGTAATTAACTAAATTATGTTATCTGAAATGTTGGTTAAAATTAGTTAAAAATAATAAATATGTAAAAATAGCCTTATTTATGTGGAAAAAAGAATATATGTTGTAGAGAGAATATGTGGCAAATAAATTTTAATAATATAAGTAATGTGAGCAATTTAATAGGGGAGACATGAGAAATCAACAAATAAAAATTGAGACAATTTCTAAATGTTTTTTTTTATAAAAATGAATATGCTAATCCATAATTATCTCTTATAATAAGAAATAGAGGGATGTATCTTAAAAGGAAGTTATTAGTTTAGAATTTATAAATTAAACAATTTTCAACTTTTAATATAAGATTTAGTTCATAATTCAACTAATCACGGAAGGAGTACATAACATCAATTTTGAGTTACATGCATAAAAGTGTTTACGGTAAATTCTGTTACTTTTTATATTTATGTAAATAATTCTTTTATCATGGGTTTATCTATTTTATTTATTTAAAGGGCATAATATCATCGGGGTTTCTTTGGCGTGATTTAAAATTTAGAAGAGTTGTATACATATAATTTAAAGTTTGAGGAGAGTAACACACACTATAGTCCGTTAATGAAATATTTTTTCCAGATACAAATAGTCCGTCAATGAAATATGAAATAATTGGCAGCATGGGAGTTATCTGTGCAAATTGCAAATCTACGGAAGTTTTTTGGGGCTATTTACATATAGTTTAAAATTTAGGGGAGTTTTTGGAAAAGAAATATTCTGGGGAAATCTTTTTTTCCCTCGATGAACTAGTGGTTAAGATTTTTTGGTGGTATAAAAAAAATAGTGGTTAGGATAATTTATCACCATAAAATTCACTCAATTCATTTATTTACAAATAATCTTTGCCTTAAATGAGTTGTTTCAATTTACGCGGCTCTTTAATTTGGAGACAAGACAATAAACTCCTTGCTACTTTTACCTGTACCCTTTTATTCATTAATTTTTAAAATTTTCAAAAAGCCACGTGACGCTCACATCTCACATACGATGAAATTGTCATAATGCAAAATAATAATAATAATAATAATAATAATAATAATAATAAAAATAAAAAAATTAAGTGCATTCCTCGCCCCAAAAAAAGGACATGCCTATACTTAGAAGAAAATTGTAATTCAAAATATAAAATATTGTCAAAATAATTAGTATAACTTTTTTCACTTTAACCCGTTAAATATAAGAGAGAGATGAGAGAGAACAAAAGTGTAATACTAAATGCAACGCTATCATTTTTTCCAGGGTAAAGTAAGAAATTTTTATCATGAGTAAATTTAAGTTGGTATGTGAGAAAAATTAACAAACTTCTTATACTCCTCTAATCTATTTATATGATAGAGAGAGAAGAAAATTTGTTGTCAGAAAATTTTTTCATAATAATTTTATTTTTAATTTATTATTGTATTGATTTTATTTTTTATGAGGTATAATGTATATTAATTAGGAATAAAATTAAAAAATTATTAAATTTTAAATAAAACATGTTAAAATGGCTTATAAATATGAGTAGAGGGGTATTACGGATCAGATAGAGTATTAAAAATATAAAAATATTAAATGCGGTTCATTATTAAACCTTTTGAAAATAAATCAATAATTAAAAAAAGAGTTAGAATTTGGCACGTGCGAAGTTGAAGAGTAGCTGAAACTTGTCGTTCGGGGTCTCGAGCCCTATATAAACGACAATCTTCCTCATAATTTTGCTCCCAGCCGCACCAGCCTCACGCCTTAAAAAAAATTAAAAATATATCTGTAAATCAAGCAAAGCAAAGTACGAGGTTGGAGATGACGGTGCCACCAGCCACTCCCCTACTGCCGCCGCCGTCGCCGCCACAACCAGGCGGGTGCTCATTGTCGGCGCGACGGGTTTCATCGGTCAGTTCTTAGCGGAGGCCAGCCTTGGCGCCGGCCACCCCACCTTTCTGCTCGTACGTGAGGAACCCCTCGTCCCTCCCAAGGCCGACCTCGTGAAAGCCTTCCATAAGAAAGGGGCCACCATCGTTCATGTGAGTAAAATATTCCACACTTTTTGTTTTCTGTTAAAATTTATTTAATATACAAATAATTAATAATTAAAATAAAAAATGAAATAGCAGAAATAATGTTCAAAATTTGGGTTGATATTATTGATATAGGGATCGATTAAAGAGAAGGAAGTGATGGAGAAGATATTGAAAGAGAATGAAATAGAGATTGTCATATCGGTGGTCGGAGGCGCGGCTATTCTTGATCAGCTCAGCCTTGTGGAGGCCATCAAATCTGTCAAAACTATTAAGGTATTATCTTAATCTCTCTTTTCTTTCCTTGGACCAAAAAAAAAAATCTCTCTTTTCTTTCCTTTTCCTTTTTTTTTTGGCCTTTTTAAATTTAAATTAAAAAATAAATTTTTTTAATACAATTATAACCGTTGGGAGGATAGAACGGTAGAGAGGGAGGACAAATGTTCGAAGCACTTCATCCAGCGTCTCTGAAACGTAACTGACTTGCACGCCTTTCTGTTCTTTTCTTTTATTTAATGTGAAAAAGACAGCGGAAATTAAATAAGATAAACAAGTTACGAATAAGAAACATTGAGCAGTTCCATCTGAAAACGGCATGACATGGGGGTGCGTGTGTGTGTGTGTGTGTTTTTTTTTTCGGTTTTGGGCTCCAAAACGACATTTCGATTTGGGGAAATGTCCTTTTCTCAGATTTGACAATTTATGTATGGATAGAAAGAAAGATTGGGATTGTATCAAAAAAAAAGAAAGAAAGATTGGGACGAAAGATAATAAAAGAAAAGAAAATCAAGAAACGAGAAAATCAGAAGGAAAACGTGAACACTCTTCCTATTTGGATGGACAAGAAAAAACAAAAATAAAAAAAATAAGTAAATATTTAAGTGACTAAAATATTTTTATCCTATGTCAAAATGTATCATGTTTAAAATTAAATTAAATATTACAATGAGATAATCATATTAACATTATACCATTAAATAAGTTAAATTTTTAATGGTATAATGGAGAATAACAATAAATTATTAAACAAAATAATTTTAAATATTTTTGAATTTTTCATTAAATACATCTGAAACAGTTTAAATATTAAATAATAACAAATATTTTAATATTTAAGAACGCTGGCAAAATTTTTTTTAATATTTAAGAAAATTTATTTATGTAGATAATGAAAAAATGATGGAGATAATTACGATGATAAATTATTTTATAAATAAAAATAACAAGAGGGATTTTTATTTTTTTAAATATGAAATTGAAATTGGGGTTGCAGAGATTTTTGCCCTCGGAGTTTGGGCATGACGTGGACCGGGCGGATCCGGTGGAACCGGGGCTCCAAATGTATGAACAGAAGCGGAAGGTGAGGAGGATGGTGGAACAGGCAGGAATCCCGTACACTTACATTTGCTGCAATTCTATTGCCTCATGGCCATATTACGATAACTGTCATCCTGCCAATCACCCGCCACCGTTGGATCTTTTGCACATCTACGGTGATGGCACCGTCAAAGGTAACTCAATCTGACCCTTGTTCTATGATTGAACAGAGAGAAAATCACATGCAAGAGAATTTTTTTTTTTTTTATAACCAGACAATTCGTTAAAGAGAGAATGATAAAAAAAAACTAAAAATTACAAATCCTAAATCAGATTTGATAACATAACTTTATTTGGTATTGACAAGTTTAAATTTTCAAATGACAACAAATTTTTGTTGACATTGGCATTTACAAAATTCCAGCTTTTTTTTTTTGTCGTTGTCCCTTTGTTAAACTGTAAAAAGATTAAAGTACACTTTTCCTAGCGTGTTTTTGAAATTATTTAATATTTAATATTATCCAATTTAATCAGAGATAACTTTGCAGTCGAACTTTTTTCTTTCTAATTTCAAGTTCCAATTCTCAACTTTATTTTAAGGAAGTGCCTCGTGGCTAATCTTCCCGCTTAATTTTACTATATTTATATAGACACAAATTGAAATTTTAAATCATCAAGTCCTTGTTACCGAAATGACATCAAACACTTTTTGTAAGATTTTTTTAAATGTAAAGTTAAGATAGAATGAGTGTGAATTGCGATTAAAAAAAAAAATGTTAGGTCTAAATTGCTATAAATCATCAAGAAGGGGAGAATTATACTATAAGATGGAATATCCTAATTATTGTTGCTCCCCACTACTTTTTTTTAATTGTATTTTCTCCTTAGATATATACACAAATACAACAAGTTTTCTTTTTATACTATGACATTTTTATTAAGGATCAAACCACCCATAGGCCCACCAAGCTTTCATTATTATTCTGTCTGAATGAATCATAATGACGTTGTGGAGCACCTAGTTTTATCTAAATTCTGGCATAATAGACCAAATGATTTATCGATTTACAAATTAGGAGAAATTAAATTTTAACCAAAATTATAATAAGTTAAAATTATAACGATGATGGGGACCCTTCACTTTAATCCTTGGATTCCTCTAAAGATAATGTTTTTCAAAACCATATTAAAGATTAAAAGGCTTTTCCTTATGCCTTAAAAAAAAAAAAAACCAAAGAAGATTAACAACCGCTAGATTGTGAAGAGCTTGGTTTGCTTATACATGGACAGCTTACTTTGTTGATGGAGCGGATATTGGAAAATTCAGCATTAAGGCCGCCGATGATGTCAGAACCCTGAACAAGAATGTCCATTTTCGACCACCAAACAATTTCTATTGCACCAACGAGCTTGCTTCTTTGTGGGAATCTAAAGTTGGACGTAAAATCCCCAGAGTCACAGTCTCTGAAGATGATCTTCTTGCTGTTGCTGCAGGTTCGTTTAGTTTCTCAACAACATCAAGCACTTTCATCTTCACTTCATTATTAGTTACTAGGAGAGCTCAGAACCAAAAAAATCTAAAGACAACATGAGGCGAGCTCATATGAAACACAGTACAAAAAGCAGACGCTGCAACATATGTCGTTTCATTCTAACGTTTCTTGTATTACTTTTTTTGATGTGCAACTCTGCAGAGAATCGTATCCCCAGGAGTGTCGTAGCATCCTTCACCCATGACATCTTCATCAAAGGTTGTCAACTGAACTTCCCCACAGAGGGACCTCACGACGTCGACATTGGAAATCTCTACCCTGATGAGACTTTCAGGAGCTTGGAGGATTGCTACGACGATTTCGCCCGGATGATCCCAGACAAGATTCATTCGGAGAGAAGTCGGAGCCGGCCTCGCTCATGATCTGATTATGGCCTTAATTAGATCTTGCAGGAGCCACAAATTCATCAGAAGCACAGCTATCTTTACTACTTTATGTTATTAATAAGACTATGTTACGTATGTATGGACTTGGTGTCTTATATATCCTGCAGTAAGCCCAATAAATTCGTAATAACATGTCACCGACAGCTGCTGTATATTCGTACTGTACTGGAGCTGATCTACGTACCAGAATATCACTATCTTTTTCCTTTTTTGCCAATGAATATCAGTGTATATATATATATATATATATCTATATATATCATCGAATGTTCAGGTTTGGACCATGGGATCTGAAGCAGACAAAATAGCCTTGCATGGGAGCCATAAAGACAGTGAACCAATTAGCAACGAAGAGAGAGATAATATATCATCCAGTCTGATTCTGTAAGTGATCGCAGGATTACACTATACAGGGAGGGAGGGGAGGGGAGGGGAGGGGAGGGGAGTGGAGTTGATTGCCTATTCACCCAACTTTCCGGAATTATACAATGGAATGGTCATAACAGGGGTAATGATAATTGATAAGATGATTATGGAATGCTTGTCAAGTAAAAAAAAGAAAAATGAAAATCATTCTCGAAAAGGAAGGTAGCAGCTGGAAATTTTACTTGTTAAAAGATGACATATTTGTTAACTTATATAATGCAACTTTATCTTCTAGCTTCTATTTTAAATCTTGACATATCATTTCAGAAGAAGACATGGTAAGTTTCTTCAAACAAACACAGTATGGTCAAATTTTTTCAACTCCTAATCTATCAAAGATTAGTAAAGTATGCTAATTATGCAAAAACGTGTTTGTCATTTGCCAAATGTAGGTCTTCCTAATAATTGAGCACGGTACTTTTTTTTTTTTTTTTGGGTTCATGATTAGCTTGATCTTTCCAAGAATTTCTCACTATGGTCCTAGGGAAGATTGAATCAACAACAGGAGTCACCTGCAAGGAAGCAGAGCCACATTTATCTGCTCTTCAAAGCAAACTCTGCATAGGATCTTTTCCCGATAGATTAATCAGTTACTCCGTTAACAGTGTGATAGATTAATCAACATTAAGATAATTGTCCCTTTACCATCTTCCAAGCACGATTTTGGGGGGGGGGAGGGAGGAATGGTTCCCAATAATAATAAGAATAAATGAGTGCATAAATTTATACACAACTATAAATTGCCAAAAGGGAGGCCTAGCATACATCAGCCATATCGGACAAGGTTTTCCAAATCACAGGTCTACTTGTTTATACAATAGGTAGGCCTCCAATAACTTTGTGGGGTACCCTTGGCCACGAAAGAATCTCTGTGAGATGCCAGATTCCTTGAGAAAACAACTGCAATAATTTTTGTGGACATTTGCCATAAAATAATGAGGCCAAAATGACAGCTTTTCGTTGCAGCATTTGCACCACATTGTGAGGAAGACAAGAGCAATTACTCAGGCACAGGCCCACACAATGCCAGAGATAACCACCCAAAACATAAATGAATTAATAGATAAAGCACACGCATTCAAGCTGGTTTCAACTGATGAACGAATTGGAAGATTGATGATCTTTGACAAAAGTGCTGATGAATGATGACATGGGGAAATGTAAGTATGACAAAATATACATGGCAACTGTACATTACATGAAGTTTGTTTTGTCTCGGAAGAAAACCTGCTGAAGATATTCATTTTATGCATCCAATAATTTTTGTTTTGCCAGAGTATCCAATAGGCATTATATTATTACCTTGACCCATGATCCAAGAAACCAAAGCAATCGTGGGCTCTTGACGCAATAGCTGAGTATCTTGGAGAAGTTTCTCCACTGTGAAGTAAAAGTACTAGTTTTTCCACTAATCTATAAGCAGCAAATAAAACACCAGCTCCTTGCAACAGAAAAAGGGGAGAAAAAACAGTCAGAAATGGTATATTTCTGGCAATGGCAGGATTTCCCTTAAAAACGGAAAGGACACGAAATGAGGAAAGAAAAACTCTTGAAAAGATTTTTATTTTCCATCATACCTCTAAATGCATAATTAGCAGTATTTGGAAACCAATGAAAGGAATCTTTATAATGTGCCCACCAATGTTCTGCTGAATGCAGAACCTGCTTTGCTGACCATCTTAACTGCTACCCCAGTTCTGGTATCTTATAAACAATGGTGATGATTCAGTAATCTCACCATTCCCATGAATTCTTGGATTGTACCACTTTGTAGAAGTAAGAAATGCAAAGCACTCTCCAATACTGAAAAAGGAAAAAAAGCAATTTATAAAGGCGTCAGATAGAACACTGAAATCCAGATACCATCAGTCTTATCACATATGTATACTATACCCAAAGTTAACAAATAAGTCCCACTAGCGTAGAGTAGCAACATCACCTGCGGATCATGGAGGGCAAGTTAGCTGCAACAAGATCAAAAAAATTGTTATGAATGTTTGTCAGAGTTCTAGCAGCATACGGAAGTGAACTCAAAACACTGAACGGTTTTGGCTTAATCAGACTTAACCCCAGGCTCAATCACCACTTAAGTGGAGCACAATTTGTCGATGTTCAATATAATGATTATTAATTTTTCAATGGCCAACTGATATGAGTCAAGTTGTGTCTTAGTTAATAATTGTAACATGTGTTAGAATAAGCACTCCAACTGTACAACTGATTAGTGGTTAGTAAAGGGATTAGCTTATAAATACTCCTTAGTTGTAATATCTGGGCCAGTTAGTGAATACAATACACACGTGCTATCTCTCTCTTTACTGCGTAATACCAACAGTATTTAATTCCTTTGGTCTGGTTCATCACAGCTAATACACTCTTTATTATTTTCCCCATTATTAATGAAATAATTTCAGTTAAAACACATACTTTCAATATCTCCTCAATCTCTAAGATGAACTCGGCATATTTTTAATGTGCAGAACAGCAAAGAGCAACACAGAACTCTTAATTTCTCCCAATCATGACGCCAGAGAAATTGTTACAATTTAACAAGTGCGGTTATTTATTCTCCCAAACATGCATCATAGTTGCCAGATATAGAGAGGCCACCAAAAGCTTTAGGGAAAATAAAACAACCAACATATCCAGATATGCCATGAAAAAGATCTTTTTTGAGTTTTTTTCGGAGGAAGGAGAGCAATGTAAGCTTTAAAGCTGCAATTCATTGGTGATCTATCGTGCATCTCCAGGGAACAATATGAACAGACATAAAAACTAACCACATATTTAAAGAAGAGTGGACACTGTAGCAGCAATAAGCAAGACCATGGATATTGTAACCCAGATGTGCTAGAAAACAAAAGTTCAAAGTTTACTAATTTAGTTTCAAGGTGACGAGATCGCATACTCTATTGAGTTCATTATTTTAAAAATATGATCTGTAAGCCTTGTAGCTTATATTTTGTCCCAAGAGAAAAAGGTAAGGTAATATCAACCATTAAGAAGGGAACCAAAGATCTTTAACACCAAGTACCAACAATCCCTTGAAGAAAGTAGCATATGAAATCCAGAGCAAGCAATAGATACCTATTACTTAGATCAACTCATCAATCAATTAATTAATCAAAATAAATGATGATCTGCTCACAGGAAGGATTTCCCATATTTCTTTATTATTCATATTTTCATCATCTACTGGCAGTAAAGTCCTGCACATCCTATGGAAAGATATATTTATTAGTTAATACTAAAGCAAGTACTTAGCAGATTGAAAGGCATAAAACTAGTATAATTGCACTTGCAACTAACATAATTGATGAACATTGGGCTGAACTAATCAGAGCGATTATTATAACCTCCTTTTATTGTGAAGTTATAATAACACTTCCCAAGTAAGAAAATGATTTGTTAAAAGCATACAGCACACTATTTAATCAATCATTTAATAAAAATTGTGCAGATGTGATGATTTGTAGTTCAATTCTTTCATGGAAGCTCTTGCTGTTTCGACAGCAGATGGAGGAATCAGAACCAGTTGAACAATATGCAAAGACTAAGAGAGTAGGCAGTCTTGATAAACTCGCAGATGGGATATGATAATTATCTGGAGTTATCAATCACAATAGCCACTTCAAAAGCCAACAGGGGTTAAAAAGAAAAAAAACTATCTTTAAATTGACCGCTGCATCATTTCAATGAAAAAAATTATAAATCAAAGGCATTAAAAAAATCAGCAAATTTTAAAAGAGAAGCTGCAATTCATCATCAATAAGATCCAAGATGGTTATTCCACAAGAAGTGTTTCCTACCATAAGAGCTCTCAAGATGTACACAAAGAAGTAGCTCAAAAGCAACAAGCAATTGGAGTTGCCGGGATGGCATGACAAGGAGCCTACTGTCCAAAAATTTGTTTTACTTCGAAATCCTATTAAAAAGCCATTTCCAACTTTGCAAGAATTTAATCAATTCACAATGAAGATTACGCTTTTTAACTATATGCTCATACATGGCGTTCATGAGGCATTGAAGGAGGAGGCAGGGCAAAGCGACCTCGAGCCACAACACCATGAAAATGCCAGAGAGGTGAAAATATAAACCTGCCAATTAGATTAAAAAAGAAAGATGTGGAAATTGGATTCTACTACCTCCAGTCCTAATTATAAGAGCTAGTTGACTAATTTGAGAAGATTAAGGAAATAAGTTAAGTTAGTTATTTGTAATGAATATGTGTTGTCCTTTCTAAAATACACCTGCTAATCAAGCGTATTGGCTAAAGTTATCATTATTAGAAGGACTTCTTTGAGAAAAAATACATAAATATGAGAGACAAAGTGGATTGGGGTCATATATTTAGGACCAAAATAAAAATCAAACGAGATCTTATATTAAGGACCGAAGGTAGTATTTTTCTTCCTAGGGTATTTATAACCTAAGATGTAGACCAAAAGTCCGCTTCTGATTAAAGACTTGCTGCAAACTTATAAGGACTTGCACCTGACTCGGATAAGGAATGCGACAGAAAAATCACAGCTTTTTTATTGTTACAACAAATTGGAGGGTATGCCATGGAGGAAAGCAATATTTGTGGAGAAACCAAGTTGTGGTCGCCTCAGTAACTGTGATTTCGTTTGAAAATTAGATTCAAATATCAACCATGCATGCAAGCACTGAATCACAAAGAGAGGAAAAACCAGCAGAGAAACCTCGAAGTCCAGAAACGAAGTCATATAGTTACCAGGTCGTCACCCTCCTCCAAACCAGCATTTCAATAAACGTATTGCACAGAGAGGAAAATGCAAAGCGAAAAGAGGCAACAATGGAGGAGTAAAACAGTCCCTATCTCTCTTTCATTCTCAGACAGAGAAGAGAATTGCGAAGATGATCGGAAAGTATCTCTAAGAAAATTGCAGGGTGGTTGCAAAGAGAAGTTTTCTCCGTTGTTGACTTGTGGGCGTTACAGAAAGAAACAGTTAGAAAAAAGTAAAAATAAAACTGCCAATCTTAACTAACGAGCATGATTATCTTGGAATGATAAATTATCACCATTTTATTTTATTATATTTAATTTATTATTTTTATGAATAAAGAACAAAAAAATTAAAATAATTTTCTCATTCTCATTACCATTTAGAATTTTATATTTAAACTGCCCATCCACATATGATCTCGAGTGAGCACCAACTAATGGGACTAATTCCATTTTTTAAATATGTTATCCCATTTCTTCTTCTTTTTTTTTTTGAAAATTTCTTTATTTTTTTCGAGAAGAAAGTTCCAAATAAAAGAACAATTTTTTTATACATGAAAAGCAAAGTTTCTGCTTCAGAGTCAGCAAATGGATAATGTGTTAGCTGATATCTAAATTATTTTTAGTTTGATAATTTTCTTTGTATGATTTGTGCATCATTGGAACTGAACGCAATATTAATTTGTGGAATATGCGTTTCCTGTAATATATTTTAGCAGCAATATTCAATTAAAATTGAAATGAACAGTTTTATTTTTTAAAATATAATTTGTTAATCATAGCATCATGTATATGTTGATGATTTAGAACTGTTTTATTTCTAAAATAAAATATATGAATTTAAAAACTAAAAGACATATAATTGAATTCTATAAATTATTAGTATGATTTAAACAGAAAAATTAATAAATTCAAAATTAATGCACGATAACATAACGCTAACTATTAATTATTATTATTATTATAACAGACAAATTTTAATATTAATGGCCTATCAGCACTATTGGTTAGAGTGTTGGTGGAGACCTCATAGGTCAAAGATGGGTATTATTTTCTGATTCCTGTTAAACGAATCGTTGGGCCCTGAACTGGGCCTACGCATAGACCTCATGATCCATGGCTTTTTGGTCAATACACATGGGTTCTGGTGTCCAAAAACTTACAATGGGTTTTATTTATTTCAATACCACATATTAAGGTTTACGTCTAGCGGATGGAACTAATCTCCAGTAACGTGATAAACTAAGGTAATACTGCAGGCCTACTATGAATGAATATATCACAGCAGCTATGAGGGGTGTGTGAGATTCTAGATTTGATGGTAGAAGGATTGAATATTTAGCCAAAAAATGCGTTTAGCATGCTGGTAATAAGCAAAGAGTGACTCTATGTTCAGGATCAATCATTACCCTCCTTGTCCTGAGCTAGCCGCCGCGGATGGCGTTGATGATGATCCAATTGAGAACATGATTGAATTTGGAGAACACATATACCCAAACGTAACTCTTATGAGATCCAACAACACTTCAGGCGTCCAAATTTCTCTTGATAATGGCACTTAGTGTGAGATATGTAACACCTCACCTAATTAATCCATATACTAGATAAAAATACTCATTTAAAAGTTCATATGTATTTTTAGTATCTAAATTGCCAGAAGAGTCAAAGCAACTCTGACAACCATAAACATGTCATAGTTTCAAAACAAAACCCTAACATGACTTAATAAAATAAAATATTGAAGTCTTGTAGTCATGACAAATAAAACATAATATAGTATGTGTTTGAAGAGTAAAGAAGTCTTCATGACTCAGTCCATCAGTGCCTTCCCTTAATTCCTATTAGGTCCCTCACCTGAGAATGTTAATATAAAGGATGAGATCTAACATCTCAATAATTATTGAAATTCTAACTTATAGAAGTAAATCTTTTATGATTGACAAAAATTCAATTATATATGTGGTGTGTATATATATTTGTGCGTGGATATTAGGGATTTTTACAGTCAACTAAATTTTACTTTTTAATTTAACAATATATCAATATCAATTTTTAATGTATCCAAAAGTAATGCAATACACAGCCTCTTTTTTATCACCATTCATCCTTATAATGCTGATTAGAGCCATAAGATAACACATAGTCCAAAAGAAATTAATCCATTTTACTAGATTATTCCAAACTCACCAATACTTGAGATATATCTAGCTAAAGATGTAGAGTTTAAGTTTGAATTATGGCTCCCCTCCTTTGAAAATAAAATAAAAAGGTGTCATATGTTTTGTAGCTCCAATAAATTCCCGACTAGAGGAAAACATAAAAGAAGGAGCATTGGCAAGTGTCATTCATTATGCACTAAGTAATAACATACCGCGTGGTAATTATATATCTATGTATCTTTTTTTATCCTTAGCCCAACAATGTACATGTCGTATGTAGATTATGTTATATCAAAAATACATTCACAAATATATTATTATTCTAAATAAGAGAACAATAAAATTTTAGCACAATTTAACAGTATACCACTTTGTTCCTTATTATAGGTCACTTATATCCCAAAAGTTTGTTTCAAAATATAAGTAACTTGTAGTATAATTAATGATCTTTTTCCAATTTTACCCCTATTAATTTAATAAAAAAATAATTAATCTCTCTCTTCATCTCTTTCTCAACTTTTCATTTCCTATACAATCCATCCCCTCCTCCCCTCTCTCTCAACTTTTAATAAGGGGAAATATGAAAAAAAATGGTTAATTTAATATATTTCTTAGTTTACGGGTTTAAGATACAAGTGACTTATAATAAGGAACAGAGTGGTAACTCATTATAATATAATTTAATTAAAATATTCAAATAATAATCATAATTTATAGCAATAATCTTGAATTAAATAAAATAAAAGTAAATTATTAAAATTCTATTTATCTGAAAACTCAATATATATACACTCACATAATTTAGTATAATTTAATGGGATCAAAAAGTTCATCCACAAATATAATCACGTGAAATTCACATGTACATGAAAGAATTTTCAGAATTACTTACTACTCTTTAGCTTACAAATAATTACAATAATTACTCCAAAATTTTCAATAAGTATCCACAAAATTCCACATAAATATTTACTAGTATATGACTCAAAATTATTCTAAAATTACCCTAAAATTCTAAGACTATCCTCTAAATTAAAATTATATAAACATATTAAATTTCACATATCTAACTATATACAATAGATACCATATTATTTAGGAGTAAAAATTTTCATATAAGACAATATTTAAATTTAATAACTTAAATAAATATATATTTATTACCCAAAATTCCAATCCCACATTAAAAATCTCAATTATTTATTCTAGTCTCATTTAAAAAAATTTTCATAACCCAAACAACTCCTTTAAATTATAAATAAACTTTAATATAAAATCCTCAATTTATAATCTAAGTCTCAAGCTTGAAATTGTTTTTTCAATAATATATATTTAAGAAGAAATCGGAAAAAAAGACTCTAGAATTTGAAAAACGCAGATAGGCACTCATGACAATTTCACTATGAGTTTTGACAACTTTATGATATATTATTATTGTCAAAAGTCATAGTGAAGTTATCACGGGTCTCTATCTACATTTTTTAAATTCTAGGGTCTTTAATTGTGATTCTTTCTATATTTAACCTATCCAATATTTAAACTGATGAAAACCTTAATAATATATTAAATAATCCAAATAAATTTTTTAAATTTAATCAGTATAAACATTCTATATGTTCTGAATAATAAATTTTTCTAACTAAAATATTAATTTAATATTCTCAAAACAACCAATAATGAACAAATATAAACTGATTAAAATTTATTAATAATTTATTTTTAAATTTTTTTATATATATTGTCAAAACTCACATGGCCAATCTTCGGTAGAAGAGAAGGTTGCTTACTTCATACCCCAATTGCAAAGGTTTCTCTAAATATTATAATAGTATTACCAGCATAAAGCTTAAAATATATAAAAAATATGCGCACAGAAAATTTGATAAAAAAATATTTTTACATATCTAAATAATTCTTAAAGCTTATCGTACTTTTTAGACCATGTACTTTGCAAAGCTTCTCGCTCGCTCTTTCTTTTTTCGTCTCTGCCTCTTGTTCTCTCTTTCTTTGGCTCTCGCAAGGCGAAAAAAAATAATTGGTTGATATATTTAACACATTCACATCAACTTTTCTAACAACCCCCCTCTTTTCCCTTCTTTAATTAATTACCCCCAATGTACTTCTTTCTCCACTTAATTATACCTCTTTTTTCATTGTCGGTGGAAAAAGGTGGGTGATTTTATTTTTTTTAAATTTTTTTAATTAAGTTTATATTAAATTAGATATATATTATCAGTAAATTTTAAATAATATTATCTTATTTTAATTTTTCAATAAACTTTTGTTTCAATTTTGTATTATTATTTGTCATTATTTTATTTTTATTTTTAATTAAAAAATAGTATGTTAGATATGATCATATTTAGTACCTGATAGTACCTCAAACAAAATTATTTCTTATAGAAAGATACTTTGCTTAGCAAAAAAAAGACCGAGAAAAATATTTAAGAATCTAGGTGAAATTAAAATCCCAGTAAAAGAAACAGCTTGAAATATAACTAAATTTTTAATGTTATATTTTCTCTTAAGTTTCTAAAGAAAATTTATACTTCTATATTTCGGATGATAGAAACAATTTTAATACTCCTCAACTGCTCCTTAATGTAAAATTTAGTTAACAGCAGGTTAAGGATGTTAGTTAAATAAATTACTATGAAATGTTATTTTCTGAAACACCATAAGTATCTTTCTTAATTTCCCTTTCTTCCTCTTTTCCTTGATTATTGTTAAGGGAATATCAATAGTGTTGATTTGGAAAAAAATTGATAAACATGTGAAATAGATTGTATATATAGAACCAATATCAACTCTAAAATTATGTCCTATATTAAGAACAGAAGGAGTGGGTTTTTATTTAAAAAATAGGATGAAGTATGTAATTGGCGCTTGCTTAATTTTGTTGACTTGTCTTGAAATCGATTCATATCTCGAGAGTTTTTCCATGTAAGAAGTTTTGGGTGATGCTGAGAATAAATTTAAACTAATATAAGAGTTTGTTTAATTTTTATTTTAATCCTAAATATAAAACCCCAATTCACTTCGTCTCTCATATTTATCTTTTTTTTTAAAAAAATAGTCCTTGTGATAATAGTAGTTTTGGCCAATACATTTAATTAGCAATGATATTTTAGAAAAGACAATGCTTATTTATTATAAATAACTCATTTAAGTAGTTTCATTACTCTACTCAAATTAGTTCACCAGCTCTTATATTAAAGGCCGGAGGTAGTATAATTTAGGGTTTGTACAATTTTTGGTCTCTTATGTTTTTTTCATTTTGGTTTTAATTCTTTAAATTTCAAATCATATGTTTTGGTCCTTCAAATTTTTTTTTATTTAAGACATAAAGTCTTTATAACTCAATAAAAACTCTGACTATTTTACTTATTGAGGGACCAAAATCAAAATAAAAGTAAATTTGAGGGACTAAAGATTATATTAACTTTATAATTTATGTGTATTTATTTACATTCCAAAAGACAAAGATATTAATTAATATGTTATTTGCAAAAAAAATGACGTTAAGGTTATTTGCATGTGATACGGAATGTTTGGTGGGAATTAATTTTGAAGCAGGCTCTTGAGGAAATGAAAAATATTCGAATTCGGGGGAAAGACAGTTTTTTTTTTTTTTTTGCCAAAAAAGATACTATATAACTAAAAGAAAGGAAATAAAACCAACAATAACCAAACATAACCAACAAACCAAAAGAAGAAAGCTAAGAGTTGTTCATTCGGCAGAAGAAAGGCAAATCAATGGCTACGGCTCTTTTACCCAGCCGATGGCCGCGGCTTCAACGATGTCATGGATTAGTGGGTACAATCCTATAAAATATATAATAATTGTTATGAATATAATATTTTTATGAATATCTATATATCTATCATTATCTCTCTTATCTCCTAGTATATTCAATATCTCCTGTTATCTTCATTATCTACGATTATCTTTTATTATTATGTTATTTGTAGATTCTATCAAAGAAATAAAGTTGTATCTATAAATAGAGGTCATGTATGATGTATTGAATACTCTTGAATGGAATGAGAAATACTTTTTTTTATTGATCTTCTTTATTTATAACATGTTATCAGTACGAGTGCTGTAACGAAGGTATTATATTCCTATCTTCTTATTATTACTATATATTATGTTTCATGATTTATCGTCTATCCTCTGTGCTCTTCTACATTATGAGTATTTTTTCCCCCCTAAATGGTTTGAAGCCATATAGGTTAAATTTTTCTATTTTATGGCTAGAAGCCATAAAACTTTATTTTCTATTTTATGGTCATAAACAATAAAATTTTATTTTCTACTTTATGGCCAGAAGCCATAAAGCTTTGTAATTTTTTGTTATAGCTAGAAGCCATAAAACTTTATTTTCTATTTTATGGCGAAAAGCCATAAAACTTTGTTTTCTACTTTATGGTTAGAAGTCATAAAACTTTGTTTTCTTTTTCATGGCCAAAAACTATAAAACTTTATTTTTTATTTTATCGTCCAGAAACCATAATAAAACTTTATTTTTTACTTTATGGCCAAGCCATAAAACTTTTTTTTCCTTTCTTACAGCTAGAAGCCATAAAAATTTATTTTTTTATTTTATGGTCAGAAGCTATAAAACTTTATTTTTTATTTTATGACTAGAAGTCATAAAATTTTGTTTTCTTTCTTATGGTCATAAGCCATAACTTTGATTTTTCTATTTTAATGACTAGAAGTCATAATTTTTATTTTCTGACATATGGCTAGAAGCCATATGATTTTTAACTCATGACCCGAAATCATTTAAATTTGATTTTATCTTATTAAATGGCTAGAAGCCATGTATATATTTATTTTTGAGAAATATTTGTTGTTTATTTGTTAAATTTTTTTTTTATAAATATGATTTTAAAATGCTTATATTTGTGGAGAAAATATACCAAATTTTGTTCCTTTCTCATTTAATTTTCTTTTAATTTGTTTCTGTTTGATAATTTATGATTCTTTTTTTTTCTTCTCCTTAACGAAGAGCAGTGTAATTTCCATACATGTCAATTTTTTTAATATTATATTCCTTTGTGATAGTGTTATCATGTCAAATCTTATAAAACTTGAGTTTGTAACTTTTGACATTACTGGGAAGAACTACTTATCTTGAATACTAGATGCAAAAATTCACCTAAATGCCAATGGTTTAGGAGACATAGTTAAGGAAGAAAATAAGGCATCTAATCAAGAAAAGGCTAAAGCCGTGATCTTTTTACACCATCGTTTGCATGAAGGACTAAAAATAGAATATTTGACCATTAAAGACATACTCATTCTTTGAAAAAGTTTGAAAGAATGACCACTAGAAAATTGTCATTCTTCCAAAAGTTTGTTATGAATGGATGCACTACACCTACAATGTTTTAAATTTATTAGTAAGTATAATTTTGCGATATTTAGAATCAGTTTTCAATTAAAATTATGTAGAGAAAAGTTTACTGATGAAGACATACTAGAGAAAATATTCTCCACATTTCATGCATCTACTGTGTAACATTCTATTTTTCTTTATTTTATTATAGGACTTAATTATATGGGTATGAGATTAATTAATATTATTAGAATTAAATCTTATTGAATAACTTGAAAATTATAATTTCAGTGAGAAAAAATTTAGTAGGGCTTTAGGTGTGGGGCTCACGTGACCCACTTTTGTTTTTAAAATCACGCACACACTCGTATTCATTTCCCATCTCTCTTTTCCCTCCGTCCAGTGCCCCCTTGTGCTCCGTGTTCGCTGTTCCTTTGGTCCGCGCGAGAGAGTGACTGTGAGAGGGAGGTGGAGAGTGTGAGAGGGGAAAAAAGTCTTGTTTGGTCTCACCTAAGTCATCTAGGTAAGCTATTGTTCTTCCTACTTTTTCTATTTAACTTCTTCTTTTATTTTTCTAAGTTTTTGGCAGAATAATAAAATTTTTAGGGCTTGATAGATTTTTTTAATCTTTAATGCTTTTAACTTATTTTGATGATATTAATGGAACTAGTTTTTTTTTTGTTGAGCTAAGGAACTTATGGGGTTAGAATAGAAGCTTTATGACTTAAATTTTTAGTTAGATAGTTGATTTGAGACAATGTAAGTTAGGGTTTGGTTGGGAATTGGTTATTTGTGTTAATGATGATATTAATTTCAAAATTTATCTCTTATTTGAGTTCATTTGAGGTTATATTGAGGATTCAATGCTTGAACTTTGAGGATTTTTGTTGAAATAAGAGTGTTGATGATTTTTGGAGAGACTTTAACTAGTGAAAGTTGGGTGTTTTGAATAAATTAAGGAAAATATTATGAGTTATTGATTCTAATGAATGGGGAATGATTAATGGAAGAAGGGAATAGGGTTATAATAATGATTGGAGGTATAGTTGGTATATGGTTATTTTTCTAAGAGTTGGAGTAAGCACTTTTTGGAGATTTTTGGATGATTTGAAGGAATTATTCTTATTAATAATGTGAATTAGAGAAATAGAGTTGGGAAGTACTAGAAATTGTCACTTGGAGGAATAGATGAATTATTATTTTTCCTAAAGATAATTTTTTTAAAGTAAGTCAATTATGGGGATTTAGTTAATAAACTATTTTAATGCTGTGTTAATTAGTCTTTTTATTAATATATGCTTATAAATTCATTATTGTAGAGTGAGCTTGGTTTGAGCTCTTGGGTCTTGAATCCTCCTACTTTTTGTTCTTGTGTCAAGAACTTGAGGTAACTACTTTCTAATTTACTTGTATGCTTGTTGATGTGATTATAAGCATGTGTTGATATTATAGATGTTATCATTATATGTTTGGTGATTTATGTATGAAAAGTGAAATATATATATGAAAATTTATGTTTTGATAAATTTATTAGTGAAGTGGGCATGAATTATTTTATTTTGTGAATATCTTGTTGATGTTGAATAAAAATTTGATTATTGAGTCTGAGGATACTTTATGAATATTGGATTACGTGGAATTAGATGGTTGGAATGTTTATGGAGCTGTACTGTGTTATGTTGAAATGTAATGGTGGGAGATTTGATTATTTATACCACGTGGTATAGCCGCCACTTGGTGCCTAGTGGCTGGCTTTAACATTCTTAGAGCCTTTGGTATCACCCTTCCTTTGGCCGGGTTAAGGGTCAGCCCAAGGGACATGGCACCTTTCCGTATTCCAAGGAAAGGAAACTCATGGTCTGATGTGAGCTCTGTAATTTTTGGCCAAGTTATGCCTCATTATTGGAGAGCTTGGTGCAGTCTTGTTAAAGAGATGAATCCTGTTATGTATTATTAGCCCATGAGTTCTATCAGAGGTTACAAGGAGGTTATAAGGATGGTTGATGAAGTTCTGTGCATGCAAGTTATCTTTTTTTTTTTTTTTGGTGATATGCAAGTTATCTTTTGAAATTATTATATATTGTTTTCTCTAAAGATGTTTACCCTAGATGTTGTTTTAAATTGTACTTTGCCCACTTAACTATCTTGCAATCACCCCCTGTATACTTGTTGAATTGGAATTGTGGTTACTGGGTCAATTTGACTCACCCTGTTGTTATTTAATATTTTTTCAGGCGAGGGTTCAGGTGTTGGTCCCAAGAGGAAGTTGTCCAAGGCTTGAGTTGCTCTTCCAACTCTGTGTAACCTCTATTTTGGTATACATGATTTGTTTGATGTATATTGCCAAACTTTAGGGCTTTTTTGTTAAACTTAACATATGTTTAATTTTTCCGTTGTATTTTAGACTTGAGTTATTGGGCGAAGCCCTTTTTGGATATAGGTGACTGTTATTTTGATTGCAATTGATATGGGCAGTGGTAGTAGTTATTTTGGTGGACTTCAAATACTATAGCCCATTCATGATTGGTTTTAGTTATATTTTTGGGATTATAGATATTCATGATGGAGTTGTTATACACATGAAAAATCAAGTATTGATTACTTCTTGTTATATTAATTATCTCTACTACTCTGGAATAGTGGCTACTGCACTGTTATGGATGTAAATTGTTAATGGCTATGGTAGATTTCTATTTGACTAGTTTTGTTCTTTTTTATCATGGTTGACCTTTCAACGTAATTATGGGAGTCTTTTATAACTATCGTAGTTTCTTTTCATTGTATGATGTATTCTTTCTACCATAGTTTTTACTTAAATGTTTTTAGTTAACTCTTTCCGATTATATTGGTCATTTAAGAATTAATTATTATTTCTAAAAATTTTAATTACCACTTATTACGGGGGTTGTTACACAATGTGCTCCTGCAGCAGCAATACTGTGGAAAAGGCTTCAAAAAATATTCTGAACTAATTTTTTGCCTTCTTATAGTTGAGTAAAATAATGAGCTTTTAATGAAAAATCATGAATCTAGTCCAACCGGGTCCACTCCATTCCCAGAAGCAAATATGGTAGTAAATGGACCAACACATGGTCGTGGATGAGGACATGGACGTGCCTGTGGCCGTCGTATTGACCGTGGATGTGGTTGTGGTTGTAATAGAGGTGGTTCAAATTCCTACTCAAAGAGGACAAAGAATGATGAGAATCACAAAAGAAAGACTAGTGGAAGTAATAACCACTCTAAAGATTTGTGTTATCGTTGTGGTAGGAATGGTCATTGGTCATGTACTTGTCGTACATTGAAACATTTGGTTGACCTTTATAAAGAATTGCTTAAAAATAAAAGTAAAAGCAACGGCAAAATGCCAAGGGTAGAAACCAATTTTGTTGATGACGAGGGCGATTCTGATTATGACAACATGGACGTTTTCTTTGCTGATCCTAATAGAAAGATTGATCATCTGATTGGTGATGGGAATGTTCAACAACAATTTACTTTAGTGAAGTTAAATTTCTATAACTTAGTTTTTTTTTCTTTCATCTTCTTTTATAAAGTTTCTACTTTCAATGTTGTTATCTTTCCAAATTAATAAAATTATGAGTATTTTTTTTAATTAATTTTGTTTTTTTCCTTCCCCTCTATTGACTATGTTCCTTGTAACGAAGAATGGCTCCTATGGACGTCAATCATGAAGATTTATTTCTTGTTGATAGTGCAACAACTCATACAATACTTAAAAATAAAAAGTATTTCTCTTCTTTGGTAACGCAGGAAGCCAACGTTCAGACTATATCTGAAAGTACAAAATTGATTGAAGGCTCCAGAAGAGCCAATATATTGTTACTTGGAAGAACAATATTATACATTGATAGTGCATTTTACTCAACTAAGTCTAAAAGAAATTTGTTGAGTTTCAAGGATATCCACAAGAATGGATACCATATCGAAACAACAATTAAGAAAAATTAAGAATATCTTGCTATTACAAAGTCAACTTCTAACATAAAATGTATATTAGAAAGATTGCCCGCATTTTCTTCTGACTTGTACTACGCAATTATTAGTACAATTAAAGTACATATCATTATAAATCAGAAGTTTATAAATGATAACAAATTTAATGTTTGGCATGACCGGTTAGACCATCATAAGATAATTATGATGTGAAAAATAATTGAGAATTCATGTGGACATTTATTGAAAGGTCAACAAATATCATAATCCAATGTTTTCTCATGTAATGCATGTTCCAAAGGAAAGTTAATTGTTTGGCCATTACCAGGAAAACTAAAAAGTGAGCCTCTCACTTTTCTAAAACGCATACAGGGAGATATTTGTGAATCCCATAGGGACCATTTTGATATTTTATGGTTCTCATTGATGCATCAACAAGATAGTCACATGTCTGTTTATTATCTTTGTGTAACATGGCATTCGCAAGATTATTGGCTCAATTAATCAGATTAAGAACACATATCCATGATTTTCCCATCAAGAAAATACATCTTGATAATGCTGGTATATTTACTTCACAAGCTTTCAATGATTATTGTATGTTTCTTGGGATTAATTTGAACATCCTGTGGTTCATGTGCGCACACAAAATGGATTTGCAGAATCATTGATCAAACATTCACAATTAACTACAAGACCATTGCTTATGAGATCAAATCTCCCAATTTTTGCTTAGGGACATGCAATTTTGCATGTATCAATGTTAATTCCCATCAGGCCAACAAGTTATCTCAAGTCTTCCCTTTTACAATTAGTTTTTGGTCAGGAACTCAATATTTCCCATCTAAGAATCTTTGGATGTGCTGTACATGTTCCAATTGCTCCCTCATAACGTACCAAGATGGGTCCTCAAAAAAGGATAGGAATATATGTTAGATATGAATCTTCTGCTATAATAAAGTATCTAGAACCGTCAACAGGAGATTCGTTCACTGCTCGATTTGCCGATTATCATTTTGACGAGTCAGTTTTTCCAACAATGAAGGGAGAAAATAAGAAGTTGGAAAAGGACATTAGCTGGAAAGAACTATCACTATCTCATCTTGATTCTCGCACAAAAGAATGTGAACTGGAAGTTCAAAAGATAGTCAATTTACAAAGTTAAGCTAATCAATTACCAGATACATTTATTGACCCGAAGAGAGTAACAAAGTCACATATTCTAGCTGTTAATGCTCCTATTAACATTGATGTCCCTGATGGACAACCAATTGTGAATGATTCTAAAGCATGTATGAAGCGTGACAGGCCTATTGGTTCCAAAGATAAAAATCCTCGAAAGAAAAAAGGAACTAAAAGTATAGATGGCCTAGTTGAGAATAATTTAGAAAAGTTAGCAACTCCAGAAGAGTCATTAGACAATGTTAACATCCCAATTCTAAAAGAAAGTCAGGTACATGAAATATATGAAAATGATGGGATCTTAATTAATTATGTTATGAATGGGATACAATGGGACTGAAGTGAAGTTGACGTCAATGATATTTTCTCTTATATTGTAGCACTTGATGTGATGAATGATAATGAGGATCATGAACCAAAGTTAATTAGTGAATGTAAACAAAGAAAGGATTGGCCAAAATAGAAAGATGCGATTAAGGCAAAATTAAAATCGCTGGAACAACAAAAAGTTTTTGGACCAGTAGTCCTTACACCATAAGACGTAAAACCAGTTGGATATAAATGGGTTTTTGTGTGAAAGAGAAATGAAAAGGGTGAAATCATAAGATACAAGGCATGACTTGTTGCCTAAGGGTTTACACAAAGACCTAGTATCGATTTTGAAGAAACTTATTCACCAGTGGTGGATGGAACTACTTTTCGATACTTGATTAGCCTCATAGTAAATGAAGGGCTCAATTTGCATCTAATGGATGTTGTTACAATCTATCTGTATGTCTCACTTGACAATGACATTTATATGAGACTCCCTGAAGGGCTGAAATTGCTAGAAGCATACAATTCAAACTCTTAAGAACAATACTCAATTAAGTTAAACAAATTCCTATATAGATTAAAGCAATCAGGACGAATGTGGTATAACAGCTTAGTAAATATCTATTGAGGGAAGGGTATAAATGATGCAATATGCCTATGCATTTTTATGAAAAGATCAGGAAATGAGTTTGTTATAATCGTTGTGTATATTGATGATATAAATATTATTGGAACTCCTAAAGAGCTTAAAAAGGTAGTAAATTACCTAAAGAAAGAATTTGAAATGAAGGAGCTAGGAAGAACAAAATTTTTGGCTTGGATTACAAATTGAGTATTTGAAAGATGAAATTTTTGTATATAAAAAAACTTATACAAAAAGGATCATAGAACATTTTTATATGGATGAATTACATCTATTATGTACTCCAATAGTTGTAAGATCTTTAGAGGTGGATAAGGAACCTTTTAGACCTCAAGAAATCGGAAAAAAAAGGTGATGAAGAGCTACTTAGTCTAGAAGTATCATATCTTAGTGCAATTGGATCACTAATGTATCTTGCTAATCATACGCGACCTGATATATCATTTGTAGTTAACTTACTAGCAAGATATTCTTTACCAACATGAAAATATTGGAATAGAGTGAAACACATCCTTCATTATCTTAAGGATACAATGGACATGGGATTATTTTATTTGAATGCACCTAAGACTGATCTTGTTGGCTATGCAAATGCTGGATTTCGGTCTGACCCATATGTCAATAAATCACAAACAGGTTATCTATTCACATGTGATGGTACAGCCATTTCATGGCAATCTATGAAACAAACTACATTAGCCACATCATCTAACCATGTCGAGATTCTAGCGATGCATGAAGCAAGTCAGGAATGTGTATGGTTAAGGTCCTTAATACATCACATACAAACTACTTGTGGCTTGTCTTCTAGTAAAATAATCCCAACAATACTATATAAAGATAATATTGCATGTATTACCCAATTAAAGGAAGGGTACATCAAAAGAGATAGAACAGAGCATATCTCACCAAGATTCTTCTTCACTCGTGACTGTCATAAGGATGATGAAATTAATATCCAACAAATTCGTTCCAGCAAAAATTTAGCAGATCTACTCACCAAGTCACTTCCAGCCACCACGTTTGAGAGGTTTGTTCATGACATTGGACTTCGCAGACTCAGAGATACCAACTGACGTTGTCAAGAGGAGAAGTAAATACACACTGTACTCTTTTTTTCTTGTTTAAGATTTTTCTCATTGGGTTTTCCTAGCAAGGTTTTTAATAAGACATCACTATAAAATATATTAATAAATATTGCACTCTTTTTCTTCTACTAGGTTTTTGTCCCATAAGGTTTTTCTTAGTAGAAGTTTTTTAATGAGGCAAATATTTAGTTATGGACATCTAGGGGAGAGTGTTATGAATATAATATCTTTATAGATGTCAATGTATCTACCATTATCTCTTTTATCTCCCAGTGTCTTCAATATCTCCTATTATCCTTATTATCTTTTATTATTATGTTATCTGTAGATTCTATCAAAGATATAAAGCTGTACCTATAAATAGAGGTCATGTATAATTTATTGAATACCATTGAATGGAATGAGAAATACTCTCTCTTATTGATCTTCTTTTCTTCTCTATTATTCTTCTTTGTTTATAACAATAATAACTTTAATACTATTTTTGGCTTTTAATATAAGAGCTTTTTTGACTTTTATTTTGATTCTAAATATAAAACTTTAATCTACTTTATCTCTTCTAATTATCTATTTTTTACTAAGAAGTCTTTGTAGTAATGATAGTTCTAGTCAATATACTTGATCATTAAAAATATTTTAGGAAAGACAATACCTATTTATTACAAATAACTAGCTTTACTAATTTTCTTAATCTATTCAAATTAGTTAACTAGTTCTTATATTAAGGACCGGGGGTAGTGTAATCTATATATCATTTCTATTTCTTAATATAAAATCTTTATTAATTTTTTTAAAAAAAGAAAGTTACTAAGTTACTTAATTATAGTATATGTTATATGGTTCCTCAAAATATTTAGGTATCTCAATAGATTATGTATCAATTTATAAGTGAGACAAATTAGTTTGGAAAAAAATAATAAATACAAATACTTTAAAATAATTTAATAATTTTCTTAGTCTTCTTAATTAGTTAAATGAGTTTTATACTAAGAACCAGAGTGGTAAGTAGTAATATTGTTGATCAAGCGATACAGAATAAATAGTATGGAGGAAACAATGAACAACGACTATCGGTCTCTTTTTTTTTTCCCACTAGAAAGACAACTATTAGTCCTAAACTTTAGTTTAGCCTTTAAAGAGGAAATAATAGTGGTATACTATAAGATTACAAGGACTATAGTATCATTTGAAATATGGCGGGAACCCAAAAAAATGGAAATGAAAAAAGAAGGGAAAATCGCCTTGAAAGATGTAAAATTACAATTTGAGTTTTTCAAATCACAAAATTACTGTTAGAGACCGGATCTTAAATATGAATTATAAAATGTTGATGGAAAGACACAAATATCCCTCTTCTTCTCTTGCTCTACCGTCTCATCTTCGTCCTTCTCTTCCTCTTTCTTCTCTCCATCTTTGTGAACAGAGTGAACTGGCCCAAAGAGATATAGGGAGAAAACCTCACGCTTTATTGATAACTCAAGAAAATATATATACTACACTGTCTTGACTTACAACTAAAAAGGCTTTAGGCTTATGCTAGCCCAATCCATACAACAAACTTATATAGACTATAATGCTAATGCATTGACTCAATATCTATAACTCTAACACCCCCTTCAAGTTGGGGGCCATAAAGGTTAATGGTTCCCAATTTGCTTATCAACCTATTATGATCTTCTCGTCTAAGTGTTTTAGTGAGCACATCAACAAGCTAATCTTTAGAGTTAATATGTTCCAAGCTGATAAGTCCTTCTTGTAGCTTCTCTCGGACAAAATGACAGTCAATTTCGATATGCTTTGTTTGCTCTTGGAAGATGGGGTTGGTAGCGGTATAGATGGCAGCCTTGCTGTCACAATATACGTTAACCGGCTCAAGTCCTTTCACTCCCAGACCTCCTAACATCCGAGATAACCAAGTGATTTCTGAGACAGCTGCACCCATAGCCCGATACTTTGCTTCTGCTAAAGACCTTGACAGTGTTTGCTGTTTCTTTGATTTCCAGCATATGGGGGACCCACCAAATTTTATGACGTATTCTATTACTGATCTTCTTGTATCATGACATGTGGCCCAATCAGAGTCCACGTAACACTTTAGATGTCTTCTAGAAGTTGCGGCCAAGAATATGCCCAATCCTGGACTGCTTTTCAAATATCTTACTACACGAACAGCAGCTCCCATATGTGATTTTCTTGGATCACTCATGAACTGGCTTAAAGTCTATAGAACAAAACATATATCAAGCCTTGTAACAGTAAGATATGATAACCTACCTTTTCTATGATAGGGTGAAGGATCCTACAAGAGAGGATCATTTTCCTTGGCACTTTTCTGTTTCTGTTTTGTGTTTTTCTTAATGACTAGATTAGTGCCTACAAAACTCAATCTAGCACTTCTTTCCATAGGAATTGTTAGTGGTTTTGAACTACTCAAACCTGCATAAAAAAATGAGATCCAAAGTATACTTTTTTTGACTGAGAACAATCCCCTTTGCAGACCTTGCTAATTCTAAACTGAGGAAGTATTTAAGTTGTTCCAAGTCTTTAATTTTGAATTTTTGGTGCAAATGTAGTTTAGTCTCATTAATTTTGTCAAGGCTATTTCTAGCAATCACAAGGTCATCAACATAAGCTAAAATAACAGTAATTTCCTCTTTATCTCTTTTTACAAATAAAGAGTAGTTGTTGTGCCCGAATCCTGATCATCCCGTAGAAAGGAAAGAAAGAGGAGTCGTTACCAAAATTTTAAAAGGTTAATTTTGAAAACCTAAAAATGTGTGGTCTACGAAAATCGAATAGGGTTTGGGAGTCGATTGTGTGTGGAGAAGGTGTTAGGCACCCCACAACACCCATTCAAAAGAACGGTTACCTTAAGTCAACTACTCAAAATTAATATGGCTTTTTTATTATATTTTAATCACTCTAAAAAATAAAGATAGAAACAAAGAAAAAATTTATTTAAAAGAAGAAAAAATAAATTATTTATAAAGCTGGACTTGATCTAGGATAAAAACCTAGTGCCTATGTACCTTTTAGAGGGATCAAAGCCCATATAGTTTGGGGGTAAAAATGCATGTCACTTGGTTAGTATTTTTAAAAAAATATTTATTCAATTAAAAAAGGTGTTTTTTAATGGGTTTGTATTTTTAATATATGGAAAACAAATTTTGTGTGTGAGGAAGGTGTTAGGCACCCCACAACACCCATTCAAAAGAACGATTACCCTAAGTCAACTACTCAAAATTAATATGGCTTTTTTATTATATTTTAATTACTCTAAAAAATAAAGATAAAAACAAAGAAAAAATTTATTTAAAAGAAGAAAAAATAAATTATTTATAAAGCTGGACTTGATCTAGGATAAAAACCTAGTGCCTACGTACCTTTTAGAGGGATCAAAGCCCATATAGTTTGGGGGTAAAAATGCATGTCACTTGGTTAGTATTTTTTAAAAAATATTTATTCAATTAAAAAAGGTGTTTTTTAATGGGTTTGTATTTTTAATATATGAAATACAAATTTTGTATTTTTATTTAGAAAATATTTTTTAAAAGAAATTTTGAATTATCCTCCCTATGGATGTTCCCATAGCCTCACATGAGAGAATAATCGTTTGAGCCTGCGAATGTTCTAAAAACCTCACACGACTCTAAAAAAAAACATTTTGAGATTACATGTACATATTTTAAACAGATTTTCTATTCTATTATTTATTTATAAAGATGGTGCCAAAATTATTTTCTTTCTTTTTATTTCAAAAGAAAAATTTGCACAACCACATTGGGGTGACCTAGAGCCGGGAAAACGGGCCGAGCCCGTCGGGCCGGCCCTTTTAGGCCCTGAAATTATGAGGGCCGGGCTTGATATTTTTCTCTTAAAATGAAACATAAGCCCTGGAGGGCTGGCCCTGGAGGGCCGAGGGCTTAAAAGGGCCGGCCCTGGAGGGCCACGGGCCGGCCCTTTTAAGCCCTTTTATATTTTTTTTATTTTTAAAATTTTTTTATATAATATTAATGTTATTAATTTTTTATATTGTTAATAATATTTCAAATATTTAGTTATTATTATCATTTTAAAAGTAAATTTAGTTTTAGATAATAATTTATCCAATTAAATTTTTAAAAAATGGGTTAATTTGGACTTTAATAATGATTTGATTTATATTATATGCGTTGATATTTTTAAACTATATATATATATTTGATAATAGAATATTTTTATACTTATATAACTTGTGATTCTATAATTTGAATTAGAAATTCATGAGTTTTAATAGGAATGTTTCTCACATTAAAGTAAAAAAATAGTTAGATTGCAAAATTTAAAAATAAAATTCTTATAAAGAAGAAAAACTTGATATTTTTGTTACGAAAGAAAAGTATACTTATGAAGAAAAGTAATTAATTATAGTGATGATGAAGTTTCAAAAGATTAATAATAGTGTTTATTTATTGCACAATTGCATTATAGATAAAACTTTTAGATGTTGTTATCTTGTTAATGAATGTTTTAGATGTTGATGAATATTTATATATGATGATATTTTATATGTGACTTAATTTTATTCATATTTATGTCTTTTATTAATAATTTCATTGATTTATTTTTATAAAAAATATGATAAATATAAAAAATAGTATTTTTTCTTAAACGGGCCAAAAGCCCGCGGGCCGGCCCTGGCCCTGTAGCTTAAGGGCCGAGCCTAGCAAATTGGGGTATTTTTAAAATTCCAGCCCTGGAGGGCCGGCCCTTTTAAGCCCGCCAGCCCTGAAGGGCCGGCCCTGGAGGGCCGGGCCAGCCCTGATTCCCGGCTCTAGGGTGACCCAATAGTCTCAAATAGTTTACCAATGAATCTAGATACTTGTGGAGGTTCTGAAAAGCTCACACGGTATAGATTTTAAAAAGAGATACGCTTTCTAAAACAAAAAGAAAGAACGCTAAAAAATAAATCAATATGAAACTCAAGTTAAACATAATAGATAGGACAGAAAATTCATACTTGATGCTCCACTTATCAATTGACTGAAAAAAAAAGACATTATATAATAAGCTAATAATAATAAACTATATACACATATTAGTAAAAAGACATGAGCCAAAAATAGAATAAATGAAATAAAATGAAAATAAAAAAAGAAGAAAGTAGATATCAAAGTGAGAAGATATGGGAGATAAATAGATAAGGGTATATTTCGAGCAAATCAAAGAGAAGGAGAGTAGCGAGAATTAACTAAAATCATATTAGATTCAACCCTCTAGCTGTCACCACTCAAGCTTACAAATATGATAGTAGTCACAAGAGCATAAGCTTTTCTTGAGTAGAAGATAGAAGAAGATGAACAAAAGAATTTTCTCTAGTTAGGCCTCTTTTCTCTTTTCCCAACCCAACTCATTGCCATGAAATAAGATGATAGAAAAGCTCTCTATCTTGCCTCCTTTTTCACTGGGAAATTCTGAATGATTTCCTCTAACCCTTACTCTATAGACTTCACCTAGGATTTTCCAATTTTTCTCTAATTTTTTTTAATTTCCCTCAATTATGACTCATAATGTAACTTCCTGTTTAAGTACCAAATCATCATCAAATTGTGATTTTTTTATTTTTTATTTTTATTTATTTTTTCTAGTGTTATGACTCCAAAATATGTTCACCTCATATTTCCTAAATTAGAGACCAATTAGTATTTAATTTCATCTTTTGCTTTATTACTATTTATTGTGAGAAAGATGTTCTTATTTGATTTTTCTTTTTCGGGTAGATTTTTAAACTTGGTCTCCAAAAAAGAATCAAGGGGAATTTTTCTTTTATTATTATTAGATTTATTATTATTTATGTGAGCTCAGACAAAATAGGGTGTTTACAGTAGTCATACTTGCGCTATCTAAACCCCCATTGTATAAGAGTTTCGGTGAGTTTGACATTCCATTGCCTAAAGGCTTGCTTTAGGCCATAGGGGAGCTTAACATATCACACGGCTCCATATTACATAATTTCTAGAACCTGTCAAAACTTGTGGAACCAATGTGACTGCCTGGGTGTCTGAAGGGTGCAATTAAAGGGATGGTTCGAATCGATTTGTGTTGCCATTGGTAGAATTCTTTAATGGGGAGATTCGAGACCGTAGCGAAAGGTAAACTAGAGGTGACAGAATGAAAGAAAAGGGTAATCAATAAAATTTCAACGAATAAAGGGAACCAAACCACGATCAAGCAGCGTTCTTGACAGTAGAAACAATGAAACTCGCTTGACAACAAAAAAGATTGATGTTGCGGAGGAGGCCACTAACTTGTAGAGAACTCAGAAGAATTTGATGTTTATTAAACTAATTGCTAAAATTCTTAAACAAAAAACTCGTCCAAGATTCGTCCTTATCCTGTGAATTTTGACGAAAAGGCGAAGATTTGAGGGACGAAATCTCTGGATTAATGCATCGACTTGGCGATTTGAGGCAGACAGAGAACACCTTTCAGATCTCTCGAGTCAATCTTCTTGGATCTGATCACATGCAACGACGTCGTTGCGTTTGGGACTGAAGGCTTCGTGACAGTGAGGAATTCTAGACTGCCTCATCATTGCTCTATGAAGAGTCTTGGGCCTTAGGGGAAAACCTGGCTTCTTGGTACCATGTGAACAGAGTGAATTGGCCGAAAGAGATACAAGGAGAAAACCTCACGTTTGTTGATAATTCAAGAAAATATATATACTACACTGTCTTGACTTAACTAAAAAGGTTTGGGGCTTATGTTAGCCCAATCCATACAACAAACTTATACAGACTACAATGCTAATACATTGACTCAATATCTAGAACTCTAACAATCTTCCTTCTCCTTCTCCCCTAACCACACCTTCCTCCCCCCACCACATCTCCCCGTCCCCACCCCTACCTCCTCCTCCCCCATTACTTGTGCAGCAAAGTCGATGATGAAGCGGGTAACACGATCAAAGAAGGCTTTAGCAAAAATAAATGAATAGGCAGGGGCAACTACAAACTCTAGAAAGATGGGTCTTGCTTCTACCGTACACATGGTTGGAATAGGAGATTTGCAAGCTTTGCAAGTTCTCTCTCTATGTTCCTTTTGGGTTTATAGAAAGATTATTATGAATAAAGTGTCAGACTTTTAAGCGTTAGCCTATGAATAAACTGACATGTATATTAGAAAGGAAACAAAATTTATTAAAGTAGTGTCATGTTTAGAGCTTTGGTGGTAAGCAAAATGTGGAATTGAAAAAAAGATATGAATAAAGATTTGTTGTGACTTTATTGACTTTGGCTAGAAAAAAGAATGTTGGTTTAGTAACATGTAGTGAATAAAGCAATGTACATGGCTGGATAAACAGCAACAAAAATTAATGGCAAGCTCTGAATTTTGCTGCCACGGCCATACTTTTTTTGTTGTTGTTATTGGCCATAATAACATTGTTCTTGCCAATATGTTATTATTGGTATACTAGTGATAAAAAATATTGTGGTTGTATTGAAAAAATAGATGCTGTCATCGTCATACTAGTATTTTGTTATTGACTATAAGAATGTTGTTATTTCCAATATAAATGTTGTTATCAGTATACTAATGATGAAGAATATTTTGTTTGTCATTATTTCCACATTTCACTATCAAATGATAAGTGTGGTAAGTCAAATGAGAATAGTAATAAGTGAAATAATAATTCTATTATTAGATTTCCCATGAAATTAAGTTTTAAGAAAAGTTGTCATTATTTTCACATTTCATTGTCAAATGACAAGAACGGTAAGCCAACTGACAAGAGTGGTAAGCGAAATAACAATTCTATAATTGGGTTTCCCATAAAATTAAGTTTCGTAAAAAGTTGACTTTATTTTCACATTTCACTACCAAACAATAAGAACAGTAAGCCAAATGACAAGAGTGGTAAGCGAAATAACAATTCTATAATTGGGTTTCCCATAAAATTAAGTTTCGTAAAAAGTTGACTTTATTTTCACATTTCACTACCAAACAATAAGAACAGTAAGCCAAATGACAAGAGTGGTAAGTAAAATAACAATTCTGTGATTGGGTTTTTTATGAAATTAAGTTTTATAGATAGTTGATAATATTTTCACATTTCACTTCCAAATGATAAGAGCGGTAAGCTAACTGACAAAAGTGGTAAGCCAAATAAAAAGTTTGGTAAGTGAAATTGCAAGTCCGCGACAAAGATTCTCATTAACTTTAGAATATTAAATAGATATACATTACGACTATTTAGAATAGATAAATACAAAATGTTAACATTATTCTGTCCAAAAAACAAAAGACCAACATTTTTAACTTGTCATGTCATGTTACTACCATCATAGTAACAAGTCTGTAATTAAAATACTACCAAGTGAAATTGTAACAATGGTAAGCTAAATAACAAAAACCAAAGGTGTTTTGATAGCAACCAGTTTTTGCAAGATTCAATAAGAAGTGCACCTCAAACTAATTACAAAATTATCCAATTAACATCTTCCATCATCAACTTTACCTCTCATTCCCTTCCATCATATAGTAAGTGTAGTATGCCAAATAATAAATTGTGAATGTCAAATTACAATTTTAGACTACACAAATGCGACAACTTTTTCATGTACTTTAGAACATATAATACATCAACATTGTTACTATTTACAATTGATAAATATAAAATATTAACATTGTTGTGGCCATCAACAAAATACCAATATTTTCAAATTTTCATGTAGTATTACTGTCATTGTGACACTTCACATAATTATATTTATATATGCGATAAAAATACTTCATTTAAAAATTCATACGTATTTCTAGCATTCAAATCAGGTAATAATTTCAAAATATTTTTCTCACATAACTTAACAAAATAAACTATTGAAATCTTATAGTAATGCAAATAAAAATATAACATAGCATGTGTTTGAAGAGTATAGAAGCCTTTACAGTTTACTCCATTGGTGCCTTTTCTTTACTCTTACCAGATCCTTCACCTAAAAAATGTTAATATAAGGGATTTAATCTAACATCTCAGTAACTACTGAAATTCTAACCTATACAGACAAACCATATATGACAAACAAAAATCTGATTATATGTGTGTGTATATAGAGAGATCACATATTTTCACATTCAACTTAAATTTACTCTAATTTAAATACATATAAATCTTAGTTTTCATTATATCCAAAAATAATGCAATATGCAACCTACTTTATATCACCATCTATCCTTATACCGCTGACTAGAGCCATAGGCTAACACAAAGTCCAATAGAAATTAATCCATTTTATTGAATTATTCCAAACTCACCAATACTTGAGATATATTAAGACAAAGATATAGAGCTCAAATTTGGATTATGGTTCCCCTCCTTTGAAAATAAAATAAGGAGATGTTACATGTCTTATAACTCCAACAAATTCCTGACCAAAGAAAAAATATGAAAAAAAAAGTTCTGACAAGTGCCATCTACTATGCATCGAGTAATAGCATATCACGTGATAATTTTATATCAATACATATCTCTTTTTATCATTAGCCTAACAATACATATGTCATATGATAGATAATATTATATCAAAATGCTTCCACCAAAAATACTATATTACTTTAAATAAGAGAGCAAATAAAATTCCAATACAAATTAACAGTACAGTTCATTATCATTCAATAAATATCACTATATTTAAATATTGATAATAATTAATGGCAATCAATCTTAATATAATAAATTAATATATCAAAACATTGTAAACTCATAATATATACTTATATTTCAGTATGATATAAAAACTAGTAAATTCACAATATAATCATACACAATTCACATGTACATGAAAGAATTTTTAGAGTTACTAGCTACTCTTTAGCTTACAAATAAGCACACAACGATTACTCTAAAATTCTCAAGAGTCTACAAAATTACATATAAATATGTATTAATATATAACTCAAAACTATTATAAAACTACTCTAAAATTCTAAGACTACTCTTTAAACCAAAATTATATAAACATATTAACTCTCACAGATCTAACTATTTGTAATAAATAAAATATTATCTGACAATAAAACTTTTCATATAACAAGATTTAAATTTAATAACTTAAATATATATTTTTATTACCCAAAATCTAAATATTTTATATTAAAATTTTAATTATTTATTATAATCTCATTTAAAATTTTTCCTTAGCCAAACAACTCCTTTGAATTATAAATAAACTTCAATTCTTATAAAATTCTTAACTTACAATTCTTCTAACTTTCAAAAATTATTTCAATAATATATGTTTAACCTATTCAATATTCATATCAACTAAAATCTCGATAGTACATTAAATAGCCCAAATAAATTATTTGACTTAAATTTAATCAGTAAAAACGTTCTATATATTTCGGATAACAAATTTTTCAACTAAAATCTTGATTTAAAATTCTCAAAACTATCAATGAACAAATATAAACTGATTAAAATTTTTTAGTAATGTATCTTTAAATTTTTACAGTCGTATATTGTCAAAACTCAATATTTACTCTATACTCAAACCGTAAAATTTTTTTTTCTAAACATTATAATGATACTAATAATATAAAGCTCTAAATATATAAAAATATTTAAAAAAAATTGATAAAAAAGGTATTTTTATGCACTTAAATAATTTTTAAAACTTGTCTTATTTTTCAAAATAGCTAAACACTTCCCTGCCTCTTTCTCGCTCTTTCTTTATGTGCCTCTTCCAACTACCCCTCTCCCGTTTTTCTTCCTTTTATTATAAATAACCCTAAACTTTTTTACCGAATTCGGTGGAAAGTTGGGGTTTCTTTTTTTAATTTTAATTTTAATTTAATTTAAATAATAATAAAATATTATTTTACTTATTTTTATTGTTACTTTTTTAGTTACAAATTTTTTTAATAATTTTTTTAAAAAAAATATGTTACAACTGTTATAGTATAAAGTCTGCAGTCACAATATTACCAAGAAAAATTATAACAATGGTATGACAAATAACAAAAAATCAGCATTGTTTTGACGACAACTATTTTTTTGCAATATTCAATGATAAATACACATTAAGATGGTATAACCACTTAATGTTCTTTTGTTATCAAACATATTAGTTATAAATCATCTCCTTTATAAGGCATTTATTTAATAGTCTATCCACTTAATATTTTCTTCTCTAGACCACTGTACATGCTTCTCTAACCTAAATCACCTCCTTTATAAGTTAGGCACTCACCATTATTCTCAACACTCATTGACACACATTCATTATCAAAAGTCATCAGAATTTCATTCATTTCTTGTAATAGTCCCAAGAAATTCTCAATCATACCAATATAATAATAAGTTAGGATGCATATATTCAAATTACAAATTTGATTAGTGAAATAACAAGTTAAGTTAGTGAAAAAATAAGTCTGAATATGAAAATTACAAGTCTAGTAAGTAAAATAACAAGCTCGGATATTAAAATTACAAATTTAGTTAAAGAAATAACGAGTCTGGATATGAAAATTATAACTTTATTTAGTGAAACCATAAATCTGAGTATGAAAATTACAAATCTAACAAGTAAATTAGCAACAATTCGTTGGCAAACAACAACTTTCAACTACAACACTATAAGCATAATAATAACATTTCTAAGTGAATTAGTAACAATCTATTAGCAAACAACAACTTTCAATTGCAAAAGCATAACCACTTACATTTATACATTATTCATTGCTCTAGGTTCCATTTTCCCTCCGACACTCCCCCATGCATAACATTCCTTATCCTTGTCCATCGCAACCAACCCCACACAAATCAGAGATTAGAAATCAGACTATAAAAACAAAAATATTTCACCTCAAGTTCACCACAACCTCCTCTAACTAACATCTTCCATTATCAACTTCATCTCTCACTCTCTCCCAATGTGTAACCCAGCGAACCACAATGCAACTCACCAAAATAAAGAAGAAAATCACATTGCTCAATCTTAGAGGAAAAAATAGGAGAAGAGTGTAGTTAGAAACATTGCTCATTTGATTCCCACAATTGAAAGCTGCAAAATATGTCAATCTTTCCTTCTCTAAGTAGCTCCCACCATGTACTTTTTACCTTTGCTTTCATTAATGTTTCTCAATAACAAAGGGGCATTTTAGTCTTTTGGGTTTCATTTCACTTGCAATTTAAGACCTGGCCTCCTCAAACAATAATGTTAATTCAGGAACCCATTTTACTATTTTATATATTCAAGGGTCTTTTTACGTGATTTTTCAAAAAAAAAAAAGCAGGCTTCTCATAGTCATGCACAGGTGGAAAAAAAAAAAGCCCCCAGAAAATGGAGTTACGTTCTCTGCCTCCTCCCGAGCAAAAGACAAATACAAATTTTACATACATAGATATTAGATGGGGTCTATGACGCGACTTCTAGATAGAGTTGGAAAAACAGATCGGTCCAGCCCTACAGGCTCTAAATTTTAAAAATATCCCAATTTGTTAGGCTCGGCCTTTAAGCAGACGGGCTCAGGGCCTGCTCCCGGGGCAGGGCTTTTGGCCAGTTTAAAAAAAATTATTTTTCATATATTTTATCAAAAAATAAAATAAACCAATAAAATTACTAGTAAAGGACATAAATATGAATAAAATTAAGTCACAAATATAAAAGATCATCATATCTAAATGTCCATCAACATACAAAAAATCTAAAACATTCATTAGACATAACAATTCAATAACGTTAACATCCAAAAGTTCCATTAAAAGTAGACAAATTTTTTCACTAAAAAAAAAAAGGACAAACACTATCATCAATTGTAAGAATATTTGATTGTGCTTCACTAGTAACAGGCTCTTCTTGACTTCTAAAAATATCAATGATTTTTTCTCAAACAAGGTCTTATAATTAGGACCGGAGGTAACATTTTTTTTCTCAGGCTTTAATTGTGAAAATCACTTTGTTGCAGAGTTTCATGGGAAGTCTGAAATATTTTAGCACTTTGGATTGATCCATAGTATGCTTTTAATGAGCTAACTATGTCATCTTTTTTTGCTTTTGTTCAGTCTTCTTTGATTTTGTCTAGTTCGCTTGTCTAACTCTATTTAAATATAGAGTAAAAATTATGATATAGTCACTATAGAAAAAGTGTTAACCTACTTATTAAAATTTTATAACATATATACATATTGATATGCATCTGTTGGTTCAATGATTAAAATTTTTGTTTTAATATGGGAAATATATTTTGCTTATTTTAATATATAACTGTTGGTTTAAATAAATACAAATTTAAAATCTGATTTAGGATATAGAGAATATTTTTTATTTATTTTAATATCATTAGAGATTGAGGTGTGAGCTGAGAGTGAGTGAAAGAATGAAAGTGAAACTTAGAGAGGAAGAGTGTGTAAAATGTTAGAGACTTAGGTTAGGGTCAAGGAAATAAATATAAATTAAGAAAAAAAATTTATTGTTGGCAGGCTTAAATGGGCCGGCCTTTTTATTTTCGAGCCCTACAGGGTTAGTCATTTTAAGTCCAAGTTTCCTTTAAAGACCCTAAATTATAAACCCGGCTCTTAGCTTAAATAGGCTTAAATAGACCTGCCCGACGAGCTCAACCTATTTTTCCGGCTCTACTTCTAGATATAACTTTTGTTCATGCCCTCCGAACCAAAAAAATGCTTCACGAAACCGCTTTAGGTGCTCATATGAAATATGAGCAACTAAATTGATCCCATCAGCGTCCTCTAGATCCAAATATTTAAATTCATTTTTTTATTTTTTAAAAATAATTATTTTAATGAGTATAAAATTTAAAATAAAAATAATCTCTTAAATACAACTTCTTTTAAAAAAATATTTTTATTTAAAATGATATTAAATTAGGTGCTCCACTTTTTCTTTTTGTTTTTTTTTTGTTGATGCTTCAGCATTATAGGGCCACACATATTCTTATATTTTCAAAAAATATATATTGTAAGACATTTATTTTTTAACCTGTGTTTTATAAATGAGAAAATTTTAATAAAATAATAGTTAAATTTGCCAATTTGGGTCACTTAAATTTACAAAATCTCATTAGTTATAATGACTGAATTAGAATTTTTAACATGTTGGTCAATTAACAATGTTGTCCTTTAATTTTTTTTTTTTTAAATCCTCAAGTCACCCCCATAGCCGACTCGCCACTGGAGCACTAGAGGTCAAGTGGCTACTGGTGACTAGAGCTCTAGTGACTAGCAATTATTTATTAAAATTTTTTTAATTTGCATAATGTGATTAACAACTCTTATAACAATATTTGTAATTTAATTAACGCTATTAATCACATGTTTTTCAGTTTTTTAAACTAATATTTTTTAACTTTTATAATATAATTTATAACTCTTGTTAGGGTATTCACAACTTCAGTAACTATACTAACCACATGTTTTTTAAGCTTTTAAACTGAGATTTTTTAACATTCATAACATTGTTAACAACTCTCATAATAATATTTGCAACTCTATTAATGTCTTTAACTACTTTATATGATAGGTTTGTAATGTTATGAAAATTGAAAAAAATACTTCAATAAGTAGTTGCTGGTTGGCGAAGCTCCGAGAGCCACCTGACCTCTAGTGCCAATTGCCAGTGCTGGAGCTCCGATGGCCGGCAATGAGATGTCTTGAGGTTTAAAAAAAAAAATTAAAGGGCAACATTGTAAATTGACTAACATTGTAAAATTTTGATTTAGTCATTGTGACTAATTGCAATTCTGCAAGTTTAGGTAACCATTTGAAAATTTACAAATTCAACTACTACCTCAAATGCTTAATATAAGAACTCATTTGATTTTTATTTTATTATATTTTATTTTACTTTTTTTTGTTTACAACCCAGAAGCACAAAAAGACAAAGTTTATCCTATGCCATCTAACATGTGAACAGTTCCAAACTCTTCAGACTCATCATAGTCAACCTAGCCCTTTCACTGCACGCACAATACGAGGATCAACATACTCCACGCGTCTCCAACCCCCTTCTTTGATCAAGCAAAGTTTTGCTAGGCTAGTATTTGTAATAATAATAATATTAGCTAATACACTTTATTAGTAAGAATATTTTAAAAAAATAATATCTATTTATTATAAATAACTAATTTAATTAATTTTTTTAATATATTTAAATTAGTTAACTAAATCTTATATTAAGTATCGGAGGTGATATCATTTTATTGGAATTTTTTCTTTATAAATAGGACAAGCGGAGGGAGAATGTAATAAACAAAGGGAGGAGTCATCCAATTCCAACGCAACAAACATTGATCAGCACGCAATAAAATCCAAACTCATCGTCTCTCTCAACTACAAGCGAAGATGAATTCACACCCTGCCGTCCGACGAATCTCCGAATGCTTCATCAAACCACCCCTTCCACCCGATGACTCTAATCCTATCTGCTACCTATCTCCATGGGATCTCGCTATGTTGTCTGCTCACTACATTCAGAAAGGCCTTCTCTTCCTCAAGCCTTTTTCTTCTGATCCGAACCATCCCGGTTTCATCCATTCTCTTCTCCGCCGCCTCAAGCAGTCTCTTTCTCTCACCCTCCTCCATTTTTATCCCCTCTCTGGCCGCCTAGTTACCACACGTGTTCCCTCCTACTCCGTCTTCGTCGAATGCCACAACGGTGATGGAGCTAGATTTATCTACGCTACTTTAGACATGACCGTCTCCGACATCGTCTCCCCCGTCGACGTCCCGCCGTTGTCCAATCATTCTTTGACCATGATAGAGCAGTCAACCACGACGGCCACACCTTACCTTTGTTGTCCGTTCAAGTCACTGAACTCATAGACGGCGTCTTCATCGGCTGTTCCATGAACCATTGCCTCGCTGACGGCACTTCCTACTGGAGATTCCTCAAGGCGTGGTCTGAAATCTTTCGAGCTCAAGAAGATGATAATAAGTATGATCAAAGTGATGTTCTCTGTATTCCCAATATCTCACACCCACCGATTCTCACTCGTTGGTTCCCAGAAGGTTGTGGTCCCTTAATCAATCTTCCCTTCAAACATCACGACGATTTCGTGAGCAGATTCGAAGCACCCCGTCTTAGAGAGAGAATATTCCATTTCACAGCAGAATCTATCGCCAGACTGAAAGCAAAGGCCAACCAAGAGGCCAATACCACCAAGATATCGTCATTCCAATCATTATCGGCGCTCGTCTGGAGGTGCATAACACGCGTACGGAGTCTCCCCCGTGATCAGAAAACAACCTGCAGGTTGGCGGCAAACAACAGATCAAGAATGGAATCGCCGCTGCCAGAGGATTACTTCGGGAACTCGATCCACGCGGTGGCTGCGGAAACGACGGCGGGGGAATTGCTACAGCACGACCTTGGGTGGGCGGGGCGGAAGATTCATGTGGCTGTTGCTAGCCATGACGACAAAGCAGTGAATGGGTTTCTGAAGAAATGGTTGGAGAGTCCGATGGTGTATCAACTGAGTCGGTTGTTTGACCCGTATAGCGTCATGATGGGGAGCTCACCCAGATTCGACATGTATGGGAACGAATTCGGAATTGGGAAAGCGGTGTGTGTTCGAAGTGGGTACGCCAACAAGTTTGACGGGAAAGTGACGTCGTATCCGGGCCGTGAAGGAAGAGGAAGCATAGATCTGGAGATGTGTCTTCCGCCGGAGTTGATGACTGCCCTGGAGTCCGACGACGAGTTCATGAACTCTGCATCTCTGCAAACTGTTTCGGCGGAGTTTTGATCTCCTGTTACGCGTTCGTCCACATAACAAGTCAAATGTCTCTGCATGTCATCACGTGATTTTGGATTAAAATAAATTTTGAATAATTAAATTAAATAGCCCTTTTAAGCAAGATGCGATGTGTTTTTGGTCTAAGCCGCCGAACCTAATCCCCTTTGCTTAATATTTTTGACCGGAATTATAAATTAAAGATCGGTTTTTTTATACCTAATCTTTCATTTGGAATTTATAATTCCGGTCAAAAAATTCAGTTTTTTATACATAAAAAGAAGCAAAGTTTCTACTTCAAAGGCATCTCTCCATATAAATATATATATTTATATATATATTCATTAGAAAAAGAGGTTACCTTTATTTGATTTCTTGATTGATATAAAGGTCCCCCAAGTGGAAATATAATAATGTGGTGGGCTGGTGGCTGATACTTAAACTATTATTAGTTTGACAATTTTCTCTGGACGAGATGTGGAATGTTATCATCGGAAATTGAACACAATATTTTAATGCGTAAAAAGTAAGCATTTCCTGTAATATTTTTAGCAGCACAATGCAATTAAAATTATAATTAATATTTTTAATTATTTAAGTATAATTTTTTTCAGATAATCGTAGCATCATATATATATATATATTGATGATTTAGAATTATTTTGTTTCAAATTCCATCCGTTTTCCGATTAAAAAAAAAAAACTCGTCTGATCATAATTATTAATACTTGTGGAATCATTTGATTCCAATCTACTATTGTAATCCATTCGTCAATTCATTTGATGTTAATTCTTATAAATCGAAGATATGAATTTTAAAAATAAATAAAAATTTAATATAATTATTTTAGTATGATATACTCCAAGAAAAAAATACTCACTCCAAAGTTGACAAAGACTAATTAGCTCCACCTGTCAACGGCCTATTAGCTCAGTTGGTTAGAGCGTCGTGCTAATAACGCGAAGGTCGCAGGTTCGAAACCTGCATGGGCCAGATTTCAAGTTTTATATTCCTAATACCAGCTAAACGAATCGTTTTGGCATTGACTTTCCGAGTTAAGACACGGACTTTCCTGTCCAAGAATTTCCAATGGGCTTTACGTAATCCAAAACTACATAGTACATAAATGAATCCCATGGCCCAACGAAAAATTTAGGAATTTAGGGGAAATTTTTAGTTTAAACTTTTAAATATGATTGGCGCATGCTTAATTTTGTTGAAATAGATTTATATCTCTCTTAAGTTTTTTTCATGGAAGAAGTTTCTGGGTGATGTTGAGAATAAACATTTAAATTAAAACGTTTAGGGTTTAGCTATTATAATTTACATGAATTACATTCCAAAACACAATAAAGATATTAATATGTTTTTTTAAAAATAAATAAAATAACACTAGATTTATCTACGCATATGATCTGTCATAAATATTCGTTTATCATCGTCCTTTAAAAAATAGCATCCCTATGATTTAATGTAATGTTTCATGATAATGATGGTCATTTGCTGTGTCCACCACGAAAACGATAACAAGAGACAAAAATAAATGAGCTCTAGCTATTGCATATGCATATATATACATATGTACACATTTGGGATCACAGTGAAAATTCCATAAAAACACATTTTGTGTAAGCCGAAACAAAATTCTTCTTACATACTTACCTCGTATTTCGTAAATCACTATTGAAAATCTACTTATAAGCTGTTCTAAACAGGTCTTATTACATGTCAATCTTCACCTATATACATATATATATATATATATATATATTAGCTAGCTAATTTTTTTGACCAGAGTATTAGATAGCTAATTTGCTGATCATATTTTTATAGTAATGTAATGACAATGGCGTAATTTTCGGATAACAATGTTGTACCTAATGCAAGTATATATATTTTACCAATATTACAATCAACATGATGGTGTTGGAAAAACCTTTTTTTAAAAAAAAAAATCTCAACTCACCGGTAACTTTCTCCATGAACACGAGTACGTATAAAAACCACACAACTTTTGGGCTTTGTTATCAGAAAATTTCCAATGGGCTTTACTTTAATTCCAAACTACGTAAATAAATCCTATGTAGAGTTAAGAACACTTAATTAGGCCCAACGAAAAATTTAGGAAGGGAGAATGACAGGAAAAAAAATCACTAAATTTCAAATCAAATTTGATAACAATATTTTATTTGATATTGACAATACTGAATTTGCAAGTGACAAAATTTTTTGTTGATATTCCTTATTTGGTATTTACAAATTTCTAGCTTCTTTTTTTGTCATTTTCTTATTTAGGAATTTAGGTGAAATTTTTAGTTTAATTTTTTAAATATAATTTGTACTTCTATATTTAGGATCAAAGAGACCATTTTAATATTTTTTAAAAAAAATAGAATGAAGCATATAATTGGCGTATGCTTAATTTTCTTGAATTATGTTGAAATAGATTTATGTCTCTTTTAAGTTCTTTCAATATGGAAGAAGTTTCTGGGTGATGTTTAGAATAGACATTTAAATTAAGACGTTTAAAGTTCAACTATTACAATTTACAAGCATTACATTCCAAAAGATAATAAAGATATTAATATGTCGTTTAAAAATAAAATAACATTAGATTTATCTTCACAAACGATCTGTCATAAAGATTGGTTTATTATCGTCGTCTCTAAAAAGAAAAAGCATAATTCTTTTGATTTAATGTAAAGTTTCATGACATTTTCTGGATGCGTCTCTGGTGACCCCAAAACAGCATGCAAATACAATTTCATTACGATTATCCTTTTTCTCTTTTTTTTAATTACTTTTCATGTCTAGGGTTTACATTAAAATCTGCAGTACTGTCCTGCAAAATGGTGAGAACGAAACACGTTTTATTTTTTTTAGTGCCTCTGTGAAAAATAAAATAAATTGCAGAAGGTATATATTAAATGAGGGAATTGTTTTTTTTAATGAAAGATCATATGAAGAAAGGCCTTTTGATAAGAAGTAAATAGTGCATATTTTATAATGATTGATATACGTTGATCTCCCATGTTGTGTCTGCCAGAAAAATCTTAACAAGAGACAAAAATAAATGAGCTCTAGCTATTGCAGATGCATGTGTGTGTGTATTTATTAGCTCGCTAATGTTTTTTGACCAGTGTATTAGCTAGCTAATTTGCTGATCATTTTTTTATAGGAGTATTATATATAATGTAATGACAATGGGGTAATTTTTGGATATTGATGTTGTACTTAATACAAGTATATATATTTTACCAATATTATAATGAGAAAATTTAAAAAAAAATGATCTTTAAATTTCAAAATTCCAAATCAAGAATTACTACAAAAATGTGTTGTTATTTAATTTTTGAATGTAGTTATTTTTTTTTTATGAATGTAGTAACCAATGCTGATTGAGAATTTTGAAATTGAACCGTCACTTTTTTGAGATTTTTCCTATTAATCAACATGATGGCGCTGCAAAAACCTTTTTTTTTTTTTTTAATAACCTGAACTCACCTATAACTTTCTTAATGAACACAAGTACATATAAAAACCACACATTATCATAGTTCATTATATTGTAAATGAAATTTTTTTCCGGCACACCACAAAAACCACACCCGAAAAAAAAAATAGACCAACTGAAGGGCCCAAAAAACCCCAACAAAAAAAATACAAAAAACAAAAACAAAAGGCAAGAGATGATTTTAGTGTGATGATGGTAGTAATATATATGGTAGCTGATACTTGTCCTACTAGATCTTTATAAAGACCTGTGTTCGAGGATATTAAGGTTATTAGTCCTTTGTCTCTTAACAGCCCCACTTGCTGTGTCATCTCCACCGCCACTCTTCTCCATCACAGCCCTAAGAGCTTCTTGTATCGAGTTTATACAATATTGTTGTTGCTGCATCATCTGGTTCTGATGATGAAGCTCGCCGCTGCTCTGTGAATCGCCGTCGTCTTCCCCGGTGATGAACAACACATTCTTCACGCGTCCACCAAGTGTGGTGATTTCTGCTTTCAGGGTTCTCAGCTTTAGTGCTTTCAGTGTCTTGATGAGTTCCGGCAAGAGATCTGACCTGTCCTCGCAGCAGAAGGAGGCTTTGATCACGACCTTCCCGTCGTCGTCCTCGTCGGCGGCGTCCACCGTCAGCTCGTCGACCTCCGTCGGCACCGGGCTTGTTTCTGCTATTAACGACGTCTGCCGCTTCAGTTCCTTCACATGCTGAATCACTTCTGCCAGCAATGATGCTTTATCCGTCTACAAATAATAATAACAAAAAAAGAAAGTTATATATCCATTTGTCTTGCACTGCGAAAATACAGTGGTCGTGGAGGAGAGTCTTTAATTATGGGGCTTTGCGTAAAGAAGACACATACATAGTAAAGTAGTATGTACCGAGGAATTAACATGAAGACATATAGAGTACTGGACCACTTAATCCATCATAGTTTTATACGAATCAATATCATACACATAACCTTAAACAAAATATGGTTCCTTTCTAATTGAATTGCTCTTGATCATCATGAGCTAGCTTATAGATGTAACCTTAAAATAAGAATGGATGCAGAAAAACATCATAGTACAGATATTGTGTGTTGTTGTCAAAGGTTAGAGGAGAGGAAGAGGAAGAGAGAGGCACGCATATAAACTATAGGTATGCAGAATGAAGATTTGAGTGACTGAAAAGGAGGCTTATAGCTTTGTCTGGTGTCTGTGTAATTCTTTTTATATATATTCCATTCTCATCAGAACTGAGTTTGACTGATCATTAACGTTATCCAGCATGTAATTTCAATGTCTAGCTTTTCAACTGCTCTTTGGTTCCTCTTTATCATGTCAACTAAGCGACATTAACGCTAATTCACTTTTTACTTTTCTCTGATATCTTTCCTTCCTTTACTTTCTCTCCTCCTTGGAACTACCACACTCAACTTAACTACACCCCCAAGCAACACGCCCAATATTTGGATATATAATTAACCAGAACTAGCAAAGCCAAAAAAGAAAAGGGTAAAAAGTAGTGTGACTAATGACTATATCTTTGCACCTCATTTTCTAAAAGGCTTTTGGGATTTCCATCTTGTTGTTATCCGACCAAACTGATTACAATCTTGGAAAATGATTCACATATCCATATCTCTTTTTAATTCCCAAAACAAAAGCCAAACCATCTCATTATAACCGCGGAACACACCCCAAAAGGGTTCAGCCAAAAAACAAGCATACTTTTATGTAAAACTCATGGTGTTGTTTAAAAAAATTAAGATTTGCGATTAACTTTAGGATGGAATAGTTCAAAATAGTTCAATTTTGTGGAATTTGTACTTACTTTGGTCGTACTGGGCAATAAGCTGCGAAGCTTGGCGAGATGGTTATTGATTCTCTCTCGGCGTCTCCTTTCAGCTTCACTGTGACTCTTGGACGCCGCGAGGGCCTTAGCGTCCATAATTTCTTGAGCAGTCATCTTGCCCAATTCGGCTTGGAGACCGAATGGAGCAGAACCGGGCTGAACCATGGGTCCAAGAGCCTCAGATAAGATCCGGAGATGGTCGGAAGGTGAACCGTCGTACGCAAACTGCAGAGAAGGAACCCTCCTGTTAAATAAACTAGCATAGGGTCCAGCTGGGGGAGGAGGTGGGGGAGGAAGAAGAAACGGGTCATGCTCGACTCGAACCGGATTCGAAAAGTGATGATGATGATGATGAGCCACCTGGTTGAAGGAATGAACCGGCGGGATGTTCCACGGCGACTGTAGGATCGGAGAAACCTCCGGAAACATACTGTTCTGTTGCTGCATCTGTTGCAGAAGTAATTGCTCTTGATAACTGTGGAAGTTGTTTATTGCTTGTGAAGAACACTGCCCATAATCGTCCTCTCTTTTCATCTCCAATATATTCCAAAACTATATATGATCAAATGTATTAGAACACCTCAGAGCGGAGATATAAATGTACACACAGACGTGATCAGCTTCTAGTTCTTGAGGTCGAGGTTGGCTCTGTATAATTTTTCTTGGGCGTGATATGGCCAAGACAAGAGTGGAAGAAGAGAATATCGTGAGGTTAGTGATAAGAGAAGAGAAGAGAACAGAACACAGACCTTAAGTTGTAAGAGTTTCTCCTCTGATATGCGATGATGGTGCAAGAACAAGAAGAAGAAAGAAGAAGAAGAAGGATGGAAGTGGGATCTCAAATCTCTATCAGACTTGGTAGGTTTTTTTTGGCTGTGAGGGAAAGAGGTGAGAACGACCCTTTTTATCCTAAGCTTGATGAACACAACTTTCCTCCTTTCTTTTTCTTCGCTTTGTTGGTAACTTTTTGGGTTTATATTTTTGTTTTTTTCTCATGGGTCTTCTTAGAACCCCACCACCTTCCTCTAAGTATACAGAAAGAGCCTGTTCGACTACTGCTTTCTATATAATATTATTCTTTTCTTCTTACGGCGGCATATTAATTCTCAGGAACGGTGAGGCAGGCATCTTTATCGGAAAGATTATTTATTTTTACAGAATATATTATATTAATCTACAGTATCATAAGCGTATGTGAAAGAACAGTGATAAATTGTTTTAAGCTTGTGATTGGTTCAAAGTGTATTATGACACTATGTGAATGATGGGACTTAGGGAAGAGAGAGAGAGGGAGAGGGAATGGGAAACACAAGCACAACACAAGCAGAGAGTGAACACACAACGCGAACATTGTCGACCGACCAAGGACCAAAAAAAGGCTGATAGTATCATCATGATAAAAGGCTTACCCTAGCTAAGCCTTTTCTTTTATTTTTCTTTGTTCATTTATTTAGTTCTCATAATATGTATATATTTTTATATTGTAAAGGGAGTTCATCTTTTTAGCCTTTAGGCTTTATTTTTTTATTTTTTTATTTTTTTTTTGGCTCTCTCCCTTTCTCTCTTCTTCTCTCTCGTACCTCTCGGTCAAGCCACGTTCTTCCATGCTCTTGGGCTATTTCCACTTGAACCCTTTCTGCGTCCCCAAGACCATGTAATGATTGAATCTTGAAACATACTCCACCTCCACCTCTCTCTCCCTCTCTCTACAAAGTTCATGTTCTTTTCTCTCTCTAGTTTTTCATGAGTGTCTTGGTTTCAGTTATATCTAGGTGCAATATATATTCGTGGCTCTCATTACCCCTGTCCTTTTGGAAGCTCTATATCTTAAAATTTTATCTCACACACACACACACACACACACATACATAGGATGTTTAATAATGTTTGTAGATGGATAGTTAGTGGAGGTTGTCTATTGATTAAGGACAAGACATTAGACAATGCTTTGAATTTCTATGTTTTGATGGAACATTAGAAGAGCACACTGAGAGAGAGAGAGAGAGAGAGAGAGAGAGAGAGAGAGAGAGGAGCCTTCATCTTTACGTGGGCATGCAGTAATGTGCCTGCTGTATAAAATCAAGTATTGCTCAAGCTTCAAGTTTCCATCTTAACTTTAGGATCTTCTTGTTATTATTATATTTATCGATTCTTTCATCATTTCACTTTATGAACTCTGCTCAAACTACTTGTATTATTACATGATTTTATGTATGTACTATACTTTGACCAGCCCCCTTTATTTCTCATTAGTTAATTACAATATATACATATGTTTTGAGGCCATAAGTAAATTGTAATTGTGATTATATATGGTTATGGTTGTTTTGCAAGGTAATATACAATACAATCCTTACATATCATAATTTATAATGACATGTCTGGTGTGTTTTGCGAATTTCATTGCAAATAACTTATTACGTCTGTAGTTAATTAATTAGGATGATGGTTCATAATTTTTGTTTTGGCCATTGACAAGTTTAAACATATAATTCTTAGTTGCATCAACTCATAGTTGCATTTGCCTTATCGATATCTATAAAATATTCGTTAGTATAATGCCTACCTCCCCTCTCTACCGCACACTGACACACACAAGCATAAGAACACACACAGGCCCGCGAATATCGGCTCCTAAACGTAGGACCTACTTAACAAGATGGTTTTGATTATAAATATAAGATCTTAATCAATTTTTATCTCTCATATTTACTACCTCTGACTTCTTATATAAGAGCTACTTAATTAATTTGGATGGATTACGGAACTTAATAAATGAGTTCTTTGTAACAAATATGGGTTAATTTCTCTAAAATATCTTTTTAATTATGACTACTTTTGGATGGTATCCTATTTAATACGTGTATCCAATATGAATATTTTAGATATTATAAGTTTGAGATAGAAAGTGGATTAAATTTTTGTATGTAGGATCAAATCAAACCCCCTAATTAACTCTTATACTAAGGATCAGAGGTAGTATTATTTCTCTCCAAACTAATTTATCAAACTTATAAATTAGCAATATAGATACAATCTAATGTTACATAGAGATATTCTAAGAAGATCATTTCAGATTTATTAAAATTAAAAAATTTATTTAGCTTCCTTAATCTATCTAAATTAATTAAATAACAATTTACATTAACCTCCAGATGAGTGTACACACACACACGATCTTCTAGCCAGGTAGCATCCTAACTTATAATTTTAAGGTATATTGTGTTTGTCTGGCTTGTTGAAGCAAAAGAAAGAAAAGGACAGAGAGTTAGGGGAGAAGATAAGGGTGCAGTAAGGTGGGTTCATGACTCAAATTTGCTTCATATAGAATAAGCCAAAAGAATAACCTAAATCTCCAAAAGCATGCATAAAAAGTTGTGGCTGTATTTTACAAATTTTAAATCCATAAGTGCGCTTATACATATTATAACATCGATCGTTACACACACACACACATATATGTCTAAACCATGGGATAAAGTTAAATACTAAAATTCATTCTGTCTCATACTTCTTCCGGTCTTATATATAAGTTTCAAATAACTGAATCACACTTAATGAACTCGTAGTTAAAATTACTTAAAAATAATAAATATTTGTACGTCAGAAATATATTTTTTCCCCTAAATTTGCCCTTATTTATTAAGAGAGTAAATGAGAGACAATAAACAAAAAAAATGATGAAAGAGAATATGTGAGAGCAATATTAATGAGAGAGAGATATATAGTAGTAAATATAGTCAATTAAGGGCAAAACAGAGGAAAAAAAGTAATTAATGCTTAGACAAACTCAAAAATAAAGCTTATATTTTGGAGCAAACCCATTTCTAAAAGTGAAGTTTATATATAAGAGCAAAGGGAGTATATAAGAAATTTGTTTTAAAGGTTGGTTTAGTCTCAAATATGAAAAACAAGTAAGCAATATCCGGTTCAGTAACTGTAACATTCCATTTCTGCCCTCTATTGATATAGCAACATAGTGCTGATAAATCGTGAAGCATATCCATTTATTTTTCATACCCATGTTGGGAAATAACTTTTTAAAACAAAATTAAGAACTTAATTGTGTGTTTTTAACTGATTTTATTAATTCATGTAAGTTATTTCTTATATAATAGATTAGAGAAAGTATTAGAAATATAAGTTTTAACTTGAATATAGGTATGATTTTGTTTTTCGTTCATTATTGTGTAAGTTGTTTTTTTTTATTAGAAAGTATTGTGTATATATTGAATATGGATTCAGGCAAAAAAGTATGTATTGAATGTGGAAAAGATTAAAAACTTATGAATTTTCAAGGCAGAGCCAACAAAATTTATTTATTTTTAGTTTTGATAAAATATATTAGCAGTTAATAGGACCAGAAGAATATTAATTATGCTACAAATGCTAGGCTAACAATGATTTAATAACTCCACACGCACACTAGTTTGTATTTAATAAAATTAAAACAAATTGTTAGTAAGTGATTTTTAAGTGTTTTTGTAGGTACCGTTAATACCTATATATATATATATATATATAATAGATATATATGATCCAACCCAATTATTTTGCTGGTCAAAAAACCTAATCAATTATTTTTTTCACAAAAATATTCCATTCCCTTCAAAAAATACACAATTTCACTCTTGATTTATTGTTCTTACTTTTTTTGGACTTCTCACTAATACGTATTCCATAAATACTCTTCTAGTCCTATTCATAGGATAGAGAAAAAATGTATTTTTTAGTTTATTCATAGAGTACCGAGAGAGATTTTTTATAACCCTTTATTTATCATTGTATTGACTATGTTTACATGATGCATCATGTATATTAAATAGGGATAAAGTCGGTTAGTTGTTGAATTTTAAATGAAAGTTAATGAAGTTTAATATTTTTTTAGTCTATATGAAACATGTTGGAAGTGACTTATAAGTAATACCAAAAGAGTATCAAGTTAGAAAATTACTTTATTAAATTTTGAGAGTCAATAATTAATAAATCTGACAATTATATTACATAAATATAAAGTTACTCTATCAAATTTTAACAGAGACTTAATAAATCTGACAAAAGAAAGAGATAAATTAATAAAGTTTAAATATTTTTTTGAGTCCCAATAAAATATATTGAAATTCCCTTATAAATGGGTACTTCCATTATGTTTACCCGAATTAGGAAAACGTTTCTAGGCATTAATTAATACTCGTAGATAGGGATGAAAGCACCGAAAGAATATAGCATGTGACGTTTGGGTTGGGAAGGGTTGAAAGAAAAGAGATGATAGATTTTACCAATTACTTGTTGACACGTGGCGCGTTCTCTCCAGACCCCTCCTCCTTTATCTTTATTAATGAACCATTATAATTAGTGGTTAATTACCCCTCCCTCATTGGTCCACACAAAAGGTTCAAACTGATTATGTCTGTAACCTGCCAAATCTCTTCACCCATATTATCGGGTCTTATTGATAACTCATTTTGAACAAATTTCATATAAATTAAGAAAAATTTTAAATTCCACTAACTCTATATTACAATTTAACAACTTTTTAATTTTATCTTTATTTAGTATGTATTATCCTACATGAAAATAAAATCAACACAATAATAAATAGATGATAAAATTGCATATTCATGTTAAAAGTTTCCCTCTCTGTCTTATAATAAATACGACCAATATATGTATTCATATATATAATCAACATGAATGATACTATACGAACAAAACTATCAGATAATTTTGATTATTATATGATATTCTAGCTAGCTATGAGAACATGTTATACAACTAAAATTACTGCAATTCATAAAATGGTCGAGAAAGGGGATATTCACGAAAACATCAACAATGTGACTCCAATGAAAAATAATATATTTTTCACTCATCTTTTAAGAGAGTTGAGATCAAAGTTTCATTCCCTTTTCATTAAGTAAATATAATATGTAGAGTTGACTAATGATATTGCTTTGCTTCTTATTAGTGATTGGTAAACATTGATAATATCTTCATATAATTGCATCTGTAACATTATTGACCAAAATTTAACTAGACTTTAAAGGCAAGTTACATGCACTCACACTTGGCAGGCCTGCAAGATAACCAGATGGTTTCATAATTAATTAAGAAGCATCCATGTTCATCTAAAGTAAATAAAAATCATTAAAGCCTACTCACAAATTTCAACCCCATAATTCACAATTACTGTTTTTCCTAATGAGTATCTGAAATAATGTCAAAGTCTCTTTATGTTTCTTTTTTCCCTTAAACATTAATGATTTTGAAGTTAATAGAGAGTTAGTTCTTTTCAAATTTATCAGAAACAACACATGCTAATCTAATTAATGTAATCTTTTAGTACGTTCAGCGTCCCATTCTTTTTTTTCCTCAGGTCCAGCATCCTGATCTTTTTTATAGTATATTCAGTATCCTAATCTTATTTTTTGTGTGCATCCATCATCCTAATCTTATTTTTAATACAGCTATCACCCTAAAGATTAGAGTGTTATATGTAATTTAAAAAAAATAACATTGAGGTGCTAGATGCACACACAAAAAAGGTCAGGGTACTACTATATACATTATAAAAAAGATCGGGATGCTAAATATACTTGGAAAACAAAATTATGATGCTAGATGCACATTTACCCTTCTTCTAAATAAAGCACACACTTTCTACGTAAGCTTCCTTTTCGAAGAAAAGAAAAACGCATGGTATGTTTAGAGTTAATGTGCAAAGTACCCATGAAGTATTATAAGGCTTACCTAGATGTAAAAAAAACACTGGAATCTTTTAAAACAGAACAAAATTCCTATCTTCATTAGTTGTAGCTATATTGATCGTTTGCAAGAGTCGAATAGAAGCCTACACATTAACCGTTAACAGATATGAGAATTTCGCTCTATTTTAGAAATTGATATATATTTTTGGATCTAAGTAAATTTTATGATATCATATTTTTATCGTAATATATTTTACATAGATGCTTTTGCATCCTAACTTTAGGATTTATTTATACTATATGAACGAACAAAGATCAAAAAGCAAAAGGAAGTAAAGATTAAAGATTTTCTCCATGAATCTGGAAGGTACCAATAAATTGGACACAAGGCTGACACATTTTAGCTTTAATTAGGTTGGGTTCAGAAGGGAATGAGACCAACATTAGAACATCATAAGTAACGTGAAGTGGATGAAATCCAAGAATTAATGGCAAAAGTACACAGATCGCTCATGACCATTGTCCCCTCTGACCCATCCTCTCCCTATTCCCTTTTGGTACGGATTCCTTTCTTTTTCTTAATTAGGTCAGTCACTAAGCCCTGTTCCCCCCTCTTTCTGTACACGTTTACTATTTATATCTCCATCCATCCCTCACCATTTCCAAACCCCCTCTTAATTAATTAAAATTAATTTTTCATCAAAACTTATTTAGAGAGTGTTTGGATGAACATCAAACCATAATTTTAGAAATGATTTTACGATATGCGAAGTAAATATATGAAAAAATTTGCCTCAATTTATAAAAAAGCACTCTTAAAAAGTATTTCTGAGGATATCCAAACACTTCCTAATTAGCTACTGACTTCTAGAGCTTTTCATCAAATATATATAGGGTTCGTTAAACAGATTCTCTTGTAAATAATGAATTTAGAGATTCAAATTTAAAGCCTATCTTTTTGTAAATGTATCATTAATATATTATTATCTTCTGTCTTCAATATAAGATAGATTTATTCAATCATACCATTTCCTCATTTATTATTGTTGGTTTAATTTGAATTTAGAATTTTAATCACATCATGTTATATTAACTTGTTTTTAATTCCAATGTGGCACTTAGCTCATATCATTCATTACATTGAAGGGGTCACAAAATCGAGAAGATTGATTTTTTCTTTAAAAAAAAGGTTAATACAAATTTTGGTGCCTTAAGTTTATCCTCATTTTAGTTTTGGTCTCTCAAATTTTAAACCATAGATTTTGCTCCCTCAGATTTTTTTTAATTTAAAACATTAGTTCTTATAATCCAATAAAAATATGAATCATTTTGCTCTTTGAAGGACAAAACCTATAGTTTGAAACTTGAGGGACCAAAACCAAAATGAGGACAAATTTAAAGAACCAAAAATTATATTAATCCAAAAAAAACTAAGATTAGAGGTATAAACTAATCATTCCTTAAGAAGCAGAACTTATTAAATTTTGCCTTGCATTTAAGATAGGAGAAGTACTTGTGGATTTGTGTAGTCTAATTCCAATTAGAGAGACAAACACTAACGGCTTAATTTGAAATTGAACGAGACCGAACTTATAACCTTTCGTTTATAAGTGAGCTTATACGCTACATGGGCCGTTGACATTTGAGTTTTAGTTGATGGACTCCCTTGGCATGTGATTATGAGGGTAAAAAACTGAGGATCTTTTCTTACCCTAAAGTCCTAAACTTTGGTTCTTGTAGAGAGAGAGAGAAGGGGGGGGGGAGAAGAAAGGAGAAAAAGAGAGAGAGGGAAGCTGTTTTCTCGGTCGCACGCATGTCTGCTTTTGTCCCCATTCTTTGTAAATGAGCTTTTCAACTTCATCTTTCTTTTGTGATATATATATATATATATATATATATATTCTTTTTTTCTGTGCGTTTCTGTTTGAAAGTTGCCATTTTGTTTTGTTTGTTTGAAAAGAAGGAAACCCTATTCAAACCATTGATGATAGCTGCAGAAGCACCACTAAGAAGAGAAATGCGGGTTGCTGTGAGTGGAGATTATTATGATGACATCAGTCCCACCCTGTCATGACGTACAGTGCTCTCTCTCTCTCTCTAGATTTCTCTCTCCAAACATTATTCTTTAGTGCTTAATGTCTAATGAATGAATGAAATGGAGTTATGGCTTCTGCACTTATTTTGCTCTTTACACTTACAGCACAACCAACTCATGCACAATTACTTTGCCTTCACATCTCATGAGTGCTCCCTTTGAATAATTCATTTCATCAATCTTTAATTACCAATTCTAAACCAGACATACTCCTACATTGTTCTAATTCTACATTTGTAATGTATGTGTCTGTGTTATAACTACTCCTTCTAGTTTCTGTACATAATAATCTATATACTGATCATACATACATATGTAATGTTATATTTATATGATCATAGTATCTAACATAATGATTTCTTGTAAATAATTTTCCATTCTCCCTCCCTCCCTCTCCCTCTGTGTCATGCATAATTAACTAATGTGGGTTCATTTTTATAATTTCATCTAATATTCAAATATGTGTATACAGCTATAGCCTTCTACATATTATAGCCATATTATGACAAGTTTAATTTGGTATTGTCACTTTTAGATGTTTATAAACATTTCAAATATCTTGTGCTATTCCTGTGTTACATGAGAAACTTCTATTATGAATTGGGGGAAAATAACGTTAATACTCATTTGATCCCTGATATGTCACGTTTTAGTTATTTTATCTTTCATATTTATCATTTTTTTCAAATTGATTTATGTAATTTATCAACTGATATATATTGTATTATACATTATGATATAAGTACTTTTAGAAGATCATGTCACATTTATTATAATTAACTAATTTATATTTTTCTTCTTTTAATTTATTCCAATTAATTAAATAGCTATTATATTAAGAATTATGGTACCAAATAAATTTTACAAGAAAATCCATGAATTTCAAGTAGTATATCAGATTTAAAAATTAAAAAGAAGATATCCACCCTTTGAAATTTTTTTGACTCAATGTAACTGATGGTCAAAAAAATGTAACTACTGGCGATAAAATCTAAAAAGGTTTTTCCTTTATAAAGGTTAAAGAGAGCGGCGATAGACAATTTTTAGATATGGAGGTATGATGATGGCTTGACACCATGTATGTATTTTTATTTATTTATTATTTCTTTTTTTTAATTTTTTATTATTTCGTCCCCACCAAATGATTAGGGGTGATTGTTTGGAACTAATAAAAGCTATTAAAAAAAATTAAAATAAGGGTGTAAATAATCACAGATTTAAGACATGCATGTATATTTATGATTATGTCTTGCTACATGTGATTCTATCAATTATTTCTTTTGATTTCAATTGGAAAGTACATTCTATGGCTCACTTCCACATTAATTTAGACACTAAGTGCAAGACAAGTAATGATGAGCTTTACTATTATTTTAATTTTTTTTATTTCCTAAAAACACAGTGCCATTCATCGGGGGGAAAAGTTTAAGTGATAATAATTATACTCAAATATATCTATATTAATTATAATAGGCTATGAACTTGTGTGGTGTTAAAAAACAGTTGTCCCCCGAATTTTATAATACTCCTCCGGTCCTTATTATAAGACCCCATTTGACTTTTATTTGGTCCTAATTATAAGACCCCAATCCATTTTGTCTCTTATATTATGCATTTTTTCCAAGATAATCTTTCTAATAATGATAGTTTTAGCCAATATACTTAATTATCAAGGATATTTTAGGAATGACAACACTTATTTATTATAAATAACTAACTTAACTTACTTCCTTAATCTCTTTAAATAAGTCAATTGGGTCTTATAATTAGGATCGGAGGAGTAGTAATTATTGTGAATCTTGTATATGACTCTATAAATATATATCTATATATATATTTTATGGGGTTTGAGAAATTAGTTTCACTATTCAAAACTCATAAATAATATAGCTTATTGGATTTTTTATGTTATATAAAAATATATAGATTTAGAAGATACTTGCAATAAGGTGATGATACTACTCTCTTCAGAACAATGCTTAGTTTGATACATTTGGGTTCATTATTGGCTTATGGTGCCTTTTTGAGCATGACAGAAAAATGGTTGATATTACAACATGCCTTAATTTATATAAAGTTTAATTTATCTAATTTTAAAGTTTCATCAATTTATGCATGTAAAATTGACATTTTGTTAAGGCGGCGTACAAATTAAGAAAAAAAAAAAGGTAAAATCATAAATTAAATTCTCAAAAAAAATGAGAAGTTAATTGGAATTTTTCATATACCTTATATAAATATAATATTTCAAATTTCGATATGTAATCATCATTTTATCATCCAAAAAAGACATACTTATTATATTTTATTATCAAAATTTCTTAAATAAACAGTATAATATAGTGACAAACACAATGCTTCCCAACAACTTCAAATTACTAAAGCAGGTCATCGATTGCAATTAAAAACGTGCAAGGTGGCTCTTGGGTGTGAAACAGTTGGACTATCCATCTATCTCTATCCAGAGAAGAGATAGAAATAAATCCATTGATAATTAACATTATAATTAGACTAGTTAATTTACATTAAGGCACACATAATAATATGTCACGCTGACACCAAAAGGCACCTTCTCATTCCAAGGTGGAAGCTGGTGAGAATAAACAAAGACCCAAGTGTTATATATATATATATATATATAGTATAATCTGGTTCTTCGTCTTCTTTTGTGTTTGGCAATACAGACGACAGAGCAGATATGAGAGCATCAGGGATAGATATGTAGCCCTATAAGCCAAATATATATTTTTATATGTAATCAACAGAGCTGGTAACGCGAGGGATAAAAGAGAAAGATCCAAAATATAATGATATAAATATGTTTGTGCGTGCATATATATAATAAGCTGTGAATTAAACAAAAATATATATGCCACTTTGTCTTAAACAAATACTAGACTTCAACTTAGTGCACAAGGGTTGGTGTGTGTGAGAGTATGTAGTAAACATGCATTCTGTTGTATTTGAAAACATCATATTCTCTTACTGATAAGAAAGATTCCTAACAACGTGCACGCAAATGGGTTAACTATTCTTGATTGACATTCGTCAAAAAAGAAACTATTCTTCTGGACTGATGAATTGTGAAGCATTAATATATCTGATTTATGTTTAGTATTATTTGTACTAGATTAAGGCCTCTTACTTGAGGTCAACAGTGATAAAAGTTTTCCAATTACAAAAGCTAATCCTATTTGAACTCAACAGTACTTGAATCTGGTTTAGTTAGTTGTTTTAGATAGCAAATAGTTTAAGAAACAAAGGGTTGTCCAATCATTGACTTGTGTGTTTGATTAATATATAAGCCATAATGGATTTTTCACTGAAGTGAATAGCAGAAGTGGTCCCTTCAATGGATGGATGTGGCAGCCAACAAAATGTTACGAAGATCCAACAATTACGTATGAAATGCCAAAAACTGGTATTTTATATAATACACATTTTTCACAAGTGCTGGCTTTATTAGTTTCTATTTTCTGCACATATGGATGTGAATTTGCAGGCTTCAGCCTTTTATTTATGCACATTTTTGCCCTGTAAAAAAGCTGATCTAATGAATAAAAGAATCCCCAGATGTCGTTTTCAGTCTTTCTCCTTTAAATTTCAGACCAATGAGTCTGACCAAATGTGATGAGTCTCTCAATAAATTTTGTCAAATTGTTCATATTGGCTCACTTAAAAACTGCACTAGTTTATTAGGAGGATAGTGTTTTAGAGCACAGGTTATCCCACTAAGTTTAAATATTGGTTGCTTCCAAGGGATATTACACTTTATAAATGAACAAGGTTCATTGAATCATTTTAACCTCTGGCAAATTGATTAAACTAGCTCATCTTTCTTCACTCACAGCTAATTATAATTAACCATGTTCACTGCACTGGAGAACTGAATTTAATATTAATCTCCAGGATGGTGCTCTAGCATCTAGTAATAGCATATGCATTCATAGCTTTTACAGTTTTGCTCCACTAGCCGTCCTGATGCAGAAGAATCAAGTGGCATCAATCATCATATCTAGAAAGTAGTAGATGATATATGATCCATTACTATAATCATCTCATTGGGATGTTCTTGTCTGGATAATTTAAAATGTACCTCAAGTTCTCTCCTCCTATCAGTTGGGCAACATGCCCATACTGAGTGAGCAAGTGAAGAAACTGGGTACCATGTAGTATGCTGCCCTCAAAGTTGTTCACAGCATAAAAACGAGATGCCACTAAATAAATTAGCATGGCTGGAATTCATTTCTCAATAGAATTTTGTGCCAGAAGAGGCAATTGGTACAATTAAATTATACAGTATAACTGTCCAACAATTGCAGGCGGCCGAACTCTACAACCGTGTTATCTCTGTTATTTGACAGAAACAGGACCTCCTCAAGCCAATAACCAATGATCAACACAAAAATAATGCCTCGGATATACTAAAGCTCATTTGTTTGAACGGCAAGATGCCACAGAAACTGTTATGTGGTTTTACAAGCACCCAAAAATTTTGCGAACAAGTATGATCACTAAACTCTAGTGTGGTTGTCGGCTTAAAAATCTTAATGTGGTTTTGGCACATAGCCATCAACAGCGAAGTTCCGCGTGGCCGCAGGAATAGCTAACCGAATCCCGTCAAGTTCTGGTTTAGCAATCACTTGGCAACCCAGACGTGATCTGCGAGGTAACTTAGAAAATTAGACTTGGTAGAATTTGAAGCATTATAGTCCCTAATTGGTGTAAAAAAAGAACCCACGTGTCGGTTAGTCCAAAAGCCAGATCCAACATGTCATTTTCTTCATCAGTTGGGTCTTCTAATTTATTATAGTACCCTACATCCTGCATAAAGTTAAAAAATTGGACTTGTAAATGAGAAGCAGAAACTCGGGACAACAGATAATTTATAATTAAAATCACTATCTAATATTTATCCTCCATGATGTACCATCACTATAACATGGCATGTTGAACAGGCAAGTGAACCCTCACAAGCTCCTGCAACAACATTGAGTAGTATATTAACAACATTGAGTAGGAACAAGAAGAAACGAATTTCATGATGGAAGCAAGACATTGATTCTAGGACTCTAGAAACCAAACTTTAGAAGAGAGCACTAGCAAGAAGATAAATTTTCAAAGTGGAAGAATGTCACAATGACAGTAGAATTATTGCCTTCAAGTTCAATGTCATTTTCGTGAGCAGCTTCTAGCATAGACATTCCAATAGGGACTTTAATTTGCTTCTCCTCACCATCCTTATCAACAAAAGTTACAGATATCCTGCAAAGAATTGCATCAGAGTAAGGAGCAGAATGAGAATTGTGCAACGGTGACATATGTTTCAATAGGATCAAATAAGGTAAAGCCATTTTATATTGGGCAAAATGCACTGTTATTCAGTGTCAATGGCCGAAGAGGAACACCAGGATTTTCAAAGAAATTGTTATGCACTGTTTTTCTCCATTCTCCATTTTTGTTTAATGATGGACAACTAATGACTGCTTTTAGGGGGTCCCTATTTGGTTGATGTCTTATCTTGCTACTCCAGCCTCAATTCCGCTGTTGTAGTCAAATATTTTTCTTCTTTTATCCCAACAGAACAACAGCGCAGTTTTCTTCTTGAGTATGAAGATATACACGGCCTTGATATGCTACATTGAGGACATTCTTTCCTTCATTTTAAACAATGGTTAAGTCAAATGGCGTCTTCTTATTCATCATCAAAATACATGTTCATTTGGGAAGTCACAGTACCGGAGTATCAGCCATCCCAAGGGCAGATACTAAGGAATAATAATAAAGAAGATTAAGCGTGATTAATGACCAGCTGGATTCTTGCCATCTGGAAAAGACATGAAAAGTAAGATATTTCAAGGAATCATGACCCACAGCAGCCACATCCCTGCTCAAGGATTGCTATTACTGTTGCTATGGATTAAATGATCAAAATCTTATTAAACCAAAATCCTATTCAGATATCGGCCATTGCCAACAAGAAGAAATCTAGACTCGTATGGGGGCATTGGAAGTTTCAGTATGTTAAGTTCACTGAACTGTTCAACATATAATCATTAGGAGAAAAAGTTTAAGTTCAAGCTCATTCTATTTTTGTCTTTCTCTAACCTTCCCACTCAATAATTGAATCAAAGCACTCGTTGCCATTTATCTCCAGTCACAGTGATTCCTCATGCCATAATAAAGCTAACATGCCACCCTCCGCCAGGCAACAGAATTGCCAACAAATTTCAGAATGGCAACCATATGTATTGTTAATTCTGCTGAGGTATATTGAGAAGAAAGTAATTTATAAGTAAGTTCAAGATTCTATTCAGCTGGACCTTAACCAACTAACAAATTTTGGATCCATAAAGCCAGTCCTATACATATCTTCAAGAAAAATATTATACATGCTCTCTAAATAAACACTTCATGTAGCCGCTGATGTTACAGTTTTCTTTTGGAAAACCATGTCTAGATGATTACAGGAAATATTTAATATATCTAAGAACAGAACTGACAGAACAGGTTAGTGTTCATTCAGTGACAGCGTGACAGTTGAAATCTCCAGTGATGGCCTTAGCACGTTCAACTAATGTGTGCCGAATGTTTCACAGGAGTTTACTCTACACAGCAGCTTTTTCCAGAGGGGGGTACTAGTAAACCTCACATAAACAGCAAAGATAGCGTATCTAATGCATTCAATGCCGTAATACACCACTACTAAACTTCAGATTGAAGTTTAATAAAAAGAGAATATCATCTTCCTGTTCAATCCATCTCAAAATAAAACTTACGTTTTCTGCTCACCCCCTTCCTCAGAAGTATTGTTAGTGGGCATAGTTGAAAGGTACTGAGGCTTTTGAAACATGCCTCCCAGGCCCAATTTAGTAGATGACCACTGTTCACAGAAAAAGAAAAGTTAAGCATTTAAAAGTATAGCCATTGCTTTGACAATAAATAACCAAACGAAGCTATTTCTTCAATAATTACACATAAAGGCATATACGCACAAAACCAAGGCACCAATTTCATGAATAGTCACATGATTCTGTATGATTAAACTCAGTTTCACAATTATACTCTCCCAATAAAATTATAACTACATCAGTAGCAAAGTTTTAGCTGTCTGGGCTAATCCCTCCCTCTAAGTCTATTGTTTTTGTTATCAGGTGGAGGGTAAACCCAAAACGTGATGAAAAATATTAGGGTTAAGCACATCCCTTCCATTAGGACCCACATCTACATTATCAAACAAGATGCCAAAGCAACACAATGCTATGTTCATAGCATTTCCAATTCTATTATAACTGATAATAGCTTTCCCATCTCTCCTATCTTGGGTTTAACCAGAAACAAGATCAGCTTTTTGGCCATGATGGAGGGTTGGCCTCTTCCCATGTTCCCGCATTAAAGTTTCCGCCAACATTGGTGAAAGCAGGTGATCTCAATATTAAGTGGCTCAGTTCCACCAATTGATGACCTCAAAAGTTCCATTTGTTATCATTTGATATTTACGAAATGAATGCTTAAACATAGCTTCCAGAAGAGTGTATCGCCAAATTAATAATTCTAAGTTCCGAGTATCGCTGATCCGTTAAAAAACAACTAACCGGAGGATGCAAATACTGCCCATTAATCCTTCGAGTATATCCTGCTCTATTATTCGATATGCACTTTCCTGCCAAAGGAAATGAAACGAAGCTAAAATAACCAGTTGAACTATCGATTCAATGCAATTGTAGCTTCTCACCGTGCATCTCATGAATAGCAATAACGGAAGCAAACTAAAGGAGCTAACAAAAACAAGGAAAACAAATAACCAAGACGATTTTCTTTGCCCATTCAAACAGAAAAGCACAGATACGTACCTCTGGATAACTCCTTGACCACCCAAGCTCCCACTCTGGCTAGCCTTGAGTTTAACATGGTAGGGATTAGGAAGCTTAATAGACCCTAATTTGTGTCAATTTATATGAAAATGATCTCCAGAAAAATCTGAAACAGAGGCGAAGCCGGACCTTAAACTGAGGCACGCCCCCGGCGAACGAAGATATAATAATAATAGAATTTGAGTGATAGCAGAAGGCTGAGAATGGCGGAGACCTTCGGGTATCGAGCGGCTTCTGTGATTCTTACCCGTCCTCGTCAGAGTTCTATTTTCGGCCTCAGGCATGGATCCGACTTGACCCGGGTCCTTTTTTTTTTTAATGCTCAAAATACCGTACTTTTGAATTTTTTTAAATTTTTAAGAAAAACAAGGGTCGATTTCATTTTCTTAAAAACCCTACAAAAGGAAGGTGAAAATCAGTAATTCTTACACAAATACATTGTTATTTGTAAGTTAAATGTAATTAAAACTCATTAAAGTAAGTGAAGCAATCTTGAATCCGGATTTAAGAATTTTCATTTTTTTTATTTTTTTCTCCTGGAAATTAGAAAATAGGGTTTACTTGAAGTTTATAACTTTTTCTTTTTTCCATTCGAAGCTTCGTGATTTTTTTTTATCAAGTCTCTATAATTTTGTCTAATTTTTAATTAGACCTCTGTAGTTTTCTACCTAATTTGTAGAGTAATGTGACGTTATTGTAAACTTATATCAAATGCAATGTGTTAGGTTTTCAAATATTAATGTTACTTATCCTATCCTAAATCTAAGGGTTAAATAAATAATTTATATATATAAATAAAATTAGTTAAGTTTATTTTTTGACAAGCATTTGTTAAATTAATTATTTATAATAAATATATGTTGATTTTTCTAAATACTCTTTAATTATTTAAATTGGAAATCACCCCTTCCTGGACTCCTACATTTAGCTTGAATACATTCTTGGTTTTGTTGCTGGAAGGCATTTTATCACGAATTGAAATCATCCCCCATGAGATTTTCAGTGTCAATCATTGGTTGATATATTTTCTATTTTTGAGCAAAACACACATTGGTTGATACTCCTCCCTAATTGTTAAGATGATCTTGTTCTAAAATATAATACCTACTTTTTATATTTATCAATTTTTTTAAATTACTCATATTGATACTCCCTTAACTATAATTAAGTAAGAGATAAGGAGGATATTAAAAAATAATAATAATGATATTTTAGAAAAAATATGTTAGTTAACTAACTTACCTAACTTTCTTAATCTAATTAAATTGGTTAAATATGTTTTATATTGAGAATCGGAAGAGGATTAACACAAGAATTCCTGTCCACGGGTTTCATCCCCTATGAGAAAAAAAACAATTAATAGTCTTGTCACCCCGTGTATAATATCAAAAATATGTAATTGGTTGTGAAAATGATCTAATATTAAACAATAGCTAGTAATTTATATTCAAACACTATTGAATTTAACTTAAAGTTTTATATAGTACGATCTGTGTTCGAATGTAAGATATCAGAAAATGCAGTTATATTAAATTCAATCAGGCCACCGACAATATCTTACCACATTCCTTAAATGATCCAACAGTAATATTTCTTCCATGAGGATCCCATACAATATTTGACCGCTGCTGTACACAGTTCTGCTTGGAATAATGGAAAAGAACCGCATAGAAGCAGCCATAATAGAGTCACAGAGAAAAACGACACAGAAGATGTCAATGTAGGAAAATTGTACGATGCTCACCTTAATTTTGTCTGCATCAACGAGACTGCATTTTAATCATGAATGCCACAGACAAAGTGACTGCCCAGCTACGTTGTTATAAGAATAATCAGCATAAATTTTTAGAACCAGAGACAAGTTTCTGCTATAAAAGGCATCCTCTGCAATGGTGTTAGGCAGAAGAGGAAGCCACACAAGACGCAATTTCGCTAGATATTGCTTATTACCTGGCAATGGAATCCAAAAAATTGTCAGTCTCAGTCTCAATCTTCTGCTTCATCTTGTTAGCACTAGCAAATAGCTCCAATGCAGGAAGCATAGCAATCTACTGGGGTCAGAATGGCAACGAGGGCACATTGGCTGAGGCTTGTGCCACTGGCAACTATGAGTATCTGATTTTGGCCTTCTTGCCAACTTTTGGGAATGGCCAAACCCCAGTTATAAACCTAGCTGGTCACTGTGATCCCTATAGTAATGGCTGCACTGGCTTGAGCTCTGACATTAAATCCTGTCAAGCCAAAGGCATCAAGGTGTTGCTGTCATTGGGAGGAGGTGCTGGTAGCTACTCACTTGCATCCCCTCAAGATGCAAAGCATGTAGCCACTTACCTTTGGAATAACTTCTTAGGAGGACAGTCTTCTGCTCGTCCACTGGGTCCAGCTGTTCTCGACGGCATTGACTTCGACATCGAAGGAGGATCAAACCAGTACTGGGGTGATCTTGCCAGGTACCTTAAAGGCTATGGAAATCAGGGGAGGAAAAAAGTTTACATAACTGCAGCACCTCAATGCCCATTTCCTGATGCTTGGATAGGAAATGCCCTCAAGACGGGTCTTTTTGATTATGTTTGGGTCCAGTTCTACAACAACCCTCCATGCCAGTACAGTTCAGGAATCACCAATCTTGATGATGCATGGAAGCAGTGGACATCAGATATCCCAGCCAACAAGATATTCCTGGGGCTACCAGCTTCTCCTCAGGCTGCAGGCAGCGGCTTCATTCCTGCATCTGATCTTACTTCCACTGTGCTGCCAAAGATTAAGACTTCAGCAAAATATGGAGGCGTTATGATGATGCCCAAAGCGGATATAGTAACTCTATCAAAAGCCACGTCTAAAATCTGTACTCATCATTTATATATGTACTAGCCTACATGTTATGTACTGATGTATATTTAAATATAAGTATATAATATGCTACTGTTTCTGTCTTCAACTTTCTTGGAGTAAAAAGGGGAAGGGGGTTAAACTTTCATGGCATCATTGCAACATACATTAGAAGCTCTAGAGGATGGATAACATCATAAACATGATCTAAAAGAAAGCTCCCAAGATGGCTCCTGCAGTTGAAAACTTGCAACAAAAAAATCAACAAATTCTAGCATCATCCCGGGCCTAGATGTTAGCAATGCAGTATAGAGCGCCACTATTCCTCAGAATTAATTAAAGTAACATGCTTGCAGCATTCTTGAAGAAGTGATTTTCTAAAATTGGTTTTGATCTATATGATACAAGGGATAGTTCAAGGCAATATTTCTTCAAGTGTTCCTCATTTTCTAGTATTCCAAATGTAGCCCTGTAATATATAGATTATCCTTTTGTTATAATCATCGTTTTACTCCTGAGTATCTCTTATACTTACAGTTTTACACTTTAGGCAATAGAAGTTAAAGCAATACACAGATGAGTGGAAAGGTGAAACAAAAGAAATTACAGAAAAGTGGTGATAAAGCAACAGTTGAAAATATGACAATTATCTACCACACATACCTAGAGCAGCTTGAAATATTCTAGGAGCTGGTTCATATCCAAGTTCTGAGGATATAATTATGCCATCAAACCTAAGATGAAAACCAAAATTTTATACGGATAAACACCAAGAGAGATTCATGAAGCATACGAATTTCTGAAAACTTATAATACAGATAAAACTATGGAATAACATATTTAAGGAATTATTGATGCTCACAGATTTAATACATTAAGATCTTTCAATATATAGCTTCCTTAACCCGTGGCAAAATTGGAGACAACGCCCACCTGAACTGTGTCACTGCTAAACGCTGAACTTTAAAGAACTTAGATAAGTCAGGGCATATAATTTTAGCGGTCTAGGATAAAGAAATATGTACAATTCCTTTGACCTCCGGAACCCTTGAGAAGGGAAATTGTTTCATAAGCTCTATCCTGAACATGCCACGCATGACCATTTACGTAGTACTGACAAGAACATTACTTAGAAGTTCAGATATCATGGCCTGAGACAAATTAATTTCGTAAAAAATAATGTCAGCTACCCAAAGAACTGCCTCAAGTTGCAGTATAACACACCCAAGACAATTTATTTCCCTCTAGTAACCGAGCAATGATATCTGGAAATAACATGAATGAACATTCTGGACCATCTAGACAGCTCATCAGAAACTACCATAGGAAGGACAAATATCACACTACGGACATGGCTCAAAGAAGCTGACAAAAGAAAAGAATCTGTAACCCATTTACTGAATATCACCCTTTCTTCCAAACAAACAAGAACGTCTCGATAACGACCATTTCCACCCATCAAACTATTCGAAACAAAAAGAATGAGGCAAGTCCAATATCTGTATAACCTACAACAGAAATTCAAGATTTACAGAACAAGAATATGTAGAATTTAAAAGTTGTTTAGATGAAATCAAAACCATGAGTTTAAAAGTATTTTTACGGTATACAAAATAAATATATATAGAAATTTATCTCGATTTATTAAAAAATACTTTTAAAAAGCATTTTTCACAGAGCCCAAACATCCCTTAAAAGAAGCATGATTTAATCATCAGAATCAGATAATTCTGTACGATTTCTAGTTGTTATTTTTGTTCCAATTTGATGCTTTTTCGCCTAGGATCTCTGTTTCATAAATCAGACAATTCGATCTGAATTAAAACCCGGAAAAAAAAAATCCGGCAGGAAACCCGGGAAAACAGACGAGGAAAGGGAAAAAAACCGAGCATTTGCCAACACTTTTCAGGTCAATACACCGATCTATGGGCTATGTCAGTTTCTGATGGCCCATAATGTGATCCAATCCACTAGGCTATAATTATCATTGGGCCCTATAAAAAACAATTAGGCAACTTTAAAAAAGAATCTCATGTTTTAATTTTAGGGAGAATCCCATTTAAATTCAATTGAAATTCTAAAATTCAAAATCAGGTTTTCAACTTGAATAAATTCCTAATTAGAAGAAGAGGTCTAAGTGGAGATTTATGATACTCCTCTGCTCTTAATTATTAGTCAATTCCAATATGTTTTCTGTAGACCGAGAAAAACTTCAAATTTCATTAATTCTCATTTAAAATTTAACAACTTTTCAATTTTATCCCTATTTAATATATATTAACTCATACAAACAAAGTCAATACAATAATAAATGAAAGATAAATTTGTACATCTATATAAAGAAATTTCTCTCAATGTCCTATAAATATGACAAAAAATGTCTTCTCTCTCTGTCCTATAAATAGGACTAAAAGAGTATTATTAAAAGACCAAAATACCCCTCTATAATTAAAATATGTGATAAATCACATTTTTTACATACTTTTTATCCTCTCCATTTGGTCTTTTTAGTGAGAAATTGTGCCTAATTGAGTTTAATTAGATCATATTTTATTTTATAGACATTTTACACTTAATGGAAATTAATTGATTAAATCTTAGAAATTTATGGTTAAATCTTCATTTAATATTTTTGCATATGTGGCTATTGATTATTATCTTATCTTGTGCAGATTTTGGGAGATAAATTGAAGATTGATGATGGAGATTATTTGGGCTGAAGTTGATTAAAATTACTATCTTAATTTTAATTTTTCTCTTGGGTGAAATTGTGTAAATAGTTTTAGGGTAGTTTAATTATTTTATTTTATTTCATATTACTTTAGTTTTTTAGTTTGAAAGAGGGGGAGTGGCGGAAGTTTTAAAAAGAAAAAAAAAGATTAAAGGGAGAGGAGGCGGTTAGAATTAGAGGAAAAAAGTGGGGAGGAGATCAAAGGAGACGCAGACGGAGCAAAGGACGAGAGTAGCGATCTTCACTTTTATTCTTCTCCAAACTTCTGCGACGCCTTCTTTTCTCCATGATCAGTAACGTTGTGCTCTTATTTTCTGCCATGAACTTCTAATTTCATCTGTAATTAACTATAAGTTTGAACCTTGGGTTTGTAATAAGAGTCCAAGACTTGTAATGGGAACTCTTCTGGTTGAGATTCTTATTTAATTTTCCTTTCTTTTGACTCTCTTTTATACGTAATTTTTCTGTGCTCAATGTGTGTTCAGATTTGAATATAATATGTGGTGTATCCGGTGAGGATTTGTGCTGAAAATTCCTGATTATAGATTTATAACTTGAACTAGTAGGCTTTTGAAATTTTAGATTTGATAGTTTCTACAATTCCTCACTGTTAGGATTTAATTTGTGCAAGTTTATATTTTCCAGATTTGGAATATGTTTACTTTGCTATTTTTCTTGAATTATTGAGAGGTCATAAGCCCTTAATCGATTGATTGGAAGTTTGAGAGGGAAATTAAAGGAGGAAATTGATTGATTTTCTCTGTTTGTTAAAATTTCAGGATTAATTGTTGCTTAAGTTTAATTTGGAGTTTAAGTGAGATGTCATTGAACTTTGATTTAAACAAGAGCATAAAACTTGAATGATAATTCAAGGATTTTAGTTGGGAAATTTTCTTAAGGAATCTCAATCAAAGGAATTGAATCTTTTATCTGGACAAGGACCATTACATCCCAAGAGAAGAACTTGTAGTTAATTGCATCGCCATTATAAATTCTTGTTAGTTGTCAATTTGCTCTGTTGTCATTTTCTTTTACTAGTTAATTAGACTTTTAATCTTCAGTTTACAAAACCCCCCCTTTTTTTTAAAAGCATTTTCGAGTGATCTTTTTCTTATCGAAATTCTTAATTTAAGTGATTAACTCATTGGCTCATCGGGAGACGACCTAGGTTGCGCTTTACTGCAAAATCTAGTTTTATATTATTTTGATGCTATTCGACAGTGGTGTCAAAATTTGGCGCCATTGCTGGGGAGCCAATTGATTTTATTCATTTAAATTTGAATTTCAATTAATTGTTAAATCTATCTTCAGTATTTTTTCTTTTGTTTAGTTTTTTTTCCTTCCTTCTTTTTCTCTTTGTAATTTCTTTTTTTTTTATTTATAATTTTTGTATGACAAGATCTTCTCCTGGTGCATTAAATGATTTTGATCCTGAAATTGAGAGAAGTTGTCGTGCAAACCGTAAGGTTCGTAGAGAGCGTAGGATTAGAGATTTAGTAGCTAGTGAGGTTGTGTCTGATTTGATTAGTAGTGTTTTTGATATTGTAGAAGTTGATAGTGACTTTGATTTTACAGTCGCAAATATGGCTGAAGAGAATGGTGAAAGAACAATTAAGGAATTAGCTGCTCCTAACATGCATTATCAACCTTTGTGTATACAATATCCTGCTTTAGATGCTACTTTTGAGCTTAAATCTGGACTAATTCATCTCTTGCCCAAGTTTCATGGTTTAGCAGGTGAAGATCCTAACAAGCATCTAAAGGAGTTTCAGGTGGTTTGTTCAACTATGAAGCCACAAGGAGTATCTGAGGAGCACATCAAGCTGAGAGCTTTTCCTTTCTCTTTAGACAGTGCTGCCAAAGATTGGTTGTATTACTTACCTCCAGCTGCCATTACTAGATGGACAGATCTTCAACGGTTGTTTCTAGAAAAATTCTTTCCTGCTTCTAGAACTGCTGCAATCCGAAAGGACATATCTGGAGCAAAGCAGTATACTGGTGAAACTTTATATGAGTATTGGGAAAGATACAAGAAGTTGTGTGCTAGTTGTCCCCATCATCAGATCACTGACCAATTGTTGATACAGTACTTTTATGAGGGGTTGTTACCTATGGATCGAACCTTGATAGATGCTGCGTCTGGTGGTGCTCTTGTTGATTTAACTCCTACAGCTGCTAGAGACTTGATTGAAAAAATGGCCCAAAATGGTCAATAGTTTGGCACTAGACCTATTACATCAACTAAAGCAGTGAATGAGATTTATTCTTCTACTGCTCAACAACGAATGGAGAATAGAGTAGAGGAGTTAGCATCTCTTGTGAGACAAATGGTTATCGCACAAAAGCAACCTTCTTCATCACAGAATTCTATGCAATTGGTTGGTCCTCTATGTGGTATTTGTTCACTAGCTACTCATGCAACTGATCAATGTCCACAGTTACAAGAGAGTTATGAGATGTGTGCTGGAGTATTTCCCGGGAGACCTTCACAACCACAGCAGCCTAAATATGACCCTTATGCCAATACATATAATCCAGGTTGGAGGGATCATCCTAATTTCAGATACAGTAATGGCTCTAACCCTCAAGCAAATGCATATAACTCTCAAGCTAGATACAATGCAACAGGACCTGGCAATCATATGCAGTATTCTGTGAGACAGACTATTCCCATTCAAGAGCCTCAAAAGCAAGATAATAGTCTTGAAGAAATGATGAAACAGTTTGTTTCTAGAACTGATTCCACCATTCAAAGTTTGAGTAGTCAAGTTGGTCAACTAGCTGCAGAGCTCAATGACTTGAAAAATCAAGGGTCAGGAAAATTACCATCACAACCAGTAGTGAATCCCAAGGGTAATGTGAGTGCTATGACATTAAGAAGTGGAAAAGAAGTGCAAGGGCATACAGAAGCTTCTAAAAGAAAAGCAGTGTTTAAAGAAACTACTGTCACTACTCATGATCCTTCTTCTTCCTTTACTCAAGAGTCTCCACAGGCATGTAATGATGAAAAAGATGAAGTCCCTAAATGTAGCAATGCTTTGCCTTTTCCTAGTAGGGTGACTCAATCTAGGAGAATTTATGAATCTGAAGTAGAAAGGGAGATCTTAGAGCTCTTTCAGAAGGTTGAAGTGAACATACCTCTTTTGGAACTGGTCAAGCAAGTTCCTAAATATGCAAAGTTCCTCAAAGACTTGTGCACAAACAGAAAAAGGTTGAAAGGCAATGAAAGAGTGTACTTGAACAAGAATGTATCTGCTTTAATTCAGCCAGCCATGCTTGTCAAATGTAAAGATCCTGGAACATTCTCCATACCATGCACAATAGGGAAGATGCAGTTTACTGATGCCATGTGTGACTTGGGTGTTGCCATAAATGTCATGCCAAAATCTGTGTATTCTTCTTTGCAATTTGGTGAGCTCAAGCCTACTGGAGTGATTGTCCAACTGGCAAACAGGAGCTTAGTTTACCCTGCAGGAGTTCTAGAAGATGTGCTGGTAAAAGTAAAAGATTTAATCTTTCCTGCCGATTTTTATATTTTAGATATGGAGGATAATCACACACATGGACATGCACCCCTGATCCTAGGTAGACCATTTCTTAAAACTGCTAGAACTATCATTGATGTGTATGCGGGTACACTTTCTATGGAATTTGCTGGAACTAAAGTCATTTTTAGTATATATGATTCCATGAAACATCCCAGTGAAGATCATTCTGCATTTCTTATTGGTAGGATAGATACATTGATTAGTGATGCATCTGATGATATCTATTCTGAGATGATTGATGACTTTCCTGATATTCATGCCTACAAAGATTCATTGACTTGCTGTTCTGATGATTGTACTCCTGTTAACATGTGTGTTGTATGTGATGAAGTGGATGAATTTATACATGCTCCCATATCTGTTTTCTCTTTTTCTGACTTTGGGGATGATTATGAGCTTGATTATGCAACTGAGCCTATTTCTGCACATACTTCTACTTCTAACATGCCCTCTTTAGATCATATTTCTTGTGAAGAGGTCAACATGCAGGTCAATTCAGTCATAGATTTGAATCCAAAGATGTTGATTCCTTCCATTCAAAAGCCACCAGAACTTGAGCTCAAGCCACTTCCTGACAATCTTATGTATGCGTTTTTGGAGGATGGAGAGAAGCTACCAGTGATCATAGGCAGGAACTTCACACCTAAGCAAGAGGAAGAATTACTAAATGTGCTGAGAAAGAACAAAAAGGCCCTGGGGTGGTCACTTGCAGACATACCTGGTATAAGTCCTTCAGTTTGCATGCATCGAATATTGCTTGAGAATGATGCCAAACCAGTGAGACAATACCAGAGGCGACTCAACCCTACCATTCTTGATGTGGTTAAAAAGGAGGTGTCTAAATTACTTGCTGCTGGAATCATTTATCCAATTTCTGATAGCAAATGGGTGAGTCCAGTGCAAGTGGTTCCTAAAAAGACTGGTATCACAGTGGTAGCCAATGAAAAGAACGAGTTGGTTCCTGTTAGAGTGCAAAATTCTTGGAGAGTCTGTATTGATTACAGGAAGCTGAATCAAGTCACTAGAAAGGACCATTTTCCTCTGCCCTTCTTAGATCAAACATTGGAGAGACTAGCTGGAAAGTCACATTATTGCTTTCTGGATGGGTTTTCAGGCTACTTTCAGATTCATATAGCTCCTGAAGATCAAGAGAAGACTACCTTTACATGCCCCTTTGGTACTTTTGCCTACCGAAGAATGCCTTTTGGTCTTTGTAATGCTCCTGGCACCTTTCAGCGTTGTATGGTAAGTATCTTTGCTGATCTTTTAGAACATTGCATGGAGGTGTTTATGGATGACTTTACTATTTATGGGTGTTCTTTTGATGATTGTTTGGATAGTTTAGACAGAGTGTTGCAAAGATGCATTGACAACAATCTTGTGTTGAATTATGAGAAATGTCATTTCATGGTAGAAAGTGGCATTGTGTTAGGGCATGTAGTATCTAAGCATGGCATTGAGGTAGATAGAGCTAAAGTGGATGTTATTGTTTCTTTACCTTACCCCACTTCTATTAGGGAAGTGCGTTCTTTTCTTGGGCATGCAGGTTTTTACAGGAGATTCATCAAAGACTTTAGCAAGGTTGCCCTTCCTCTTTCCAGTCTTCTTCAAAAAGATGTGGAGTTCAACTTTGATGACAAATGTAAACTAGCTTTTGATGAACTAAAGAAAAGACTCACAACTCCACCAATCATTCAAGCTCCAAACTGGGATTTGCCCTTTGAGTTGATGTGTGATGCTTCCAACTTTGCCTTAGGAGCTATTCTATCTCAAAGGGTGGGTAAGAAATCTCATGTCATTGCCTATGCTTCTAGGACTTTGGATGCAGCTCAAGCCAATTACACCACCACTGAAAAGGAGCTTTTGTCTATTGTGTTTGCTCTAGATAAGTTTCGCTCTTACTTGTTGGGCTCTAAGGTGGTTGTTTATTCTGATCATGCTGCATTGAAATATCTTCTTAAGAAGCCTGATGCAAAACCTAGATTGATAAGGTGGATGCTCTTACTACAAGAATTTGACATTGAAATAAGGGATAAAAGTGGAGCTGAAAATTTAGTGGCAGATCACTTGAGTAGAATTCCACAGTTTGCTGACTCTTCTGTTGTGGATCCACTTCCTATTAAAGATAACTTTCCTGATGAAGTGCTTTACTCTATTCATGGTTGTGAGCCTTGGTATGCAGATTTGGTAAATTTCTTAGTTGCTTGTGAGTTGCCTGCACATATGAAGAAGCATCAATTGAATAAGCTTAAAAGTGAGGCCAGACATTATGTTTGGGATGACCCATATCTATGGCGAACGTGTAGTGACCAAGTAATTAGGAGATGTGTACCTAATCATGAATTTGCATCTGTCTTGCATTTTTGTCATACTCTTGCATGTGGTGGTCACTTTGGTCCTCAGCGTACTGCTAGGAAAGTTTTAGACTCTGGTTTGTATTGGCCCACTCTTTTCAAGGATGCACATGAGTTCTGTAAGCATTGTGTTAGATGCCAGCAAACAGGGAATATTTCTCGTAGAAATGAAATGCCTCAACAACCTTTACTGTTTTGTGAAATCTTTGATGTTTGGGGCATTGATTTCATGGGACCTTTTCCTGTTTCCTTTGGATTCAATTATATTATCTTAGCTGTGGATTATGTTTCTAGGTGGGTGGAAGCAAAAGCCACCAGGACTGATGATTCTTCTGTGGTATTGGATTTTGTTAGATCTCATATCTTTTGCAGGTTTGGCATGCCCAAAGCCATCATCAGTGATCGAGGCACCCACTTTTGTAATAGAAACATGGAAACTTTGTTGCACAAGTATGGTGTGGTACATAAAGTATCAACTCCTTACCATCCTCAAACCAACAGGCAAGCTGAAGTATCTAATAGAGAGATAAAGCAGATTTTAGAGAAGACCGTGCAGCCTAATAGGAAGGATTGGAGCAAGAGATTGGATGATGCACTATGGGCTTACAGGACTGCTTTCAAGACACCCATAGGCATGTCACCATATAGACTTGTCTTTGGGAAGGGGTGTCACTTGCCTGTTGAGATTGAACACAAAGCTTTTTGGGCAATAAAGAAGTGCAACATGGACTTAACAGAAGCAGGAACTCAGAGAAAACTACAACTGCAAGAGCTTGAAGAGATCCGGCTAGAAGCTTATGAGAACTCAAGAATCTACAAGGAAAGGACCAAGGTAGTGCATGACAAGTTGATAGTCAGGAAGGAATTCAAAGTTGGGGATAAAGTGTTGTACTACAATTCCCGACTTAAGTTGATGCCTGGTAAATTGCGTTCAAGATGGACTGGTCCTTATGTAGTCACTCATGCATCCCCTTATGGTTTTGTTGAGCTTCAAGATACTGCTTCCAACCATCGAATCAAAGCAAATGGACATTTGGTGAAGCACTTCTATGAAGGATTTAAGGAGCACAATGTGCAGGAGCTCCGTCTATACGGCACCCCTTGACACTTTCAGGCTGTTTCCTTTTCCCTTACTCTTTTATTTCACATGTTATTTATTTATTAATTGCTTCACATTGAGGACACTGTGAAATTTAAGTGTGGGGGAGGGGTAACTTGTTGTTAGTATTAGTTTCTTTTTGTTTTAGTTAATTCTGAAAATTTAAAAAAAAAATCTTGTTGTTTTTTTGTTTTTTTTTTTCCTTGCATTTTTGCTGTTTTCTTTCTATTTCTAGTGTGAAATTACACGTTTAATGCAATTCTTGGTCCGAAGCATTTCGACTTGAGAAGGAATTGAACTTGTGACTTGAATTTAAGTTAAGCGGCAATGAATTTGGCTTTAATGGATTGTAGTGGATAGTTATTAGTTAGTGAGGATTTGGGCCTGAACTTTACTCTTTCTTGTGTGTACTTGCCTATCATTGTTCTCACTCAGAACTTGTCTTGAGTCTTTGTTAACACCACATTTGCATTTATTGTGTATAAAAATGATTGAGGCATTTATTTTGTTTTAGCTAATTAGCCAAATAACCATCCCTATATATACATATAAATTATCCATTGTTAAGCCCATTTGGACCTTATTGTGTTTCCTTTCTCGTCCCATAACCCACTGTTTAACAAAAAAAAACAGAAAAAAAAATCCTCACTTTCTCCTCATTAGGAATTTAAGAGCATCTCTTATTTAGAGATTGATGAACTGTGTCATGATTCTTTTGGCCATTAGTACATATAGTTGCATATATCAATTGAGCTTGTAAATAGTAGTTGTTGTCGAAAGTGTGTTCATTGAAAAAAAAAAAAGAGAAAAAAAGAGGAGAAAACAGAAAAAAAAAGAGAAGGAAAAAAAAAAGAAGTGAAAAAAAAATTTGTTTGTATCTAGTATTGTTTGCTTGTTGAAGGCCAAAGTTTTATACACATTCATTATATCCTTGGTCGTTTTATGGCTCTTGAGTTTCTACGGAAGTTGTTTGTTCCCTCTTGTCCCTTTGTTTTTGCAACTACTCCAACACCATGACCATCCCAATAAAGCCCTTTTGATTTATGCATGGTAATAGTATTATGTGGTGGAAATTTAGATGATAAACAAGCCTATGATAGTGGGACATGATAGGTGAGATTTGAGAGAAACACCAACCTTTAAACACATGAGACGTGAGGGATAAACACTTTAGCCTTGGTGAGAGACTTTTCACTGTACTTCATTTTTGTCAAGGGCATTGCCATGGTACTCATTTTCTTGATGCTGGGGAGATGACTTTGATAATTGACATGTTGAAAGACCAAGATTGTTTTAGACTTTGTAATTTCTTCAATTGCTTTTGTGTTGCTCTACCCTTGTTTTCCTATCTATTCTGCTTTTGCCCAGGAGTACAAAAGTCTAAGTGTGGGGGAATTTGATAAATCACATTTTTACATACTTTTTATCCTCTCCATTTGGTCTTTTTAGTGAGAAATTGTGCCTAATTGAGTTTAATTAGATCATATTTTATTTTATAGACATTTTACACTTAATGGAAATTAATTGATTAAATCTTAGAAATTTATGGTTAAATCTTCATTTAATATTTTTGCATATGTGGCTATTGATTATTATCTTATCTTGTGCAGATTTTGGGAGATAAATTGAAGATTGATGATGGAGATTATTTGGGCTGAAGTTGATTAAAATTACTATCTTAATTTTAATTTTTCTCTTGGGTGAAATTGTGTAAATAGTTTTAGGGTAGTTTAATTATTTTATTTTATTTCATATTACTTTAGTTTTTTAGTTTGAAAGAGGGGGAGTGGCGGAAGTTTTAAAAAGAAAAAAAAAGATTAAAGGGAGAGGAGGCGGTTAGAATTAGAGGAAAAAAGTGGGGAGGAGATCAAAGGAGACGCAGACGGAGCAAAGGACGAGAGTAGCGATCTTCACTTTTATTCTTCTCCAAACTTCTGCGACGCCTTCTTTTCTCCATGATCAGTAACGTTGTGCTCTTATTTTCTGCCATGAACTTCTAATTTCATTTGTAATTAACTATAAGTTTGAACCTTGGGTTTGTAATAAGAGTCCAAGACTTGTAATGGGAACTCTTCTGGTTGAGATTCTTATTTAATTTTCCTTTCTTTTGACTCTCTTTTATACGTAATTTTTCTGTGCTCAATGTGTGTTCAGATTTGAATATAATATGTGGTGTATCCGGTGAGGATTTGTGCTGAAAATTCCTGATTATAGATTTATAACTTGAACTAGTAGGCTTTTGAAATTTCAGATTTGATAGTTTCTACAATTCCTCACTGTTAGGATTTAATTTGTGCAAGTTTATATTTTCCAGATTTGAAATATGTTTACTTTGCTATTTTTCTTGAATTATTGAGAGGTCATAAGCCCTTAATCGATTGATTGGAAGTTTGAGAGGGAAATTAAAGGAGGAAATTGATTGATTTTCTCTGTTTGTTAAAATTTCAGGATTAATTGTTGCTTAAGTTTAATTTGGAGTTTAAGTGAGATGTCATTGAACTTTGATTTAAACAAGAGCATAAAACTTGAATGATAATTCAAGGATTTTAGTTGGGAAATTTTCTTAAGGAATCTCAATCAAAGGAATTGAATCTTTTATCTGGACAAGGACCATTACATCCCAAGGGAAGAACTTGTAGTTAATTGCATCGCCATTATAAATTCTTGTTAGTTGTCAATTTGCTCTGTTGTCATTTTCTTTTACTAGTTAATTAGACTTTTAATCTTCAGTTTACAAAACCCCCCCTTTTTTTTAAAAGCATTTTCGAGTGATCTTTTTCTTATCGAAATTCTTAATTTAAGTGATTAACTCATTGGCTCATCGGGAGACGACCTAGGTTGCGCTTTACTGCAAAATCTAGTTTTATATTATTTTGATGCTATTCGACAGTGGTGTTAATATGAGCTGATACTTTTATATTTTTCTTCCTTATAAATTTTTTCCTTAAATATGAAAATAATAAATTATAACAATGTCTTCAATCCAAAATTTGTAAAAATTTTGTTGTCTAAATAAGTTTACTCTTAAAATATACATGTGTTATATTAAAAAAATGTGCATGTTTAATAAAAAAATTGTATGTGTGTATATATTATTAAGTATATGGAGAATGGATCCATATTAAAACTTAGCAGAAATTAAACACATCCAAAATTAAAATCTATCAGTGATCTATACTGTTACATTGATGGTAGTGCTGGAGTAATTAGTAGTGTGAATCAAGGACTATGTTGTAACTTCCTGTCATTTAGTAAAGATTTATTATTTTCAAATTTTAGGAAAATCTGGCAAAAAAATTTAGGAAAAGAATTTGTGAGAAAGAAAAATATAAAGGCAAATCATATAGGGGTATTCTAGATTTTTATCAGCCTTTATAAATCTCTAATTAGGCCTGTTGGCCTAATTAGAGATTTGTTCAAAGTGTAGGCTTGATTTTGGATTTTACTATTTTACTTGAATTTAAATGGGATTCTCTTTTAATTTTACGTTTGGAAAACCCTCTAAAAATCACTTTTACATTTTACAAAATAAAAATTATTTTGCATATTTACCTCACATAGTACAAAATTACTCAAAAAATAAACTAAATCAAACACACCGACTAACTAATAGTAGAAACATGAATTATTGTCACTAATAATATCTCATTTCATTCTTATCATCTAATTCAATCTCAAGGGACTTTACCAATTTAGTTTTATTATTGTCAAAAAACGATATCTTTTTATTTAAATGTAGTTAATTAATTATCGAACAAAAAATAAAAAATAATATTATTTTACCCACAAAATCATTTTTTTCGCGAAAAAAAAAAATTGCTATGTTGCTTACCTTTGTCAAATAATTCATATTGCTTTGCCCATAAAAAATATAGATTGCATATTCCCCACGCCCATTTCATTTATTTGCAATTCACCCAAAACCAGCCTGGTTCTTTCCTTGCACCCAATCATCTCCTTCCTTTTTACTTTATTTGTACTTTTTTCTAGAAAGGACTGAGGAAAGAAAGAAGTGGCCATTTAGGGTATATTCAAGAGATTAATAATAAACATAATCATACTTAATATTCCCCCAAGTTTGAAAACTGACATCATGATCCTAAATTCTTTTTCTTTAGTTCTAAGAAACTTTCATTGGGAAACATGCCCTGCCCTGCCTCCTCTCTCTCTCCCCCCCTCCCCCCTTCACTCTCTGCATTACAAAAACGTACCATAAAAAGGTGCCTTAAAGCTCTGGGGTTTCACATGAAAAGGGCAATCACGGTTTCACTTTCACCCAAAAACACCACATTAATTGAACTCGATCGAATCCATCCCCTCCCTTTTTAGACAGTCCATATCGATCAAATCCTCCCAACTTGCAAGAGCTCGATCCATATATCTCAGGTTCAACTATCCTATCAATCTTATTAATTAGGGTTTCTTTCCCATGCTTCCTGCTTCTGCATCTTCTTCTTTATCTTCATTTTTGCTTTCTCCTTCTTCTTCTCCACCATGGCCTTCAAACTCTCTCACGTACTTCTTTTCCTTCTTCTGTGGTTATCCATAATACTGCTGTTTCTTTTTCATGAGTATCATGACCATTTCAAGGCCAAGATCTACAAGAATAAGGACATCATGCAGGCTAGTAGAGATCGTTCATCCTCATCCTCATCCTCTCATCGTCTTCATCATGATCAGAAGAAGAAGAAGCAGCAGAACGGTTCGATGAGCAGGAAAGTTCTGGCAAAAAGCAAGTTTGACTTCTCTCCTTTCTTCAAGAATCATCAACAACGACATTTGCAGCCACCAGACCCATCAGACGCACAGATTGATCCTCGTTATGGTGTGGAAAAGCGTCGTGTCCCAACTGGTCCAAACCCATTACACCACTGATATGATCTGATGGGGTTAGTGAAAGAAATTAAGCATCCATATAATTAACCACCTTCTTCTTCTTCTCCTTTTTTGGCCCTTTCTTTTTTGATCTCCTTACATACAGGCATATATTGACCTTGTTATATTGTGTATGATATTTCCAGCAGCTTGTGGTGAGACTGTACATGTATTATAATTAAGTTCATTTGTTTGAGTTATAAAAAGAGAAGAGTACTGCATATTTTTCAGGTTTTGGTCTGGGCATTTTATTTTCATCCATGATTTTGCTTAATTTGGTCAATGTAATGATTCATCATGAGAAGAAAAATTTATGATATGATCAGAATGTTTTCTTTCTTTTGGTGAGCGATCATGAGGAAACATGAGTTGCTGAGACGGCACGGCACATGTTGGAAAGGAGATTTCTGGTTGAAGCATAATAATGATACATATATTAATGAGATTGGTTAGTGTAAAAGATCTACGAGCATCTATATATAGATTTATATATATTCCGTCAATTTTTTAATATGATTTTTGTCTTTGGGAAAAGCAGAGTTTTCCTTTGAAGATGAACAAAACCAAATATGGTACGGCACGTGACATGGCCACATAATCAAATATCAACCATATATTTTTCCCCATTACTTTGCATTATTTGTTTGTTCAATATTATTATTATTATTATTATTTTCTTCAATTTGGTCTTTATTATCATAATGTCTCACCCTTCATATATAGCTGGTTAACTTAATTTGTTCGTTTTTCTTAATTTTTTTTTACCTATAGCATTCGTCATAAAACCTTTAAATCCCACTACCTATTTTCCACTTTAAAAATATATTTTTTTGTCTTAAATATAAGACTCATTTTGTAGTATAAATTACATTATAAAATAGGTTTTATATTTAGCATCGGAGGAGTACAAGGTTATCCTCAAATAAAACCATTTGACATATATTATATGATCTTTTGTTATAATATCTGTTTTCCTTTACGGATATAAAACATGTGAGGACAAGTAATGATGAGGTTTATTTATGCATCAATGAAAAATATTTATTTCTCTAATTTTATACATAAGTCGGATTAATTTATATGTAAATTCGTTTGAAGGTGGGAAAAAAAAGTCATATAAACCTCTCGTATGGTTTATAGTTTTGTTTTGCAAGCTTTTTGCTAGCTATTGGTAATTTGGCATAACATAAACAAACTGGGGAATAAGTCAGAACTATTTCTACAACGGTTAAAATAACAACAACAGATATGTAAATAATTATTTAAATTATTTTGATTTGATTTGTTTGAAAACTTATCTCTTTCTATCCCAATTACAAAAACAATCGATATAAACTATCTATGCTTACCGCCAGTGCAGAAAGATAAAATCAAATTCCTTTTTTGAAAAATCAATTACTTTCGATATTATTGCTTGCTGAGTTAATCAGTGCAAGAAGTCTCTTCTAATTAAAATAGTTTGATGAGAAAACTAAATCAATCACTTTACAATTTTATGTGGCCCAAAACGAAGCTTCCATGGATTTAATTAATTAAATAATGATTACATATAAATATTGTCTAAGAAATTTTCTTTTAGAGAAGGGAAAAATCTTTCATAAGTGATGGCATATTTATATAATTCTATGGAGTTAATGAATAAAGAGAAGTGGAATGATTAAAGGATTCAAAGGTAGGAGTTAATGATATCAAGATTAGCCCACCACCATCATTTCACAATTGAATTTGCGTAGATTGCTTCTTGCTAGGTTTGTTGTTCGATACATGTCTTGCTTCCCACTAGCAACTCCCCAAATTTCCTAATTCACAGTTTATTTAGTCAAATATGAGTTATGTATTTATTTATAGAATTAAAAAAATTAGTTAGTTTAGTTTTTTATGATAAATGTATATTGATTTTTCTAAAACACTCTATTTACTTATTTGTATTTAAAATTATTCTTATTAATAAAATTGTTTTTAGTATGTACAATCAATAAAATTGTTTGAAAAACAAGTTATAAATTTGCTAGACAAAATAAATTGAGGTATTATATTTATAGTTTAAACAAATATAGTTCTTATATTTAAGATTGAAGGAAATAGTTAAAGAGTCTACAATATATCTTCTGAAAAGTTAATATATGGCTTGTTTAGAATGATTTACAAACAACTTTTCAATAGTGATTTAGAAATATGAGATAAGTATATAAAAAGAATTTTGTATTGACTTATTAAGTGTGTTTATAAGTACTTATTTATCTTAGCTCCAAATAAGCCCATAATCTTTGCCATTGCCAGAAAGAAATAAAGGACCTAAAAATATCCAATAAGAATTGATTTAGTTGGTAAGGAGTCAGCTCATAACCCATAAGACTGTTAGTTTGAATCTTATTACCAATGTAAGAACCTTGTTAGTAAGTGATATGTAATTATATCTGTAAGCACTCTTTGAGCCTAAAAACATATCTTAGTCTTGATAAGCTTTCAGGACTGAACTCACCTAAACTTTTTTTTAAACCAAGAAAAGGACCTAAAAATAAAATGTAGATATAATACAACATATTAGCTAGAAAGGATAATGTAATTAATTAAGTGATATTGTGTATATATGAGAGGGAGAGGTATAATTGGAAATGGATTGAGTAGGACAGGAAGAATATTTCCTTTTCAGATTCTTTAAGGGAAGGACTCTGACGTTAATAATGAATAAGATTGGTATGATTAGTGACAATAACTTGATAAACACAATTCAGCAAAAAAGAATATAATGCACCTGCCTTGCTTTTCACGGACTAAAAGCACCTTATTAAGCCTCAACTAATTAATCGATTAATTAATTAATTTTTCCAGAAGAAAGGATCTTACCAAACCCTCCCCTTTCTTTCTTCATTCTTGGCAATTTTCAAACCCACCTTTTGTTGACAAAAGCTTACGACAATATTTAAAAACATATTTAATTGAACTTTTAATTGTGACAAATTCAAATAATTTGTACAACTCAATCTGCTATGGTATATACTCGAAAAAATAATCATTTTCTTCTTCTCGTAGCCAGCAAGGTTGCGTGCATTATATATAATTATGATTAATGATTATAATTATCATATACATCATTAAAAATAATTTCTTTAATATATATGCACATATATATAATTAGTAGAAAAGAAGGTCGATGATTATAATTATGATTGATGTAAGAAATCAATCGTCACATAAAGTTGCATGCATGCGTACTAACTCAACTCATGATTAATGTGATTGATTAGTATATATACGCTTTAATTATATATATTTTGGTCTCGAGAAACAGTTTATTTTAAATCCGTAAAGGATTTATAATGGAAAGAGAATAAATTAATTATTCCAGTAAATAAATTCAAAAGTTGGAAATCATTATATTGTAGTAATTAACAACATTGGAAAATATTCTTTTATTTCAAAAAATATATTTTTCACTCACTTAAAAAATGTCGAAGGTATAGTGCAACATCTTATAACAGCCCATATCAATCTTAGAGTTACAATAGCAAAAATTAAAAATTTATTAATTTTTATGAGAGAAAATTTATTACTTACACAATAAACTTTTGGAGGTCATAGACATTTGAACATAAATGCATCATGGAAAACCTTCATTTTATAGGTTATGTGATATATGACATTAAAAAGATAAGGATTGCACAAAGAGACAATTTTCAAGAAGTGATGGATAGATGGATACCTACATTCTATGATATATAAGTGTTAACAAATTCCATTTGATAAATTTAATTCATTTTCTACTTTTAAATTATTATTACAAGTTACAATATTATTGTGATAATTTACATTGATCGGTTAGGCCGTTACTCCTTCCTAAGAAAAAAAAAATTAGTCATTTACAAAAAAAAAATGTTGAAAGAAATATTGAGATATCATATTCAGAATTAAAGCAAATTATTCGCTAACAAGCTTCTAATAAATTAATGGTAGAGTTTATTGAAAAAAAAAAAATTAGGTCGGTAGAGTATATAAATAAGGAAGTAAGCGACAGACAAAATAAAAGAGCAAATAAAAGGTTTAGGAGATGTTTAGATAAAATCAAATCATAATTTTAAATGTGATTTTATAGTATAAGAAATAAATACGGGAGAATCTAACTACCTCGCCGGAGAGGAGACAGCTGGGCTTAAAGGTGAAGGGAAGCTAACGTCTTATCTCGAACTTCTTTAATTATTCCTCAGAAGGATTTGCCGACTTGGAACAGATAGCGTCTAGAATAATGATTCATTCACTTACTTCATATTGTTTGTATTTATTAAATTAAGTTGATGGATTAATCTACAAATATATATATATATATATATACGTATTTTAACTACTAAAAATAATAAAATAATAAGTATTCATATTTTATAACTAAATTTATAAGTAGTCATATACATTTTAAATTTTTAACAATCAATATTAGTAGTAATAAATAGCGAGAATCTTGAAATTTTTTTTTGAATTTTAAAATTTCAAATCATTCTTATTTACTATACTTCAATAATAATTAACAATATTTAAAAAGCAGATGACAACAAATTTTTTTTGTCATTCGTTGATTTGGGATTTTGAAATTTTGAAAATATTTTTTTTGAGATTTTTCCTAATAAATATCTATATGAAAATTTACAAATTCTGATTTATATTATAACAGCTTGCACAAAAATTTACAAGTCGCGTGCATTTTAATGACTAACTATATGAAAAACTTAAACTAATGAATATAAGCAGCTAGACTTAGGTTTGGCCCTTACACACGTCTTCATGATAAATTCATCTTTCTTATAAATTTAAACAGCAAATCAAAGCTAAAATTAGTTTTTTTAATTATTAGTGCTGATATTATCAATTCAATACACAACTTTCTAGTCATTGAATTTTCAACGAGGCCTGACAGATTATTGATCACGACAGAGAAGAGTGATCGATCAGTTTGCACAGAAACCCTATCTCTCTGGATTAACGCTAAAAAATTGTGATTATAGATAATTTTAATTTCTATAAGTAATATTGGTTAAAAGTAATATTAGTTAATCATGATTTCTATTTGAATAATTTTTCTTATAATTAGTGATTTTGAAAATACGGATTATGTTTAGATTTCATTTATTAAAATCACTTATAATATATAATTACCAAAAAAACAACAAGGTAGGGAAAACATATAATTTCATATAATTCTTATAAGTATTTATTATTATTTAAATATAATTTTTAATTTACTAATTATTATTAACAAGGGTAGATAGTATACTTTTTTGTTGCTAAACTTCTATCGCGATTTTCCAATTACAAAAATTACTTCTGATAGGTTATATTTAAACATGTAATTGATACTGAAATCATAATCTATTGAGATTTCAAAAATTTAGCCAAAAAAGATAAATGGTTCACATAATCACTTATATGGGTTCAAGTGAGCTTATTTTGAACTCCCACTATTTAAGAGGGTGTTTGGCAAATCATGTAAAAATGCTTTTAAAGGCCAAACCATGGTTTAGACCCAGAATCATCCAAACACCCTGATATTTTGGAAAACCATGATTTGGGGCTGAAACCATGGTTTGAGCCTCCAAATCCATGGTTATGTTTCGCTTCTGAGGCTTGAATTTTGGTTGTTGGACTACCAGTATCAGTGTTAGAAGGTGGGCAATGTGATCTAGGTTAAAAAGCCTCTCAATTGAAATCAAATCCTCTTGCTCGTTTCTTGCTTGTTCAATAGACCGTGGTGCTCTTGTGGATTTATTCATAAAATGTTTCGTGCCTTATATTTTCACAACAATTATTAATTACTTTAATAAGTAGTAAATTGTTTTAATGTGCGCTGATTCAATTTTGTCAAAACACCCCATAATAATATATGACAAAATAATCATTTTTCTATAAACATATTTAATCTTATATTTTTTAAATATATATACACATTAATTATTTATTAATTACATTTGTTATATATTATTAATTATGTTGGTAAAAAATATATTATTAACAAATTTACTTCTTCAGATTAAAAATATTATAAAATCTATCTTTTATGTAATTATCATATTAACTTATGTACTTTTTAGTAATTTTTACATATAAAAAGTGCTTCTGATAACAACTATCTAAACAATCTTACTGTATCAGAATCACTTTTTCACAAAATCTATTCTCTCAAAAATCTATACTCCAGAAGCATGGTTTGGTTCTATCCAAATATCTCCAATCAAATAGGACTAAAACCACCATCATGAAGCAACCTATTCTACTACTCGTATTTCAACATTTTTTGCTTTCAATGGATTATTATTTAATATATTTTTTTATATATGATTGTTATTCGAGGATAAATACTAGATGTTATTCGTTTAAAAATTTTAATCTCAATTTGTGAAAAAATATGCTAGCAAGAATCGGCTAGATTTTAAATTTTGACACACACAGACACAATCCCATATGCGCTAATTGCTTTCACTTTTGACTTCACCAGTGAAGCATAATAAGTGATAGATATCACACATGCCTTTATGACCTCTCACATGTGTATAATCTTCAAATTTTTCATAGGAGGGTGATACTTTTTTTAATATAGCATATTCCTGTTTATGAGAGATGCTTACAGGTTGTGTCCAACTTTTTTTTTATAAATTAATTTCTCATTTTGCTCTTATTTAATTAAAAAATGCATCTGACAAAAAGAGGGGGCGAAAAAGAGAAAAAAATTAACGGCATAAATTAGAAGAACATGAATAAAATAAAATAAAAATATAATTAAAAATTATAAAAACCCCATAATAAAATAAAACTATAAAAAAATTGGGGAAAAAAGGAAACCCTAATTTTTTACTGTTTTGACCATTGATTGATTTAGAACAAGATACAATATTCAGGCCCAAATACAAAGCAGTCCAACCATGTGGCCCAGTCGCAAACCAAACCCCAGGAGAGAGAGTCAGCGAGGGAAGCAGGACAAAGGTAGTGAGGGAGAGTAGTGTTGTTCTCTCTTTGGAGAAGACGCTAGCCATGCCTGCCCCCGCCCCCTTGAGCAGCGCTTCCGCCATGCTCCGCCATCGGATCCTCCCCGCCCTCCGAACTCGTGGTGGCGTAGCCTCTGGTCCCAGCCGTTGGACGGCCCCGGGCCACGAGGAACACCCCAAGGGTTACCTCTTCAATCGTACCCCACCGCCCCCGGGTCAGTCCCGCAAATGGGAAGATTGGGAGCTTCCTTGCTACATTGCCAGTTTCATAACGATCGTCATCCTTGGTGTCGGCCTTAACGCCAAGCCCGATATGACTATTGAAAGCTGGGCACACGAGAAGGCCCTCGAACGCCTCAAGATGGAGAACCTTGGCCTCTCCAATTCTGACTCCGGTGAATCGGACTGAAACTCGATCTGCACAACAGTATATTGGATCCACTCCTTTGTCCAGTTTCTTGTGTTTGGTTAATGGCACTCCCGGTTTGATCGGCTCCCTTCTAGGGTTTGATCTGTAGTTGAATAAGGCTATAAATGTGGAATTTGGGCTCCTGATGTAGTCTGATTACTGCATACCTAGTTGTTAATTCTGACTCTTAACATGTTAATTTTTGAGGCTGCTTATAATCAAGTTAATTCTATATTTTATGTTTTGAATGTGGATAAGACATTATAGACTCTCGCTGCTTTCTTGGCTCGAGTGATATTATATCTAAAGTTGCTATGATTCTTTGGTTCCTGTTGTTCCTCGAGAAACTCGTTGAACCAAGTTTTTATCCGAATTCTGATATATGTTTATAAATTCTACCAGCATATTTGGACTTGTCCACAGTTTTCCTTGGAGATATTACAATTTTTACCCAATTTCATGCCGCTTATGTTTTCACCCATGCTTGGTCAGCCAAAAGAATCGTGGGTTATAGGGATAATTTGCTTTCCCTTCTGAAGATTATGGATCATGGACATGTTCTAGCTCTAACCTGAATGTTGGAACTCATTCTACTGCTACAGATTGAAAGAATTTGTCAGCGCCTTGGTATATGATTAATGATCAGCCTTTCAGTTAGTTTCTGCTTTCATCTGACTCTATCTGCCTATGCTACTTGCCTGATCTAATTGCCTAAAATAGACTCCTTTTACTGCTTCATGGTACTATAATTTTTTTATTATCTTTCGTTTTTTTTTTAAAGGTTTGACCTAATCTCATTAAATTTACACAAGGAAGGATACAGGCAGGTTCTAGCTGCCAACTCAGAATTCCTCGTTTTGAAATGGGATCTTTAATTTCTAGTTTGGGTGAGAGTTCAATTTGCTGTGTTTTGTTGGTTTCTTTGGCAAGCTTCGAAGTGACTCTGATACTGTGGCCTAGAAGTTTGCTGAAAAGGTTTTAAGCGTGTCCGGCACAGAGCACTTCTTCTACGGTTTTAGGTAGTTTAGGTGGCTGATAGTGATTCAGTTTGAGAGCTATTATTGATTGAACATAGTATTTAAAGCTATATATGGGAATTTATGAAGGAACGAAATGGATGGAATGGAAAGGTAAGTACTGCGGAGAAGAATGATGATACGTGGTAATAGGGATAAGGTCACTTTGTTAGCACTGGAAAGGGAGAAGAGAGTAAAAACAGGAAAATACTAATTCATTGAACTCCAATTACACCCATCAGAACCCCTATTTATAGTCTTAATACCCATATTCCCAAACTACCCCCGATTTTATCCCTATTACCACAGATCAAATGAGTAGTCATGTACATTTTTCATGTCTGAAAGTTTAATAAGGGAAGAGGAGATGTTTAGAATGAAATGACTTGTACGTTACTTTTCTAATATTAATGTTGGGACTAGAATTTGATGTTGACTCTAATCACATCTCTTTTAGTAGATGAAGATATATTTATAGGAAGAGTTAATCTCGGACAGATTAGCCTGCCTTTTCATTGTTAACTATGCCTGCACCCTGATCAGTGTATTCCTTCCAAAACACCCAATTTAAGTTTTGATGACGAGAAGGATTCGTGGAATCCTTTCTTTATAACACAATGCCTAGCTTGATTTCTTATTCCATTCTTTTTCATATCTTATCCCTTGCCATCTGTTCAACAAACATAATAGTTTCTTCAGAGCTCGCTCGAAGTTGAGTGAAATAAGTTGAATTGTGAATTTGTGATGTCTAAGATAGCTCTGCTCCTTTCAACTGCTACATCCCTGCGATTACGTCTCTGCTTAAGAGCCAGAAGGATAATTCATATGCAGACTACTTTACAGTAGGAATTGGAGAAAATTGTGGATTCGACCGATGAAAATGATGTAGTCAAGGTTGTGTCCTTCGTTTTTTTCAGAGTCAATTACATATATATGGTAGTAATTAACTCGTGTTACACTTGTATCCTATAGCATTAGTTTTTTTTTTTCTTTAATTATTTCATTGCAATAACGGGTAAATGCAGAAATGCATCTAGAATGCCATTTTGAATGTAGCTTGACGGCCCTGAATCGTAATATAACTCTTCAGGTTGTCCTGTGAAATAAATCTCAAGCCGTGATTCATGATAACGAATGATGAATTCTGTCACTTATCTATCAGGTCAACTCTGCCTCCTATTTATCGTTTAAGTTAGAGACAATCAGCTTGTGATCCCTTTTCTTTTCTTTCTTGGTGCAAATAACCTTGTGATATTATGCCTGTGCAACTGGTGGCCACTAACTCCCTTAATAAGCCTTGTGTTTAGCTTCGATGCTCGTATTATTTTCACCGTCATATCCTGATATAGCTGTTCTCTTGTACGTTCTGACGTCTGAACTGAATCCCTATCCAAAGCCCGGGCCTTGAAAGTTGAAAGGAGTGTTCGTCAACTAAACTTGTCAAGACAGGCATTTAAAAGCCTTGGATAAATTCCTTTATTTACCCAAAAGAAAAAAGTTCTGGATGTGTCAATTAGATTAGATTGGTGCTTGTGCTTGACACACAATCATAGGAATCGAGTCCTTATGACCAGCATGAGTTGGTTGAGGTGGTATTCGACAGCAAGTGCATTCCCGAGAAGCGCTAAATGATGCACTCCCACCCCTCAAACCCGGACTAGATGTCTAACCCATGTTAAAAGGTCAGGATTCATAAAAGGTGCTGGATACCCATGGTGGGGTTCCCCTTATAGCTTCAAAAAGAGAATTTAGTCTTCATAATTTTTACAGGGCGTGCGCTGTGAAGGGTTTTTTTTTTTTTAAATCCAATACAAGTATATTTTTTAGGTGCATCTAACATTTTAAAATATTTTTTGGTGCATCATGCCAAGATTAAAAAAAGGTGCTGAAAGTACATAAAAAAAACATTCAGGATATTGAATGCAAGGCATGGCCTAAACATTGTTCATTATGCTATTCTTTTTTCTAGTTGTCAAATACGGCCATTTTAACGCCTTTTTGGGTAAAGATTAAACGTTTCTTTTTTATTTTCATTTTTTTCTTCCAAGTTATCTTTTAATTAATTTTTTTTAAAATTCTAAATAGACTGATCAAGCGGGGGGAGTCGCAATTCTTGCTCCACTGAAAATCAAGCAAGCACTTACTAGGCAATTGATCATCTCGTAGTTACAAGTACAGTATGATTCTACTATTTTATTCTATTTCTTGACCTGGAAAGACATTTATAATTGTATTATTGTAGAGGAGCCAGTATGTATAGGCTAAGCAAATAATACAAAAGCAAAATGAAATATACATCTGAAAGATCAACATATATCAGAAAGAAGAAAAATGGTGATTATGCCGCTTCTGCTTCTGGTATTTTATCTTCACCAGCTTGAGAATGGATGTGGCTTCTAAGTTCTTCAAAAGCCTTCATGCTCTCTGCATCAAAGCCTCCCGCAAACTGCAAATAGTTCCCAAAAATAAATTAAAATTTGTTATTCAAACTGGCTTACATTACACAACATTTTGCCACCTAGAAATGAACTTCTCCGTCTCTATTATCCTAAGTCTAGACATACCCAAACAGCACACGTCAATATTAAACTCTGAGATTAGTGCTGGAACATTTGTCAACATACGTACGTATCTGTTTTGAGTTGGAAAGAGCCTAGGAGGAATCTAAGAGCCTGGGAGGAAAAGTACCTGATGAACACGGAAAGCGAAGCGGACACCTTGCAGAACCAGAAATTCTCTCATGGGTTCCTTTTCTGGTCCCGATAAGGCATCAAGTTCAGACGCAACACGTTTCATATACTTTTTGGCCAGTTGCACAGAAGAAAGCTTGATCTGCAATAGCAAATTCACCGTATGTCAACATTTGATAAAGACTTTCGTTGTTAAGATTTTCTCCTACAAAACCCCCGTACGTGCATGGACAAACAAATTTCATAACTCCACTTGAAATCTTGGTCAAAAAAAAATAACTCCACTTGAAATTTTGAGTAGACTGAATATAAGCGAAACATCTCAAATTACGCTTGAGATAATCACTTTTAACTTTTAAACAGTTTAATGATTTGTATTTAAAAAAAAATTGAACTAGAGGAAAATATTGCAGATAATTTAATTTTTTTGTCCTTCACAAAGAATTATTAAAAGAAAAAACATGGTGCAATAGGTATTATTTCTAGGAATATCAAATAGTGGCCTCCCTCTAGGCAGGGAGGTGTTTTTGTCAAGCAACTTCCATTAACCAGCTCCTAAACTGTTAGTTGATTAGAATACCTTGCCAACAACTCCGGAATCTAACAACCAGTTTACCGGGATTCCAAATTCCTTGTATCGTGAAATAGCCATATCTCTTGTACGTAAGAGTGCATATACACTCTGCTCCACTCTGGAAATGTTAACAGAACAAAAAAGAAAATAAAGTTGTTAGATAAAATTGAAGGTTAACCAACATATACAAACTGTAATACAAAATGGGTAAAGGCCATGGTAAAATATTTTATGACTTGTCAGAAGTCCAAACCACGTCCAGCCTACTGCCTTGAAATAAATATGATATAATCATTAAAGCTATGAACTCTCAGGAAGCTCTAAGTTGGCATTCAAGTACGTAAAAAAAATGCAGAAAAAAGATACGTACCTTTCAAGCAATGAGTACATTTTCTTCAAAGCAGCATCGCATGGAAGATTGGGATCATCGTTGAAGGAGGAGACTTGTTTCTCCAATTTTATCAGATCCTGATATTCAAATGCTGCCTCCCTCAGAGCATCTGCTTTCCCTTCAGGCCAATCAAAGTGCTTGAGGACAGCTCGCTCATCAACCTTACATAGAAAATGTGATGAAATGAGAAAGTACGCAGTGATCACTGGTTATAGAATAATGAAATGGAAATAGATTTTAAAGGTGAATGACGTGGTAATTAATAAATTGGATTTCATTTCTTAGGGAAAAATTTAGAGGTTTTCCCCAGAATTGAACTTGCAAAATAAAGAGTGAGTAATGCTTTTCTCAGATGGATGAGTATTCAGTAATGACATTTAGGCATACCAGAAAGGAAAGTTCCTCATCCAGCCAGTTGACAAAGGCCACTAAATCATCAATGTCTGAGAAGGAGGCTGTCCGAACTTCAGTTGCCAGGGACATGACAAAATCACCTTGCGTTTCCACATCAGCTTTCACCTGCATTTGGCAGAAAAAATAGTAAGTCTTGAATGTAATGGCTCAAGCTCCGTGGCAACATGAGAATAGACAAAATAGAGTGAAGTTTATTTACAGCCAAGAGGAATGACGATCTATTCTCAATTTCGCCAATCATGTTGCTCCTAGCATCAGATGCATTAGTTGTTGAAGAAATTAATGATGAAGTATCCTTCTTGGCCTCCCGCTTCATCAATGTTTGATAAAACTCAACAAGCTCAGGAGCCCTGTGAACTTTATCATTACCCATTGCCCCTCTAAGGCTTCCTGGGGGAGGAGGGGGAGGCGGAACACCTGGAGGTGGAGGTGGAATAGGTGGAGCAGGTGGTACACCATTGGAAGGATTTGAAATTGTACTGACAGGAGCACCACCAGATGGTTTAGGAGGTGGCCGAGGAACCCTTGGAGGCCTTTTCTCAATGTGAGCCAGTTTCATCTTGTTAATGGTTTGATTATCAACACTATTACCATCCTCAGATTGATCATTAGGGCTACCAGAAACCAATGTCTTCTCCTTTATCTGAGAAAGTTTTGCAGGCAAAGACACAGACTTCTCTCTTTCGGCCTTGGCCAAGTTCAAGTTGTCACCAAACTTCTGCACTCTTGCTTGCTCAGCCTTTTCTTTGATATTTCTCTCCCTTTCTAAGGCCAATTTATGGCGGTCTTTATATGCAGGATATTTTTCATCCAGAGACACATCAATTGATTTAGACATCAATTGGAAAGAAGAGGCGACTGAATTGAGGGAGTCAGTAGAATCGGTTGGTTCTTGATCCCTCTGCCCAAAAGTAGTGATGGCCACGCTATCACCAGCATTCCTTAACATCAACGACTCCAGTGGGCCCTTGGATCTTGGGTTCATCATACTCATCCTTCTTGGAGAACTTCCTGAAAGAGATCTGGGCGATGATGAAGTAACACTAGAATCATCTTTGACTTTACCCCATTTCTTCAACTTTTGGATTAGGCTAGTTTTCTTGCTAAGGTTACTATATTTGCTAGTGGAGCTATCAACAGAAGTATTGTCAAAATCTTCACTTCCAGGAGAAGAGGGGTGGGAGAAGTTGCTATCAAGGTCTGTGTCTCCTTGCCCACGTTCTGATCCAGCATATTCTAACATCAACTGCTTAGCCTTCTCCTGAGATTTTGGGCTAAGACTCTTGTTGAGATCACGGGCTGATATTTTTCCTGGAGGGGCCTGGTAATTCCTGAGCTCATATCTCAAACATGCATTGACCCATCGTAGGTATACAAGCTCTTCAACTTCACTAAACCTATTCATTTGAAGCCCCTCAACTTGCTTTAAGAGGTCTTCATTTGCATGCCTCAGATTAGTGACTTCCTCTCTGGCCTTGACAAACGTTTCATTCTGCAGTTTGAAACAAAGCGTTTAATTTTAAATGCATCACAGAAAGGAAAAGAGATGGGCAATAACTTGAAGATCTAGAAAACTTCAAATTAGATGAAAATTATCTAGGTCTAAGGTTTAGTTCTATAGTCCTTTTTCTAGTATTAATTGAATTTTTGCAATATTTTCAATCATTTCTTTAGTAATGTGCCGTCAAATTATTCAGTTCATGTCTTTATGAGATAAAGAGGTCCAAGTAATATAGAATGTTTGCTGCATGAAAGGGGGAAATAAGATGGTTCAATCCAACAAGCATAGAATCACATGCTACTTCATTTATGCCCAATTTTTATATATTTGTCAGAATGCATCCATTCAATTTATCCTTGAAGGAAGAACATTGAATATGGAACACTGGCCTCTGTCATGCTAGATTCAGCAGCATTGAGTTTTACAATTAACTCTCGCTTCTCATGTTGAAGTTCTTTGTTCTTCCTCTTAAGCTCAACAACCTCTACTTCTAACTCGTTCAGAGCTTTCAGCTTCTTATCAATTTCAGCATCTTTTCTGACAGCATCTACTTCTTTTGCCTGCAGACCAGACACTTGTTGTTTAAGCAACAACAACTGGCCTTTTGTCTGGTTAGCCTCAAGCTGTATTTGCCTTTGCAGCTCCTTTATCTTGCTCCTGGCCACCTCAAGTTCCCTCGTGGCTGAGCCTACCTGTTCTAGCTCTTCTTGAAGTTTCTTTCTCTCTGCCTGCAAGGAATTGATTTTAATATTAAGCATATCTATTTCAACTGTCTTAATTTTTAACTGCCTATGTAGTTCCACAACGTCCGATTCCTGCTCTTTCAACCCATAGTACTCAAGCAGTTCGCCTTCGAGTTTCACTTCCCTCTCCTCCAATTCTTTTACTAAGTTCCTCAATCTTTCTAGCTCACTTGCATTGTTTGCCATCTGAGTTTCATAAACTTTGTCTTTTGCAGCCTTCTCGGTCCCGTTACCAGGTAGAGGAAATTCAATCTCCCCAGATAGAAGATTCTCAAATTCAGGTAGAATCTCATCTTCGAAGTCATGAGCTCGATTAATTATGCTGCTTATTAACTTAACCTCCTCTTCTTCCTCTTCCGCCTCTCGTTGCGACATCAAAAACATAAGTCAAATAAATCAGATAAAAGAAAGGGAAAGTCCCCATACATGCAATTTCCTGAATAAAATCCTTAAAAGCTACGAAAGCGATGAAATTTAATAAATATTCATCTTAGTATACTCACTTCGTTCTCGCTGAGACCTTTTGTAGAACTCGTGGCCTGCCCTTCTTCTGCTCCCTCTTCCTGACGCTTTTTGGACCTTCTTCTGCCATGTTCTGAGCCATAAATAGAAGGAAAATTTTACACAACGGAGGATGTTATGCTCAATCAAGCAAGTGGACTTCTCTTTACTAAATCCAGAAATGAAATGAATCAAAAGTAGCTAAAAACAAAGACGATGGCGCATAAAGAAAAGTACCTGATGATTTTGAGCCTCTGACGTTTAGCTGCTTAACACTATAAGCTGCGATAGAAGCAGCAACTAAGAGTCCTAACCTGACTATCATGAAGGGAAAGGTAATATTAACACCAGCGCCCTAACTTTGCATTTCCTCATTTCCCCCAACCTCCATAACTGAAGGTTCGAACCATTAGAAGCTTTTGGACATGACCCAGAATCTGAAATTGGTGCAGAAGATAGCAAATACGAAACCAAGTAGAATACTTAAACAAAACCCAGTTCAGGAAACTTGCAATTAAGATTAAATTCCATGGAATTTTCAGACATTGGGTTTCTATCTTCGTATCAGTTTATGAGACCTTTCCTGCGAGAAGCAAGACTGGGTTGCTTGAAGACAAGAAAACTGCAGATAATAAGCTGAATTTCAAGCACAAGTCTGATGCTAAGAAGAAGTACAACAGCCACCAAATAACAAGTGGCCAATCTTGGTCCCAAGAGATTGACAAAATTTACAATTTTGGATGGGGTTTAAGAGATGTTACCCTCGCGATTTGCTCGCAGGAATATTTACAAGTTGGAACAAAAACAAAGGCGCGTTCCTCAAGCGGGATTTGTCTCTTTCTTACATATTCCTCATTTATGGCTACTCTAACTGATAGGTTCAGATTTGGGAGATGAAAAATGAGGGGATGAGAAGAAGCGGGTTTTCAGTTTTTCTCCTCAATCCTCCATTTAATGTAGCCGTTTGTCCTTGCTGGTAAATAATTCTCAATACTAACGTCAAGTTCATATGTTTCCAGACAAGCATTGAACTTATCTGATATATAGTGACTCACATAATTGAACCAATCCTTTGGAGGATCTAAGGTTCAGGAGCTTGAGATTGATGTGTTGACGCCCATTTTAATTTTGTTTGATGGGAAAAAAATTAACATCATTAGCCACGCAGAGAGATAAAATTATATTTTTTACGAATAATTATACAATTACAAAGATAGTAATCTAAAATATATAATTATATATGAAATATTTTTTACAGCCTTTTTATTTCTCTTCAAATTACATCACAGATAATCCAATTCGGACGTGACATAAATTTGTTACGTAAACTTCCAAATTTGGGAAAGGTGATTTATAAATTGTTTTAAAGTTTAAGTTTTGTTAATTGTCAAACAAGATCACATTTTCTTTTCCAAAAATAGGGATCTAATAATTAAAAAAATTATTTATTATGTAACTGAGATCTTCGTCATAACACTATTATTTATAGGATAAGATATGTAACCATATGCACCAATTAATAGATGCAAGTACTTAAGGTTGTAAAATAGACAATACAAGCAAACTAAAGTTTGCTAAAACAAGTACTTTGTTTAATACTAAAATAATTAGTGAAGATAATTATTCATAATAAAATATTTATTTTAATCATTATCCTAATTGATAGAAATTCTTTCAAAATATGCAATCAATATAAATGGTTTAGAAAAAAAAATTATAAATTTTGAAGATAAAATAAATTGAATTCTTACCTTTTAAAATCAAAATAAAATTTTTAATTAATCTTTAGATTTAGCAAAAGAGGATGGGAGAAATATAAGAGTAATATTAACTTATCTGACTTTAACGTTATGGATTGGTTGTATAACTAATATTTTTATGAAGGCTTCCAATATTGTTTCCGGAAAAGAAAAAAGCAAAAATCTAACGGAATAACGGTGTAGTTGTTGGGGAGAGGACCCACAAAAAGATCATACTGATGAAGGGTTGAAATTTGTCTGACTAGAGAGGGAAGAAAAAGTAGGCCACTCTCAAAATGGAACCTTTTTTTTTTGTTGCTTTGAAAAGGGAACGAGGATCAAAGTGTAAAGGAGTTTAGATGATGATTGATAAATTTTTAAAGTGAAGCTGTTTGCATAATGGACTGAAGCATTTGGAAGAAGCAAGCAAGCAGCTGAAAAGTGAGTGAATAATGAATGAATGGCAAAACCTTTTGTTGAATGACTCCTAAGTCCTGCCCCACTTCCGTGTTACTCTTTTTGGCATTTGTATCCCAACTTGTGTTTCTTATGGTTTTACTGTTTAATTAAGATTAAGATGGGCTAATTGACACATGATTAATCATTCATTTTCAAGGTATTTTTTTCCTTTAAAATCGCATTGTTTTGTTTAATATTTTAACTCTTTCTTTTAGACCCAATAGAGTGTACAAAAGTTAACATGAAAAAGTCAAAAGAATTAATATGAAGAAAATATTAAAACTCAAGAAACTAAAACCAAAATTCATGCAAACTTCAAGAATCAAATATTATATTAACACTTTATTTTATTTTATGTTGTGTTTATTTTGTAAAACTATTGGATATGTATTGAAAGTTATTTTTTTTTCAATAAGAAGATGTATATTTCAATATTTATGGGTACGTATCCAAAAAGAATTTGTGTATATCAATATCAGTATGATATAGACACAAAAGTGTCAAGTAATTTAAAAGTTTTGGTGTTCCATTAAATTTATTCTAACATATACTTCACATATTAATCAAAATCTATTAATTTTCTAAATCTCTTGAAAATTAACTTATCTTTTCAGTTTTTCCCTAATCTACATGATTGTTGGGTGCACATTAATCAATACAGGGATAAAAATGAAAATACATTTCTTAAAGCTTCAAAATATCTCACATTTTAAACCAGCAATGGTTCATAGAAAATTTCCAATATTAGAGACCAGAGGCGTATCTACTTTAGGGCTCACCAATCACACTTGTCCAGCAAACTAGTTTTGATTAGAAATAAAAGTGGGCCTCAATGGCTTGACCACTAGTTGGATGAAATGATGGGTGCTGCTTGCTGACCAGAAGTTGAATGGAACCGTTGGGATTTCAATTTTTCCTTTTCAAAATATAATATTTTATAATTTTCAATTGAAAAACAATAAACTAATTTTCTTTTTCTTTTTTTGTGAAAAAATAAATTTTTTTCAATAATTCCAAGCTTTCAAAACAACAAGTGGCATGAGATAGGAGAGGGATTCATGGGATGGAAGCAGGTGGACCAGAAGCCAAACAACAGATGAAGAAGTCCATTCCATCAATATATCAATAGCTGGTAACTGTTGGGAGCTACCTGTCAACACTTCAATTTCATTTCTCCCATTTTCCCCCATCATATATTTGTTATATACACATATACATATACATATATATAAAATAATGAAATTGCTGATTATAAGTAAAACAAAAATGTCAATTGCAGATATTAATGTCATGGGCTCCACTGAACCGGGACTGGCCAAAACTATCATCCAACCCAAAACCCACTGGCTTCCGGAATTCCCACGCCATCCTATCCTGCAAAGCTTGTGGACATGAGTCTTAAGTGATACCCATACTTTTAACTTTTAAGAGATAGGATTGCATGAAATGAATAAAAATGTATGATTTTACTTATTTTTCTTCCCTAATTAATGTATATTACATAGGAGTATTTGCTTGGTTGATAGGAAAGATCCATATTTATAATTAACAGTTTGGAAATTCACCACCTCATATTCTTTGACATCTTGATTATTATGAAATGTGATCCTAAACATTATAGTCCTTTAAATTATCATGTTTTATGTGACAATTTTGACCTTTATTTAAAAGCTTATAACTGCACGCATATATTGAAATTAAAATCTAAGTCTTAGCTTATAGCTTCGAGGCCAAATGAAATAAACATTTGAAAGAATTACAATGAGATCTCAAAAAAAGAATTTAATTACACTTAAATCTATTGATAAGAATTTAATTACCCTAAAGTCTATTGATAAGTGAAGAGTAAACAGCGACAAGTTTCAGAATAAAATAACAATATATTCAAACTGGCCACTTGTTATTAAATTTTTTTGATAATTAAATTCCTTCCTTAGAACCTCTCAGTAATTCTCCCTAAATACTTCCTAGAGTGTGAGGTTGCAACTTAGAAATTTCAAAAGATAAGACGGAAATTTCACCCCCAACAAACCTGCTATATTACAAGGAAACAATTATATTATATTGCAAGATTATGAGAAGGTTTAGTCAAGACTTGAGAGAAAAGCATGCAAGATGGCTCGCCATGCTGAACCTGAAAACAGTGGCCATAGCCAAAAACCTCCCGAAATAATTGTATATTATTATTGTTTACAATTAACACCAGTGGATGATAAAATGTTCACAGAATCCTCATCAAGACTTGAGACTAAGGAATTTTTGTTAATAATTTACACCCATGGAACTTGCCTATTCAATTTTTGTCGTCCCCCTCCATCTTCGCCCTACCTCCTCTAGAACCGCTGCTCGAGCTTGGCTTCTTCTTGCTTCGTCCTCCACCCAAGATCTGCAATAATTGCTCCAATAAGATTCACATTCACCACTGAATATAATAAAATCGATAAATCTTGTTACACTTGACAACGTGATTAGCTCTTCTGCCAGCACTCGGCGTTTATATCAAATATATAATGGGCATCACTGCAAACTTTAGGAGGCAGCAACAGTTATATTACTTTTCTATGTTAAAAGTGGATGAAATTGCCCATGCAACTGTGCACGTTCCAAACAATATCTTGCCACCTATAATAAATATTTATACCCATCTTTGAGGATAGTTATGATAGCTTTGCCCTTGTTCTGAATAGCACACAATAGGTTTCTGGGGCAAATATTTCAGAATACATTTTATTTAGGGTTAAAGTACATTCAACACCCTGAAGCATTTTAACAAGTGCATCCAGCGTCCCAAAGTATTTTGTGGTGTATACAGCATCCCGAGGTATTTTGTAGGTGCGTCTAGCAACCTAAAGTATTTTTCTTGTCTTGGTGCTGGATGTAGTAAAAAATTTTTTTGAGTGCTGGATGCACTGAAAAAAAATACTTTGGAGGTGCTAAATACACCAAAAAATACTTCATGGTACTGAACGCATCTAAAAGAATACTTTAGAGTGTTGGATGCACCACAAAAGATTTTAAGGTGCTGGATGGACCTGAGAAAATACTTGGAGGTACTGGATGCATCTTAACTTTTTTATTTATCATATGGTAGAGCAAAAAGATACAGCACGAACAAAGCATCTGATCATCATAAACTACAGACTTATTCAGGGGTTATAGTACACTGTGAAGAAACGAACAATCGATGGCCAGGCATTACCTGGCCCCACTAAGACAGAGTTTAGATAGAAATCCAGCATCATGATGATATCTGAAAATTAGCAAACATACTCTGAAGCAAAGACCATTCAATGTGACATATCTGAAACCGTTTCCACAACAGCAGCTTTGCTGCATTTAGTAGTATAAACACAGGGTGCAAGAACAAGGGTGTACATTTCAGTTTGTGGGGGGAAAAAAAGAAAATTATGAATCATAACAATGCCAATGAAAAAAATGGTATCAGTGATAGCTAAAAGTCAAATAAGAAACAACACAGGTGCTTCACAGGACACTAAAATCAATTATGATCAAACATACAGACAAGTTAAATACTAAAACCATTAAAGAGGCAAAGAAAGAATATAAATCACCGCATAATCTGAAGAGCCTCTTTCTCAGCTTCCAGAGTAGATTTTTTATCAAGCATTTCTTCATGCTTGGACTCCAGATCTTTGAGCAACTGCTGCACAACGTGCTTTTCATCCAGATAGGCAACCCTCTCTGACGAAAGTGTTTCTGACATTTCATCAACCTCCTCCTTTACACTTAGTAGAAGCTGCCTTTGACAGTCCATTGCCGCCTTTTCTTTTAAATACTCAGCAATGTCCTATCTAAATTGACTTTCTCTTCTTCCAAAGTCCTTAATGCATCAAGATAATGCTTCTCTACATCAAAGCCACGAAATTTTTCTTCATTAAACTTCTCATCCCAAAACTTCTCTATCTCTCCTCTTCTAAGCAACTCAGACCTAATCTCTTCTGCCTCAGCTTGTCTAGCAGAATTTTCAGATTCCATTCTTGACAATTCAGAAGAAATTGCTTCCTTCATAACGCCACTTGTCAAAGCCACAGCTGCCTGTGCTATTGTTGAAGGCTTGTTTGGCTGGAACCGCTTGCTCTGTCCTATAACAGTAAGTTTACAGAAGTTGCTCCTCATTATGACATCCCTAGTCTTAGATTCTAACCATGGGCGAATCACTGAAGTATAATGGACTAAACATACACAGCAATATCCTGCAAATTCATTAAGAATTCAATTTCTGTTTATCAGATTTGGTTCACCTACTTCACATTGAGTGATTTGCCGGTAACTTGAACTTCATCATTCACTGTTCCCATTATTAGAAGAAAACACCGATTACCAAAACTGGACAACTGGTGTTCACCAGGGGAAAAAAAAGAAAAAAAAAAAAACTGGACCACTGCTGTTTACTATTGTCTTTGATGAAGCTAACAATTTCTTCTCATCTGCGACAGCTCTCAATTATCAAGATCCCTTAGATATGAAGATATAGCGGACAAGTGACATTTTGCGAGCATAGGATCAAATGATGCCCGGAAGTGATAAGGAAAAATATTGCATATTGTTAGATAGAGAAAAAGACTGTGATGTGATACCAAAAACTTTTCTGAGCAAGCTCCTATCCCCTGCCAACATGTCCACATAGAGCGCTGGGGAGACGTGAGAACTGATCTCCTTCAAATCCATGAAGCCCACTTTTTTAGTTGACATCTGGACTGTAGACAAGTCAGGTTTTAAGAGCTGATAGGCACATGAAATTTCATATTTTGCACATTCGAAACTCATTCACAAACACATCATCTGAATACATCTTACCTGATCAATTACTTCAGGGGAAAATTCATACTCAAATTGAGCTCTCCAGTCCACTAAATCTTGTCGTGAAATGAATCTGTACATGTGATTAGTAAAGCAAAACAGAAATTTATTGAAGAGAAAAAGAGCTAAGTATAAATGTACCTATCAGGAAAGAATTTCAAGTTCTCTTGACCCCCATGTCCAGCAGAAGTTGGAGATAATTTGCTGGGGATGACACCAGCTTCTGCTAAGGCTTTAATTGCAAATAAGGAGGAAAAACAAATTAAACTTCTGCCCACAGAAAACAGATTTTCTTCTAGAAGTAAAGGTCAATATTTACCTTGAATGGCCGCAAAATCTGGGTCTTCAACTCTGATATCATCAAAAGCAGTAACCAAAGACCCAGAGAGCGTAACTATTGGGGCAATCCTGTGTTTTGGATTCCTGAAAGACAAAGAAATCCATTTGCTAAAAAACCACAGAGAAAGAGAAGTTTCGGCTATAAAGCATTCCCAACTAAAAAGTGGTCTTCATGCGTTGGATCAGACACTAACCGTTCAAGAAAAGAATTTAATTTAACCAGCCATCTTGCAAATTCCCTTCTCGTGCACAATTCATGAGGCTCGACGTCATCTTCTAGTATCTATACAAATAAATAAAAACCAGAACATTTTTGCTGAGAAATCAAACCCAAGGTTCAAAAAACATCATAATATCAAGTAGTTTAACAGATAATTACTGGAAGTAAGAACATAAAAATTAAAAAAGCAAGTAGCCAAACTACAAGTTGATATTCCAGTTAGAAAGCAGGTATTCATAGAAGTCATATCTTCATGATAAATCAGAAGTGGTAAGTACTTCGGAATCTAACATATTCATGGTATATGTGTGTGTAAGCTAAAAATAGTTTAAGACTCTGGACAAAAGAACCAGGCAGCCAACTGCATCAGATTTTTCATATTCTATTAGTCCAGATAAAAACTATATAATGACCCTGTAATACTATATACCGTCAACACGATTTAGGGGGATACTACCAGTCTCCTATATTTATAAAAAGATAGTACTTTTGGAAACAAACCTTCAGCAGCTTCAAGAGTGACAATGCTTCTTCTTGGGTAGAATCAACGGTCACAGGAATTATAACACGCTCTGGCTTGTCTACAGCTGCAGATTTTTTTTTTTTTTTGTGGGGGGAGGAAATTAGTTGGCTGATATAACAAAAACAATGTTACACCGAAGATAGCAGACCCTCCAACCTATGCTTAAGCAAGGAGCATCAAAGCAGTAGAATGTCTTCAGAAGAAAATAACATTACAGACCAATCAGAAGTGGATCGCAAAAATCAACGGTACTGTAATTACTATTAAGACCTATGCTAGATGCTGATGAAGAGTAATACATGGAACAGAAATACACTTTGCAACGCGTAAAATGTAAGAGGCACCCTCCACATACCAGATGTAGCAGTTTCTGTAATCGGAACAGGCACGGTTTCTTCCATCACATCCGACATCAAATCATTCTCATTAGATGTGTCAACCTCTACAGTTTTGTTTTGATCTCCTCGAACTTTCAAAGGGCTCAAAATTCCATGCAAAACTTGCAATGGGCCTCCAAATTGAACCTTAAAACCTACATACCACAATTTGTGAGAAATTAACCAACCTGGAAAATACCTTGAAGCCTTAAAACCATTTCTCGTGGCTGACCTTTCCTCGATAATGAAAAGCTAGCGATGACAGCAGCCAGAACAACCAGTGAAGTACCAATGCCAACTACCACATACGAAGGAAATGCTGCAAAGATGTTTTAAGTCACACCTTTTCACCAAAATTGCGCTTACCAAGCAAAATTTGCAAATTACCTCTCTTCTTTTTCTGCGGGACCGGATACTCAACAACAGCCCAGCCACCAAAATCATCACTAGGATTCTCATTCGGAGAAAACCACGATAGCCCAAAATTAGACTCGGCGATTGCAGCGGATATTTGGCGCCTGGAAATTGTGGGTCGAACGAAGTAGAGGAATGGTCTATGACGGTTGAAAATAGAGCTGTTGCTTCGTAGTAGAGGTGAGTGCGTCTTGGTGGAAAGGAAGAGGTTGGAAAGAGATGAAGTAGCAGAGCACATTTCTGTAGAATACGAAACAGAAAACCAGAATTCGGGTTAGGGTTTAGGGTTTGGCGGAAGGAATATGCGATCAGAGGGTAGACATGGACGGATTCTCGAGCTATGGTGCTGAGTAACTTGGGAATAACTGTTGGACGAAACGCGAATCAAAGCGGAGCAGTGGGGCGGGGGCATCAAGGAGTATTGTCCAATGTAAATGTTGTGTTTTCTTTGGCTTCCTCCCCAAATCTGGCTTGAACGCCTACTAATTCAAGTCCAATTTGCACTGTTAATTTGGTAATTCATGATGTAACTAAATCTGGATTTAGTTTTTAAGCTAATCCTGGGATGGGATAGGGATCTTGTATTGACAAAATTCAAAATGAGTCATAATCCTATATACTAAATCTTTATGCTTCTTTTTATATATTTTTAATTGAGATATTGGTGTTATTTTGTGACTATTAATATAGATAAACACTTATTTGCAGAGTTAAAAAGTCATACTTTCTACTTTAGCCATTAGCCTTAATTGACACACATTGTATGAGCATAATTAGAATAGAAACTGTAAGTGCAATATTGATATAAAGAGTGAAGAAGCCCTTTTGGTTTTTCCCTGTCCCAATTAGCAAGAACCAATATCAAAATATCGTTTCCACACTGAAAAGAAAAGTCTTTTTATACTAATTAGAGAGCCGTTGCAGAGATCCTTTTTTAATAGTTGCAAAAGAATATTTTATTAAAATTAAGCAATCTATGTAGCTTTTTTAATTTGCCAAATTAATTAAATAGTTGTTACACTAAAAATGAAAGAATATCTTACGTAGTAGACTAAGCTAATGAGCCCAAAATGCAAACATTATACTATTTTTTGTTTTTAATATAAAAGATAGATAATTAATTTATAAATATTAAAGAAATTCGGTAAGTTAATTATTTATAATAAATACATATTATCTTTCCTAAAATATCCTTTTTCATCGTATACATTTGAATTACCTTTTTAATACGTGCAATCATTATAAGAATGACTTGAAGATAAAATGAATAAATATGATAGACAAGATAAATTAGGATATTATATTTAAGATTAAAGTGAATCTCCAACCAGTTTTTATATTAATATTAAGCAAAAAAAGTAGTAAGATTTACATGACTTGTAACTACTAATTAATCCAGTAGTACAAGTCCATCAACAAATTTCTCAAACACATGATATTGGGTAAAACCCAACACACAGAAGTTAGAACATTGTGGAGTATTCTTACTTTCATCATGTCCAAATGTATAAGGAACTAGAAAAGGACAAGCAAAAGCAAAGCCTTCTTGGTGGTGGAGGGATCAGAGAAGGAAAATTTGGTTTGGAGAGATTGATGATGTTGGTGTTGGTTGTTATTATGATGTGAAAGAGCAGCAAAAACAACAAGCACACCCAAAAGTGCAAGACCTAAACCTAAACAATTGACCAGCACAGATTCTGCAGAATGTTTGGATGATTGTAAGAAAATGAGCTTCTCAGCAGTCCAGTTTCTGCAGTTGCAACAGCCAGACCATATGTGTAGAGTCCCAGGAACACATGCCAAGGTAGTATTCTGTTCCTCACCTTCCTCCCCTCTCCTCTGTGCCAAAAGTTCCAGAATCCTGTCAACCACTGCACATCCATTCACACAAATTCAAGTCTCTTTAATTCCTCAAATCCAAAACTGTCGGAAGGTTGAATTAGTTAAAAGTGATCGGTGGTATTGATCGTTTAGTTAGTTAATGACCCTATCTTTATAAAGGGATCTAGCTCGTTTTAATCATTTTTGGTCCGCTCTCTCACAATGCTACGCTTTGAAGATGCTGAGAAAGTGAATTGTTTTCTTGTTCATAACCCTTATAAGAAAGAGAGGGGTTATTGAGATTTGTAGTATGAGTATATTTTGCTCTTTCACAAACAATCAATAATTCATTCGATTTTAAATTCATACGATTTTAAATATAAGAATTAAATAATTAATTTATAGATTAAAAAAATTAGTTATTTGTTATAAAAAAAAGATTGTGTTAAGTTTTTTAAGACATCAACCTGAATTATCTGTATTGAAACTAACATATTAATAGCACTATAAAAAAAATAATCATTATTTTTTTTTATTTCGATTTAAGTCGTTAACCTTTTTTCTTGTAATTTTTTTTAATTTATATTATATTGGCGCTTTAATTTATTGACAGTTTTTTAATGTTTCCAGCAGATTCCCTAATTTTGTCCTCAAATATTTTGAGATGCTCGTTACAGGAATATAATATAAAACGGGAAGTATGACATTACCAAGAACAGAAAAGGACAATAAGATATTATTTGTTCTTTTCCAACGGACACTATGATATTAAAAGTTAAATCATTAACTTCAAGAAATAAATAATTTAAAGGACATCAAGGATTTGGTAGGTAAGCATATTTTATTTTTCCTCCAGCACTAAATATTAGACTTAAATAATAGGCGTGCTTTGTTGGGCGCAAAAAATAAATTTCATCATGTGATAAATATAATAAACTTGATATAACCATTGCACTCATCAAAATCACGAAAAAAAAAACCTTAAATCCCGTTAATTTTGTTTTAAAATGAGGAAATTAGAAATAAATCCCTCATTAAAAATTTAATTGGTAAGTGGAATCTAGGATGATTGATTGTACAAGAAAAGATTAGTTTTACAGAAAGGATGATAATAAGTTGCATAAAAGGAAAATAATTTGCATAAAATATTATTTAAATATAAGGAATTAGTTTGCACATAACGAAGATAACTTGCATATTAGAGAATTTTATTTGTACAAAAAAAAATTGAGTTGCACATCGCACAAAAAAAGATCATTACACATAAGGAAAGATAGATTACATACAAGGGAAGATAAGTTGCACGCAAAAGAAGTTAAGTTGCACAAAATTCTTAGGTCCCATTTGCCAATTAAATTTTTAATGGGAGATTTATTTCCAATTTTTCCTTTTAAAATTGAATAACTTTTAACTTCACTCCTAATTAATATATATTTTAAATAAATTATAAGTAAACTTGTACATTCATCTAATGTATATAATTGTAAGCATCAAATTTTTAAACGTACGTGCTTTATTTCATAAGCTTCATTTTAGATTTATCTTAATATTTAATATATTTTTTAACTTTACCCTTATTTATTTTTCTTTTATCATACTCTCCTACATATTTTTTTCAATATTTTTTTATTTATTATAAAATCATATTTAAAGATAAAAATATATTTATATCATATTTATTATTTTTAATTTATTTTAACTAATTATTTGTTATTATATTAACAACTCAGAAAATAATCTCTCTTGTAGGTCCTGGGACTCGAATTAGGCAGGGTGCTTTCTTACACGTAGCACTATAATATAGGGAGAATTACATTCAAGTCCCACATAAAAGAAATAATCACTACAAAGTCTCAAGTAACAACCTAAACAGCCTGTAATAACAAGTCCTACAGTGAGAATGACAACCTCTGGGATTTATTTTTTAATTACTTGAGACCTCTCCCTATAATATATCCACAAAGCTAAAATATCTAGCGGATGCGTGGGATTCCAATCAATTATTAATGGGAGAGATTATTAGTTCTCGGGAAGCATAACCAAAAAGAGAGTGAGAGAAAAGTCATCAACTTTGAAGAAGTAAGACCAAAAATACCAGAAAAGGAAAATGTGGGCACTGGCAGGAAGAAGAAGGTATTGAAGAAAGCTGGGGATAGACAGATACCTGGGCAGCAAAGAGGGAGATGCAAAGCAAACCCATCCAAGAATGAAGGCTATAGAAATTAGCCACAATCCCATCTTCTCCCTGAAATCTACTCCAAATCCCAAACACCGCACAAGTCATGGCCAGCCCCTGAAGCCACAGATGCACACTTTTCTTCATCCCTCTCGACCCTGGAAGCCATCTGTGAACCAATATTGCTGCACACAAATTATTATCAATAATGCTGTCTTGTTCATCATTATTATATTATCAGACTCAGATATCAGGAGCTACTACCTTCTCCGCTGATGAGAATGAAGCCAATCACCATGAGCAGAGGATGAAGAAGCTGCAAGGCAGAACAATGGAGGAAGGAAATTAAAGCAGGTTTCTGCAGAAATTAAGAAGAGAAGTAGCAGAGAGATAGAAAGAGAGAGAGGGAAGTACAGAGTAGAGAAGGTGTTGGGAAGAGAGTGAAGAGGAAGGGAGGAAGCTGGAGGTGAAGGAAGTGGCCCACAAAAGTACCAGAAGGGCCACTGTAAACCCTAAAATTCTGACCATCAAAAGGAGGAAGACGAGAGAGGCAGAGGCAGAGGCAGAAACAGCCATTTGAAGCGTCTCAGACGACTCTCAGTAGAGCAGTGAAAGTGGCACCGACAAGGGAGCATGAGCGTTTTAATTATATCCATTGATGGATGGAGCCAACTCCTACAAAAAAAAATAAATAAAAGATTTCAATGATGTGATGTTGGAGTAGTATACCTGTAAATCTAAAAATATACTTAAATTGATCATTCTCTATGTTTGCTCTTTTCACAAAAAATATGTTTTCATATTTTCTCTATATATTTTTATATTTATTAAGTCAACAGAAATAAAATTTAAAAAAAATTATTAATTATCATATAAATAATTTATATGTAGAAACAAAAAAAAGTTTTTTTTACAAATAATTTATAAATAGAAAGTGAGAGTGGTATGTTTTGGCCACACTAGCAACACATTGCACTAAAGTGGGAAAAGTGGGGCCACTTCATCAACTTGCCCTCCACCCCACGAAGCCACTCAGCAGTATGATACTGGTAACGTGTTAATGAACGAAACAACCTCCTCTTATTACTACTCAATCTTGAACTTAGTGAAAGGGACGAGGACTTCACAATTCACAATATAATGTACTACACTAATATTCAAATTTCTGAGTCACAGTGTCTTAAAGATAATTGCCTACCTGAGCAATTGAAAAGAAATGGTGCAACAAAAAAAAGAAAATAAAGAAACTACTTTTATAGCAGGCGTAAAAAGACACTTTCTATAATTTTCGGTTGAATAACTAGCGCAGAAGGTTATGAATTTTTGAACAAAATTAAATAATTTAAATAAATATTTACTCCGATTGTTATGTTTGACAACGTAGAAATCTTATTCTATGTTGACCGGAAAAAAAAAGTTAAAAAGACACTGATTTTATTTTTAGAAATTTCATCAACCATTTTCTTTACACAAATACACAATTAGCGTACACCATATCCTTTAGCGTAGAAAGACAACGGTTTAAGAAAAGTTAAAAACATATTTTGCATTAGTTATATAGAGATATTCAAAGATGACGTTATGACGATGACGTATAACCAAATTAGTGATACAAGATAAGAGCTCATTTAGATTTTATTTTAGTTCTAAATATAAGACCTTAATCCATTTTGTTTTTCATATTTTTTTTAAGGTAGTCCCGTAATAATGATAGTTCTAGTTAATATACTTGATTAGTAAAGATATTTTAGGAAAGATAACACATTTATTATAAGTAACTAACTTAACAGTCAATTAGCTTTTATAGTAGGGACCAAAAATAGTGCGATATTATTAATTAATATTACATCCCTTGAAAAATTATTAAGTTGAGATATTGCATGGCATTTTTTTTAACAAAAGAATGCATTTTATTAATGGAATCACTAGCACACAAAGGCTAGCAAAAAGAAACAGTACAAAAGTGCATTACCCAATACCCACTCGCTTACCAGCACTCATCCCTGGATCAAGACTACAGTTATAAGCCAACAACATCATATCTCAATCTGTTGGAAATGAGGTGATGCTAAAATTAGCACAATATAATCTGCAACGCAATTCCCTTTTCTTGCAACAAGGAGAGGTTTGACATGAGGCCTATTGTTCAACAAGCAAAGGATTTCATTGAAGATTTGCACACACTGCCATTCAATCATGTTCGTAGCCTTGCCTTGGACAGCTAAAAATGGCTCCACACAATCGGTCTCTAATACACCAAGGAACAACAGAATTGATCACCAAATAGAATTGCTTCCTTGAAGGCAACACATTCTGAATGAAAAGGCAAAGAAGCTTTCACTGCCTTGCAAATGCTTCCACGTACCATGCCTTTATGATCTCTGCACACAATCCCAATCCCTGCACAAATAGGATTCTTCTTAAAAGCACCATCAACATTAATCTTTGACCGTTCCAGCTGTAGGGGCTCTCTAAAATAATTCCCTTACAACATGATTGTTAGTTCTACACCGAATCTGACCAGTCTCAGTAGCTTTGACGGTCCAAATTTCATTTGCCAGAAGAGTAGCTGAAGAAATCACTTTCATAGGATCTACTTGGATCCCTTGGAAGACAAACTCACATCTAGCCTTCCAAATTCTCCAACTCAAAGTAGTAATAAGCTTTCATCTCTTATCATCAATGCTATTATTGTGCAAAAACATTATCTCAAACCATTTTCTAATGCACACACTCTGATTAGCATTAATAGTTATACACAAGGAGCACCCAAACCAGCATCTATTAGCCGAAGGACAAAATAAAATAAGATGTTCTATACTCTCAACATCGCATTTACAAATTGGATAGATTTTATCTCTTAACACATTTTCTTTTAAAAAGCACTTCCATAGTTGCAAGAGCACCATGCAATAACCTCCAGATAAAATGTTTGATCTTAAGAGGGACTTGAAGCTTCCACACAGCACTCCAAAGTTGGGTAGGGGATCATGTAAGAGCTCCTAGGTCTTGGCACAGTACCCATTTTCTTAGCATGCTGATATCCTGATTTAACAGTATATGCTCCATTTTTATTGAGTAACCAAATAGGAACATGCTCATCATCAACTTTTGGTACCCTCATTCTTATAATCATACTCTTCTCATGGTCTGTCAACTTGTGAGCAATTTAATGTAGATTCCAAGATCCATTACTAATTAAATCACCAACTTTCAAGGCTCTTTCAGCATCAGAATCAGGTATGCCAAAGATCAAATGATTTGGATCCTCAATTAACCATCTCATACCAAAAACATTAACACTACTCCCCCTCCCAATTTTCCAAAACATATTACTCTTTAACAGATCCCTACCTTCCAGAATACTTTGCCAGGCCCAAGTAGCTCTTCCACCCACTTTTGCCTTCATAATGCTGGTCATGGGAAAATAAATGGCCTTTAAAATTTGACACCACAAATCATTAGGCCTTTGTATAATTCTTCATGCTATCTTTGCCAAAAGAGCTTTATTGAAGGCATAGAGACTTCTAAATCCCATGCCACCATCACCTCTTGAGTTCGTCATATGCTGCCAATTCTTCCAATGAATCTTCCTTCCACTTTGCTCATTGTAACCCCAACAAAATTCGGCAACCATACTATCAATTTCCCTACAAGTGTTATTAGGAAATAAAAAAAGTAGACACTGAATAAACAAGTATTGAATTTACCACCGATTTGATTAGGACCTCTCTACCAGCAAAAGTTAACAATTTTTGTTTCTAACCCAACAATTTCTTTTTAATCTTATCTTTCACAAAAGATAGAGCAGCATTTTTAGACCTTCCCCAAATAAGAGGGAGGCCAAAATAATTGCTAGGTCCAGTAGTAGCTTTGATACCTAAAACATTCTGAATTTCATTTTTCAACTTAGGAGAGGCATTAGTAGAGAAATAAATGCAAGATTTATTAGAATTAATCTCTTGACTAGAAGCGGCACTAAATAAGTTCAGAATCTGTTTTAACATAAGGCAATTTGAGCTTTCAGCCCTAATAAAAATTAAAACATCATCTACAAAAAGAAAAACAATGAGACAAGATAGGGCCACCTCTAGAAAGTCTCATTCCCTTTAAGTCACCAGAGTTAATATGATATTGCAGCATCAAAGAGAGAACATCAACAACTAAAACAAAAATATAAGGAGATAGAGGATCACTTTGTCTCACGCCTCTTTCTGGCTTAATTCTAGCTAAATTTTTGTTTGAGACTACAAGATCAAAAACAATTGAAGAAATGCAAGACATGATCCGGTTTACCCATTTCTTACAAAAACCCATTTTTATCATGATTTCCTTAAGAAAGGACCAATTAACTTTATCATAGGCTTTGCTAAGATCAATTTTAAGAGCTAAGTCACTCCTTACCCCCCCCTTTTTCTTTTCTTTTTTTTTTTTAAAGTATTGGAAAGCCTCATGTGCAATAATAACATTATCTTGAATTTGTCTACCAGCTTGGACATTAAATGCTTCGTCATCCTTTTGGTCATAATCTTTGCAATGATTTTGTAAGAAATGGTACAAAGACCAATAGGATGGAATTGAGTTACCAATTCAGGTTTATCAACTTTAGGCACTAAAACAATAAGTCAGGCCCCATATTTTAAAGGAAAATGACCATTTATTATGCTATGACATTAAAAAATAACTTGAAAAGTTAGGCTCGATCCGGTGACAAAAGTGGGTTTTAAGTTAGTCGAGTTATTCGGTCCAAGCCCAAGTCCATTTATTTTTCAAGCAAAAGCATAGAGTTAACACTTTTAACTTTATACTACAGGATTTTAGTTTAGTACTTTAAGTTAAAAAAATCATATTTTTAGTCTTTTAATTCTACACTTGTTAGTATTAAATGATGTTTTTATGTAACAATTATATTTTTTTTGAAAATTAAACTTTATTTTTTTTAATAATTTTAGAGTTAAATGACTAAAAACATACTTAGTTAATGCATCAAATTGAAATATTATATAAAGTTAAAGAATTAAAACTAAATTATTGCCTATTTTGTAACATCCAAAATATTTATTTTTGGATTTAAGTTTTATTAAAAGAAGATTAATTAATAGTACTTAAATTTCATCTTACTGCTTAAATTATAAATCATAATTTTGATGATATATATATAAATAATAATAGTTTTTTAAAAAAATATTATTAGACAAATAAAAATAAAAATGGCAAGTGGGTGGCACGTGGCCATCCACCGCCGTGAAGATTGCAAGGGGCCTGGTGGGCCATGGCCCTTAAATATTTTTTTTTAAAAAAAAACCTCCTTTGATCTTATTTATAGAATAGAGAGAGAGAGTTTTTTTTGTCCTGTTTATAAATTATTTCATTAAATTTTTATTATGAATGTACTATATTGTCTTTCATTTATTATAATGTAAATAGTTTTTTTTAAAAAGTGTATATATTAGATAGGGGTAAAGTTGAAAAGTTACTATATTTTAATGAAGAGTTAATATAGTTTAAGGTTTTTCTTAGACTGTGTGAAACATGTTAGAAGTGTCTTATAAATAGGATCAGAGGAGTACATCAAATGCATTTCATTAGTGGGGGTCGTATGAACCCCTCACTTTCAAACCTTCCCCCTTTTCTGCTTCGTTTTCGTATTTCCTCTGGCCCGTCTCTAGTGAGTGGGAGCAAGTTTGAGAGAGGTTGAGATGAAGGGTAGAAATGGAGTCTTACGTTGATCTCATTTAAAATATTTAGGTAAATTATTTTCATCTTATTTTTCTATTTAACTTCTTCTATTTATTTTTCTAAGTTTATGGCAGAAGAATAAATTTTTAAAACTTGATAGATTGTTGATATTTGAAGTTTCTAATTTATTATTATGTTATTAATGAAGCTTATGAGGTTAGAATAAGAGTTTTATGACCTAGATTTTTATTTAGATAGTTGATTTGAGAAAAATATAAGTTAGGGTTTCATTAGAAAATTATGATTTGTGATAATGGTGACATTAATTTCGAATTTGATCTCTCAGTTTAGTTCATTGGAGGTTATATTGGAGATTCAATGCTTGAGTTTTGAGAACTTCATTAGAATATGAATGTTGATGATTTTTGGAGGAATTTTAACTAGTGAAAGTTAGGTGTTTTGAATAAATTAGGAAAAATGTTATACTTTAATTATCCTAATGAGTGAGAGGTGATTAATAGAAGAAAGAAATAGGATTGTAATGATAATTTGAGGTATAGTTGATATATGGTTATTTTTCTAAGAGTTAAAGTAAGAACTTTTTGGAGATTTTTGGATTATTAGAAGGAGTTATCCTTATCGATAATTTTAGCAAGTAAAATAAAGTTGATAAGTTTTGGGAGTTGATTGGAAGGATAGATGAAATTTTTTTTAAAAATCTTTTTCCTAAAGAACATTTTTTATGTAAGTCAATTGTAGGGATTTAACTAATAAACTATTTAATGTTATATTAATTAGTTTTTTTTAATTAATACATGTTTATAAATTTATTATTGTAGAATGAGCTTGGTTTGGACTCTTGAGTCTTGAATCCTCCCGTTTTAGTTCTTATGTTAAGAACTTGAGGTAACCACTTTCTAATTTATCTTGTATGCTTGTTGATGTGATTATATGCATATGTTGATATTATAAATGTTATTATTATATGTTATAGTGTTTTATATCTAAAAAGTGTGGAATAAAAATATGAAATTTATGTTTTGATAAATTTATTAGTTAAGTGGGTATGAATTGTTTTATCTTGAGATTATATTTTTGATGTTAAACAAAATTGAGTATTGAATATAGAAATAAGTTATGGATATTGAATTGTGTGAAATTGAACTGTTGAAATGCTCATGGAATTGTATTGGGCTGTGATGGAGTATGATTGTGGGAGGTTTGGTTATTTTATACCACATGGTATAGCCGCCCCTTGGCACCCAGTGGCTGACTTTTACATTCTTAGGGCCATCGACATCACCCTTCCTTTGACCGGGTTAAGGGTCAGCCCAAAAGACATGACACCTTTCCGTATTCTAAGGAAAGGGAATCCATGATCCAATTTGAGTTCTGTAACTTTTGGCCGAGTTATACCTTATTATTGGAGAGCTTGGTACATCCTGTTATGTGTGAATAGCTCATAGGTTTTGTCAGAGGTTATAAGGAGGCTATAAGGATGATTGATGAAGTTATGTGCATGCAAGTTATTTTCTGAATTATTATATATTGTTTTCTATAAAGATATTTACCTTATATATTATTCGAAATTGTACTTTGCCCGCTTAACTATCTTGTAATCACTCTATGTATACTTGTTGAATTGGAATTATGGTTACTGGGTCAATTTGACTTACCTCGTGGTTAATTAACATTTTTTAGGTGAGGGTTCAGGTGTTGGTCCCAAGGGAAAGCTGTCCGAGGCTTGAGTTTCCTTTTTTTGCTCTGTATAGACTCTGTTTTGTTATATATGCCTTGATTGATGTATATTGCCAAACTTTAGGGCCTTTTGGTTATACTTAATATATTTTTAATTTTTCCACAACATTATGGATTTGCGCTGTTGGATGGAGCCTTTTTAGACATATATATGACTTTTATTTTGGTTGCGATTGTTATGAACGGTAGTGGTTGTTATTCTAATGGGCTTCAAATGCCCTAGTCCATTTACAACTGGTTGTAGTTGTATTTTGATATTCCAAAGTAATGTTGATGGATTCATCATATACGTGAAAATCAAGTATTGGTTATTTCTTGTTATATTAATTAGGGTTAGGGTGCGCCCAGCACCTCGAACTATTTTCCCAGATACGCCCAATGTCCTAAAATAATTTTTGGTGCATCAAGTGTTCCAAACTAATTAAAACGGTGCGCCTATATCCCAGACTAACAGAAAAGTTAAGTTTAATCGTTATCTTGCTGACTCAGCCCAAGGTTAACCAAAAAATCCTATATGGCGGACATGCAGGCGTTTAATGTGTATTATTTTGACTGGTTAAGGTGCGCCTGGCATCCCGAACTATTTTCCAGGTGCGCCCAGTGTCCTAAAGTAATTTTTGGTGCATCCAATGTCTCAAACTAATTAAAATGGTGCGTCCATATCCCATGATAATAAAAAAGTTAAGTTTGACCGCTACCTTGCTGACTCAGCTAAAGGTTGACCGAAAAATTCTACATGGCGGATATACAAACGTCTGATGTGTATTATTTTGACTAAAAATTCAATTTATTTCCCCCTCTTCTAACGTTTATCTTCTGTCAGTTTTTAAACTTAAAAAAAAAACCACTAATCCACCCTCTTAAATCCTGATACATGTACCACCCATTCAATCACATCCTCGTCTTTAACATTTTATCCCATTCTTCCACCACTCTGATTTGAAACTGCAATTGCCGTCATAGCACACTTCCGCCTTCGTCTTTGTCAACTCCTCATTCGACTCATATTTGTTTTACTCCTCTTAGAACACAATAAACTTCCCCTTGGTCACTCCATCAACGTAGACATCGCCTCTCGAGAAAACACCCGTTGCCACCAGGCTCGTCTCGGGAGCTTCAATCAAAATAATACACATTAGACGCCTGCGTGTCCGTCATGTAGGATTTTTCAGTCAACTTTCAGCTGAGTTAGCAAAGTAATGGTCAAACTTAACTTTTCTGTTAGCTTAGGATATGGACACACCGTTTTAATTAGTTTAGTATACTGGATGCATCAAAAATTACTTTAGGACACTGGACGCACTTTGAAAAATAGTTTGGAACGCTAGGTGCACCTTAACCCGTCAAAATAATACATATCAGACACCTCCGTGTCCGTCATGTAGGATTTTTCGGTCAACCTTCAGCTGAGTCAGCAAGATAACAGCCAAACTTAACTTTTTTGTTAGTTTGAGATATGGATGCACCGTTTTAATTAGTTTGGGGCACTGGATACACCAAAAATTATTTTAAGACACTGGGCGCATATGGAAAAATAGTTTAAGGTGCTGGGCGCACCTTAATCCTATTAATTATTCTAGCTATTATGAAATAGTGACTATTGCTTTGTTATGGATATGAATTGTTAATAATCATGGTTGACTTTTCAAAGTGATTAGCAAGATTTTTTATATAATCATGGTAATTTTCCATCATATGTTTTATTCTCTCTACTATAGTTATTACTTAGATATTTTTGGTTAACTTTTTCCTATTTATTGATCTTTAAAGAATTAATTATTATTTTAGAAATGTTTAATTATCACTTGTTACGAGGCTGTTACATATTTTTTTTATTTATATTTTCTTTTATGATGAGAAAGAGGATGAAGAGGGCATGGGCTTGGACCATGATCGCCCAAAACTGTTGCCACCGAAAGATGCTTCTATGTTACCCAATTTATTGTTTACTTTTACCTTCTTCTCCTTCTTCTTCTTTAACTTTTCAGTCTTTAAAATAAATAATTTTATTAAAATAACTTTATAGCCTAAAGACATCATGTATTTAATATATTTGTTTTAAAGAAGAAAAAGAACATGTAAAAAGTTCATATTCTTTTATATATATTGTTATATTTTATTGTGTGTGATTAGTAATTATATTTGAATAAAAGATTAGTATATCCTAAAGTTTATTTGTTAAATGATGAGGTTGCCATCCTTCTAAAAATATACTTCCAGTCTTTAATATAAAAACTAATTTAAAATTATATTTAATACTAAATATAATATCTCAATTTGCTTTGTCTCTCAAATTTGTAATTTATTCTCTAAAGTATCCCTATTGATTACATATATTAAGGAGTTTTAATATGAGGATATTTATGATTAAAAAGATATTTTAAGGAATTCAACTCATATTTGTTTTAAATAATTAACTTAATAAACCTCTTTAATCTACTTAAATTAGTTAAGTAACTCTTGTATCAAGACTAAGAAGCATTATATCATTGGGCATGCTATACTACACGATGTAGAACGTAATATCTCATACTATTAAGTTTTCATCAAACTTCTAATATTTTACTCCTTACATTATCTTTCATAGAAGTCCTTCAAATTTATAAGAATATGAATCTTCTCACATTTCATGTTGATGTACACCTTCAAAATTTGGTGCAGTAATTATCATTGGGAAAGATGTTTCAACAAAGAGCCAGCCAGCTATATATATCACGACAAATAGATTAACTCGAATGTTCCTTATTTAATTTCATGATTAACTAGCAACTTTGGAGATTATATTGATCGTATCAATTATATTTTTACTAATCTAATTAACTTAACTGGCCCCCAAATCTTGTCCTTACCTTCCGTTACATTCGCCTCAACATTGATTCTTTTTTGACTTTTAGTAATTAGGGGCACTATGATACATTGATATCATCCGAGCTGGTTTTTCTCTTCGTACGTACGTGATCGCAACAAAACAATTGGCTCGTCAAATGCAAAGTTGGTTTGGTTTTGAAAATTCTTTAGGCACATTCTAGTGCTTTTCAATAAAATTTATTATGAAAATCTTGTGTATTTATTTGTGATTGATTCAATCTAAAAGGTGGAAAAAGAACAGATAGTCTCTAGACTGCAAGTAGTATTAACCAAAAATACTAGAGTTGCTTTGTGTCGAGAGACGAGAGATTGAAGCTAAACATTTTCATGTCTAATATATATCTTTTTTAAATTAAAGAGATTGAGATTTTTTTTCAGGCATTAAATGTGAAGATATTTCGCAACAAGGGTTTGAACTTGGATTTATCATGTTATAAAGGATTAATTAACCTCTTTTACTAAACCCAACTCTCATTAGTAACAAAGCAGAAAAGTCATTAAATTTTAATTGTAGCCACAGAAGGTTTCAGGTAAAAGTTACATCTCACGCTATAGAAGCCATCACTTAAAATTTGCAAGGCTCAATCTTTATAATTAAAACAAGATATATATATTAAACATAAAATGCTTTTAGTTTGAAATCAATTTTTGTTGCACAAATTATAAGAAGCTTAAGACAAAAAAAACTACAAAACGGCTAGAAGAATTTTCACTCGTATAGGGGCTGGCTGAGGAGAAAGGCCTTGGAATTGCCAATTCCAAGCACTATATATATAGCCATAGCGAAACTCAAATCCTCATATCCAAAACCATCTACCAAACAAGGATTTTATATCAGAGAGGAAAACAATGGAGTTCAGTTGCAAAGACTTCAAGGTTGGAAAATGTGAGGGAGAGAAAATAGTAGACGGAGAAACCATGCCTTTGGTGCTGCAACCTCCCGAACCAAACAAGACTGACTTGGAATCGTTGCTCTCAGCTCTCAGAAACAACAAAGACTGGTTCGAGCAGATGATCATCAAGAACAGTGCCGTTCTTCTTCGAGGTTTCGAAGTCAATAACGCTGTAGACTTCAATGAGATAGTCGAAACCTGCGGCTGGGATGACATTCGCTACGTTGGACCAGCACCTCGTACTCATATTTACAAGAGAGTTTGGACTGCCAATGAAGGACCCCTCTCAGAATTCATATACTATCACCATGAAATGGTTTTGGTACGTCACACACACACAAACACACATATATATTACTCTTCCATTAATAATCATAGCCATAAGACTAGAATAAGTCAAGAGTTTTTCTTTTCTGATTCCATCACTGCAACAAAATTTAGCCTAAACCGCATGGTTCTATCTTGTGTGTTTTTGGAATGATATATATCAGATAAAGGAGAGTCCCAAGAAAGTGATACTGTTCTGCGAGATACCACCCCCAGAGGGGGGAGAGACACCATTTGTTCCGAGTTTCAAAGTGACAGAGAAGATGTTGAAGGAGTTCCCAGAAGAGGTTAAGGAAATGGAAGAGAAAGGGTTGAAGTACTCATTCACAGCACGTAGTACTCAGAACGACAATTCCTCCATGAGAGGCAGGGGATGGGAAGATGCTTTTGGCACTTCAGATCGCGAGGAAGCTGAAAGAAGGTACAACGCACAAGTCTTTGGAAAATACAGTCTGTTAGAAAAGAGAGCGTTTACACCTATAAAACACACTAATTGTCTTTTTTGATGAAATTGTTGCAGGGCAAAAGCTCTAGGGATGGACATGGAGTGGCTGCCAGATGGTGGAGTGAAGACGATACTAGGGCCAAGGCCATTGACGAGGGTGTTCGAAGGAAGGAAAGGAAGGAGGATGTGGTTTAACACAGTGGTAGGGATGTACGGCAAGGAGCTAAGCTCGGCAACAATGGCGGATGGATCTGAGATTCCTAGCCATGTGGTGGAGAGGTGCGGAGAGATCATTGAAGAAGAAAGCATACAATTCAAGTGGCAGAAAGGGGATGTTCTGTTCTTAGATAACATGGCTTTGCTTCATGGTAGAAGACCTTCCCTTCCTCCCCGAAGAGTTTTGGTAGCCACTTGCAAGTAGTTCTCTGACTACTTCAGATATTTAAGAAAAATATGTGATTTATTTTCATGTTCTAAGAATAAGAATAATCATACATGCAGATCGTGAATGAATAAGGGAGTAGGGAACAAAAAGAAAGATGAGGTTCACATTTATATTGTATACGGTAGAAAATCTGCTTCATATTCTTCAGTAAAAATAAACTGTATACAAACAAGTTTATGATTGCATTATGTATCAATCTGCTGGTGATGATATATATTGCCAGGAAAATTGCTTATACTTGAATAAAAACGTGTTTTATTTGTTTAAAAGTAAATTTCTAGTAAGGAGAGCACATCGAAGTTTTAAGTGTTAATATTATTCCCTATAGTTTAATAAATATGTGGATCATTTTCTTCATTAATGGATCAAAATCTATAGTTTGAAATTGGAACCAATTTCAATGCTCATCACTTTGATGAGCACTCTAAGCTCATCAGATCTAGATTGACTATATCTCATTTGGATAGTCCGGATTTGATTTTTTTATTTGTTTAAAATAATTATTTTAATATGTATAGAACCTAAAATAAAGATAATATCTTAACTATCATTCTTTCAAACAAAATAAATTTTTCTATTTAAAATTAATTAATTAAATATTTTAAATATGAACTATTTAAATCAAATATAGATTGTCTATATCTGATAAGTTTAGAGTGCTCATCAAGATGACAAACACTGAAACTGATTCCTTTGAAATTTGAAGGTTTAAAACTAAAATGCATTGTTAATCTTGTTCTTTTATTTCTTTATTAATTTTCACAATGTGGGACCTGCTGGAGAATAAACTGCATAGGAGGCTTAAGCTAATCTAGTTTAGCAAAATCTCATTTTCAACCGGTAGGTAAGTGCCTTTATCATAAAAAACAGTTGTTCATGTATATTAATAAATATATATATTACTCCTCTAGTCCTATTTATAAGATACTTTTAACATATTTCATACAAACTAAAAAATTTTTTAAACTTTTTTAACTCTCATTTGAAATTTAGTAACTTTTCAACTTTATTTCTATTTAATATATATTATATATCAGATAAACAAAGTTAACACAATAATAAATGAGGGGTCAAATTATACATTTACACAAAAAATTTCTCTCAATGCCTTATAAATAGGATCAAAAATTATCTTCTCTCTTTGCTCTATAAATAGGACTAGAGGAGTATACATATAATTGGATTAGATACTCTTCTAGTCCTTAATATAAAACCTATTTAACTAATTTAATTAAATTAAGGAAGTTAAGTAAGTTATTTATACGAAATATGACACTATAATTATCTTTCTTAATATCATCTTCTTCTTCTACTTGATTATGGTTGAGGGAGATCCATAAGAGTAATTTAGAAAAAATTGATAAATATTATAAATAGATCTTATACTTAGGACCAAAATCAACCCAAAAATTATATCCTATATTAAGGACTGGAAAAGTATAATTTTATCAATGATTTAGTGGAGATGCAAGTCATAGTTGTACATAAAAAGAACCAAACCTATTGGACTGCACAGGAGAATTATTCTAAGAAGGAAAGAAATAAGATTCACGATCGATAGCCCTCTTTTCGCCCACCAATTGATGTTTCTTCTGTTAATACATTTGAGTTATTATGCGATCTTGTTTTTTTTATTCATTTGTTTACATGTTTGTACTGTATATGATGTTGGCTGTACCCTTATTTGGTGGTGGGAATCTTAGTGGGGTATTACAGATAAAATGTCACACACCATCTCGACAATTTGCCTGCTCTATATAATTGAGATGAACAGTTTGCTTCAATCTACAAGTCCTTTAATTATACCGACATCCTAAGGAGATGAAAATATCTAGTTACTATTTGTGCTAAACATAAAATTAAAGTTTGATAAATCTGGGGATATTAAAAAATTAATTAAATTAGTTATTTATTACAAACATGTGTTGGTCTCCATAAATGATTATTTTCAGTATGAACATTAAATGACTGGAATTATCCCTTAGTGAAACTCTTATAATTAATGGGGATATTTTGAAAAAAAAAAAATAGAGTGGATTAAGGTCTTATGTTTAAGACCAAATTCAATCTCTCAATTAGTTTTATGTTAATTACTGGAGGTAGTAATATTATCTTGTTTGTTGGATATTTGTCCAACTACTACCATCCTTTCATTTACGTTATTAAAATGATTTTGGAGCCGCGACGCACACGGATATATGGTTTGAACACGTATCAATTTCAATCTCACACTTGAAGCTAATCAATTCTTATGGAATGCCAATTTTCTTTCTTGCTTCTTATTCCCTTCCTCTTCTTGTTTTTGGTTCAGCTCGCAAAGCCAAAAAACAAAGCTAATATACAAATCCCAGGGCCATGGAAGCTTCCTGTATTGGGAAACCTTCATCAGTTAGCAGCAGCAAGCTCTTCACTTCCACACATGCTCTTCATGAACTATCCCTCATATCTACTCTAAGCTCTTAAGTGCCAAGAAGGTTCAATCATTCTCCCATATACGACAAGATGAGGTTCTGATCTGATATGAAGTATTTTTTATACTTGGCTTCGCGTTAAAAAACATTAATTATTGCTGACAAACTCACATGTTTGTCATTATATTCTAGACCGATCAATTATTATTCCTACTGTCTAAAGTCCTCTAGGTGAAATGGTCATGATCCAAGCCAAAGTAGTATACACATTTTTTTTTTTATTATCAACAATAGCTTTTGAAAAGCTAAAACATGTCAAAATGGATCCTTAACCAGATTACAATTTCTACTTAAAAATTCGTTAAAAAACATTAATTATTGCTGACAAACTCACATGTTTGTCATTATATTCTAGACCGATCAATTATTATTCCTACTGTCTAAAGTCCTCTAGGTGAAATGGTCATGATCCAAGCCAAAGTAGTATACACATTTTTTTTTTATTATCAACAATAGCTTTTGAAAAGCTAAAACATGTCAAAATGGATCCTTAACCAGATTACAATTTCTACTTAAAAATTCTTATGCGACTAGAGGGTTGCTTTAATTTTGATCATATTTCAATCGTCGTCTTCCTTGTTACTTTTTCAGGTATCTAAGCTCATAGAGTCAGTTCACAATCATCAGTAGGTTCGGTATTAGATCTCACGAGCAAGATTTACTCCTTGACTAGTTCTATAGTTATGAGGGTCGCGATTGGCGACAAGCGTAAAGATGGTGCAGAGCTCGTGAAGTTGCTCCATGAGGTATTGAAACAGCTGGGTGGGTTTTGCTTTGCTGATTTGTTTACTTCAAATAAACTTATCCGGCTCATGACTGGAATGGAAGCAAGGTTGTGGAAGATTCATAAGAAAGTAGACAAGGTTTTGGAGGATGTTCTCCAGGAGAATCTAAGGAAGCTTAAGAAAGCAGAGGGAAGCGACGATAGTGATTTGGTAGAAGAAAATCTTGCTCAAGTTCTTTTGCGGATCCAGCAAGGTGATCAAAACTTCGATGTCCCAATCACAAGCAATAACGTTAAAGCTGTCATATGGGTTAGCTCTATCTATTACCTATCTGTTGGTTTATATATCATAGGCTATGTCCCAGGTTATTATCGTATAACATGTGGGTTTGATGACGTTAATGATCATCAACTTGTGCTTATCATAATTGTAGGATATGTTTGGTGGTGGAACCGATACTGCAGCATCAGTATTAGAATGGGCTATGTCAGAAATGATGAGAAATCCAAGAGTGATGGAAAAGGCACAATGAGGAGTTAGAAATGCTTTTAAGAAAAGAAAGTAACAATTGATGATAATAGCGAAATGTCACAACTTAATTACTTAAAATCAGTAATAAAGAAACATTGAGGTTACACCCGCCAGTTCCATTATTGCTCCCAAGAGAATGCAGGGAAACTTGTGAGATTAAGGGATATGAATAACCCATCAAAACTCAAGTTATAATAGATGCATGGGCACTTGGAAGAGATCCGAATTACTGGTATGATGCTGAGAGTTTCATACCAGAGAGGTTCCAATCAGGCAAGTCTGATATTGACTTCAAAGGAACAAACTTTGAGTTCATCCCTTTTGGAGCAGGAAGGAGAATATGTCCGGGAATTCCATTTGGTTTGGCAAGTATTGAGCTTGCTCTGTTTAGCTTACTTTACCACTTTGACTGGGAACTCCCGAATGGAATGAAACCAAAAGATTTAGACATGACGGAAACCCTTGGCGTTACAGCTAGAAGGAAGAGCAATCTGTGCTTGTTCCCACACCATACAATAATCTTCTCTTCTTGACAGTTCCTATAGAAGTACCCACCTTACCTTTCTGTTTATTTACTTGTATAAGTTTCGAGATGTATTTTCGAAGTTTTGTTATTTGACTATAATTTAAGGTTTCATTAAGACAGGTGTAATTTCTGCAAATTGCTGTGTGATGTATATGAGTCTTGTATTTATGTGTTGTTTGTTTTGAATGTGCAGTTCTTGTTCTGGATTGGTGGATCCATTTTGAGATTACATAACCCCTGTTTGAATTTTTGTTCTTTACGTGCGTTGGCTATAGACAACACAGCGTTCTATTCAAAATGGAGTTTGACTTTTCACTCTAGGATTAAACAACATATTCAAACTGTTTTGATATGAAAATTGAAATTTATATACTTTTTCTGCTTTTATTTAAAAATGTTTTTCAATATGTTTGACAGGAATCTAAAAAAATCTTAAATTTAATTAACTCTGTTTTAAAATTAAATAACTTTTCAACTTTATCACTATCTAATACGTACCTTTTCTTCTAAAATATACAATCTATACAATAATAAATAAAAAATAAAATTAAAGGTGTTTATGAGATAAAACAGTACGAGATGGCTTTTTTTGTTACGGGACATAATTGAAATGAGACGGGGAAGTCCCATTTATTTTTATTAATTTTTTTCTGAATTTTTTATTTCAAACTAAATTCATGTAGAGCGTGAAGACTTATAGTAAAAATTATATAAAAAAATAGATAAAATTGGGTAAAATTGACAATAATAAAAAATTAACAAAAAAATATTTTTTTTTAAATATAAAAAATTATACAAACTCAAGATATCACCAAAAATATTATAGTATAACCTATACAAAAAATTATAAATTGTAGACAAAATAATTATAAAATTTATAATATTATTATATAATAATAATAAAGTAAATAAAAAAAATTAAAAATAATATATCAACATTTTTGTCACGTCCCAAAATAACTTGGACCTGGACAAGACGCGAGATAAGACATAAATGAACACCCTTATATAAAATGATACATTCATACTAAAAATATAATAATATAACTTATAAATAAGGGGAAAAAAAAACTTTCTTTCGAGTTTTATAAATAGCTCTAGAGAACTATGATATGACTTGATTTAATTTTTGTTGACCGTGTTGTGCTGAATTTAGAATTTTCACCCGTTCTACCATTAGGGGTGCCGGGAATTAGGGATGTTATTGTCAATAACAAACATAATAAAGATGGAGAGAAAAAATGCTTGGAAAAAAAGCATTATGGATCCAATTAATGAGGATAGTTGGGGGAGGATAATGTACACACACATATATTCCGACTGAAAATTAATGAGAGTGAGTTTTTTCAAATGCCATGGTCATTTCACGAACCTTGCAGTGATAAATCATGGCCCATCATAGTTGATTTAATTAATAAAACAGATGCAGGTTTTGAAATTTACAGATATTAAGAAAGTAAAAATTACTCCCTCCGCTGTTTTTTTTTTATAAACAATCTTGTCTTTTTTTTTAAGCAACAACTATTATCTCTTTTTACTCTTAAATATAAGTAATATTTATAAATTATTTTAAATTTTTGTAGCAAATTTTCTATTTTATCCTTATTAATTACTTATTTTAATACTTAATATATTTATTATCTTATTTCTCAAATCTTTATATCTTTCCATCACACATTCTCTCTCTTTCATAATTCTCTTTATTATAATAATTTTATTATTCTTTTCTTTATTACTTTTCTCTCTTATAAATAAGAATATTTTTAAAAAATTTGATTTCTATTTATTTATTATTTTTAATTAATTTTTTTATCTATACAGTGAAATACAATGCCTTGTATCACGTAAATCAAAAGTAACCTAAAGAGAAATTTTTTTGCATACATTAGGGGGAGAGAAGTACCATGTCATTTGTAATTTGCCAATTCAATATGGTGTTTGGAAACACCCAAAAAATACTTCTTAAAAATATTTTTTTACAAAATGAGATAAAATCCTTCACATATTTATTTCTTATATCGTAAGAACATTTTTAAAATCATGTTTTGATTCCATCCAAACACTCTCAGAATAAAAAAACTCAGATAGGTTTAGTCTTACATGACATCATTGGTCAGAGCAAATGAGCAATAAAGGATCGTGGGTCCCACAAAAGTTTATCCTTGACAATTTCTCTCTCATCCTCTCATTTTCATTTCCAACAATGCCCTTCTTTCTCTTTTATTAAATACCACTTTGTTCTTTATTATAGGTCACTTGTACCTCAAAAGTTTGTTTTAAAATATAAGTCAGTTACGTTGTAGTATAATTAATGATCTTTTCCAATTTTACTCCTATTAATTTAATAAAAATTAATCAATTTAAGTTTGAAGTAATGGCTACTTGAAACACGTCCCTCTCCCTCTCTATCTCCATCTCTCTCTTTCAACTTTTCATTTCCTATGCAGTCCATCCCCTTCTTTCCTCTCTCTCTCAACTTTTAATAAGGGTAAATGTGAAAAAAAAAAACTGGTTAATTTAATGTATTTTTTGATTTTTGATTTTGGATACAAGTGACTTATAATAACAAACCGAGTGATACTTGTTTTTCCGTCAAAAAATAAACAATATATAATTATATATTAAGATATTTATTTGTATATGATATATGTTTAAATAAAATTTGATGGTAACATAGAACTGTGGGGCTTTCTTACTATGTTTTTGCCTCTATTAATTTTTTTTCCTTAAATATATAAGTAATATATATGTATATATGTATATATGTTATATACTGTAACTAAAGTTAAAAAAATGGACCTAATGAATATAAATAATTTGTGGTATGCTTATCTTTAAAAGAAAAATATTACATTTAGTTTTAAATATGAGTTAGATAAATTTAATTTGCTCATCTCAATCCACTTTGTTTTCTAAATTTATAACTTTTTAATATATTCCTATTCATTGCACATAATAAGAATATTTTCATGGAGGGATGGCTGTAATGCATACGATTAAAAAAATATTTTTAAAAAATCAATACATATTTATTATAATTAATTAATTTAACTAATTTTTTAACATCCACAAATTAGTTATTTAACTCTTATATTATATTAAAGACTATAGATATTATGCATGTTTTAGAAACGAAGCTCAATCCAAACAATCTTCTGAGCTGTAATAAGCCACAAACCTCAGTTTTACGCTTTCCCGTGTGCTTTTGGCATTCCAAACGGCAATCCAAACAAGCCCTTAGAAGATGAAAATATCTCGTTAATAGGTATCCCGTTACCGTCGGATATTTTTATCCACGCACCATTGGGATCCTCACATCTTTTATATACTCCTCTAGTCCTTAATATAAGACTCATTTAACTAATTTGATTAAATTAAGGAAGTTAGGCACGTTAGTTAATTATAAAAAAGTGACACATTTTTCCTAAAACACTATAATGATCTTTCTTAATACCCCCTCTCTCTTTTCTACTTGATTATGGTTGATAGAGTATCTAACTATCTATATGGGTAATTTAGAAAAAATTGATAAATATGAGAAATGAGTCTTATATTTAGGACCAAAACCAACTCAAGAATTGGGTCTTATATTAAGGACCGGAGGAGTATGTTTTATTAATTAGTCATGGTCAACCAGGTCAACAAATGAGAGCAGTGAGAATCCGTGAACTAATCCCTTGGTCAATCGGATCAAGAGGTTGGTTGAATTCTACATGTTTTTTAGTCTTCCCTCATTAACTCTACAACAACACCGTTTTTTGAGTCTTGAAAGTTATAAAAAAATATGCAACAAATTTGTTTTTTGATAATTTTATTTATTTAAATACTATTTTAATTATGACCAGTCTAATCTCGAACTAACCAAAATTACTGACGCTTAAATCATTGTCTTGAGTAGTTCCTGCTTCCATTCAAGTTATACAAGAGAATTTGGTGCTGCCACGTACTGAATTGAGATCTTATATTTAAAATCAAATCTAATTCTCAACTAGCTCTTATATTATAAAGTCTAGAGGTGGAAATAATTATCTCGTTTTGGATATTTCTATCCAACCATTGTCATCATTCCATTCATGTTATTAAAATGATTTTGGAGCCGCTGCACATACACGGATTTTGAGGTTTGAGCATGCATCAATTTCAAGTTCACACTTGAAGCTAATAAACTCTTATGGAATGCCAATTTTCTTTCTTGCTTCTTGTTCCCTTCCTCTTCTTGTTGTTGGTTCAGCTCGCAAAGCCAAAAAGCAAAGCTAAGATCCAAATCCCAGGGCCATGGAAGCTTCCTGTATTGGGAAACCTTCATCAGTTAGCGGCAGCAAGCTCTTCAATTCACTTCCACACCATGCCCTTCATGAACTATCCCTCAAACATGGACCTCTCATGCACCTTCAACTTGGTGAGGTTTCTACAGTGATAGTATCATCCCCTGACATGGCCAAACAGATTATGAAGACCCATGATCTTGCCTTTGTGCAGAGGCCATGCACTTTTACTGCGAAGATTTTTTTCTTATGGATCAGCTGATATTGCTTTTGCTCCGTACGGCGATTATTGGAGACAGATGAGGAAAATATGTACTCTAAAGCTCTTAAGCGCCAAGAAGGTTCAATCATTCTCCCCTATACGACAAGATGAGGTACAGATCTGATATGAAGTATTTTTGATACCTGGCTACGCATAAAATACATTAAGTATTGCTAAAAAACTCACATGTTTGTCATTATATTCTAGAGCGATCTATTATTATTCCCACAACCCAAAGCACTCTAGCTGAAATGGTCATGATCTAAGCCAAAGTAGTATATATGCACATTTTTGTTTTCACCAATAACTTTTGAAAAGCTAAAACATTTCAAAATGGATCCTTAACCAGATTACAATTTCTACTTAAGAATTCTTATATGACTAGAGGGTTGCCTAAATTTTGATCATATTTCAATGTTTCTTCGTCGTTGCCCTTCTTACTTTATCAGGTGTCTAAGCTCATAGAGTCAGTTCAATCATCAGTAGGTTCGGTATTAGATCTCACGAGCAAGATTTACTCTTTGACTAGTTCTATAGTTATGAGGGTCGCGATTGGCGACAAGCGTAAAGATGGTGCAGAGCTCGTGAAGTTGCTCCATGAAGTATTGAAAGAGCTGGGTGGGTTTTGCTTTGCTGATTTGTTTTCTTCAAATAAACTTATCCGTCTCATGACTGGAATGGAAGCAAGGTTGTGGAAGATTCATAAGAAAGTAGACAAGGTTTTGGAGGATATTCTCCAGGAGAATCTAAGGAAGCTTAAGAAAGCAGAAGGAAGCGACGATAGTGATTTGGTAGAAGAAAATCTTGCTCAAGTTCTTTTGCGGATCCAGCAAGGTGATCAAAACTTCGATGTCCCAATCACAAGCAACAACGTTAAAGCTGTTATATGGGTTAGCTCTACTTATTACCTATCTGTTGGTTTATATATCATAGGTTATGGCCTGGGTTATTGTCGTATAACATGTGGGTTTGATGACGTTAATGATCATCAATTTGTGCTTATCATAATTGTAGGATATGTTTGGTGGGGGAACCGATACTGCAGCATCAGTATTAGATTGGGCTGTGTCAGACATGATGAGAAATCCAAGAGTGATGGAAAAGGCACAAGATGAGGTTAGAAAGGCTTTTAAAGAAAAGAAAGTAACAATTGATGATAATAGCGAAATGTCATAACTTAATTACTTAAAATCAGTAATAAAAGAAGCATTGAGGTTACACCCGCCAGTTCCATTGTTGCTCCCAAGAGAATGCAGGGAAACTTGTGAGATTAAGGGATATGAAATACCCATCAAAACTCAAGTTATAATAGATGCATGGGCACTCGGAAGAGATCCGAATTACTGGTATGATGCTGAGATTTTCATACCAGAGAGGTTCCAATCAGGCAAGTCTGATATTGACTTCAAAGGAACAAACTTTGAGTTCATCCCTTTTGGAGCAGGAAGGAGAATATGTCCGGGAATTCCATTTGGTTTGGCAAGTATTGAGCTTGCTCTGGTTAGCTTACTTTACCACTTTGACTGGGAACTCCCGAATGGAATGAAACCAAAAGATTTAGACATGACGGAAACCCTTGGCGTTACAGCTAGAAGGAAGAGTAATCTGTGCTTGGTTCCCACACCATACAATAATTGCTTCTCTTCTTGACAGTTCCTATTGAAGTACCACCTAACCTTTCCGTTTATTTACCTGTATAAGTTTCAAGATGTATTTTCAAAGTACCGTTATTTGACTATAATTTAAGGTTTTATTAAGACGGGTGTAATTTCTGCAAATAGCTGTGTGATGTATATGATTGTTGTATTTGTGCGTTGTTTGTTTTGAATGTGCAGTTCGTGTTCTGAATTGGTGGATGCATATTGAGATTACATACCCTTGTTTGAATTTTTGTTCTCTACGTGCATTATTGGAGAATCCCAGGATCCTAACTAAGATGACCTTGACCCAGAACTTGAAGAATCCTACTGTATAAGGAGACAGTATGACTTAGATGACCCTGACCCAAAAGGCATCATGAACCTATCTATAAAGACTAGGAAATACCATCATCAGAAAATCTCCTTTTGTGATACTCTGAAGATAAGAGAGACCCGCCATATTCCTACTTTATGTCGCCCTCTACTTTTACTTTATTAAAGTAATTCATCCTGTAGTCTATTTCGTCTTCTTATAATCAGTAAGGTAATTGCCTTTATTAAAGTAATTGGCAGTTGTGTCATTCTTCAAGTATTGTACTGCTGGCTGATGGTGAACTTGGAGGGAAAGGTCCAAGAGAAAGACATGAAGTCTCTTTTCCTGTGTCAGGCTGATTAAGTGCAGTTAATGTTTTCTTAATTTTCTCCATTAATAATGCTTCATTTCTTAGCCATGAGGGGGTGGTGACTTGGAGAATCAAATGGTTGTCTATGTAGAGCCTTTGGTCAGCACTTATACCATAGTTCCTGAAAAGGGTATACAAATAGAAAAATCTCTTTTGTTTGGGAGATGGTAAGTCCTAGATATTATGTTCCTTGACAATTTTTCAAAGTTTTCCTCTCTAGTAGGGAAGAGGAGCAATCATTTTAAAGATTGTGGTAAGAGGAGAATTTTCGTTTCTGAAGTCATTCAGGTGATCATGTACGACTACGACTGAGAAGGCTATGGCACAAGTATAATTGACCGAGACGGACCAAATGTGCCATAAGAGTTCCTCTGGTATAGGTTTTTTGATGATGGGAATAGTGAGGTATGGAGCATCAACATCAAAGTGCTGAGGATATGGGTGAATTCCAGTATCTACAAAAAGATGGTGGAGCCAATAGAACATAGTGCTTCGGGCAAGGTTTTGGACATCTGTTGGAGATTCAGGATGGGATCCAGGAAGAAAAATAGTGGCTCTCATTCTGTGAGGTACTTCTAGTTTAGAGATGGTTAGGATGAAAAGAGGTTAGTGCTTGGAGAGTGAGAGGAGTTTTGGAGGCTGAGAAACTTTCTGAGGCCTTGTGAGGAAATCTACTATGATGTTTTGGTGACCTTTAAAGTGATAGACAGAGAATTTATAGTGAGAGAACCAGTCTTGCCATTGAAGTAACTGGCTGTCGGGTAAAATCTTTCCCTTGGGATTAAGCATTCTGGGAAAAGACGTATTATCTATTTCTACTCTAAATTGATAGGCACTAAGATGAAAACTGAACTTCTCGATTCCTCTTTTAACTGTAAGGATTTCCTTGTAGGTAGCATGATAATGCTTTTCTGACTCCTTAAATTGTCCGCTTACATATCCACAGTAGAATCTCTTTCCATTTATTTCTTCAATTAAGACAGCTCCCCAAAAGTCATCACTGGCATCAGTCTGGAGGATTCGCAGTCCTTTGTCAGGGATCTTTAGAGGAGGTGGTTGTTGTGCAATTTTTTCAAGAGTCTTGACAGCATGAGGTCTGCTCTGTTCCCCATGCTGGAGGATTCTTTTTAAGAAGTTTGGACAGCTGGTTGATGTGATTAGACACATGAGGGATAAAATCTTTGAGATAATTAATAATCCCCAGAAATTCTTGAATTTGTTTTGCTGTGAGATTATCATCTGGGAATTTGAGCAATTCTTCTGCAATATGTGGTCCAGGATGATACTGACTGTTTTCAAAATTCATTCCAAGAAATTCTATATGTCTGACACCTATTTCTCCTTTCTTTGCCGACAACATAATCCCATATTTTTCAATTATTTTTCCGAACTAGGTCAATAAGAGCTTATGGGAATCCTCATCTTTTGAGAAGAGTAAAAAATCATCAATATAAATGAGGAGATTATCAAGCATAGGTTCATAGATTCTGGTCATGGCCTTTTGGAACAGTAATGGGGCAACTTTGAGCCCAAATGACATAACAGTCCATTGGTACTGGGCATTTGGAATACAAAAGGCAGTTTTGGGTCGATCTTTTGGGTGGATACCCAATTGCCAAGATCCTGCTTTAAGATCAAACTTGGAAAAGATTTGTGCATCTCTAAGATGGACTGTAAGTGAACTGGGCTTTGGTAAAGAGAATTTGTCATCTTGAAGGAAAATATTAAGAGGCTTATAGTCAATGACTAACCTTTTCTTCCCTCTTTTGATTTCTGATTTTTTTTCAACATAGAACGCCTGGCAAGTCCAATCAGATTTTGTAGGTTCAATAAGGCCTTTTTTGAGAAGTGCAGTACATTCCTCTTTGGCGAGTTTGAGATCTTCTGGATTCATTCCTGGATGAGAGGCTTTTATGGGATTGATATCTTTATTTTTCTTGAAAAGGAGTTTTATGAAAAACTCTTGATTTTTCCATAACGGAAATGGATGAGAGAATTGTTGATGACTATCAGCATAAAACTTGAGGAGATGATCTCGGATACCTTCATATCCTGGTAGTGCTTGTTGGATTTCAAAAAGATTAGGAATTTCAGTATATGCACTAAAGAAATTTTTATATGTAATTCCTTTAGGTAGTACTTGAAGATTCCTAGTATTATAATAAGCATCAAATCCAATAAGAATATCTTTCCTAGGGAGATCACTACCAAGAACTTTCATCCATAGAACACATCCTGGAAATAATTGAATACCAATCTTCCTTCTAGTAATCCATTCAATCTTGAATGCTTTTGAATCAGCAGTAAGAAAGGATTGATCACAAGGGATCCATGCTTCAGAAAGAAGGATATCAGGATTCATGATAGTTTTGCAAGCTCCAGTATCTATGAACGCAATAACAGGAATTGGTTTTTCATACCTTCCTGGAAGGATATGGATTTTGACATTTAGCTTGGAAGTAACTTTGTTGTGGTCTGGCTGAGAAGCCAGGGGACCAAGGAGAGATGGATATACGGGTTGTTCAAGGGAATATAAATACCCTTGAGGATCATCATCTTCTTGGGATAAAGATTCAGAATCAGTTTCTTCATCTTCAGAGAAAAGAAGAACATATTATGTTTCTTCATCCTGAGCATCTAGTTCTTCGATGACAGATTCAATATCTTCATCTTCATTAATCATTAGAACAGTATGCAAGTGTTCCAACATCTTCACATCCTTTTTCGTCTTGTTAGGACATTTTTTTGCAAAATGTCCTTTCTTCTTGCATAAATAGCACCTATCAGATTTCTTTGAATAAGGCCTGTGCCTTTTGAAGTATCTCAGAAAAGGCTTTCTAGATCTTCTCCTGGAATAAGAACCCTTTGGATATCTAAATCGGCGATAATGAGATTTTCTCTTGGTAGAACAAGAGCAATCCTTATCATCTCTACACTTTATCTTCAGATGGGGTTTTTTGCAAGCATGCTTCAGGTTTAACTGTCTTTTCAGCATTCCTTTGAAGAACTTTTGTTGTTCACAGAGCTTGTCCACAGTTACTAATACCAACTGATATATTTCTCCTATAGAAATGTCAGACATATTTCTATGGAGTGCATTGATAGCTCTATGAAGTTTTGGTTACAGTTCATCTGGAAGAGAGGCAATAAAAGTATGCTTGAGATTGACATCATTAGCTCCTTCGAGTATGTAGTATTTTTCAGACATTTTTTGAAAATGCTTTTGCAGGTCTCTTTTATCTAAAGAACAGCATTTCATCTCAAAGTATTCTTGGCGATATCTTTTGTCAATGATCTGAAAATCACCAATGAATTCCTTGTGAATGAGTCCTAGAAGAGTTCCTGCATTATCAACTCTAGCTGCTGCTATCTTATGGCAATCACTGAGGCTTTGAAACCATTCTCTTAATGTTTTAGTCAGTCTTGAGAGAAATTCTGTAAGAACTTCCTCAAGATTTGTATCATGCCTGACAAGCTGCAAGTCAATCCATGCGCCAAATTCATGAAGTCTATCTCTCTATTTTTCTGGAGGAAGGTCATCAAAAGTGAACCATGGACTTGTAGTAGGTTTATAATTTGTTCTTCTAGGCTCAGATGTATGAGGGACAAATGGTTCTTTATCAAAAGGATCTTCAACTGTAGGATCTGGTTGAACCATTGCTACCTTAGAGATATCAGCATGATATGTCTCAGAATCAGAGTTAGAACTATATTCAATAGAAGGATAGACTCAGTTTCAGAGCTTCCATCTGTTGATGATTGATCTTTATTTAAGGATTGGAAAGTGGCTATGGTTTTGCTTGGATCAACAACTTCTTTTCCTTTTTCTCTATCTGGAAGAGAAGTTTGTTTTCGTGGAGATGATGGTGGAGTTCTTATTATAACTCCTTGAGAGGATGGTGTTGGTACAGTAGGTTTAGTGTACGAGGATGATGGGTGGAAAAGTCTTTCAGATGAAGGGAAATGAGGTGGTCTTATTAGAGGTTTAGGAAGAGGATTTGGTTGTACCAGTGGAATAGTAGGTTGAGGTTTTCTCAACCGTCTTAGAATAGGATAAGACATTCTGAAAACCTTACTATAGTTAGATTCTCTAGGATAGGAAGGAGGTGATGTTGGATATGTAGGAAGTTAGAAACTAGAGGGATAAGATGGATAGGGGTCATAGATGGTTTGTGAATGATCCTTTGCGATGTCTGACTTGATTCTTTGTAAATCCTTTCGGATTTGTGACAATTTTTGCTCTTTCCTGGTAAATTCTCTGTCCAATATATCCCTTTTCGATAAATCGCTTCAAATCTGCATCCAGTTGATAAGCCTGAGAAGACAGAGTCATATGAAGCTGTTTGACTTGATTAGAGACTTGGTCGAGTCTACTTGTCAGAGTATCAGTTCTAAGAGTCAGCAGGTCAAGCTTCAAATCAATCTTTGTCAGAATTCTGTTCTGGCCGATCACATTCTGGGTCTACCAGTTAAGAACTTCTTCTACTGCTGAGACTGGTCTAACTTTACTAGTAGGAGTGATTTCTGTTGGAACAGTGAAAAGTCTTGCTGTAACCTTTGTTTCTCTGTCGGTTCTTCTTTCAAAGGGAGGAAAATCCTGCTCATAAGGATCCATCATTGCTATTGTTGGATGACAGGAATCACTGGATTTGGCCTCTGTTTAGGAAAGAGATCTTCATGACCTGTTTCTTTCAGCAAATCATATAAAGAAAGTCTGCTAGAAGGGACAAGAGCCTTCCAGTTTCTAGCTTTCTGCTTCGGACCATGATCATCATCATCATGGTGATGATGGTAATGCCTATGGGAACAAGGAGATGTATTCTTCTCCCTTTTCTTCTTTGCAACATATCTGATGGGATAAGACCATCCATCTTCATCTTCATCGTCTGATGCTTCCTACCAATAAGGTGTATCGCATTCACAGTCAGGATCACATTCTTCTGGTGCATGATCCCAAATGAAATGACCATTTATGTGAAACACATAACATGGCTTGGCATTTTGATCTACCCGAGCAATTAGAAGATCTCGCTTGGATAGAATATAGGCCGGGGTGATAGTTAAAATACGACCAGAAGGTACAGAAGAACTTTGTTGGCCTGGCCTTGTGAAAACAGTTTTGACTGTGCCATCTGGAAGCCTTTTTATCTCAGGAGGAGTAGAACTCTGTTGGAAGAGCTTTTTCTTATAAGATAACATTCACTTTTGTTCAAGCATTTAATGAGTTTTTTTTTTTAATTTTACCCTCAACATATTTTTTGATTCATTTATTATATTTTTTTACATATTCTCTTCATTAATAATGGCATATTTGAAAAAATATATATGCCTTACATATTTATTGTTTTAACTGATTTTAACTAATTTCTTAATAAATATAAATGAATAAAATTTACCTTCTATTTTGAAGGGAGGTATAAAATAGGAACTAAAAAAAAACCTTTTCCCTCTACTTTAGTTTTTGTTGGTCACGCTGTGTTGAATTTAGAATTTGCACCTATTCCACGCATTAGGAATATAGAGAATTAGGTAGAGATGATAAAATAAGCTTGCGGTGAGGATACGAGCCAACCCATAACAATGCGGGCTCACAGGTTAGCGCATCGCCACCCGCCTAACTTTTTAAAAAAAATGTTTTTTTTTTTCAAAGTTCAAGCAAGAATATGGTTTTTTTAGAAATAATTTGGGTTGAAATTTCACAATAAAAAGTGATTAATATTTATGCTTCTGTTTATGAGTTAGCTTTTTTGGTTTGGGTTAGGATTTAATTTGAGTGAGGTTTGGAATTTTAAAGGTTGGGTAAGTTATATGAAGAAAAAGTGATATATTTAAAAAAAACAAAGGAAAAAAAATCAGGCTAGCATGTGGTGGAGCAGGTTGAATGCTGTGCGGGCTTAAGTAGCTGGGCGTGCCTTGGTAAGTTGGCAAAACATGCCATTTTTAGCAAGCTGGGCCCATATAGTCAATCCCGTATTACTAGCTCTAGAATTAGGGATGTTATTGTCAATAACGAACATAATAAAGGCAAAGACATACTTAGGCATATGATATATTATCAATTAAGATGAAAAGTGAAAAAGGGGAATCCTGATTAAATCCAATTAAAATTATGCCTAAATTCAAATTCAAGCCTACATTTTTAACAAATTTCTAATCAAGTCATGAGGCTTCATCGAGAATTTTTGAATATTATTAAATAACTAGAATGTGTAAAAACCCTCTACCTCAAGACATTTTAACCCATCATAAAACCTCTACTATGGTAGAAAAGGAGAGCTGTTAAAACGAGCTACCATAGTAGAAGGAAAATTTCATATTTTTAGAAATTGACTTTCAAGCTCGGGTCAACTCGTAAGACGTTGCATGCAACTAAAATAATCCATTCATATCCACTGGGCCTCCGAGCCTCCGGCCCGGGTAACACATACATCAAGATCAGCCCATCTAAATAGTTTTCAACCATATAATCCAGAGTTCATCAAACACTAGCAATGACCTCCGGCCAACCAAAATAAGGAGATACATTCTCTCCAGTTTACAACAAGGCCGGGTAATCAAATATATCAAAAGCAGTCCTAAACGTGACAATATATACTAGTCATACATATACAAATGCTAGAGGCCTAAAGCTAACTGAGCTCAAGCCTCTGCGTCTCTTCCCGATGGCCCACGCCCGGAACCTTCACCTGAAAACATTGTAAACCACGGGGTGAGACTAAATCCCAGTAACCAACCCTTCCAATACTAGGTACTACTAAATAGGTGCTCATGAGGTGTCAAGTGGGACAGTTCACAAACAATATAAAACGATAGCCACAACAATTCATGTAAGTGCAATGATGCAATCCCATCAACCAAATCCCTCACTTTGGGGGATTTTCAGGAGTCGAAGCCGGCCTATCCCTCACTATGAGGGACGTAAGGAGCCATAAAAGGCCTATCCCTCACTCTGGGGGACATAGGGAGCCAAAAGGCCTATCCCTCACTATGGGGGACGTACTAAGCCAACCATCATGCATTAATGGAGGCCTTACCACGTGGTAGTAACAGACAAAACTCTCACCAATTCCCAATTAATGCATCATACTCAAATCATAATCAAAGAGTAATAATCATTTCACAATTAACCTCATTCAGTGACATATCCTTCACAATTTCAAGATTTCATTCATCATCAATTAAAAACCCCACAAGACGGTTTTCCCTTTTTATATACAACATACAGTTCGAACATAATTACTACTTAAAGCACAAAACACAAATCTACTCACAATACCACAGAAGCAAGTACTAAGGATTGGAAAGTGGTTACCTCTCGCCTGAGCAAGGAACAACAAACCAACGATGTGGCCCCGTGCACCACCAAGACTCACAACCGGTCTACACAAGCACACAAACACACAACCATCATATATTAGCTTTCAAACTAATAATGTGGTCAACACAACACTTGGGGACACAAAATTCCTATCTCCCATCAAAACTCTACCAAACTCAAAGGGTATATCTATCAAGGCAACACTCCAAAGTCATACCAATCCATTAACACCTTAATTCCTTTCCAAACATCAATTAAGATTCACAACCTCAAGGACCCACTATGGAATTCTACACCCAAACATCCCATTTGAGCAATTAAGGTTCCAACAACAATTCTAAACCGATTAAACATCCAATTTAACCCTCCTTAACATAACCCAATTCACAAAACCCACAATCAATCTCTACATTGTCATCCTCAATCCCAAATCATCCAATTCCATAAACCCTAGCTCCAAAAAAATTCAAGATTCTTTAAATCCAAGGAAACTACACCGATTAAATACTTAAACTAACCCAATGCAATCAATTAAACTCAAAACAATCGGTCAAAAACCTCAATTCCATCACAACTTAGAAAATCCTAGGGTTCCACTAAAAAACCTCAGAAATTCCAAGAAATTCCAATAAAGAAAGAAGATTAGAGGTTAAAATCACTTACTTGAGGTAATGGATCCTTAGAAATGCCCCCTCCAAGCCAAAATACCGAAACCCTAGCAGAGCCTCTCTCTCTACCTCAGATTTTCTTATTTTTCGCACGCTGAACTGCTCCCGCGAATATATAGATTCGCGACCTTTCGCCGCGGCGAACTCCATCTTTGCCGCAGCGAACCAATCCCGAGAGGGATTACTCGCCTGAAAACCTGACTTCGCCGCGGCGAACCCCAATCTTCGCCGCAGCGAAAGCTTCCGGAGAGGAAACTCTCGCTCGCCCAGAAAACATTCGTCGCGGCATACCCCTACCTTCGCCGCGGCGAAACCTTCCCGAAAGGGAAGCCTCGCTCACTCGAACAACTTCGCCGCGGCGTCCCCTAGACTTCGCCGCAGCCAAACCTTCCCGAGAAGACATTCCCCTCTGAAACTCCCGGTGCGCCGCGGCGAAGAACATACCCTGAGAGGGGTACGTTCACCTATTCCTCCAACAAACCTCAAATCTAACCCAAACACCAAGATCAAGATTAAATCACTAATCTATCCTCAAAATCAACCCAAAAGAGGCTATTAAAACCCGATAAAACTCAGGATGTTACAGAATGCCCCTCTTTATTCCTCCCAGCATATCAAAAAAAAAAAAGAATGCCCCTCTTTAATTAAAAGATAAATTTTACCCCTCCCAAGCAGTTCTTTGTCTCCTCTTATAATTTTTTTTAAACTAAAAATACATAAATAATTTTATAATATTTAAAATTTGTATGTATAATCAAAATTCAAAATATTTTAATCGAACAAAATGTAAGTACCCTTTAAATAAATATTTTGTATTTTTAGATAGTAAATATTTATTTTTAAGATGTTAAACTACCTTAACTATAAAAAATATTTTATATTAAGTTGTTGCAAATTATGTTTTTGTGTTAGAATTCAGCGTTGACTTAAATAAATAAAACAAAGATAAATTATATTATTTTATGTGTTTTTTAGTCTTAAAAATAATCATAAAAAGTGAGAGATCATTTGAGAGAATTAAATAATTAATTTTTCTTTTAATTTAAAAAAGCATTCTAACCATTTAACAACATTCAGAAAAAATTTGGACTATGTTCTAATTATGAATTTGTTAAAAATATAGACCTTAATTTAAATTTAGATATTTTGATCAGATTTTATTGGGATTTTCCCCAAAAAAATGTTAGCAAAGAAAAAAAAGCAGTATTGATTCAACTAATGAATATAGTTAGGGAGAGCATAATACTATATATAATGTGACCGAAAATTAATGAGTGCGTTTTTTCAAATGCCAAGGTCACTTCACAAACCTGGCAGATGGCCCCTCATAGTTGATTTAATTAATAAAATAGATGTAAGTATGTAACTAATTACATGCGCCCTTAATTATAATAGCAGGTTTTGAAATTTACGGATATTAAGAAAGTAAAAATTATTAGTTGTACTATTTCAATTATTCTCTTAATTTTTCTGCCAACCAATTCTTCTGTAAATTAAATGTAACGATTCACACAACTCCAAATGAATTCCATTTTACTGGTATGATGGTTTTATTTATCATTTACTACTTCCAATCCTAATTATAAGACTAGCTGACTAATTTGAGAATATTAAGGAAAGAAGTTAAGTTAGTTATTTGTAATAAATAGGTATTGTTTTTCCTAAAATATCCTTGCTAATCAAGTGTATTGGATAGAATTATCATTGTTAGAGAGATTACATTGGAAAAAAAATGCATAAATATGAGAGACAAAGTGGATTGGGATCTTATATTTAGGATTAAAATAAAAATCAAATAATGTCTTATATAAAGAACCGGAAGTAGTATTAGGGATATCTTTATACACATCTTTTTTCTTAAGAACAATTTAGACACACATTTGGGCCAACAGACGCACATCTTCTATTTCTTTTTAGAATTGCCAAACTTATGTTACGAAAAAGGTATCATCCTCCCCATAATTGACCGGCTCTTGCCAAAATAGGATGAGTGGGTATATCCTTAGCATAAAAGCCAGATGGCTAATTTAATTAGATTAAATTTTTTTATTAAATTAGTTATTTATAATAAATAGATATTATTTTTTCTCAAATACTCTTACTAATCAAATATATTAGCTTTAACATCTACCGAAACTTTTAACATGTGCATCTACTACAAGAATTATATTTGAAAAAGATGAATAAATGAGAGACAAAGTGACGGATTGGAGTCTTATATTTAGAATCAAATAAAAAATCAAATTAGCTCTTATATTAAGGACTGAATGTAATAGTATGTAATATTATTGATTAGGAGATAAGAAATACACTTTTTTTGTTCTGTTTATAAGTCACATCTAACATATTTTATACTATCTCTGATTCTTAATATAAGACCTTGTTTGAATTTTATTTTGGTTATAAATGTAAGATCTCAATCCACTTGATCTCTTATATTTATATTTTTTTTCTAGTAATCCTTCTAACAATAATAGTTCTAACCAATACATTTGATTAATAAGGACATTTTAGGGAAAACAATACTTATTTATTACAAATAACTAACTTAACTTTTTTCTTAATCCCCTCAAATTAGTTAATTAGCTCTTATAATTAGGATCGGAGGTAGTACAAACTAAAAAAAAATCTTAAATTTTATTAACTCTAAATTAAAATTCAATACTTTTTTATTTTATTTTATTTAATATACATTATATCTTGTAAGAACAAAATTAACACAATAATAAATAAAAAGTAAAATTGTATATTTATATAAAAAAAAATTTCTCTATCTACCCAAAAAAAATTTTCCTCTCTCTCTTTTATAAATAGAAGGAGAGAAATATTTCTTTGGCGCGTAGCTGTGTTGACTTTTGTGGAGTCCCAAATCCAAATGCGCACCATTTCGTGGTAGCAGCCTTAGTGGGGCATTTGCAGATAAAATGTCGGTCAGCATTTTGACGATTTGTGGGCCCCATTAATTAGACCCTCAATAATTAAGACCATAAAATGAACGGGTCGCTTCAGTCCAAAAGTCCATTTTAATTATTTTTTTTGACCAGGAAAGCATAATTAGATTACTAAAGAGACTGAAACAAGAGTTTATACAAAACAGCAGAGATCAAAGGGCAGCAACACAGGCCCACAAAAAGCAAAAGGTGACGGAATTAGCCGACACCTTCCCTATCAGCCTCAGAAATATGCTGGTCAAAACTGCAATCTTCAACAAAGGTGGCTTCACGAAGGACGATAGTAGCTAGAGGAGGTGGAGATTCCATAATCAGACCGTTAGGTCCCAACTCCCTTGAAGCTAAGGCAGCCAACAGATCGGCAGCATCATTTCCCTCACGAGGAATGAGAGAAAAGGAATAGGAGCTTCGATCATTCACCAATTCAAAGATTTCAGCAAGTAAACCATGCAGAAGCCATGGGCAGCATCGAAAAGATTTTTGAATTAACGCATCAAAGAGTACTTTACAATCCATCTCAATGACAACTGGAAAACATTGCCAGTGCTCGGCTAGGACAACCGCTTTATGGACAGCAAGGATTTCAGCATGAAAAGCAGAGGTAACATTTACCTTTTCAGCCCATCCTTTTGAAAATAATCCCTCAGAATTTCTACAAATCAATCCAATACCAGCTTTACCACTAGATTTGCAGAAAGCACCGTCACAGTTAATCTTGAAGGAATTTTCCTGTGGTTTCCTCCACTTGAAATAAGTTTTAGATTCCACATTGCTAGGTGCTGTAGTGAAAAGAGAATTTGCATCCCAATACTCCATCATGGTCCGTTTAGTCATCTCAATTGCATCCTCAGGCCTCGGGATAATCTGGTCGAAAATATATTTATTCCGCAAGATCCAAATAGACCAGAGCATAGATGCAATGTAAGCTTTCCCATAGTCAAAGTCAGCGTCACTTTTTAGCAGGAAGTGCTCAAGCCAAAAGGAAATGCTTTGTATATTCAGAGGGGTGATAATAAGACCCAAGACGCTCCCAAACCAAGCGGTTCTAGCCCAATTGCAAGAGCCTAGAGGATCAAAATATCTCGTTAATGGTTATCCTGTTTCGTCGGATATTTTTATCCACGCGCCATTGTGATCCGCACTTATATTTTATATACTACCTCTGGTCCTAATTACAAGAGCCAGTTGACTAATTTGAGGAGATTAAGTAAGTCGGTTATTTTTTCTAAATAGGTGTTGTGTTTCTTAAAATATTCTTACTAATCAAAGGTATTGACTAAAACTATTATTATTAGAAGGGCTACTTTGAAAAAATATATATAAATATGATAGACAAAGTGGATTGTGGTCTTATATTTAGAACTAAAATAAAAATCAAACAGGATCTTATATTAAGAACAAGAGGTAGTATTGTGTTAAAATTTAATCCAAGTCAACCAGGTCAACGACTTAGGGCACCGAATAGGGGAACCAGTCCCTTGGTTAAGTTGATCTGACCAAGGGTTTTGAATGAGTTAATCAAGTTGAATTAATGAATTCTATATATTTTTTCGTCCTTTATTGACTCTAAAACAACATCGTTTTTTGGGTTTTAAATTTTTTTTAAAAAAAATTCCATCAAATTTGTGCTTTAATAAATTTATTTTGTTAAATTATATATGATTTATATATGAATATATGGATTAATGTCTTTTTTCATTTAAATATTATTTTAACGTAATTTGAGCTATTGACCCATAAATCACTGTGTGAGAGGTGTTCATTTATCGACCCAATTTTGAGCACCTTCCTTATATAAGCTTCAACGCTCTTTCCATTTAAGTCACACAAGACGTTTTGGTGCTGCCACACACAGAAATATGGTTTGAACACGTATCAATTTATACAAGTTAACATTTTTTGAATTCATTATGGAATGCCAATCACCAGCTTCCTTGCTTTTTCTTATTCCTTTACTCTTGTTGTTGTTACTTCGGCTCGCAAAGCCAAAAAATAGAGCTAAGATCCAAATCCCAGGGCCATGGAAGCTTCCTGTGTTGGGAAACCTTCATCAGTTAGCAGCAGCAAGCTCGTCACTTCAACACCATGCTCTTCATGAACTATCCCTGAAACACGGACCTCTCATGCACCTTCAACTGGGTGAACTTTCTACAGTGATAATATCATCCCCTGACATGGCCAAAGAGATCATGAAGACCCATGATCTTGCCTTCGCGCAGAGGCCATGTACTTCTAGTGCTAAGATTGTTTCTTATGGATCAGCAGATATTGCTTTTGCTCCGTACGGCAATTATTGGAGACAGATGAGGAAAATATCTACTCTAAAGCTCTTAAGTTCCCAGAAGGTTCAGTCATTCTCCCATGTACGACAAGATGAGGTATTGATTTGATATGAAGCACTTTGAATACTTTGGCATCGCATGAAAAAAATCAACTATGGCTAATAAACTCCCATGTTTGTCATTCTAGACCGATCTATTATTTTTCCTACTGTCTAAAGTACTTTAGGTGAAATGGTCCTGATGATCTTTGAAAAGCTAAAACATTTCAAAATGAATCCTTAACAAGATTACCATTCCTACTTGAATATTCTTGTATGATCACCAGAGGGATATGCTTTTCTGTAATGTTGATAATAAATTTTAATCATCGTCTTCCTTGTTACTTCATCAGGTATCTAAGCTCATGGAGTCAGTTCAATCGTCAATAGGTTCGGTATTCGATCTCACGAGCAAGATTTACTATTTGACTAGTTCTATAGTTTTGAGGGTAGTGATTGGCGACAATCCTAAAGATGGTGTAGAACTCGTTCAGTTGCTCCATGCCGTATCGAAACACTTGGGTGAGTTTCACTTTGCTGATTTGTTTCCTTCAAATAAGCTTATCCGCCTCATGACTGGAACGGAAGCAAGGTTGGGGAAGATTCATGAGAAAGTAGACAAGATTTTAGAAGATATTCTCCAGGAGAATCTAAGGAAGCTTATGAAATCAGAAGGAGGCGATGATTGTAATTTGGCAGAAGAAAATCTGCTTCAAGTTCTTTTGGGGATCCAGAGAAGTGAAAGCCTTGATGTCCCACTTACAACCACAAACGTTAAGGCTGTTATATGGGTTAGCACTTCTTACCTATATGTTGGTTTATATATATAACATTAGGATATATCCTAGATTGAAAGAAATCATGTTTGTGTGATTTTTAGGCAAAAAAAAAAAGCTAATACATATATACTAACTAGAAGACCAAAAACTATGTTTAAAACTTATCTTTTATGCCTAAATATCTTACCCTTTTCTTCACTCCTGTATTTATTGGAGTCTCAAGTTCTTTTTTCTTTACATATGGGTTTGATAACGCTAATGATCATCACTTTGTGCTTATCATTATTGTAGGATATGTTTAGTGGTGGAACCGATACTTCAGCGTCACTATTAGAGTGGGCTATGTCAGAAATGATGAGAAATCCAAGAGTGATGGAAAAGGCACAAAATGAGGTTAGAAATGCTTTTAAGGGAAAGAAAGTAATTGATGATAATAGTGAAATGTCACAACTGAGTTACTTAAAATCAGTAATAAAAGAAACATTGAGGTTACACCCGCCAGTTCCATTGTTGCTCCCAAGAGAATGCAGAGAAACTTGTGAGATTAAGGGATATGAAATACCCATCCAAACTCAGGTTATAATAAATGCATGGGCACTCGGAAGAGATCCGAATTACTGGTATGATGCTGAGAGTTTCATACCAGAGAGGTTCCAAGCAGGCAAGTCTGATATTGACTTCAAAGGAACAAACTTTGAGTTCATCCCTTTTGGAGCAGGAAGGAGAATGTGTCCAGGAATTTTATTTGGTTTGGCAAGTATTGAGCTTCCTCTAGCTAGCTTGCTGTACCACTTTGATTGGGAACTCCCAAATGGAATGGAACCAAAAGATTTAGACATGACGGAAACCGTTGGTCTTGCAGCTAGAAGGAAGAGCAATCTGTGTTTGATTCCCACACCATACAAAAATTGCTACTCTTCTTGACTGAAGTGTACCCACCTTACGTTTCTATCTATCTGTTTATTTACATGTACAATTAAATTTCATGATGTATTTTCGAACTTTTGTTATTTGACTATAATTTAAGGCTTTATTAAGACAACTGTGATTTCTGTAAATTGCTGTGTGATAAAATATCACATATGATTGTTGTATTTGTGTGTTGTTTGTTTTGAATGTGCAGTTCTTGTTGGTGGATGCATTTTGAAATTCCATAGCATCGTTTGAAATTTTGTTCTCTTCGTGCATTGGATCTAGACAACACTTTGTTCTTTTCAAAGTGGGGTTTGATTTTTCACTCTCGTACAAAACCGCATATTCAAATTGTTTTGATAGGGAAATTGAAAATTTGCATATCTTTCTGTTTGTATTTATTAGTCACTTTTGATATGTTTCATCAGAAATTAAAAAAAAAAAAATTAAGATGCGGTCAACACTCCGAAGTATTTTTCCTGGTGCACCTAATATCCTAAAGTAATTTTTAGTGCACCCACTATCTGAAAATAATTAAAACGGTGCATTCATATCCAAAACTAACAGAAACGTTTAATTTGACTATTAAGCTCAAAGTTGACCTCTCTCTCTCTTCATTCTCAATCCCTTCCTCTTCCTCCTCCACCCCTCCATTCTTAGCCCCATCATGTCTTTTTCCTCCTTCCTTATATCCTCTTCTCATCTCTCTCCTCCTCCTCCTCCTCCTCCTCCTCTTCTTCCATTCCACTGTTACCACCACCACTCTTCGCTTCAAACAGGCCCCTTGCTTCTACAACTCTCCCACCTGCCCCGTCTCCAACGACGACGACAACGCCGCTGTCTACTTCGCGATGACCCTGGACCTCCCCTATCTTTGAGGTTCCATGGCCACCATCTTCTCCAGACTGCAACACTCCTCCTATCCTGCCAACATCATCTTCCATTTCATCTCCGCTGCCTCCAAGCCTTCCTCCTCCTCCATCCTCAACCACACTCTCTTCGGCCTCATCTCCTCCTCCATATGCTCCGCTTTGGACTGCCCTCTCATCTATGCCCACAATTACCTCGCCGACCTCCTCCCGACATTTGTCCACAAAGTCGTCTTCCTAGACTCTGACTTGGTGAATCCTGACCCTACCGGAACTGAGTTGAAGTTGGGTCTATGTGGGGCCCAAATGGTCATTGAACTGGGAGATTTCTTGCTGCTTTATCATTCAAAGAATGGTCAGGATTTCAATTGATCCAAAGAGACAACTGTCTGCGTATATGTCGTCGCGTCGGAATTATGGAATATAGGTAGACTGATTTCAAGCTCGCCGCTCAGCTCTGATTTGGTCCTCACCGCGCCGGAATACTGCAAGGCCAATTTCGCCTACTACCTCACGCCGTCGTTCTGGTCAAACCCGTCTCTATCGCTCATGTTTGCGGGTCGAAATGCTTGTTATTTCAACACAAACGTGATAATTGATCTGGAGCAATGGCAGGAGGGGAACTACATGAGGAGGATTGACGAGTGGATGGAGCTGCAGAAGAGAATGCGGATCTACGAGCTGGGATCACTGCTGCCGTTCTTGCTGATGTTCACGTCACTTCACAGGAAACAATCACTCTGGTGGATCAATTTTGAGCATGGGTTAACGGTCAAACAAACGTTTTTGTTAGTTTGAATATGGATACACCGTTTTAATTATTTTAAAACAGTAATTTAAGACACTGGGTATACTTGAAAAAGTAGATCAGGGTGCTGGGTACATCTTAACCTGGAAAAAAAATATTAAATCTAATTAACTCTGCTTTAAAATTAAATGGCTTTCTAATTTTATCTCTATTTTAATATATACACTCTTTAAAAAAATTACAATTTACACTACAATAATAAATAAAAGGTAAAATAGTATATTTATATTAAAAATTTAATGATCTGACTTATAAATAAAATTAAAAAAAATCTTTTCTGTGTTATACATAGAACTATAGAAATGTGATTTTACCTTATTTAGTTTTTGTTGACTGTGTTGTGCTGAGTAAGGAATTTTCACCTATTGAACCTTTGGGCGTATCCAGAATTAAGGATGTTATTATCAACAGTTAAACATAACAAACTTGTTGGCCAAAAAAAATTTTAATGTATGGTTGTCTTCTTATAAAAGATTACTTATATTTCAAACGAAATATTGGGATTGAGATTTTAAAGTGACTAAAAAAATATGGCGTGCAAATCATTCGTTGTTTTTTCAAATAAAATTTAAACTTCATTCAGGAAGCTGAGCAATACAAAGTTCAACCAAAGCAGAAAGAAAAGTAATAATAATAATCATCTTTCATAATTCATCACCTACTAAATGAGAGGTGGAAGATGGTCAAAAATAAAAATGAAAAAACATTGATCATCATTAATTTTGTTTACAAAAAAGCATAATTAATTGGTAAAAAAACGTAATTAATTACGTGATTCATCCTAGGCTCCTAACTGAGTGCTATTCCTATGGCTTTGTGGTTTTATTTATACAGTAGAGATATTTATTTTTGTCTTTAATATAAGTCACCCCATTACTCACGATATATGTATGTCTACTTGCTTTATAATAAAAGTGAGGTACTAGATGCCTTTAAGGAATACAGAGCAGAAGTAGAAAAACATATTAGAAAAATGATTAAAATTGTGAGATCTAATAGAAGTGGTGAGTATTATGATAGGTACACAAATGAAAGACAAGCACTTGGTCCACTTGCAGACTTTCTTTGAGAGTAGGGTATAGTTACTCAATATACCATGCCTGGCTCACCAAATATGAATGGTGTAGTTGAAAGAAGAAATAGGACCTTATTGGACATGGTTAAGAGCATGATGAGTAGCTCTAAACTTCCAATTTTACTATGAAAAGAAGCAATCAAGACAGCCATCTACATATTAAATAGGGTTCTAGTAAATGCAATGTCTAAAACTCCCTTTGAGATTTGTCAAGGTTGGAAACCCAGTTTAAATCATTTGGAATTAAGGCGTTGTCCTGCAGAAGAGTGTATAATCTACAAGAAAAGAAATTAGACCCTAGGATTATAAGAGCTTACTTTATAGCTCATGCTCCCAAATATTAAGACGCACCACAATTATACGAGTCACAAAAATAGATAGTGGCAAATCAAGGTCGATCTCACATAGTACTCAGTTAACAGTGATTCAGCAATAAAAATCCTCTTTTTGTTTATGTTGAGAAAATCAAGATTGAATTGGGATTAAGTCAAATAAAATTAAAATGAAACAAAGCGAGAGTTACCAATTAACAAATTCCAAAAGACAAAAAGAACAACCTAGAGTTACTAATCCACTGTTCGCTCTTTAGATTTTATCCCCACTAAATTAATCATGCTTAAACTCAATTTGTTAATCTAGAGTCTTAATAGTTAAAAGTGTCTGTCGGTCCACTTATAACTCTACCTTAGTTAATTATGTAATCTCTCACATAATTATATAAGGTGCAATTTAATCCAATTTCACTATAATTTAATTATGTGGAGCCTCTAGGTATATGTCTATCCTAGGTGCAAATTAGATTAAATCCAATTCCACATTACTTAATCCCATGGTCTATTTAAGATTCCCTTTGTCAAGTTCAATCCTAAATTCCCAAAACAAACTCAATGGTGGCCAAACACTAAGCAAGTTATAATTAAAAGCAAGATTAAATAAACTGAATTAAAAATAAGTATAACTAAACAGTGGGAATAATCTCTAAATCATAAACAACTTCATAGTACTCTAGGTTGCAAAACAAAATTAGCTACACATGACCTTAGGCAATTCCAATTTAGCAACAGTAATTCTGAAACAAAATGACATAATGGAATGGAAACAGAATGTTAACAGTGGAATGAGAAATCTGAATAATGGAATGATGAAAGTGGAATGATGGTAAATTGAATAAGAACCCAAGCCTCCCGCAACAGTAGCTCCTTTCCCTCACTAGAAACCACCTCTGTTCTGCTCCTCTTCAGCTACTCCGTCGAGCTCTCTTTGAGAAGGAAGGGAAGAACATCAGCTTGCTTGCTGTCGGTCTTGGTTCACTGGCTCAGTCTGTTAAACTCATCCAATGTCCAGAACTAGCTACCAAAACAGTGCGGCCTTCTCCTCCTGTAGAACCCGTCGGCCACCTTCAGAGGAAGAAGACCCAGAACCAGTTCGCTGCCTTCGGTCTCCTCCCCTGCGTTTAGCTCCTTCCAGCTCTCAGATGATGATGAACAGTGATCCCCCTTTCATTTTTCGACGGCCTCTCCTTCAAATCAGAACCCTCCTCCCCTTCATGTCCAAACGGTGCGACAAGCTGATAGAAGCGAGAAAAATAAAATAAAACAAATAAAAAGGAAAAGCTAAAAACAAATCAAATAAAAGGAAAAGAAATAAACTATACGAAATTGAAATAAGATAAGATAAAATTAACTAAATCTTAAACCTAATATTAATTATTTTAATTTATTTCAAACTAAGATATTTATAAGATAATCCCCAAATTATGCTCACAACTAATTTCTTTTTAAAAATCTTTGAAATCACCCAAAATCCTATTGATAAATCTCTAAAAATCACTCAAAATATTCTTTCAATATATTAAAAATAGAGAGTTATTAATAGGCTATGCAGAAAAGTCTAAAGGTTATAAGTTTTATTGTCCTCCTCCTTCAAAACGTTTTGTAGAATCCAGGAATGCTAAGTTTCTTGAGAATAATGTGTTTAATGGGAGTGATCAATTTGATCACGTAGAAGAAGCCATTAACACAAATGGTGATGGAAATTCAATGGTTAATGACTCTTATCCAGTTAGAGCTGTCATAGATCACAGTGTAGATCCCACAACTCAAGTTGACAATACTGGACATCAGAAACATGTGCAAGCACTACAAAAAAACAGCGAATTAGTGATGGAATTTGCGATGGAAACAAATTCCGTCGTAAATTAGCGACGGAATTTGCGATGGAAATTCCGTTGCTAATTTTTTTGACAGATTAGCGACGGAATTTCTGTCCGTCGCTAATCCGTATTTAGCGATGGAATTAGCGATGGAATCTTTTTCTGTCAGACAATTCCATCGCTAATCCGTCAAAAACATTAGCGACGGAAATTCCGTCGCAATTCCGTCAGAAATTAGCGACGGAATTTGTTTCCGTCGCAAAGTTTAAGAAAATAAATTATATAGGATATATATACAAGTAGGAAAATACCGTTTATCATAATCTATTTAAATCATTTAATTTTTTATATAAAAAAATTTATTAGATTTTATTATAGTAGTTATTTTTTAAATTTTTTGAATAACAAGATTTTTTGACTAATTGTAAATGATTTTCTTCAAATATATAAACCACATATACATATATAATATAATGTAATATAATATATATATATAATTAAATTGTATATCTTATCAATGCTAATTAAAAAATAAATTTAAAAATTATTTATGATGTAAAATTCAAAATTAGTGTCGTTAGAAATTAAAATTATATTAAAAATATTTTTAAAAAATAAAAAATTATAAAAATAGTAAAACAAATATTTAAAAATTATTTTTTCATTAAAATAGTTATTATTAAAATTATTATATAGTATATTTTTAGTTTTTAATAATATATATGTATATATAATTGTTTGTGTAAAATAATATAATATATATTTAATTTTACATAATAAGTCAACAGGTTCATTGCAACTCAACTGGTAAAGCCATACATGCGCACGGAGGAGGTCCTGGGTTCAAGCCATGGAGAAGTCACTTTGAGAAGGGAATTATATGGTGGTGACACATGGCGCACACGTGGCAGGCATAGGTTTGACACGTGGTGCACACGTGGCAGTAAATGTGAGGTGGCAGCGACACGTGGAGGTGGTCTCAGTGATGACGTGGCAATTGGTAGAGGTGCCACGTGACATTTTATTTTATTTTTTAAAAAATCGAGTTAGCGACGGATTAGTGACAGAAAAATTCCGTCGGTAATTAGCGACGGAAAATCCGTCGCTAATTCGTCAAAATTCCGTCGCTAATCAATTAGCGACAGAGGAATTAGCGACGGAAAAAATTCCGTCTCTAATCTGTTCTGTCGCTAATCCGTCGCTAAATTCCGTCGCTAAAACCATGTTTTTTTGTAGTGAAGTTGATCAACCTGTGATGCAAATTGAAGCACCTCAAAACATGACAGGGAATGTTACTAATGAGCAATTTGAACCAACTCAAGAAGTTGAATTAAGAAGGTCAACTAGACAAAGAAGACCAGCATTACCTAGTGACTAGGTTGTGTATTCTGTGAAAATTGACTGTGATGTTAGTATTGAAAATAATCCCTTGACATTTACTTAGGCTATGCAAAATGAAAACTCCAAATTGTGGCATGATGTCATAGTTGAATAAATGAACTTAATGGCAAACAACCATGTATGGGAGCTTGTAGAGTTACCTAACGGATCTAAAGCCATTGGCTATAAGTGGGTTTACAAAACCAAAAGACACTCACAAGGTAACATTGATCGCTACAAAGTAAGGTTGGTTGCTAAGTGTTTCATATAAGTGGAAGGAATCGACTATAGAGAAACCTTTTCTCCTGTATCAAAGAAAGATTCATTCCACGTCGTCATAGCATTGGTTGCACATTTTGACTTGGAGTTACACCAAATGGATGTTAAGACTGCCTTTCTCAATGGTCATCTTGAGGAAGAAGTATACATGAAGCAACCTGAGGAATTTGTTAAAAAAGACAAATAACATATGGTGTGCAAGTTAAAGAAATCGATCTATGGTCTAAATCAAGCTTCACAACTGTGGTATTTGAAGTGCTATGAAATGATCACCTCATTTGGTTTCGATGAGAACATCATGGATGAGTGTATATACCACAAGGCTAGTGGGAGAAAAATCATATTTCTGATTTTATATGTCGATAACATATTGCTTGCAACCAATGATCTAGGACTATTGCACGAGGTAAAACAATTCTTATTTAAGAATTTTAATATGAAAGATATAGGTGAGGCATCTTATGTCATTGGCATTAAGATCTATAGGGATAAGACCCAAGGCCTTCTAAGCCTATCTTGAGAAGCCTATATATAAACAAAGTTCTTGAACAATTCAAGATGAAGAATTAGTCCACTAACCTGGCTCCTCTAGAAAAAAGGGGTAAGTTCAATCTAGATTAGTGTCCCAAAACCGAGCTTAAGAAAAGGGAAATAGAAAAGGTCCTATATGCCTCAGTAGTAGAAAGCTTAATGTATGCACAGGTCTGCACTAGACCTGATATAGCTTTTGATATGGGCATACTGGGAAGGTACCAAAGTAATCCTGGTGAGGCGCATTAGATAGCTACAAAGAAAGTGTTTAGATATCTACAAGGTACTAAACGCTATATGCTTACATATAAAAGACAGAGAATCTAAAAGTGATTGGTTACTCAGACTCTGGTCTAAGAGGATACATGGACACAAACAAGTCCGTAACTGGTTACATCTTCCTGTTAGCAGAAGGAGCTATTTCATGGAAAAGTGCATAACAAACACTAACAGCTACTTCCACTGGTGACATTGAGTACATTACATGTTTTGAGGCAAGCTCACAAGAAATCTGGATCAAGAATTCATTGCTGGGCTTAAGATTGTGGAATCAATCTCTAGGCTGATTAAAATGTACTGTGATAACATAGTTGCCATGGCCATATCCAACAACAAAAGGAATAAAAGTCAAAGTAAATTCATCAAACTGAAGTTCTTATGCTTGAGAGAAAAAGGTATGGATGGCCAAGTTTCGGTTGAACATATTGATACAAAGAATATGCTAGCTGATCCTTTGACTAAAGAATTAAAACCGAATGAATTTGTTTTACATGTGCATCACATGGGATTTCATCCTTCGTTTGATTAGCTAAGGTATGACAATAAAATTAGTTTATAGCTTGTCATCTCTAATTGTAATTGTATATACATTTATGTTTTGAGATTGATAAGCATAAGAGAGGAACTGAATAAACATTGAGTTTACTCATGAAGCTATACTTATTAAGTAAGGGTGTTGCTTGTCACCATGATTCTTGCAGTATAGCCTTAGATTATCTGGGATAAGGCAATTGACATACAATACACAGGCCAAGTAGGAGAATGTGAGATTTTATTATTATTATTATTATTATTATTATTATTATTATTATTATTATTATTATTATTATTATTATTATTATTATTATTATTATTATTATAAACTATTTGGGTATTTAATTAGGAATTAATAAAAGGTCCTGAGTGTGGCATGTGGTCAGATAAGGCCCAAGCCCAATAGGGTTATTATTTTTAGTCAATATTGTATCTACTCTAATGGTAACAATTTACATTTTAGGTTTGGACCACTGAAAATTTTTGAGCGATACATTCAAAGAGAGAAAAACCCTATCTGTTCCTTGAGATTCCCTAATTGGTGACTACTGATCCTAGTTGCCATCACTGTGCCTTTCTACCAGTCAAAAGAGACTTGAATAATTATTTTCTTCTGACTCCAATTCTGTTTTGCAGTTCTCATCTCCTATCTCAGATCCTAGATTGGTTAAACAATAGCTATAACAAAAGGTAATTCTAAACCTAAAGTCTTTCACTGTATTTTTATAAGAGGATTCATTTTTTTATCATCTGGATTGTATACATTTATATATATAATTTTTTGAATCTGTCTTACAGTTCTTTGACTAATGCAAACAATTAAGAAAAATATATGATTTATTATCAGGTTCTAAGAATAAGAATAATCATACATGCAGATCGTGAATGAATAAGAGAGTAGGGAAGAAAAAGAAAGATGAGGTTCACATTTATATTGTATAGGTAGAAAATCTGCTTCATATTCTTCAGTAAAAATAAACTGTATACAAACAAGTTTATGACTGCATCATGTATCAATCCACTGGTGATGATATATATTGCCAGGAAAATGCCTATGCTTGAATAAAAACGTGTTTTATTTGTTTAAAAGTAAATCTCTAGTAAGGAAAGCGCATCGAAGTTTTAAGTGTTAATGCTTCCATTACGTCTACAAAAGGGAACTTGTAAGATTGATGGTCTGCGCTTGAGAAACTCGTTCAAGTTTATATAAAAATTAAGGTTAATATAATTTTTGATCCATTCCTTATTTTGTTTTTTGTTTCTTAAGTTTTAAATTATAAATTTTGGTTCCTCAAGTTTTTTTTTCATTTAAAATATTAGTTGCTATAATTCAATAAATATGCGAATCATTTTGTCCATTAATGGATCAAAATTAATGGTTTGAAACTTGAAGGTTCCAAACTAAAATGAGAGCAAACCTAAGTCACGAAGAAAAGATGATACTAATAACCTAAAAAATTATCACTACAACACATTGTTTGATTCCCACAAAATATATTGTTAATCTTCATTTTAGTTCCTAAGGAAGTTTATAATACGTACACAAAATATATAAACTTACCTCTCCCTAGTCCCTTTCCTCTGTATACTTCTTCTATAGGGAGAATCCGTATATATCTCTTATAATCATGGGAAACCACGCTAATAAATATAGCATTTTGATTTCAGATACTTGGGCTCCTTTTCTTTTGGCCCTTTTCTTCTTTTATTTCTTTATTAATTTTCACAATGTGGGACACTGCATAGGAGGCTTAAGCTAATCTAGTCTGGCAAAATCTTATTTTCAACCGGTAGGTAAGTGCCTTTGTCATCAAAAACAGGTGTCCATGTATATTAATCAATATATATTATACATATAAGTGGATCGGATATAATTTTATCCTTGATTTAGCGGAGACGTAAGTCATAGTTGTACATAAAAAGAACCAAAACTATTGGGGTGCACGGGAAAATTATTCTAAGAAGGAACAAAATAAGATTCGCGATCGACAACCCTCTTTTCCCCCCACCAATTGATGTTTCTTCTGTTAATGCATTTGAGTTATTATGCGATCTTGTTTTTTTCATTCATTTATTTACTGTTTGTACTGTATATGATGTGGGCTGTACCCTTATTTAGTGGCAGGAATCTTAGTGGGGTACTACGGATAAAATGTCACACACCATCTTGACAATTTGCCAGCCCTATATAATTAAGATGAACAGTTCGCTTCAATCTACAAGTCTTTTTATTATACCGACGACCTAAGAAGATGAAAATATCTAGTTACTGCTTGTGCTTGACATAAAAGCTTGATAAATTTAGAGATATTAAGAAAATTAATTAAATAGTTATTTGTCACAAATGTATGTTAGTCTCTCTAAAGGATTCTTTTCAATATACACATTAAATGATTGGAATTATCACTTAGTGGGAACTTTTATAATTAATGGGGATATTTTGAAAAAAAGAAATAAATTATTGAAGTCTTATATTCAAAACCAAATCCAATCTCTCAATTAGTTTTTATATTAAGGACTGGATGTAGTAATAATTATCTTGTTTTGGATATTTTTATCCAACTATTGTCATCCTTCCATTTATGTTATTAAAATGATTTTGGAGCCGCCACGCACATGTGGATATACGGTTTGAACATGTATCAACTTCAAGTTCACACTTGAAGCTAATCAATTCTTATGGAATGCCAATTTTCTTTCTTGCTTCTTATTGCCTTCCTCTTTTTGTTTTTAGTTCAGCTCGCAAAGCCAAAAACCAAAGCTAAGATCCAAATCCCAGGGCCATGGAAGCTTCCTGTATTGGGAAACCTTCATCAGTTAGCAGCAGCAAGCTCTTCACTTCCACACCATGCCCTTCATGAACTATCCCTCAAACATGGACCTCTCATGCACCTTCAACTTGGTGAGGTTTCTACAGTGATAGTATCATCCCCTGACATGGCCAAACAGATTATGAAGACCCATGATCTTGCCTTTGTGCAGAGGCCATGCACTTTTACTCGAAGATTTTTTTCTTATGGATCAGCTGATATTGCTTTTGCTCCGTGCGGCGATTATTGGAGACAGATGAGGAAAATATGTACTCTGAAACTCTTAAGTGCCAAGAAGGTTCAATCATTCTCCCATATACGACAAGATGAGATTCTGATCTGATTTGAAGTATTTTTTATACTTGGCTTCGCATTAAAACACATGAACTATTGCTAACAAACTCACATGTTTGTCATTATATTCTAGACCGGTCTATTATTATTCCTACTGTCTAAAGTGCCCTAGGTGAAATGGTCATGATCTAAGCCAAAGTAGTATACACATTTTTGTTTTCAACGACAGCTTTTGAAAAGCTAAAACATGTCAAAATGGATCCTTAACCAGATTACAATTTCTACTTAAAAATTCTTATGTGACTAGAGGGTTGCTTAAATTTTGATCATATTTCAATGTTTCTTCATCGTCTTCCTTCTTACTTTACCAGGTATCTAGCCTCATAGGGTCAGTTCAATCATCAGTAGGTTCGGTATTAGATCTCACGAGCAAGATTTACTCTTTGATTAGTTCTATAGTTATGAGGGTAGCGATTGGCGACAAGCGTAAAGATGGTGCAGAGCTCGTGAAGTTGCTCCATGAAGTATGGAAACAGCTGGGTGGGTTTTACTTTGCTGATTTTTTTCCTTCAAATAAACTTATCCGTCTCATGACTGGAATGGAATCAAGGCTGTGGAAGATTCATAAGAAAGTAGACAAGGTTTTAGAAGATATTCTCCTGGAGAATCTAAAGAAGCTTAAGAAAGCAGAAGGACGCGACGGTAGTGATTTGGCAGAAGAAAATCTTGCTCGAGTTCTTTTGCCGATCCAGCAAGGTGATCAAAGGTTCGATGTCCCAGTCACAACCAATAACGTTAAAGCTGTTATATGGGTTAGCTCTACTTATTACCTATATGTTGGTTTATATATCATAGGCTATGTCCTAAGTTATTGTCACATAACATGTGGGTTTGATGACGTTAATGATCATCAATTTGTGCTTATCATAATTGTAGGATATGTTTGGTGGTGGTACCGATACTGCAGCATCAGTACTAGAATGGGCTATGTCAGAAATGATGAGAAATCCAAGAGTGATGGATAAGGCACAAGATGAGGTTCGAAATGCTTTTAAAGAAAAGAAAGTAATAATTGATTATAATAGTGAAGTGACACAACTTAGTTACTTAAAATCAATAGTAAAAGAAACATTGAGGTTACACCCACCAGTTCCGCCATTGCTCCCAAGAGAATGCAGAGAAACTTGTGAGATTAAGGGATATGAAATACCCATCAAAACTCAAGTTATAATAAACGCATGGGCACTCGGAAGAGATCCGAATTACTGGTACGATGCTGAGAGTTTCATACCAGAGAGGTTCCAACCAGGAAAGTCTGATATTGACTTCAAAGGAACAAACTTTGAGTTCATCCCTTTTGGAGCTGGAAGGAGAATGTGTCCAGGAATTTTATTTGGTTTGGCAAGTATTGAGCTTACTCTGGCTAGCTTACGGTACCACTTTGACTGGGAACTCCCCAATGGAATGAAACCAAAAGATTTAGACATGACAGAAACCCTTAGTATTACAGCTAGAAGGAAGAGCAATTTGTGTTTGGTTCCCACGCCATACAAAAATTGCTTCTTTTCTTGACAGTTCCTATTGAAGTACCCACCTTGCCTTTCTGTCTATCTGTTTATTTACTTGTACAATTTTCAAGATGTATTTTCAAAGTATTGTTATTTGACCATAATTTAAGGTTTTATTTAGAAAGTGTAATTTTTACGTATTGTGTGATGTACGTGATTGTTGTATTTGGGCGCCGTTTGTTTTGAATGTGCAGTTCTTGTTCTAGATTGGTGGATACATTTTGAGATTACATACCCTTGTTTAAATTTTTGTTCTCTATGTGCATTGGATCTAGAAACTCCGCCTATACTGTATAGCCGGTCTTAAGCTCGAATAAGAGAGGAGGGTTGTGCTAGGCCCTCGACACCAATGTAAAAACCCGTCGAATCTCATGAACATGGATCAACGAAGTAATTATACTAGTGCTGGGTCGTTGTCCAGAAGTGACACGCTATATGGCTTGAGTATAATGAGAAGTGAGTTAGAGCTGCTGCATCGTCGCCCAAATGTAGTGTGAAATGAGCAAGGGCTACCGCACTTTCTTGGACGGAAGCTGCTAACGAAGTTAGTTCATGAGACCAAGATTAGATTTGGTACTTGGAATATTAGGACGTTGAATAAGAAATCTATGGAGGTAGTAGGAGTTATGAGGAACAGAAGGATTAATATCTTGTACCTCCAAGAAACCAAATGGACTAGAAAAGTTGCCAAGGAACTTGAAGAGTATAAACTTTGATACATAGGAAACGTGAGTGCAAGGAATGGTGTTGGTATCATCGTCAATGAAACATGAAAAAAGAATATGGTTGAGGTTAAAAGGTTTGAGGACAGAATAATATCTTTAAGAGCAATTGTTAGAAAGGACCCTATCAATGTCATTAGTGCCTATGCACCTCAGGTTGGGACAGAGGCATGCTTTAAAGATAAGTTTTGAGAAGATATGGAGGGGTTGGTTCAAAGCATACCACTTGAAGAAAAAAATTTTATCGGTAGGGATCTTAATGGACATGTCAGCAAGGAAGCAGGACAATTCAATAGGGCTCATGGTGGTTTTGGTTTTGGGGAGCTTAATAATAGAGGACAATCTATTCTTGACTTTTCTCTTGCATACAATCTCAAGATTGTCAACACTTGTTTTAAGAAACGAGAGGAGCATTTAATCATGTATAAGAGTAGTGCCTCAGAATCATAGATTGATTTCTTTCTTATTAAGAATCCGGACAGAAGATTGTGTACTAATTGCAAAGTGATTCCTGGAGATGGGGTAACTGCTCAACATAGAGTACTTATCCTTGACGTACGTTTTAAGAGTATCAGACAAAAGTAACATCAAGTGGCAAAACCCAGGGTTAAGTGGTGGTAGTTAAAGGGTGAGAAGCGGGAGTTATTCAAAAGGACGCTTTTAGAGGAAGGGATTTAGGAGTTGTAGGGAAATGCGAACATGATGTGGGAAGAGATAGCTACAAGGGTTCGTATGGTAGCTAAAGCAATTTTGTGAGAGTCCAAAGGTTGTGGTCAAAGAGATAAGGAGACTTGGTGGTGGGATAAGAGTGTGCAAGAGAAAGTCAGACAAAAAAGAGATTGTTTTAAGGCCATACATTTATGTAATGGTGCAGAAAACCGGCAAAAGTATCGTTTGACTAAAAAAGAGATGAAGAGAGCAATGAGCGAAGTATGTACTAAAGCTTATGAGGGGTTTTATCAGGAGTTAGGAACAAAGGCGGAAAAAAGAAATATTTACAAGATTGAGAAGCAAAAGGAGAGGAAAAAGAGAGATCTGGACCAAGTAAAGTATATAAAGGATGAAGATGGTAAAGTGCTAGTTACTGATGGTGATATTAAGGATAGATGGAAGGCTTACTTTTACAAGTTGTTTAATGAGGGAAGTAATTATGCGACTCAAGACTCACAGGACTTGCTAATTACGAAGATGATAGGAATTTTGCTTTTTACCGCAAGATCCGTATCGGAGAGGTTAAGGCAACTCTTAAGAAAATGGACAATGGTAAAGCCGTTGGGCTTGATGGTATTCCTATTGAAGTTTGGAAATGTTTGGGTGATGAGGGTGAATTGTGGCTAACCAAGCTTTTTAATAAAATTTTACACTATAAGAATATGCTGGATGGTTGGAGGAGAAACATCTTAGTTCCTATTTACAGGAATAAAGGAGACATTTAAAATTGTACAAGCTACAGAGGGATAAAACTTATGAGTCATACAATGAAGTTGTGGGAAAAAGTGATTGAATATAGGTTGAGGTTGGAGACTTTTATTTTAGAGAACTAATTTGGATTTATGCTGGGAAGATCCACAACTGAAGCAATCTATTTACTAAGGGGGTTAATGGAAAGATATAAGAGTAAAAGAAGGGATTTACATATGATTTTTCTTGACCTAAAAGAAAACTTATGATCATGTGCCAAGAGAAGTACTGTGGAAGGTTTTGGAAAAGAAAAGTGTACGGGTTGCTTATATCAAAGTCATACAAGATATCCATGAAGGGATAACTACTAGTGTAGGAACGCCTAGAAGTGAGACAAAGGACTTCCCTATTAAGATTGACCTACATCAGGGATCTTCTTTGAGTCCTTACTTGTTTAATATTGTTCTGGACATTCTAACCAAACTTATTCAAGAAAGAATCCCTAAGTCCATATTGTCCGTAGATGACATAGTTCTCATGGCGGAATTAAAAGAAGAGATTAACTCTAAATTAGAGTTATAGAGAAGGACTTTGAAGTCAAAAGGTTTTCGTTTAAGTAGAAACAAATCAGAATATATGCATTGTAATTTTGGGAGGCAATGGTGATATGGAGGTGAAGATGGGGATCAAATCATTCCTCAAGTATCTAAGTTTAAATACCTATGATCCATTATACATGAGGATGGGAAAATTGATGGAAACATAGAATACAAGCTGGCTAGTTAAAGTAGAGGAAGGCTACCAGAGTTATTTGCGATAAGAAGGTACCTAAGAAGCTTAAGGGAAAATTTTATCGAACTGTTGTAAGACCAGCTATATTGTATAGTAGCAAATGTTAGGCGATAAAAGGAAAACAAGAGCACAAAGTTAGGATAGCAGAAATGAGAATGTTGAGATGGATATGTGATCATACAAGAAAAGATAAGATTAGAAATGAAAATATCAAAGCAAGAGTCGGTGTGGCACCTATCCAAGAGAAAATCGTTGAAAATTGCTTAAGATGGTTTAGATATGCGCAGAGAAGGCCATTGGAGGCTCCGGTGAGGAGAGTAAATCAGACAATATGAAGTCCCATAAAAGGGGACAGAGGAAGACCGAGAAGAACGCCCGAGACCTCCTGATCAACAACATATCTAAAGATTGAGTTGTTAACAGAACACGATACCGTAGTGTGATTCATATAGCCAACCCTATCTAGTGGGATAAAACTTCTTGTTGTTGTATGTGCATTGGATCGAGAAAACACTGTGTTCTTTTCAAAGTGGAGTTTGATTTTTCACTCTTGTATTAAACAAACATATTCAAAATGTTTTGATAGGGAAATTGAAAATTTATATACTTTATTTGTTTTTTTCTCTATTTGTAACTCAATTTAAACATATTTTACCAGAATCAAGAAAAATTTTAAATCTCATTAATTCTATCTCAAAATTAAAAAAACTTTTTAACTCCATCCCTATTTAATATGTACACTTTGAAAAAAGTACAATCTACATAATAATAAACAAAATGTAAAATAATACAGTTATACTAAAAATTTAATGATATGACTTACTCCCTTTGGTTTAAAATATAAAATAAACTTTGCTAGAAGAGCTTATTTTTTATAAGATAACATTTATTTTTATCTGAGCATTTAATGAGTTTTTTTTAATTTTACCCATAACATATATTCTCTTTCTTTTTTATTCAGTTATTGCATATTCTCTTTATTAATAAGGGCATATCTGGAAAAAAAACACGCCTTATATATTTATTATTTTAAAAAAAATTGAAATTAGGTCCCACCCAAGAGAATTAATACAAAAAAGTCTCTTAAAATCATGAAATTATTCAGAAGTCCAAGAGACTTTTTACAATAAATTTTATTTGTTTAATTACCAAATTATCCTTCTTTTTAATTTTTAAGTTTACATTGACAACTGAAAGAGCAGTGGTTGACAACTTAAGATGCAATGATTAACATCTATAGCATCAGGTATTGACAACACATTTTCTCAACACATCAGAAAATACAATGCATGAGTTGTCAATACTTGCCACTATAGTTGTTAATCCTTGCACCTTAAGTTGTCAATCATTGCTTTTTCAGTTGGCAACGCAAATTTAAAAAAAAAAGTAATTTGGTAATTAAACAAATAAAATTTATCGCAATAAGATCTCTTGAGATTTCAGAATAATTTCATGATTTCAAGGAATTTTTTTGTATTTAATTTCTTTGGGTGGGACCTAATTGTAATTTTTCTTTATTTTAAACTGATTTTAACTTATTTCTTGATAAAAGTAAATGAATAAAATTCACCTTATATTTTGAATTAAAAGAAGTATAAAATAGGAACTCAAAATCTTTTTTCTTTGCTTTATAAATAAGATTAGAAGAATATAATGATATGACTTGATTTAGTTTTTGTTGGTCGTGTTGTGCTGAATTTAGCATTTTCACCCATCCAGCACATTAGGAATATAGGAAATTAGGTAGAAGTAGTAAAACAGGCTAGTAGTACAAATAAGAGCCAACCTGTAGCAGTGCGGGTTAGATGCGGTGTGGCCTAAGGTCACCTAAATTTTTTGAAAAAATAAGTTTTTTTAAGTTCAAGCAAAAACATGGTTTTTTTTAAAAGTAATTTGGGTCGAACATTTTAATCAAACATTTTAAATTACAATATAAATACCCTTTAAATAAATATTTTGTATTTACAATTTTAAAGATTTTAAATTACGTTTTTGAGTCGGAATTCAATGTTTACTTAAATAAATAAAACTAACATAAATTATAAGAACATAATATTAATATTTTTTGTAATTAAAATATTTCAAGACTTAAAATATATATTTAAAAACATAAAATTAAAAATATTTATTTTAGGGCTGTTTTTGAAGCTTGTAGGTATATGTACAAATTTTAAATATTATAAAAAAATTTATGTGTTTTTTTGGTCCTAAAAATAATCATAAAAGGTGAGAGATCACTTGAGAAGATTAAATAATCAGTTTTTCATTTTAATTAAAAAGAAGTATTTTGGTCATTTAACAATATTCAGAAATTTTAAATTAGGACTATATTCTAATTAGAAATTTTTTAAAAGTATGGGTCTTAATTTGAATTTATGTGTTTTAACCTGATTTTATTGGGATTTTTCCAAGAAAAAATATTGGCGAAAAAAAAATCATTAATGAGAGTGAGTTTTTTCAAATGCCAAGGTCACTTCACAAACCTTGCAGTCATAAATCATGGCCCCTCATTGTTGATTTAATTAATAAAACAGATGTAACTAACTACAAGCGCCCTTAATTATAATATCAGGTTTTGAAATTTATGGATATTAAGAAAGTAAAATTTATTAGTTGTAATTTTTCAATTCTTCCCTTAATTTTTTTGCCAACCAATTCTTCTCTTAATTAAATGTAATGATTCACACAATTCCAAATGAATTCCAGTTTACTAGTATTATGGTTTTAGTTATCATTTATTGGGGATATCTTTATACACACCTTTTTTTTTAATAACAATTTAGACACACATCTTGTTTTTTTTGGGCCAACAGACACATATCTTCTGTTTCTTTTCAGAATTGCAAAACTTATCTTACGAAAAAGATATTACCCTCCTCATGATTAACCGGGTCTTGGAAAAAAAGCATGAGAGGGTATATATAGTAGTATGTGATATTACGGATTAGGAGATAAGAAATCCACTCCTTTTATTCTATTTATAAGTCACATTTAACATGTTTTACACAAACCAAAAAAAATTTTAAACTTCATTAACTCTTAATTAAATTTTAATAAATTTTTAACTTTATTCTTATTTAATATATATTATATCTCGTGAGAACAAAGTTAACATAATAATAAATGAAACATAAAATTATATATTCATATAAAAAAATTTCTCTCCATCTTATAAATAAATATGACAAAAAGATTTCTTTCATCATTCCGTCCTATGAGTATAATCACAGGAGTATAAATATTTCTTTCGTGTACAGCTGGCTTGACTGCGAGGCATTTACAGATAAAACGTCCGTCCCCATTTTGACAATTTGTGGGCCCTATTAATTTGACCCCCAGTAATTAAAGACCATAAAACGAACGGTTCGCTTAAGTCGAAAAGTCTATTTTAGTTATACAGACAAACTTAGGGTGCGTCTGAATTGGCCGGAGCAAAACTAATCTTTCTTTTATCTGACTTTTATAAATATAAGTTAAGATAAAAGTTAATTAATATAATGTGATTTATATTTAGATTAATATTTGTAGAAAAGTCAATTTGACAAACGTAAACTTGTTTGGATAAAGTGTAGAAAAGCAAGTTTAGATGTAAAATTACTAAAAAGATATAAATTTTGTTAACTAATTATGTATAAAATGTGGTAATTCTAAAAAAATTAAAATTAAAATTATAAAAATATTTAATGTATTATTAAGAAAAGAATATACTAAATATAGGATTTCAATATATTTTATCTCCAATATTTATTTATTTTGTTCTCAAGCAATCTTTATAGTAATTATACATATTAACGAGTTTTTATTAATGGGTAGTTTTAATGCACATAATTAATAAGAATATTTTAGACAAGACAACATCAATTTATTACAAATAAATAATTTAATTAATTTTATCAATATCTTTAAATTAGTTATATAACTCTTATATTAGGAATATGTAGTATCAAATTATTGGGTTTGTTAGAAGTGATTTTATCTTTTTTCATTACCATCTTTTCTCTCTCCACATTTGTGATGGCAAAAGCTCAAAAAATTAACTTTAGTGTTGGGCTATCTCTTTACCTAAAAGTTCATTTGCAAAAACGCTCAACTAAACATCTAATTGAGCATTTATATGTCAATAACGTGGGTTTGCATCATTACAATGCACGTTTTCCGTTGAAAACGTTGATCCCAACATGTCCTTAGAAGATCAAAATATCTTGTTAATGATTTTCTGTTTCGTCCGATATTTTTATCCACGCACCATTGTCATCCACACATATTTTATATATGGTGTTAAAATTTAGTCCAAGTCAACCAGATCAACAAATTAGAGCAATGAATAGGTGGACCCGTCCCTTGGTTGATCCAATTAAGAGTTTTGAATGAGTTAATCAAGTTGAATTCTATATATCGTTTGAACACGCATCAGTTCATACAAGTTAACATTTTTTGAATTCATTATGGAATGCCGATTTTCAGCTTCCTTGCTTTTCCTCATTCCTTTACTCTTGTTGTTACTTTGGCTTGCAAAGCCAAAAAACAAAGCTAAGATCCAAATCCCAGGGCCATGGAAGCTTCCTGTATTGGGAAACCTTTATCAGTTAGCAGCAGCAAGCTCTTCACTTCCACACCATGCCCTTTATGAGCTATCCCTCAAACACGGACCTCTCATGCACCTTCAACTTGGTGAACTTTCTACAGTGATAGTATCATCCCCTGAAATGGCCAAAGAGATTATGAAAACCCATGATCTTGCCTTTGTTCAGAGGCCACAAACTTGTAGTGCTAAGATTCTGTTTTATGGAGCAACTGATATTGCTTTTGCTCCTTACAGTGATTACTGGAGACAGATGAGGAAAATATGCACGTTAGAACTCCTAAGTGCCAAGAAGGTTCAATCATTCTCCTATATACGACAGGATGAGGTACTGAATATATAATACTTTCATATTTAACGTTGAATTAGTCCATATCATTCGGGCAATTTGACATCATGTACCTTGGATTAATCTTGATACTGCACGGAGGAACACTGCGAAAAAACCTCCATGTTTGTTTCCAGATCTTAGCTATAACTTTTGGATATTATTTTCAAGTAATATTCTACTATGATTAACTATGGTCGCTTTGTGAATTTCAATATTTCTTCACTTCGTCAGGTGTCTAAGCTCATAAAGTCAATTCAATCATCAAGAGGTTCAGTAGTGGATCTCACAAGCAAGATTTACACTTTGACAAATTCTATAGTTTGGAGGGTAGCATTTGGAGACAAACGTAAAGATGGTGAAGAGCTTGTGAAATTGCTCCATTCAGCATTAGAACAATTGGCACGGTTTCAGTTTGCTGATTTATTTCCTTCAATGAAACTTATTCATTTCATGACTGGAATGAACACAAAGCTGATGAAGCTTCACAAGAAATTTGACAAGGTTTTAGAGGACATTGTCCAAGAGAATCAAAAGAAGCATATGAGAGAAGGAGACGAGAGTGCCTTGGAAGAAGAAAATCTTGTTCAGGTTCTTTTACGAATTCAGCGAAGTGAAAGCCTTGATGTCCCGATTACAACTGACAACATTAAAGCTGTTATTTCGGTTAGTACTATACTTTCCTTATTTAACTATGAATCTGCAAGTGGTTTGATGATGTTAAAGATCACTTTCTGTGCATAATTAATGTAGGATATGTTCAGTGGTGGAACTGATACTTCAGCAACTGTATTGGAGTGGGCTATGTCAGAACTGATGAGCAATCCACGAGTGATGAAAAAGGCACAAGCTGAGGTTAGAAATGCTTTTAGAGGAAAGAAAGTAATTCATGATAGTGATATGATGCAACTTAGTTACTTAAAATCAGTAATCAAAGAAACTTTGAGGCTACACCCACCGGTTCCTTTACTGATCCCAAGAGAATGCAGAGAAACTTGTCAGATTAATGGATATGAGATACCCGTCAAAACTCAAGTTATAATAAATGCATGGGCACTCGGAAGAGATTCAAAATATTGGTATGATGCTGAGAGGTTTATACCAGAGAGGTTCCAAGGCAATTCTGACATTGATTTCAGAGGAACAAACTTTGAGTACATCCCTTTTGGAGCAGGAAGAAGAATGTGTCCAGGCATTTCATTTGGTTTAGCAAGTATTGAGCTTCCTCTAGCCAGCTTATTGTGCTACTTTGATTGGGAATTCCCAAATAGAGTGAAACCTGAAGATTTAGACATGACTGAAACATTTGCCACTACAGCTAGAAGGAAAAATAATTTGTGTTTGATTCCCACGCCATACAGGATTGATCCCCTTCTTGGCACTTCCTAGCGAAGAATCTGGCTTTGTATCTGTCTGTCTGTCTGTCTGCATAAGTATAAGGATGTGTTTGCTAAGTTCTGTTATTAGACTATTAAATCTATTGGCTAGTCAAACATGAATTTTGCGTGGGTCAGGAGCTTCCCGGTCTGTTATAGAAAGGGGGACATTTGGATAACCATCCAGTTGTTTTGGATTAACGGTAGATGCATTTTCACATTTCCATTTGTTTGAAAGTTTTGTAAACGCGTGCACTGGATGTATTTTGAATAAGTGGATTTGGTTAATATTTGTGTTCTTTTCAACTGTTTTTTTCTTTCAAAACGAAGGTCAACATTCTCACCGCAGAAGCTTGACAAGTAAGAAGCCCACTATCTGAAAGAAATAACTTGTCCACCTTCAAATCTGACATCGATATGGAAATAAGCCTTTCAATTGACCCCTTTATGGAAACCAGAAGGCCTAGGCTTTAGTGGTGAAAGCTTAAATTGTCAATCTCAATTGGCTGGTCGTGCCAGGAATCAGTGTTATAACCATTCTGGACCATGCTTGCCCTCTCCAATTGTGTTTCGGTTAAACATGTGCCTTCACGTGAGTTTTGTCTATTTGTAGGACACTAACTCGTCTTCAAAAACAGTGAGACTGAACATGCCAATTATATTTTGGAATTCAGTAGAACGATACCCCTCACCCCTTATCTGTAAGTATTCTTTTCCTGGAGATAAATCTCCTAATTAAATTTATTATATGAACCTCCAATTTTACTCCTAATTTACTATTCTTACTTTTTCGGACTTATTATTAAATTAAAGTATATTTACTAAAAATAGAAATATTTACCTCTTTGACTTTATACAGGATTCAGTTTGATCTTTTAACTTTAAAACATATACATAGTTTTTTAACCCTAGAAACATTACCAAAAACATAAAATGATTACCTTCTCTTAAATGTTGGTAAAACATTCTTAAATACTTTTTTTTTTTTTGGCTAAAAGCTACAAACTGAGTAATTAAATTACGTGTTATATTGGAAGTCAAATATTTGTAAAGCCTAAGCATGCACATGCATGTCCTACTACTTCACAAATTTTCCATAAATACAGTCATTAGCACAACGGCAAAAAATTTGTCACGACTCTATCGCATGCCTAAAAAAAGTGACTTGCATTTACAATGCAAAATAATTCTGGGCTGATTTGCTTACATTCCTTAACAACACATATATTGCAAAGAAACTAGTCTAACCTTTTACCTTCTTGATTCACTAATTAAATAAAAATGGTGTAGAATTTTTTCCATCCAGCCAGGTGATTCAGGGTAACAAAAGTGGGCAAATGAAGAGCTAAGCCAATGTCCTACTTATTGAGCGGAAAAACAAACCGGAGAAAACAGAAAATGCAGCATAGCCTCTAGATAATTTGCTGCTTTAGGAAGTGACTTCTGCCCACGAAACTCAAAACATAAAAAGCCACCTAAGGACGACCCAACATGCCACGTCCTCTACCTCTTGGTGTATAACCATATCCTCTCCCATAATAACCACCCCGAGAACGACCACCACGTAACAGGCCACGGCCCCCTCGACCACCCCGAGGCCTCATAAAATCACCAAATGTCTGCACCACACATCAGAATCAGAAAAATATATTGAATACTGTATCTCCCCAAAAAAAAAAGAGTCAAACCAATATACACTTTACCTCAGTATCAATCTTAATTTGTTCAGAATATCTGGTCCTTCCATTCTGTGGATCATAGTCAAGCGAATTGCAAGATATTGTGTCGAAGAAATCATCCTTATTGTAAACAGGCTGCGTAAATCATGAAAAGCAGAATCAAGCAATGGCCATTATTTTTTCTGGTGAAAAGCGATGACAATTATTTAACACACGGACAGAACCACCAAGCTTCAAGTTGCATGCAATATATTGTGTATACCAACCTTGACATCCATTTTTGGTTCTTCGCCATTGTATCCATCTTGAATATCATCCTCATCGCTAATATTTTCTTCCCCATCTTTTTCTTTTGAATGTGACTTGCTTTTACCAAGATGACCCCATACTTCGTCCTTATTGAACCTCTCATTCATCGCCATGAAATCAAAATCTTCGGTAAATTTTGTGACTGGGCGTGGACCCTGCAAATATCATCATTTTCAATTTTTATAATCCCATGCAGAAAGGCACGCGCTCACAAATATCAGTAATTTAAACCAACAAATAAAGTTCAAAATAGTGAAAGAAACCCTATGCAGATCTACCATAATTTTCCTTCATGTCATCTGAATTGCTCAACAAGCATTAAAAGACGGGAAATACAAAAATAACTCAACTATTAAAGATCTCACAGCCATGTCAAGAAATATTGTAAGCATTGATTTGATACGCTAGTAACGGAAAATGTCACATCATAATCAAAAAGGGGCAGTGATGTACAAACTTCAAACTAAAAATAAGAGATCCCCACTTTTAAAAGCTTCAAGTATTCCAATAAGCTTTAACTTATACACGCATAAGGTCAGTTATCCCCAATTTAGCAAAAATTAAACAGTAGATCAAGCAGCATACCCCAGTTCCTCTTCCTCTTCCACGACCCCTGTAACCATAATTATGATGATGATAACTTTGAGCGCCTCCACTAGGCTGAAGAAAGTGCAACCAAATTGTCAGAGTCCTTGAAATCATAACAGGGTGAAATGGAAAGAAAATTCGATGTGATAAAAATGCTCATGCAGTCATATTTCCATACTACATATGATGAAACAAGTCCGAATTTTAAGTAAAAACAAATACATCAAAAGTGGCCCATATCAGCCACCGCTTTTGCAAATAAACCATAAATCAATCCAGATAAATCCTACTTTGAATTCAAACCACGGAACAGAAGGACAAAATACAATGGAGAAGGAAGGGGGGAGAGAGAATTTGAACTGAAAAAAATCCATAAATTACCAATTTGAAAGAAACCAGCTAACATAATACACAGTATGACCTGCCTATATTAGCTCAAAGTGAGAGTTTAATCAAGTAGCCAGAGAAGACAAAAAGATAATCCAGATCAGTAACAATTCTCCAGTCTCCGAAAGGCCTACCATGGCATACAAACATACAAGCACATGGAAGACCAAATTCTATCTGCATATATTTTTGTACACACAAAACAAAGAGAGCAAGGAAGAATACCCTGTGAGTAGGCCGTGAAGTCACAGGCAATGGCAGTATTGGGGGTTGATTTTCAGCAGAAACTGGCACAATAAGATCTGGAGATGATGTTGATGAGACCTGAACCACTTCAACATCCTTATGGGAGGTTTGCACAGAATTAGACGAAGAAATTATTGTTGGTCCCGACTGCAATAATTGACCTGGCGTTACCAGAGAAGGGGTTGTTGTTTCTGTACGGACAGAACTTGTTGTCCCAACATTGGCAGGCGCCAGTTGGGATACAGATTGATATGGCAAGCTTGAACTTGAAACTGCATTAGGTTTGTTGGAGATTGGTGGCACTATAGCATTTACGTCTGGACTGGAGGCAACCAAAGGAGTCAATGATGGTAGGTTAGCTGCGAGTGTGGCTGCCACAAGTGAAATAGCAGGTGCCTTGTTTGGCACTGATACAGGCAAAGTTTCAGAAGCTAATGTAGCAGAAGGTACTGGAGGTAAAGTTGATGCCAGATTTGGTGGTGGTAAAGACGCAGATGTTACAACAGGCAAACTAGAACTGGCAGAGACTGAAGATGGAGGGAGTTCTGGCAAAGTTGAAGATCCAGTCGGAAGAGCAGGGTTGAAATTAGGATACTGAATTGGCTGCTGCATTGTAGAAGGCATTGATAAGCCAGGAGGTGGTCGGAGCAAAGATTGCTGGGGTATATGGGGGAGGCCATTTGGGGCACCATAATATCCTGGCCAATACATTGGCATAGCAAGACCACCACCATTTGCATTTGGGGCAGCTGGTGAGGCTCCCCATGATCCTGGGTTCCCTCCCGGCTGATACAAGGGCAAGGGCCCCTGAAAATTTGACCCAGGCATTCCAAGCTGAGTTGTATGAGAATTAAGATCATTCAAAGGCCCACTTCCAGATGAAGGTAAGCTGGCAGATGTAGTGACTGGGCGAGGATAGTGAGACTGCAAGAGCAATTTCATAGTTTTAGGGGACATTTACTGTTACTTTGGTCCTTGTGTACATCAAAAACATCTCATTTACCTGAATAATAGCAGGGTCATTGTTGATTGGCGGAGCATGCTGTACAGGTGGAGAAGATTTAACCTGTAAATCCTGTGCAGGAAAAGAATAGCATATATATCAGCTGATAAGGTTCGTGATAATATACAGAACTATTCAAAGTCCGCAGGCAGTAACTTCTAAACAAAGCTTGGGTCACAAAATTTTTATGAAAAGATGTAGGGCATCTGGATTGGCAAAAAATGACGTAGTGTCGAAGTCACATGAATGACATGCCTCTCTGGGCAAATGACACCAAAGAATTTCCAACACCATTAGCAAGATACTTGTCCCATAAAAACCTAAAACCACGATGATTTCAAAAAATACATATATATATATATATATATATATATTGATGTGTTCCTTGTGGGATACCTTGATGTCGCTCCCACGAAACAGTATATACTCATACACCTTGTCGCCAGGAGGAATTTGTGGGCCATCCTTTTTCCTCCCCTCTGTTCCAAATGATCGCACTGCCTCACAGAACTAGAAGAGTAAGTAGACCACAATAGTTGTTTACACCAATAAACATATGAATAAGTCTTTAGTGGCATGCAGTTCTTGAAACAAGCCAACAGTATTTGAAGCCACAAACATCCAAATTGGTAAAATAAATCCTTCCACGTAGTTATACACACCAATTGTCATCCACTAAACAAAACGCCTTGTCAAATATGAAAGCAAACAGCAAAACATGTGTGTCCACTTAATTAGCCATTAACTTTTCTTATTTTATTTATTAATTTATTTGCAATCATTGAGGCATCCCTTTATAAGCATGGATATTAAAATAAACAGATGAATTATGGTTTTTTCCCCAAATTAACTCAGGCAGCAAGACAAGCAATCAACCATCAACAGACAGTTTGTTTGCATGGATAGAACCTATAAAACCATACATTTCTAATAGAGAGTCCAACTGACATCTTGGTGCCATGTCAACATCCTTATGTGACTGTGCCTAGGGTGCATTCATGCTTCTTAGAATGGAATCACGAAAGTGATGAAGAAATCACATAACCCATGCTATGATTGATTATAATTGATAAAAGAAAGAAAGAAAGAAACCAACGGAATTAGATATTCCATAAGAAAGCACTGTTTTCTTTAAACGGCTGCTTCTTAGGCTGAGCTGAAGCCTGAAGCAATGGCAGAACTTCAAATGAAATTCATAAACTTCCACTTCCAATTTTATACACTAACAGAAAGGAAAAGGTTCAATATAATTAAACAAGCTAACTTTCATACGCCAATGTCAGTTTAAATTTTTAAAATCAGTTTACAGACCATTAGCGCGGGTCACTGAAGTGACTGAACTAGAGATAACACTCCCTCCCGACTCGGGTGAAATCCAAATTCAATTCCTAATGCCTGCTACCAATCGAAAAGACTTCACCGGCTGAGTTAGCCAGCACCTTCACTTTCCATTGTATATTAGTAATAACATATTCCGATCAATACGGCAAGTCATAGACGCAAGCATCAAATAGAGATGACCAAAATGATAAAGGAGTGAATAAGTGCACAAGTTCATCATTCACTGACCAGCGAGATTAAGTACACTGACAAAACCCTCCGAAACTAGATTAGTTATGAAAAAGACTTCCCAACACTAAGTCACAAACAAACGAAACCGCCACGGCAGCCGACACGCATTCCAAATCAAATTCACGCACAAAGCCCATCAGCTCATCATAAAACATGCAACCGGAATGCCAGTGAAATACAGTTAGACCTCTTACAATTTTTCAAAGCAAATACACAAAAAGAAAAAGGTCAAAACCCTCGTTTACAGCAAGAAGTCACTGCCCTTAGCCATAAACCAGGTTTGAAAAAGAAACAAATAATTCTGAAAACGAGAAACAAACATCAGCCATAACTTCATAGATCTAAAATTGATGAACCCAAATTGAGTTGAAAACAAATCAGACCCAGATGAAATCGGCAACAAATTCTCACAAGAATTAAAGAGAAAATACCGTTTATGAGCCCAATACTAGACTCGTCGGTGTTAATATTGTATAGAATGCCTTCATATCTGATCTCACTCTTGGAGGTCAAGCTTATCAAACTGCCAACATAAGAATCGGCGGCAGAACTAGATCGAGAAGCGCTCTCGGATGCCATAATTAAAGAAGCCAACAAATCAATCAAATCATAAACCAAGAATGATTGTGGCACGCCTTAGGGTTAAGGTTTGGGTATTGTCTTGCTCTTAGGTTTAACGCTTCACAATCGGTTCATCGCCTCGCGAATGAAATATGAACATTGATAATATCTGAATCCTGTGGTTTTTGGTAAATATATTTATATTTTCGATCTGGAAATGAAAACAAATGATAAGGGCCCACGTCAGCATATTTGGACTCGTCCGTCCTGATCAGAGAGATAGAGTCCAACAGCAATGTACTTCTTGGCCATGACTAGATTTACTTGCGGGGGCAAATCCAAATCTAAAATATCATCAATATATTGATATGTTATGTTAGATTATAAAAAAATAATTGTAAACATAAATAAATTATGAAAAATTAATATGCTAATTGTGGAAGTTAGGGTCTTATAACCAAATCAACAACAATTGTGTAAATTAGCTATTTAGATTGGTAATTAAAAACTGAAAGAGTAATAGTGTGCGTGTGATGGTCAAAAAAAAAAAAAATAGTGGGTGTGTGTGTAAAACATTAAGATAATGAATTCTCTATCTCTCTCCATCTTTCTTTCTCCATACCCCTTCAAAAATGCTAAATGCCCACTCAGAGTTTGTGTCTGTGTGTGTAGGGGTGGTAATACAGGCCAACCTGCGGGTTGCGGGTTGGCCCGTGGCGGGTTCAACTCATATGGGTCGGGTTGAAAAGCATCGTTTGAAGGCGGTTGGCTTTTAGCCAACCCTAACCCTCCAAGGTGGGTTGGTGGGTTGGCCCGTCAATAATTATTTACTTTTTTTTTAATTTTTTAATCTTTTAATATTATTTTTTTAATTCAATATTTAAAAAAAATATAATGATATTTTTATTTTTTTCTTGAAATATTTGATTGGAAATACCAAATAAATTATATAGGTTTTTTTTTAATTTTTTAGACATAATATCATATATAATAATACAATTATAATAATTTTTAAAAATGTTAAAAACAAAAATATATATATATATGCGGGTTAGCCCGCGGGTTGGCGGGCTAACCCGCGGCGGGTTGCGGGCCTGACGGTGCTGGTTAGAAAGATTCGTTTACTGACGAATTGGCTTTTAGCCAACCCTAACCCGTTATTTTTAACGGTTTGGCGGGTTGAACCCTATTACCAACTCTATGTGTGTGCGCGCACGTGTGTGTGAAAGCAATGAAATATAAACTGGGCTAGGATCTGCTGGTTTGAGTTCATGTACCCATTTGAAGAGGAACAAAAAACCAATGACATTAGTCATTCATTTTTTAAGTTCCTTATTAGTTATGGGTTTCAACTTCCGACAGAGTATTTCCAAAATACCCGCTGGGCCCAATTGACAACACATAGGGCCCAATCACCTGCCAGTTATTTTTTCAAATGCCCGGTCCAAAGTGATCACCAGGAAGGATTGGCCTTAAAATATCTTGCTCAGGCATAAGGATAAAAAAATACTTTTTTGAATTTTGAAATGACAAATAGGTGATGCTGATTAATTTATGATTGTTTTAACCATTTTTGTAATAATTTTGACATGTCAAAATATGTTTAAAATAAAATTAAATTAAAAAAAATGTGTTTCAAAATACTTTGCCACTCGAATGGTGTGTTTGGATCAGCGTTGATGGCCCCAAAAGTATTTGAGAATATGTGAAACTGACCTTTGGATCTTAGTTGAAGATAACTGGTGGTTTGGTTTGGTTTTATGCCTTAGTTAGAGTAGGACGATGAAATTTTGAGCTTCCGTATATGCCAGCATGGAGAGAGAAAGCAAATAGGGATGAAAAGAAGATAAAGAGTATTTAAGTGGGTCCCATCTTAATCTAATAATTTGATTTTTAGTAATAATTTAATTATTTTTTATTTTTTATTTTTCTTGAATTTATCAAATTATATACTATCTCCGATCCTTAATATAAGACCTTATTTGATTTTTATTTTCGTCCTAAATATAAGACTCCAATCCACTTTGTCTCTCATATATATGTATTTTTTTCAAAATAATCCTTCTAACAATGGTAATTCTAGCCAATACACTTGATTAGTAAGGATATTTTAGGAAAGACAAACCCTATTTGTTACATTTAATTAACTTAACTTCTTTCCTTAATCTCATCAAATTAGTTAATTAGCTCTTATAATTAGGATTGGAGGTAGTACATATGCTATATGTCACACCTTAAATTTATACCAATTAACTTGCCATGCAGAAGCATTTGGTATCATTTTTGAAAACTACAAGTTATGAAAAATCAAGTTTGAAAATTTTCTTTTTCAGATTATTATTCACTATAATCCTAAAATGTGGTAAACTTTGAAAATTCATAACTAATCATAGAAAAATCGAAATCAAGTAATTTCAAGTTCTATAAAAAGCTCTTTGGATAAAATTTTGAGAAAAGTAGTTTATAGACTGATTGCCTTGAAATTCAAGCCCAATTTTTTTTTTTTTGAAAAATTTATTGTTCATTTAGTCATTTTTTTATTTTTACCTTATCTTTACCTAATTTTGAAAAGGCATAACTTTCTGCTCGATTATCAAAATCAGGCAAACTACCTCTCATTTTAAAGAGAAAAATCAGATCTCTTTGCTCACCAAATTTCATAACCTAACTCACTCGTTTACTCAAATGATCATTGGTCAAATTTTGGTTTATTTTGGTTGACTTTTTATCCCCTTAAAAGGGTAATTTAACTTAATTGACTATTTACCATCATAACATACTCTCATTAACTATACTAACTATTTCCAACATGCTTGGACTATTCTAATCATACTTGTATACTTCTAACCTTAATCATACTATCGGAAACTTAAAGCATACTTATCATTACATTCTTCCAAAATAGAAAGGTTCAAAACCATACAAAGTCGCTATGGCTTAGTATCTCTTCAAATAAGAGCCAACTCCCTTTCTTTACCCGTAGATGTTGAAGGCGATAGGATTTGTTTAAATATTGGGGTAAGATTCTTAGAGAATTTTAGTAGCAATTGCATACATTATCAAGATCACACGATACATTGTAAATCAAGCTACATGTATACATACTTTAACTTTATGTTTATGCTATGGCAAGAACATATCATCATAAATATTCATGGCACTTACCATAGCATAAGCCAAGGCATAAATTGCATGGAGGCAACATCATATAACATAACATTCTCATCCACCTCATAGCATAACAAGTTAGCAAAACATATAGCCATAATCATACAAAGTAAAGTGACACTCTAATATAATGGATTGCAAAGCTACCTTGAATACTTTCCTTCCTTTTGAATTTTTTCCTCTTGAATAGATCTTTGCCCCTTTGTTGTGTACAGCCTATTAGGCAACCAATGACACAACATTAAGCATTATCACAACTCCATAACTTAACATAACCCCCCAAACCCCTTTTTCTTGATTTTTAGGGTTTATTTTTCTAGCTTTGATTTTTGAACTTTCTTGGGCCTTTCTTATATAATTTTTCATGTAGAATCCATTGATCATATAAGTTTTATGAAAATCCAATCCCTTCCCATCCATTTTGATGAAATTTGGGCAGCACTTCTTCTTAGGAAAATGACTTTTCATCATCATCAAAATAACATAAAACCAACATATAACCATTATAACTTGAAATAGAATAGTTATAGAAGTTTACCTTACTTCCAAGTGACTTCCTTTCCCTAAAACTCTTCTTTTTCTCTCTCTAAATGAAATTTTGCAAGAATTTTCCTACTTGAATGGCCTTGCACGAAATAAACATGTGGGGGTATTTATAGGCTTCATATTTCCATTAATTTCACACATGCCCTTCTTGCATGAGACTTGATCTTGGCCTTCTAATTTTTACCTCTTTCCAAATGTACAAATCTCAAGCTATATGGCTTAACATATTGACACTTGGATGGTGACTCATTAGGGTTTATGTCATCTCTTCTTATCCATTAAGATTAATTAGGCTTTAATCAAGGTTAACTCTCTTGATTCCTTGATTAACTTGGCTAATTACCCTTTTAGAAGCTTTTGACTTTTCAAAGATAGATGGTTAAATCCTAACCATCCAATGAACCATGTTTGCCATGTGTCAACATCTTATGGAAGATGACTTAACCATAGGTATCTTAATCTAACTTGATTATTATTTTCTTTTTCTTTTTCTCTTTCTTGGCCAGTTTGGGCATGACATATGTCCTTGACATTTTGTCAAAAATTTTATCACCACAGTTGTCCTGACAGTCCACTGAATCTTAATATAATATTGGTTTATTTTATCTGATAGCAAAAAAATTCTAATATTTCATAATTCTTATATCGGATCATCATTAATTATATCTCAGTAAAGGAAACTTTGCTAATTAATTTCATGATTTTTCTCCTTCTATAACTCTTTAAATTGCTGTTTCCATAAAAACAGATAATCTCCCGATATTAATTTAGCTTTAAATTTAATTAAAGCTAATCTCCTCATCATTTAGGGTTGGAAATAATTTTATGAATCTCCATAATTCCTAAATGATTTTTTTTTAATTTTTTATAATTCTAAGATCTCTAGGTATTTTTAATAATTCACATTGGCCAATTTTCCCTAATTTAGCCAAAATATTAATAATTAAAAATAATTTTTTAATAAATTATTTTCAACCTGTATTTACTTCTTAGTCCTCAAATACCGTTCTACGGTATTAATTCTATTTTTCATGATTCACTGAAAATTTTTAGGATTTTCAGACACTAATTATAATAATGTCCTTTATAGACCAATCATTTAAAAAATGACAATTTGATCATTTTTTAGTTTTCACTTTAATTGTTGTGCTGCTTATCTATCTTTTTATCTCACTTGGTCTTGGTCAACCCCAATTCCTTCATTAATCATGTTAAGATATCAGGGTGTGACATATTTTTCTATTTCTGGGTTAGAAATTTTGGGACGTTACACTATATTATCTCAAGTCCTTAATATAAGACTCAATAAACTATTTTAAAGAGATTAATAAAGTTAAATAAATTATTTAATTGTATCATATGTTGCATAATCTTTATAAAATATTTATGTGTATCATTATATTACAAATCAATTTATAAGTCAAACAAATTAGTTTGAAGGAAAACGATACTCTATTCAGTCATTTTATATTTAAATTTAATTTTTTTATTACTTATCTAAATAAGTTTTAATTTATCAAACTGACTTTTATAAAGTTAATCCAAATATCATTATACTAACTGATTTTTATTCTAACTCTTAATTATAGAAATTAGATAAAATAAAAATTAATTTTGTCCAAATATGTGGCACTGCCACTTGTGATGCCCATTGTTTTGGGCATTGCAATGCAAAGGTACGAGCGTAAACGTACGTGGCACACGGTGCGTGGCGCATTTCGCGCGACCGCGCTCAAGGGGACGCTCCAACCTTGGCTTTCAGCCTTGCTTCCCGCCGGCAGCACCTCCAGTCCCCTCTAACGGAAATCGCCTCCCACAATGCCACAAATTATTTTTTAAGATTAATTTTATTTTTGAACATTTTACTGTAAATTTTATTATTTCAAAAACTTTTTTTAAAACTATGCATGAACTGATCAGGAGATTAATTTACTCATGGTAAAAGTATACATTTAACTTTACATAAAAATTCAATTTCATCCATCAACTTTAAAAAATATTTTTTTAATATTTAAATAATAAAATTGTTAATTCTAGATGATAATTTTTTTTTGTAACAATGATGATTATTTTAAAAATTAAACTTAATATGTTAACATTAAAAAACATTTTATTAATATTTAATATCTCAATATCATTTTTTCCTCATGGTTTTTAAGGTTAAATGGCTAAAAATATAATTTTTAAAATTAAGGAATCAATTTTTTGACCAAAATTAAGGAATCAAATTAAAATTTTATATAAAGTTAAAAGATTAAGAGTATAATTTACCCTTTATTGATTTACTGATATTATTGAGATATATATATCCAAGACGTGTTTTTATAGCACACTACCTGCTCCTAATATAAGAGCTAATTATAAATTTAATTTTGTTTTAAATATAAAAATCTCAGTCTATCTTATCTTTTATATTTATTTACTTTTTCTTAAAATAGTCCATGTAATAACTACACATGTTAAAGAATTTTTATCTAAGGTACATAATTAATAAAAATATTTTAAAAAATAATAATTATTTATTTTAAACAGCTAATCTAATTAATATTTTTTTATAAATTAATTATCTAATTTTTATATTTGACATGAATGTTTACTGCGGATGGTGGGGTGAGTGCAGAGGAGGGTTTGGTGATTGAATAAAAGAAGAATACAAAGCGGGGGTAGAAAAAGACGTATGAGGCTATGGGCGTTAGGCCTCCAATGCGCAGCAAGTAGATGGGTCTTAGGCTTTTGAAGATATTTATGATTCAATGTTCCTCTATAAATTTTATTTGCAGTGTGGTCCTCCTCCTATGCCTACAGCCTATATGCCTATATTCTATGATTAAAGTTTATCTGCATCTTGAGGGTGAATGAGCCTGGGTACTTGTGACTTATTACTGATTTGGTATACTTTTCTAATCATATTATTAACCCTTAATTATCAAAAATGACAAATGTGGCGTGAAAGAGACTTTCTGTAACCATTCTTCTTTTGTTTTGTTTCTTATCCGATTATAATTTTATAATTTTTTTATTTTAATCTTCAAACTTGCAAAAAAAAAAAGTTACTGAAATATCTTTCGTTAGATTAATTTGAAATTTATTTATGACTCAAGCATAATCTATCTTTGGCAGGTGTAGTGTTTTTTTTTTTTATTGTATGTAATTTATCTTTGATCAAAACTGTGAGCACCAGCTCAATTCTTCTGGACCGCCAGATCAAATCTGAACAGGCCATCTTTAATGTTTTTAGTTACTTATTTTTAAATAAAAAAATATATGTTAAAATGTGATAATAAAAAGATTTTTTTATTTTAGATTCTATATGTATTAAAATAATTATTTAAAAAATAAATGTGGACCGTTCATATCTGATCTGAACGGCTCAAATAATATGAGTTTTGGACTCTCATCTTAGATATAAGCACCTAAACTAGTTTCATCTTTAATCATGTGCGAAATAAAAAACATTCACATATGATATAGCTAAAGAAAAATTACACTCAACTTGTTTAAAAATAATAAAAGTGGGGTGTGATAGATTTTCCTAACAATTCTTCTTGTGTCTTTTTTTTTCCCCCTTGGTATCTTTGGCCAAAATATATACTCTAATGAATAAATTCATCAAATGATTATTCAACTTGATCCATACAAACTCCTTGGCCAAAAAAATAAACTCACTATAAACTTTGGATTAACATTAATTCATCTAATTTCATTACAACATGCCTATTAAACACGCAAAAACTGAATTTGAATTAGATAGTCGGGCTGATGCCATTTTTAATAGATCTTATATCAATAACTTATAAAACGTTATACTCTCTGTCCTTAATATAAGATCTATTTAACTAATTTGATTAAATTAAAGAAGTGAGGTAAGTTAGTTAATTATAAGAAAAGTAACACATTTTTCCTAAAATACCATAATCATCTTTCTTAATACCACTCTCCATCTTTTATTTGATTATGGTTGAGGGAGAATCCATAGGGGTAATTTAGAGAAAACTGATAAGAACTAACTCAAAAATTGGGTCTATATTAAGGACCGAAAAGTATTATTTATAAATTAGACTCACATTAAATTATGCAAGAAAAAATGCATCAAGTTATACGCTGATATGTTGACTATTCTATCAATAGTTATTTATGCAAGGACTTTGTTGATGAATCATATGTGAGTACTTATATAATTGACTTTCAAAACTATATTTGAATTCCTTTGCGAGTTTTAGAAAAACAAACTTTTTTTTGTTCTAACTAACGTTTGGTTACTTTTCAGGCTCAGTTTACAAAACAAAAAATTTATATGAAAAGGCTAGTTTAGTGAATGCAAATCAGAATAGCCATTGAAAATTTTCAGTTCAATTTGGTAAGTGTCTACTTAACAAACTTTACATCAAACACATAATGCATTGTTAATGGCAAATTGTCAAAATGATAGTGTCCTAACATTAACATATTCGTGTGTTTGTGTATATTTAATTGTATAAATTTTTTTTTTTAAAAAAACACGTTGAATTGTGAAGTTTATCATATCCCAATCCTTTGTTATTCGAAGAAAAAGATTGATTGAAATATCACATAAAATAATGTGTACATTGTTGTATACAGCTACGTTAAATTTTGTTGTATAAAGCTTGCTACCCGAAGTGATCTTACAATGTTTGATTCGTATCAGTCGGATGTTTAGGATTCGAAAAATCATGGATACCTCATGGCCCAAAATGTCATAAAAAAAAAAAAGGTGTACTTCTTGTGATGCGAGGTACCATAAATATGTGATTTGGTACAAAATACGAAGAGAGAAAAAAAGCCAAAAGGCATAGAGGTACAAGAAATGGTCCAGGCCTACAGGCAGCAAGTGCAACCAAAGCAATATGGTTAGCTTTAGCTTTCAAAGCACAGTGCTTGCGCTCTCTCACGTCCTTTTTGTTGCTGAAATTTCAGAGAACTGTTAAAACCCCACACCCCACAAAAGCATGCTACCGAACAAAATCAGATCATTTGTCTTTCATGCACCATGCATCATTTCTTTTTGCATGGATAATGGTCCCCTCCTCCTCCTTCTTCACCATTCTTCTTCATCTTCCGTTTTTATACCCTAAAGCCATTTTCAATTTTCAACCCTTTAATCTTTTTCTGCAGCCATTATTCCCTTCAACTACCAATCCCTTTGGTTCGCTTGCCATCAAAACTTTAAATTTCCACAATTATTATCTCATATTCAGAGTGGTAATCAGAAGGGGTGTTTGCAAATTTCAGAGCGAGCAGGGCCGTATATATAGAAGGCAACCCTATAGCTTTCGCTTTCATTTTTATAGGCTTCTCAGTTTTACTGCTTCACTGTTCTTATTAGAGTCATTACTATTATTAAGTCCTTTTGGGGCTTCGAGAACTGTGCTTTGATTTTGCTTTGTGTCCTCTCTCTCTGCTTATACCCACTTAGCTTTTCCGAAAACACAAGGAGGAAGAAAAGGAAAAGAGGTAAGGTTTTCTCCTCTGTGCTTTTGGGTTGCCGTCGTTCCCTTTGTTTCCTATTCAGTTTTGAGCAAAAATTTAGGATCTTGTTCATTTCTTTCTTGATTCCTCTTTGAGTCCTCCAAAACAAGAGTAGTACTCTGTAGGGTCCTATGTTGGTATTTATCATGATACCCACTTCTATTTTGGGCGATTGAGTCCCCTGTTTCATCCATTTTAATTCTGTCTGCGCCATGAAAGTGAAATGGCCATGTGGATGTGATGCATCAAGCTAGAAATGCTCTTGGTTTCAAGCCAAGCGACTTATTCTCCTCCATCTTGAGTTTCTCTTGTGCTTGATATTCTTACCTTGAAATACAACACCATGAAAAGCATCAATGCTGTTTCAAGTCATGGGATTTTAGTTCTCTTTATTTGCTTTCTGGGTGCAACTTGTTTTGGACAAGAAGAGCTTGAAGCGGCTCCAATGGAGAAGACAGAGCTTGAAGCTCTCTACTCTACCATACAAGGCTTCGTTGGAAATAGGTGGAATGGCTCAGATCTCTATCCGGATCCTTGTGGGTGGACTCCCATTCAGGTACCTTTTTCGACCCTCTGTACCTAACCGTACAACCTCACTGCAAAAAAAATATGAACGTCCAAGCAAATGCCTTTTTTCACTCTGCTGGGATCAGAATTCAAGTCTTCAACATTTCAAATCTCTCTCTGGTTCGAGCTTCATATTATCATATACCCATTGTGTATTCATGAAATTCAGGGGAGAAATTAATAACAAGGAATATTTGATGTTATGGTTTAATACTTTAGTTCATTATTTTGAGGTTTTCTTTTTAGACATCTTAAAGAGCAGTTAAATATAAGACGATTTAAAGCCATTTCTTCCCTATTAGTAGTCAAGCTTTTTTGTTCTAACCCTGCTTTTATGTTTGAACTTGATGAACTTCTGCATTCTGCATTATACTGCAAGCTAAACAAAGTGAGCTAAAAGAAAAAGTCACTTGGCTTAGGTGTTAGCTCTACACTTGCGTCCAAAACTAGGGGGATTCTCAGCTTCTTTACTCAGTGATGCTTTATCAAAGTCCGCAAATTAGTTGAATGTCATTATAAAAGTTAAAATTTTCCAGAACACCAATTGTATTTAATGTTTAACCATAATTTCCTTGTTGGATTCTACTGCAGGGGGTCTCTTGTGATCTATTTAACGGGTTTTGGTATGTTACTGCCTTGAATATTGGACCCATCCATGAAAATTCTATATCTTGCTCCCAGAAGTTAGAATTTAGGCCTCACTTGTTTGAGTTCAAGCACCTAGCATCTCTGTCCTTCTTCAACTGCTTTCTATCCAGAGACAAGCATCCAGTTACTATCCCAACTGAAAACTGGGAGAAACTTTATGGAAACCTAGAATCACTGGAGTTTCGGTCAAATCCAGGTCTCATTGGAAAAATCCCTAAAAGTTTTGGTCTCCTCAAGAACCTTAAGTCTCTGGTATTACTGGGAAATGGTTTAACAGGGGAAATACCACCAGATATAGGCAATCTCATGAAGCTGAAGAGACTTGTTCTTGCAGAGAACTCTTTCAGTGGGCAGATTCCAGATATTTTCAACGGTTTAAGTGAGTTACTGATATTGGATTTAAGTAGAAATGCACTCTCTGGGCCTTTGCCTTCGTCTCTGGGAAGCTTGACTTCATTATTGAAGCTTGATGTAAGCAACAACAATTTAGAAGGCAATCTGCTGAAAGTGTTTGCTAATCTCAAGAATCTGACCCTCATGGACCTAAGAAACAACAGATTTCAAGGTGGATTGGTATTGTCAATTCAAGAGATATATTCCTTAGAAGAATTGGCCTTATCCAACAATCCAATTGGTGGAAGCATCAGTGGCCTAAATTGGGAAAACCTTCAGAACTTGGTCATTCTGGAACTCTCTAACATGGGATTGACAGGGGAGATACCAGAGTCCATAACAGAGTTAAAGAGATTGAGGTTTTTGGGTCTTCGTAACAACCACCTTACAGGCAACCTTACACCAAAGCTAGAAACTCTTCCTTCTCTCAATGCACTGTACCTAAGTGGAAACAATCTGACAGGAGACCTTAAATTCTCCCAACAGTTTTATGACAAAATGGGGAGCCGTTTTGGGGCCTGGGACAACCCCAACCTTTGTTACCCAGTTGGAGAAATATCATCAAGACAAGTTCCATTTGGGGTAAGACCATGCCATGAAGAAGTCAAGCTCCTTGAAAATGATTCAAACACTTAAGCTGCTAATTGAGGATATGAACCAGACCCCACAATTCATGGCCTCTTTGGGATTTTCAAGCTATGCTGCTAATTAATGGATTCTGCTGTGTTTCTCTGGTACAGTTAGGGATAATGATGATGATGGGTCTGTTCCTAAACTCTGATCATATAGAATTTTAATTACCTTCTGAATGTTACAGTAACCCTCATTTCTTTTTTTGTAGTTTTAAAACAAGTTACGATCCTTTTAGAGTTGTTAATTAGAGTTGCTGACTTGCTAGCAGTGACAACTGGCTTATTCAATAAATAGTTAGGTGAGCTGTACCATAATTTGGTGCCTTGTTTATCAATCATTGCTTTGAAATGGGTAATAAATAAGATGCAGAATCAAATGATAGACAACGTGCAGGGTGCAGATTCTATTGGGCCCCCAAAGAACTCATAATCTATCTACTGAGATGGAACACAAAAATCTTACGTTTTTTTTTGTTGAGATATCACTAATACTCTGAAGATAATCATTTTGTTTTCACCGTACGGAATATTTAATGCTTTTAGAAAAATAAAATGCATATGAAATGATAAAGGGACACGGGAAAAAAAAACACTTCTGAGGATGAAAATGGAATTTTTGAAACGTTTTCATTTTTTATTTTCCAGTTTACTTTTGTCCAACCTATGCTCCTGACAGCAGGAGAAAGGCTCTAGATCCACCCAGGGGCTTTTTTACAATTTTTTTTCGGCTGAGCATTTTTACAAAAATTTGAGATTTTTTTAAAATGACACGAAATTGGAGAGTGCAAATTAAATCAATATCAATATATGAAAAGAAAAAACATTTTATAGGTGCCTATACTTTCCCTCAATATGGTATTTATATGTTTTTTCTCTTAATGAAATTTTTTAATTTTGTTTTATTAGTATCATTAGCCCATATAACTTTGCTTTGTTAATACCGTTAGACAATCTGCAAGAGTTAGTGATGCTAACAGAACAAAATTAAATATTTAATTGAGGAAAAAAGTATAGGCACCAAATTAGAAATTGAGAAAAATTAACATACCTCCTAAATGATTTTTTCCCCCTAATATTATCAATATATTAAATGGGGTGCATTGTTATTTTATTGTTTATTATTTATTGATATAATTATTGATTTGCTTTTAATTCTGTTAATTACAATAATGAAATAGGCAAGTCGTGTGCATTGCATCTTTTAAAAAAAAGAGTTGCACTGATATAGACAGTGCTTCACTGTATTTATCAAGTTAGAAATTAGAAAATGTGAATTAATAACTATAGAGTAAAATTTTATGAACTCCTAATGACTTGTCCCTTCCAACATAGTAAATTAATGTTTAAATTTTCATTAAGAGAAGTGCTAGCACATAGTGTCAAACTTAAATGGGCTTCCAATAGCATGGTATCCATACTTAATTAATTAAAAAAAAAGGTCTCATGAAGTCCTATATAAAATATGTGTCTATCAACTTACTCCTTTGTAAAATTATCGTTTCAAAATTTTGCTCACAAATAAAGAATTTTCAATTTGATCCCCTATTGAATTATGTTCCCTTTAATTTTTATAAAAATTATCTTCCTAATAATTTAGTGTTTGTATGAAGAATTATTGTTGACGACCATCTTATTTGTAAAGAACTAAATGGAGAAAGATGCAAATGGCATCATAGGTCAATTGAGAAAGCAATTTTGCCAAAGATTAATATGAGAAAACTTCATCTGTAAAAGATTAAATTAAAAACAAAAAGAAAATCATTCCAGATGAGGAACCTGGGGTGGGGGGCATCATGATTGAGCCATACTGTTTCTTGGACCTTAATTAACTGTTGCGATGGTGATGGGTCTATTTATAAGCCCTGGGTTTACGTTCCAATCCAATTTCTCCTTGTTTCCTTCAAAACATTCTGCAAATAGTTGATTCTTTGAATCCAACTCATGCTTTTCTTTTGGACCAAAAAAAAAAAACTCAAATGAAATCATCTTTTGTCATCTGTAACAATCTTCATCGTTGTCTTTCTTCCAAACAAAAAGGTTAAAGCAAAGGTTTGAACCTGTTTGGAGAGGAGTTAAGACTAGGATTAATCAATTTTCAGAAGCCAGAAACGTGATTTTGTTTTATGAAAAAAATATCACTTTCTAAAAATCACGTTTGAACATCTAAACATGGCGGTTTGAACATTCATCATTTGTTTAGTAAAAACTGAATCATGGTATATGAAAAGCGTCCTAAAAGCACTAAAAAAAATGTACTCATGAGAAAATTCCTCTCATTTACTTATTTTGTATACTATAAAATTACTTTTAAAAAGATAATCCAAACACCCCCTAATTAAACTAGTTGTACTCAAAATCATTCTTATAAATCAATTTTATCCAAACTCCGTTTTACCCCGACACTAATTCAAATAATGTATTTTCAGGGCCGATTAAAAGTTCAAAAAATGTGATTTTTTTTTTCCACGTTTGAGCAGATAAGGTGGTCATAACAAAGGCTTAGGGCTGCTTACAAGTGTAAGGAATAATTGAGAACAAGTTTTTGACAGAGGAGATGAATTGAAGAAGCCTGTGAATAATATAGAGTTAGAGGTCATTATCTGCTTCAAATGGTTTCATTTGATTCAAAAGGAAAAAAAGGATAGGGTCAGGCACTTACATCTGAATCTGTAACTACTTATCACTGTTCATAGTACTTTCTTTCAAATGCCAATCACAATCTGAAATATATACATCAAATTTATATCATTGAACCGCCCACATTGGGTGAAACTATGCCTCAATCATTATCAACCTTATTCACCTATCATCCTCAATTTAAAGCTCCTTTTACCTGCTCGTTCCTTTCCCAAGACTTTTAATATAAAAATTACTACCTCCGGTCCTAATTATAAGACCCAGTTGACTTATTTGAAGAGATTAAGGAAGTAAGTTAAGTTAGTTATTTGTAATAAATAAGTGTTGTCATTCCTAAAATATCCTTGCTAATTAAGTGTATTGGCTAGAATTATCATTATTAGAAGGACTATCTTGGAAAAAAATGCATAAATATGAGAGAAAAAATGGATTGGGGTCTTATAATTAGGACCAAACAAAAAGTCAAACGGGGTCTTATATTAAGGACCGGAGGTAGTACTTATTTAAGTAAATTAAAAAAATCATATTAATTAATTAATTATAATAAACATGACCGATCTTTCTAAAATATCTAGACACGGGTAATTTTTTTTAAAAAATTACTCCTCCGATCCTTAATATAAGACCCATTTAACTAATTTGGTTAGATTAAGAAAGTTAGGTAAGTTAGTTAATTATAAGAAATGTGACACGTTTTTCTTAAAATACCATAATTATCTTTCTTAATATCTCCTCTTCTCTTCTACTTGATTATGGTTGAAGGAGTATCCATAGGAGTAATTTAGAGAAAATTGATAAATATGAGAAATAGTTCTTATATTTAGGACCAAAACCAACTCAACAATTGGGTCTTATATTAAGGATCAGAGGAGTAATAAATTTGATTGAATTTTTATATTTAGAACCAAATCTAGTCTCTTAATTAATTTTTATATTATAAACAGGAGGAGGTATTACATAAACCTTGTGCTCAACCACTTCTTCGTATTCTTCCCTCAGTTCAATTCAAAGTCTTTAAATTAGTGTACGACTTGTTTACATGCATGTCATTATTAGAATGGTTCAATTCTTTTTTTTTTTTTTTACCACTTATCATCATTCGGGTCCATAGTTGAATTCTTATATCTTTCATTTAAAATAATCGTGACTATTGTCTCAGAAGAATGATGGGTATGGGTCTATATATATATATATATATATATATATGAAAGATCCCATCACCATCTATATATATAGCTCACATGAATGAAGTCTGACCTTTTCAATCCTTTAACCCTAATATCTATTATTAGTCTCAAATGATGTTTTTGTGTGTGTCAGTATTATTATTATTTTACAAAATTAAACTTTATATATCAACTTCTATGAATGTTTTGTCAACATATGTAAATTTTAATATATATTTTTTGTTAATTAAATCAACAATATTATGACTAAAGAACTAAAATGATATTTTATAAAATAAAGAAAAACGCACGCATTTTTGCATGCATTTTTGTGTGTTTATGAATATATTTATGTATATGTATAATTTATTACTGATTAAAAATTTATCAATTTTCTCTAATTTTAGGCACACAATAATTTGCTTAATGAGGTGAAAATACGTATTAATAACTGATCGACAATAATTGGGTTAAACAGTAAGGAATTTAACAGCTCTTTCTTAGGCAAAGTTTTGAGTTCATGTTTACTTGCGCCGAAAAAAGACATTTAAAGCCCGATACTTGAAGTAAAAAATTGAAAGCAGTTAATAATTGATCAATTATTTATACATTATTGTAATATTTTCTTTTTTTTTAAAAAAAAAAAGTTGCTTTCTTTGAACGGGTCAAAGCGTTGCATGTGAGGGGGAGAGAGAGAGAGAGATAGCGTGCATGTGCAGCTTCACTTCGGAATGTTTGCCCAAATTACTGTTCCTCCTTCCCCCAACATCAACACACTTTCTCCTCTTAGAAGCAATCAAATTAAACTTCATCCACAAGTGTATAGTTTTAAATAATATAAAATATTTATGCTTTTTATAATTTAATCATCATATAATAGAATTTCTTTTTCCTGCAAATATTAATAGAATCAATTGTTTCTCAACAAACAGCTTCCATGATACCTTGTGTTTACCTGCTCTTTCTGTCGGTTTCAGCCTATGCATTATTAATTAATTATTTTTTTCCCTCACTTCTTTGTCTTCAACTTAATCTCATGCTTCATCTCCAGTTGACATTTTTCACATCACATTAATTAATTAATTTGAGTTAATCGATCACTATGTAAAATATATATATATATTATTTTCATCTTAAATTGCGTACCAACTCACAAATGACTAGGCAATTGCCACACGTATTCCTTTGGTTTAAGAGCTGTCGCCTTTTCATTTCTTACGCTATCTGATCCATGATCCTACCCTTAATTAATTAATGAATTAAATTCCCTTTCAATTAGTAGTTACTCATGTTTGTTAATCTAAATATGTGAGTTCATGCTTGTGAAAATATAGATATAGAGATGAAAATAAATAAGAGTAGAGAGATTGACACAATTAATTTATTATGGTTCATTCCCCTGCCTTAATTATGTCTAATTTCTTTTAAACTTGCTTATTTGAAGCTACTTAATATAAATACTTACAAATATTTTCACATAAATTGAGATAAAAATCTCCTCATGTACTTATTTTATATTCTATAAATTATAATTAAAAAGTTATTTTTAAGGACTCCGCCATTCTAAACAATTGTGTCATTCCTTACAAAGTTTATCACATAATATAAATTTTTTCCCCCTCGTTTTTTCCTTCTTCATGTTCGTGCGTGCCTCTTATAAATTGAACTGAAATTTGATTGTTGAGGGCTGATCTCTTCAGAGAGTTGTGACAAATTTTGGAAACAAATGAAATGACTTGTATTATTTCATTTCATTAATGAGAATGTCATATTTAAAGAAGGGGTTAACCATAGAATATACATAGCAACTAAACATATATATAACAGAATTGGTTTTAATTAAATAACAGAAATCTTAACTATTATCTCGATTCTTAATATAAGAGCTAATTGAACATTTAATTTGGTCCTAAATATAAAATCTCAATACTTTTTATCTCTAATATTTATCTATTTTGCCCTCAAGTAATCCCTATAACAGTTGCATGTGTTAAAAAGTTACTATCAATAGGTAATTCAAACACACATGATTAATAAGAGTATTCTTAGGGAAAGCAGCATTTATTTACTACAAATAACTAATTTAATTAACTTTTTTAATCTCTTTAAATTAGTTAACTAGGTTTTATATTAAAGATTGGAGATAGTATATGTATCATTCACAATAGTCTTCTTTCCTTTTGTATTTTGTTGCATTAATATTTATATATATAGAACTGAAATTTGATTTTCTTTTCAAGCATGCAATGATCATCTTCGTAAATTGTCATCTCTCAAATTACTCACTCACTATGCTAATCTTGGATTTCTTTTAATGTTGCTATCAATCAAGTATTTAATTAGTGATAATCAACAACGAAATCTGATTGAAATGATTTAAGATAATCTGTGATCATCAAAACCGTTAAATGATCGACTAAAGTCAAATATTTAAGGTTGAAACTTCAATAGCAAAGTAATAACCAATCTTTTCAATTTTTTTTCTTGCACTTACAGTACTAAAGTGACATATTTTTATTATTTTATTCACTGAACATATAGCTAATCATATTTAAATATTCAAGAGTAGTAGGATGTTAATATATACATGAAGTATTTTGTGGTGTAGTTTTGTTATTAAAGTATTTTTTTAAAAAAGCAATTGTGCCTTTAAAATATTATTTCATTAGTAATTTTAACTTCAATAGTAACTACTCAAAAGATCCATTAAATGAATATATATCAAGAACCATAAAATATTTTTTTTCAGTTTTTTAAGTTGATGAACGCCCCTGAAAAAAAAAGTATTTTAATGTGTTGGATGAGCTACAAAATACTGGAACCAGTTTTAGTGCTCATTGCAGTGATGAGAACCATGATATTTATCACTGTAGTGGAATCTAAACCATTCAAAATTAATTTTAATAGTTTAGATTTAAAATTTTTAACTAGTAATTTTTAAATAAAAAATTTATTTTTTAAACAACTTACAGTTAAGATATTATATTTATTTTGGATTATGTGAAAAAACATTTTTTTGAAAAAAAAATATTAAATATTAAAGCTTGGCCTTCTATATTAAATTTGACTGATTGAGATTTGATAAGTATCATAGTACTCATTACTACCATGAGCACTGAAACTGATTCAAAAGATATTTTAGAATATTAAATGCATCTGAAAAGATACTTTAGAATGCTGGGTGTCTACAAAATACTTTAAAATATATATTAAACGTATCAAATACTTGAGGGTGCCGGGATACATCTTAACCCATATATATAATTCCAGGTATTAATAAAAATAGAGGATAGCCCTACAATTGTGAAGAACTGATAGTCAAATCTTTACTAAAAAAAAGATATCTTCATTTAATATCTGACAATATTTTGAATAGGATTGACGCTAGTACAGTGGAAGGTATTAAACTTATGAAAAAAATAAAAATAGAGTATAAGGAAATATAATATATGTGCAACAACCAAGATACCTAATCTAAATTGGTCTATATATCAATGTCAATGTATAGTTGAATAATAGGAGATTGTACAAGAGATAAGTGGACCCCAAGAAATGCTTGTTTGCTTATGAGAGCGTCGCACGCAAGAGTATTCACCCTTAAATAATTGGTCACCTCTCCCAACAGATTTCTTTATCCTCAATAGTGTTCTTATTTATAAAGCACTATACGATTTGGCAATTCACCAAAAAGATATTAACTTTTCCAATTCTTTTGAAGTTCCTATAATCATAAAGAAAAAGCAATTTTCAATTCTAAGTAAATCAAAAAATTACACTCATTATTGCAACATATAACTAAAAATTTTGAATGGTAAATCACTAAGTGATCACTAATAAATATAACTGGGATACTCAGGTGGTAAAATGTTATGTGCTAATTTAAATAATAGTCCTGAGTTTGAATTTTAAGTATGTATAGCTGCATTAAATACTTGTTAGGGGAGTTCTTGTTGCTCGTACGATTTAGCTTAATTAATTGGAGTTCAATTTTTTTTTTTTATAAAAAAAATAGTGTGATTTAGACACTTTAATTATTTGCTTTAAGGCTATGCAAAAGGGGTGGCTTCTATATACATTTTGTTCAGCTTTGTTTGCTTTCACTTTCACAGTAAAATAGCCAATAATTAGTGCCTCTCTTTCAAAAAGGGCACTTATGTTGCCTAAATTTGGAATGAATGAATCCATGCGTGGGATTTGGCAACTTAGTATATATTATCAACTTTAATTTCTAAAGCACATAAATGGGGTCTCTCATATTCCTTTTTCCCCACAAATTGTACCCAAATTTGTTCAATTTATAACATAATTGAACGCTTAAAAAACTAATCAATTATTGGTCCATAACTTGTACATAATTGTTCTCAAACACAAACCTTTACTTCTCAAAACATCTCCACTTGTATTGGCTTATTGGGAAGATAAAGTTCAAACAATCTTTGTTCACACCATATATTACATATCAAAGTTGAAATTATATAATTATATACTTATCCGGTCCTTAGTATAAGACCCATTTAACTAATTTGATTAGATTAAAGAAATTAGGTAAGTTAGTTAATTATAAGAAAAGTGACACATTTTTCCTAAAACACTATAATCATCTTTCTTAATATCTCATCTCCCTTTTCTACTTGATTATGGTTGAGGGAGTATCCATAGGAATAATTTAGAGAAAATTGATAAATATGAAAAATAGGTCTTATATTTAGGATCAAAATCAACTCAAGAATTGGGTCCTATATTAAGGACTTGAGGAGTATTTGTCAATTTGTTAGATCAGTTAGGTTGAAATAAAAGGAGCAACTCAATGAATACAGTAAGGTTAAATGTATTTTTTTTTCCAAGCACTCTAACATGTGATTGAATTTTCAGCTTTCTGAATGACACACGTATTTAACTTACAGGTTTATTATATTTTCCGGGAAAATCGTTCTCGTTGACTAAGAAATTGACAAGAAAGTGTATGTATATAGGAATTAATATCTTACACACCAAGAAGTAAGAAAATATGATGGGAAAAAAATTAAAACTTAATGGTTGTGTCGAGGTCCAAGTGTACAGCCGGTGCCAAATGACTTGTACTGTCATTATTTATTCATATAGTTGACATTTATTTGCTCTTTAGTCGATGGCGTGCCTCGTAGTACTTCTCCTTTTTCTTTCTCACCTTTCCAAATTCAAGTTCTTTTTTTTTTTTCCTTTTATTTTTTAAAAAATTATGCCTAAATTATAGATAAATCCCTAAACTTTATATCTTGGGCAAATAACCTCCCCAACTTCTGAAACTTTACGATAAATCCCCACAACTCTCCTATGATTAGTTTTGTTCGTTACTTATCTTTGCATGCCTTAAAGCTTTATGTACTATAAGTTAGGGTTTGTTTGGATACTCGATTAATAAGCATGTTTACGCAAGTAGAGAAAAAACTTTTTTTACATATTTATATCTTATTTCTCCAAACACATTCATATAAATTGAGATAAAACTTATTTTACGTACGTATCTTGTGTTTCGTAAATCACGACTGCAAAACTGCTTATAAATTACTTATAAACAATTCCAAACAAGCTCTTAACATTTAAAGGAATTATATGCACATAAAAAATAAAATTTAAGAGGTATGTAATTGATAATTGGGGCTATTCGCATAAATTTAAAAGTTTTGGGAGGTTTGTTATTAAGTTACAAGGGTTAAGAGGGCTATTTAATTTGTATATGTGATTCAAAGTTGAAAAATAATAAACGTTAAATACTTGACGTATGCTTACATAGTGAGGAAACTGTTAGAATATTAACATTTATACAATTATGTGCTCGCAGAAAGTAACACAAATTTAAAAAAAAAAAAAATTGAGATGTTGGAGTCCTCTTTCTGTACCCATGCTTTCCCTTTATTTGGTTTCTTTTACCCCTTTTTGTGCTTATCTCTTTCTAGAATTATCACTGCCAGATTTAGAGAGATAATTAAATTAAATTCCCAAAGTAATTGCTTCACAAAATTAAACTTATTTTTGTAACATAAACAAACAGTGAAGCTTTTAAAAATAGGGTTGATTGATATCTTTGTAAATAAAAAAAAAAACTAGACCTAAAATAGGAATTAGTGTATAGTTTAATTCAATGTTGCTCATTCCCATGCAAAAATCATATAAATCAAATCAAACCCATTTCATTCTGTCTGACAGAAACATTGACCCAGAAAATAGATAAATAAATAATAACACAAACCCATCCTCCTTGAACCTCTAATTCCTTCATATATACGCAGGGCAGATAATTAAGTAAGCTCAGGCTCTGTCTTCAATGGCCTCCTCCTCCTCCTCCTCCTCCTCCTCCTCCTCCTCTAAATCTTTGCATGTTCACTTCAAATCATCAGCCAATATGTTGGTTCTCGTTCTGTTCATGATCTTGATTCTTCTCAGTGGCACTTGCGTTGCAATAAGAACAGGAAAAACCAGTTATGGCGAAAACAGAGATCAGATTCTGAAGCCAAAGCATGAAAACAGAGTCAGAGGAGGCTTGGTTTTCAATTTCTTCCCCAAAGGAGTTCCCATACCACCTTCAGGTCCCTCCAAAAGGCACAACTCAGTTGCAGATTCTACACCTCACAACTGAGAGATACACACACACACACACTTTTTTTTTGTTCGATGCTTATTAATTGTATGATTTGATATCAATTTAGTTTCCTCCTTCTCATTCCTTTAATTGTCTTTGATTTTTTTCTCTTCTGGTTTTGTGTTGACGGGAGGGGAAAGCAAGGTTTGTAATATCAGGTATGAAGGCATAAGCGGATTCAGATCCTTGAAGGCACTGAACAACTTTTTTGGGGTTCTTTCTTTTCTTTTCTTTTTCTGTGAACTTTGGGATTACTGTTAGAACACAGTGTACAGAAAAATGGTTGACATATAGTAATGTATAATTATTTTTGGGTATGATCTATATGAGGTTTCTGATATTCTCTGTTTCGTTCAATATTTGATGTTTAGGTTTTAGTGATGATCACTCCCATTCAAGCTTGATGTTTTCGTGTCCCTTTAAACTCTGTTTTCTTATGTTCAAACACACACACAGAAAAAGAGCGTCGGAAACAGGGGATAGCTAGAAGCTTGAAGAATTTCATTCATGGCGATCTTTAATTTTCTGCTTCCAGTGAATATAATATAAGAATGATGATATGGGGCCGGACAGGATTTGGGGAAAGGTATTACAATTTGGATAACTAGAAAGAGATTTGAAAAGTTACATTCATACACAGTACCTCAAGTTTCACTAGCGATGCTCGACGGTTGAGTTGAAGGGTAGCATTAAATAAGAATCGGTTAACTAATTTGAAGAGATTAACAAATTTAAATAAATTATTTTAAAATATTATATTTATCATTTCTTTTCAAACTAATTTACCCCATCTTATAAATTTAGATATAATATAATGATATGTGTATATAAGTATTTTAGAGAGATCATATAACATATAATATGAATAAGTAATACTACCTTCAGTCTTTAATATAAGACCTTGTTTAACTTTTATTTTGGTCTTAAATATAAGACCCCAATCCATTTTGTCTCTCATATTTATACATTTTTTTCAAAGTAGTCATTCTAACAATGATAGTTCTAATCAATATATTTGATTACAAGGATATTTTAGGAAAGATAACACCTATTTATGACAAATAACTAACTCAACTTACTTCCTTAATCTCCTCAAATTAATCAACTAGCTTTTACAATTAGGACTGAAGGTAGTATTTTATTTTATTTTTTTTTTAAATTAGTCAATTAGGTGTTATATTAAAGACATGCGGTACTAATATATATGACTGCATTTAGAAAAAATAATTATTTAATCTCTATATATTTTGAGTTAGTTATATAACTTAATTCTTGAAATTTAACTTTTCTAAGTCAATCCTTCAAGGTTGAAGGGATTAATTCATTGGTCCCTGCACTTGCATAAAGTCATCTAGCTTTTTAAGGACTGAATTGTAACTGGGACATAAAATATAAGGAGCAATACATTAAATGGCTAAGACTTAAATTCTTTTTTTTTTTTTGGCCAACAGACTTAAGAAACTGCTCAAGTTACACCAAGTTAACACATTAAATAGCGAGTTACAGCTAAGTGATGATAAATATAGGGATCGAAAAATTAATTTTTTTCCTTTTATTTATTATGTCAAAGATTGAAATTATGAATAAAAAAAATAGGCAACACAATGTTTGATCTATAAAGTTGTGGTTAATTAGGGTTGAGGTTGGTGCATTAATGTAGAAGTAACCGTTTTCCCAGCTTTAGAGTTGAGAATTAAATTACCAGCTTCACCCCCACTTTTTAATCAAACTTAAAAGATACTATCTCCTACATTTGAAATTATTATTCCAATCCAAAGTAAATAGAATTCCAATAACGTTGGTCGGTTGGTGCGTTAATGTATTTGAAAAGAGTGACATAAACTTCTTATTCATCACGTTGTTATTTTTCTGCAGAAAGTTAATTTTGGTAAATAGGAGAAATTTTTTTTTTACAAGCTTAATCTAAAGATTAAAAATAGTAGAGTGTTCATAAAAAAGACTGGCAAGTCATCATGTTAAAAATAATCATTTAAAAATAAGGGTAATAGTTTTTAAACACTAATTAATGACAACAATATTTGAAATGACAAGATATCTTAAACAAATCCTGAGTAGGGACAATATAAGGGGGGAAACAATTTCTGAGAGCTTAAAAAGTCGAAGTTAGGTGATTAACATGATGCCAATAATAATATTTATTTTCTTTGACCTTCAAGATGCCAATAAAAATATTAACCTTTTATTTTCCACTGCTAAACTAAAAACGTCACCCTAAGTAGGGATAAAGATGAGTTTGGGTGCTTATCTATTGAGTTTGAATCGTCCTTAATAAAATTGGATGGTTAAGATTTTATTCAATATTTTAATAAAATTTGAATCAGCCTTAATTCAAAAAGAATAATAATTAATTGTCTGAACAATTTAAACGACATTTTGAATTGTAGTGACGACATGATTACTCCCTAAAAGTGTTGCTAAAAAAAAAAAAAAACTCCCTACAAGTATTAGAATGCATGAATAAAGAAACAACATGCTGCATCATATTTGTCTATACATTGTATACATAAAAGTAAAAGTGGTTTTTTTGGGTCAATTATTTTTATTTTTATAAAAAAATTAATACTATTATTGGTCTTTATAATTTGATCAAATTTTGTACCAATTATTATTTTTTAAAAAATTAAAATTGCCATATCTATATTTAAAAATATTTTGTCAATATCTAAAATTCTAATATCGACACTTTCTACTAACAATATTTGGATTATAGGACTAAAAAGATATTTTATAAAAATTAATTAAATCAAAATGAATTTTTTTTTTGTAAAATTATATATATACATTATGTTCAAGTTGATCATAGTTTGCGAATTTTAGGCTGACTTTATGTGCATATGCAGCATTCACATTGGAAAACAAAAATTGATTAAAACCGGACAAGATCATGGTTTAATACTTTTGTACATTAAAAAAACAAAAATAACCTCAAAAAGTCCTTGCCCTACCCAATTTCTGTGAATTATCGCTGAAGACAAAAATCAGAAAAAGAAATAGGAATACCTACTTATTGAAAATACAGACAAGTGAGATAGAGTGATGAACATGTTTATTTTACATATGAAGCATCCGTACAATTTTGTTATTTAATTTTGTTGGTGTGCTTTGACTCTGTATTTTGTTGGGGCTCCAATGTCGTTAAATGGGTCATATTACTCCTCCGGTCCTTATTATAAGACCCAATTTGACTTTTTATTTGTTCCTAATTATAAGACCCAATCCATTTTCTCTCTTATATTTATGTATTTTTTTCCAAGATAATCCTTCTAATAATGATAGTTTTAGTCAATATACTTAATTAGCAAGGATATTTTAGGAATAACAACACTTATTTATTATAAATAACCAACTTAACTTACTTCCTTAATCTCCTCAAATAAGTCAATTGGGTCTTATAATTAGGACCGGAGGAGTATATATATATATATATAAATTATAAATACTATATATTTTTCAACTAAAGACGACATTATATATTTAATGGGCCACTCTTTACTATTTGAGTTGAGAGACGCACGGCACTTCACTTGGCTTCCACACCTGTCCTAAAGTGGAACCGTGAATCCTCCAAATAAAAATATAAGCTTATATCATTTTTTTTAAAAAATTATTCCTATTAATACTTTTTTTAATAATAATCAAATAGGTTTGCTCAAAAAAAATAATAATCAAATAGGAGAGGGAGATAGGATATTAGAAAAGATGATTATGGTCATATCATGTTTTTTATAATTAATTAACTTATATAACTTTTGATCAAATTAATTAAATAAATCTTATATTAAGGATAAAAAATATTAAATTCTTATGATTAATAAAAAAATTTAAAAAGGGATTTTTGATCTGTTTTCTCAAAATAAATGGAGAAGAGAATGTATCTAACTTTATTTTAAAACAAATTGGCGAAAAGCCACACCTAAAATTTGTGCGTGAATAACAGAGGAGAATAAAAATAATTTGGCAAAAGCCAATGAGTTCGTTTTGCTTTCAGGAGAAAGATGAGCAATTTGCTGTTTTCACGGAACCCACTCCCAAGGAGCTGTCATTTCGGGGCCGCCCATGATCATGCTGTATACTCATATACTGTTAGTTCTATATAATCAATTTAAAAATTACATAAAAAAGGTTAAAAAAAGTGATATCTGATATGATATTTTACAAATGTACTCAAATAACTAAAATGTCTTTGTATCAGATTTTATAAAAAAACTATCAAACTTATCATTATCAGTATATTTCTTGTCATTACTTATTCAACACTCGTCATTATCAATTCACAACTTATTAATAAATAACTTATTATTATCAGTATATTTCTTATCATTTGTTGTTCAACACTGATTATTGTCAATTCTCAACTTGTTAATAAAATTTTTAATACAATAGTATTTTTGTCATTTAACTATATTTACAAAATACCAAATCAGACATTATTTCCTTTCCTGTAATTTTGACCTCTTAGGTGCTTAAATTAAAATATTGCAAATCTTAACTTCTTTTTATACCATTTTCCCATTAAAAAACACACAAATTAAAGACATACTAAAATCTATGTACTTCCTCCTGTCCTTATCAGGAGTATTTCGGACCAGAGATACTCCATACATCTGGTTCAATTTATAAAATTATAAAATTTGAATTAATTTGATTTTTTTTATAAGATCTTACTAAAAATTATTTGAATATTAAATTTTTTTTATAAATTTCGTTCCTAATTAATTTTTTATTCTTTCTTTTCATCTCTTTCTCATATTTCATTCTCTCATCATTTATCTCATCAGTAATATTTCTCTCTTTTATTTACTTTATTGTTAAATAAAAACATACTTCAATTTTTTTTTTATTTTTTTATATTTATTACTTTTAACTAATTTTAATTATTTTTTAAACCACATAATTTAGTTAAAATGAGCTTATAAAAAAAACCAAAGAAAATAACAGTTATTTTTGTTCGATTTCCATATAGGGTTGGGGTTCAAATTTCTAGGATTGGATTGTGGAAAAAAATATCATCCCTCACGTGGGGGAACGTTTTAAGATTGTGTGTGAAAATTTTAGAAGTAGTTAACATCAAAAAAAAAAAATGCAAACACTAGGCTAACTTTGTTGAGATCTCAATACATGGTACCTCTTTGGATTTGTTTATGATTGTTTTTTTTTTTGGAGAACAAATTTTGCAAATACTGTAATTATTTGGAGTTTAATTAAATACACATATTATGCCACTTCCCACAATTAGTTAATTATCAATCTTATTACATTTTTCTACTGTCTCTAATCTTGGCCCCCATGATATCACATTTCATATCAACTTTGAAACTTTCAACTTCCAAGTTGTTAAAGTAAGCTCAAGGGTGGTTACCGGAGAAAATTAGATGTGACAAAGTCAATAATCTTGATTTGATTATTTTCTTTTTATTTTAGTTTGACCATATTTATTATACGAAGGGCAAACTTAATTGTTTTACATTTAAAAATTAATTAATATAATTTTTAGTCCCTCAAATTTATCTTCATTTTAGTTTTAATTTTTCAAGTTTCAAACCATAGGTTTTAGTCCCTTTAAGAGTAAAATGGTTTAGGTTTTTATTGAATTATAAGGATCATCCATATTTTAAATGAAAAGAAATTTGATGGATCAGAATCTATGATTTAAAATTTGAAAGATGAAAACCAAAATAAAAACAATCTTGAGGGAGCAAAAATTGTACTCCCTTCGTCTCTTATTATAAGATCCAATTTTTTTAATGGATTTGTTCTTTTTTATAAGATCTTCTTTGAATTTGTTGAGCATTTAATGTATTATTACCTATTTTATCTCTAATTTAATGCATTCAATACATTTTCTTTCTTCATTTATCTCACTATTACTCTAATACTCTCTCACATTTGCCCATTTATATATAACGGTATATTTGAAAAAAATTGTATTTGCTATATATTAATTGCTTTCAATTAATTTTAATTATTTTTTAAATTATACAATTTAATTAAAAAATCTTATAATAAGACATGGAGGGAGTATTAACTTTTTAAAAATCATCTTAAAAAAGTTTAAAAGCATGTTTAAGTGTCATTGGACTTGCATTCAAAGTCGGATGCCACGTGAAAAGCTGGAAGTAAACGAGATGTGTTGGCTTGTGGGCACCCAAATGGAGGAAGATTGGTCCATCGAGAGCATCCAAAGGCATAATTAGTGGCGATATTTGGTTTGGCGATGGATTCTATTCCCATTTATCCTGTGTTTGCCTTTACGGTCAAGTCATTTATTTTAATAACTTCAAATTTGTTCTTCCCGATATACTGTGATTATGTTCCGTCTGTAGTATAAAAGCGAGTTAAAATTTAATTTAATTTTAAATATGATTTCCAGTCTGTCTCTAATGCTTCGTCCAGTTTTCTTTATAAGGTCTAAAAATTAAATTGGTTTTATTTTTTTTATAATATCCTGTCAAAAATCTTCTAAACATTAAATGTGTTTTTATCAATTTTGTTCCTAATTAATTTTTTAATTCTCTCTTCTCATTTTTTTTTTCATATTTTGTTCTCTTTCATCATTGATCTCATTACTAGTACTCCTCCGGTCTTTAATATAAGGCCTAATTGTTGAGTTGATTTTGATTCCAAATATAAGACACGATTCTCATATTTATCAATTTTTTTCTAAATTATCTCTATAGATACTCCGTCAACCATAATCAAATAGAAGAGGGGGAGGGAATATTAAGGAAAATGATTATGATATTTTAGGAAAAACATGTCATATTTTTTATAATTAACTAACTTCATCAGCTTCTTTGATCTAATCAAATTAGTTAAATAGATTTATATTAAGGATCGGAGGAGTATTTCTTTCTCTTATTTGCTACCTTATTAAATAAGGGCATGCTTGGAAAAAAAAAGGTTTAACTTTTCTATATTGGTTGTTTTAAACTAATTTTAACTGTTTTGTTAAACCACATAATTTAGGTAATAGGATCTTATGAAAAGCATTGGAGGGAATATTTATCTATTTTGTCCCCAAATAATTCTTATAGTGATTACATATGTTAAGGAGTTTAACAATAGCTCATTTGCACATGATTAAGAAGAGTAGGTCGGAAGTATAGCATCCGTCTGTTACAAATAAAAGATAACATTCATTTATTACAAATAAATAACTTAATAATTTTTTTTAATATTTACAAATTAGATATATAACTCTTATATTAAAGACTAGAGTAATATTATTAGGAGAAAGACTCAAATATTCCCCAAAATCTGTATCCTAATTTAAAACTCCGAAATTACTTAATTACTGTGAAGTTTTTCAGAACTAATCTAAAATTAATTTTTATCATGAAATTACTTAAATTCTTTAATTCAAAACCTGAAAAACACGAAAAAGCATGGGAAATGACAATAACAGTTTAAAAATTAATAATATGATTTTGTCAAATGACAACAATAATTAAGTAGAGCCGGTAAAACGAGCTGGTCCCGTCAGACCGCCTAAAAGAGTGGGTTCAGGCTGGGAAAATGCTAGCCAGCTAAAATCTGAACTTTGTCAGCTCGCATTGTATGGAGCCTGCTCCGCCACAGGCTAGCCCGCTTTTTTTTTTTTTTTTACAGATAACATTCCTCACAGCTCACACAAGTCAATAAGTCATCGACTCATCACTCATGGTCCATTTACTTTATGATGGTCCAACTTCACCAGGAGCCCAGCCCAAAAAACTGAAAATTTAAATTTAGTCATAAATTTTGCAAAACAAAATCGTGCTGCCTGCCCTAGCTTCCACCTTCACCCTTCAGCCTTTCGATTGCTTTGTTCTAGTGTTCTGAGAACTCTTTAGACTTCACTCTTCACCACCACGCAATCCCCAGAAACCAGAATCTTGTCACAACCACCAGCCGACCACGCAGCTCACCGCCTCACTCCTTATCTCCTTGCTTCACATCGCAATCGCCTAGCCGGCCGGCCCCATCATCTTCATATCAACATTGCCCAGCCCTATCATCTTCACGTCGCAGGCCTGCAGGAGGCAAGCTCAGCCACGCAGCTTCACTCTTCACTTAATCACTTGTCTTCTCAGCAAGGAACAAAAAACCGGACCGGTCACTAAACCGGTTGATGTACTGGTTCAAGGGTTAATGGGTTAGATCGGGGTCAGACCGGGTTAAACCAGTAATAATTAAAATAATATAATTAATTAAAATACGTAAAAAAATTCCTATTCTAATTATAAAAAAAATACTATTTAATCTTTTTGTTTTATTTTTTTCATAAACTTATAGTCCATTAAATTTTACCTTCTAGTTTTATTTTTTTTCTTATCAGGTTTATATTTATATTTATATTTTTATTCTCTCTCCTTATCTCCTGTACAAGCACATGGAAGGCCTTACTTTTTCTGCATTCTTTCCTCCTTCCCCACTCATCCATCAAATCATGTCATTTGATTAATTGATTTTTGGCTTTCTCATCTCTATGCACTTCTACGGACTCTTTTATGTTCCCTCTACACGAGCTCCCCTCTCCCCTCTCCCCTCTCCCCTCTCTTCCGCCTTACCTTCAATCAGCATAGCATCTCTTTCTTCTTCCTTTTCTTTCTTCTTTCCTTCCAACAACACAAGCTACTGGGATGAAGATACAGCAACGACAGCCATGCAGTAAGAATGACGGCAATGGATCAAGAAATGAAGAGTGAAAACAATGACTGCGAGCACCAACGAAGTTCGATTAAAAGACTGAGCATAGAATCAGCGGACAGGCAAACAAATATGGAGTTTCTTTTCTTCTTTCTCCAGATCATAAAAGAGATCGACCAGATTTGGTTTTTTTTTTTTCCAATGATAGAGCGACGTTGTTTTACGCTGGTGGGAGGGCAAAATCACTAAACCGGCTAATCCACTCCAACCGGCGGTTTACCCGGTTTAATATCGGTTTTGACCGATTTAACCGGTTCAATACCGGTTTGAACACGGCCCGGTTCATCTAATAAACCAGACCGGACACTAGACCGGTTCACCGGTTCTCCGGTTGAACCGGCTGGTCCGGTCCGGTTTTTTTTCCATGCTTCTCAGCATGCAACGCAGCAACCTTGTTTTCGCGAATCGCAAGCTCGTCTCTGGCTGTCTCTAGAGTCAATTCAGAATTTAGGCAAATTCAGAAGCTTCATTTAATGTTTCAAGTGTTCCACCTAATTAGATCATGTTCATATGTGTTCTGTGAAACAATCTTCCTAAATAAACTAATAAACTTAACCTTTTTCATAGTAATTTTAAGAAATAACTTTTTATAACCAAATCATGCTAAATACGAATTCAAATTATATCACAATCATCTACACTAATTAATTATAATAATGTTATCTGTGATAGAAAAAAAACAACACCCAATCATACATCCTACCACGGATAAACGAACTTTTCTTAACTCATTTAAATACAAACTCTACAAGAAAGGATCAATATCATCTAATATGTTTATAAAACAACATATAATATAGCTTATAGATCAAAATATTAAAAATTAAATCTTACTTCATATTTTATAATAAATTTACAAACAAATCACATGCGATCATATGCCTTTGGCCAATTACTAGCATGCATACCACAATAGTACAAATCAAAGGACATAAAACATAACAATGTAGCTCTACTCCTCCTGAGCCTTCTTTGACATCCCTCCTTTAAACCTTTTACTTGAAAAATGTTAAACAATAGGGATGAGATAACGTCTTAGTAACTAAATCCCTCCCTATCACACACAATAGCATGGACTAGTGAGGTGTCAGGTGGGATATACAGAGTTAATAACAGTCAATAGCCATTTATCTAACAATTAAACTCACAAGAACCATATAGGTCAAATATATTTGCCAATCTCATGCAACTGATAATTTCAAAAAAGATAACATACTTTTCATTTATTCAAAAGATATAACTATCAATGAAGATTCCATGTTATATGCAGTCCATGAACCCCAAATCCATCCTTATATCCTTCTTATTTCTGTCGATTGGACCCATGTGCTAAGTTCTTTCCATTTGACTGACTACTCTGACAAACTCATCACACGAGTGATGTGGACCGGCCAAAAACCACAGAGCACTCCATAGACCATGGGTTCCCTATCAAAGAACTAGTGGGGTGTTGTGGTCTCTCAAAGAACTAGGAGGACAATAATAGTGGCTAACCATAGAGCTCCGTATAGAGGCCAATACCATGTGGCATGTATACATCTGTATACTCCATTCATCTCCTTCCCCAACCAAACCAAATGCATAGGGTTCACAATAAAACATATATATGCACAATCAAATGAATTCCAGAATAATATCTCATAGTCACAATCATTAATTTCTAACACTACAAATATTTCAACCCTTTTGCAAAATAGTATCTCACAAGACAGTTTATACAAAACATAATATATATATATATACACACAGAAATTGGTTATAAAATCACTCACTAAACTTATACCAGAGCATGCAACAGATAGAAATTTAGTTACCGGGTTTCCTAGCTAATAGTCAAGTACAAATGAGGCCCGTGTTCGAAAATGCCACAATAGGGTTTATATCTAATAACTTGTAGCTCAAAGTTGATTTGACGATCTAACCGTTAAAACTAATGAGTATGAAGTCTAGGACCAGCTGACCAAATTGCAACCTGATCTAACGGTTCACAAACTCGTAAACGGCACTTTACTAAGACTGTCTCAATTTTGTACAAAAATTATTTAATTCATCTTTAACTCTCCCCTACTACTACCTATATATAGGCTCCTAGAACTCTCTCTTCTCATCATTTAATCGATGTAGGACTTCTTAACATTGCTATTTTATCCATTTTCTCACTCACACACACACACATAAAATCATAATTATTGTAATTACATATATATTTAACCTCTACCTATTCTATAAAAATTTGTTTAAATATTAGAGATATGAAAATTAGAATATTACATTTTGTTTGTAATATTTGATTTTTGGACACTGGCATTGATGTTGAATTATTGCGGGTTGTGGTTGGTGCCTTTTAACACTTCTAAATGTTTTAATTCTTGTAATATTTGTTTGTAATGTTGTAATTTGTAATGATGAATGTGTTGAAGTATCCGTAGAGCACCTTTCGAATGCCCCAGAAGATGGATCATCCATCCGTGGGGCATAAACCTGATTTATCACCACCAACACTAGATTGATTGAGCAGAAATGAAAGAATCTATCTATGAGTGATTCCGATGATTCAGGGATCTACTAACCTGATTGTCATAAGCATCGCCAAATGCGAGACTGATTTGATCTCTGGTGTATTGAGGTGAAGAGCAGCTTGTCTTTATGGACATTCTGTATGAACAACTTGCCTAAAATAGCAGCTTTTTATTTTTTTATTTTTTAAATAACTCGCCCGCCAACCGGCCTTGGCAGGCGCGGGCTAGCATAGGTGCGAGCTACTTCAACCCACACCGCTTTTAGCCCGATCCGCTGCAGGCTGGCTCGTATCCGCTCTGCCAGCCCGCATTACCAGTTCTATAGGTAAGACAAGTACAACCAGCTTCGCTAATATTAATGATATCATTTTTTTCAAAAAAAAAACTCAATTTCATATTAGTTCCTAAAATTTTTGTAAAAATTAAGTCATTTTGAGAGGTATTATGAAATTCTTATATTTCAGTGGTCTTTATATGTTCTTTTTTCCACTACCTCCAGTTTTAGATCCGGGTTTGAATTTGATCCTAAATATAAGAACTCAATCCATTTTGTTTCTCATCTTTTTCTGAAATATTGTTATTAATTGTAAAGGTTTCCTCCAAGAATAATTCTAACCATCCAATATATATGATTGAATATGATAATTTAAAAAGACAAACACGCATTTATGACATGTTATTATTTGTTATTCAATGGATTTTGCAATTTTCACAATCTTATTTTGCAATTTTTCCTTTATTTTATGTTCCATCACTAAGGAATTGTTCGGAATCGTGTTGAAAAGCACTTATAAGCACATTTCATGTCATTCAAAATAAAAATCTTCTTATATACTTACCTCATATTTTGTAAATTAAGATTAAAATATTATTTATAGACCATTCTGAGCATGACATGGACAAACACAAAATAAAGGGAGAATGACCAAAAAAAAAAAAGTTGGAAATTACTAAATCTCAAATCAAGTTTGATAACAATATTTTATTTAGTATTGACAATACTAAATTTGCAAATAACAATAAATTTTTATTGATATTCTTTATTTGACATTTACAGATTTTCAACTTTTTTAAAAATTATTTTTCCCAAAATAAAAGTAACACACAATCGGATAGTAGCCCAATTGGACGGTGTGCATTTACGAAGAAAACCCAAAATTGGATAGTGGGTCAACGGCCCAGTTATTTATTTTCCTTCTTTCCTTCTAACATAATGGGCCAGGGGCCCAACATCCAAACACATTGATAGGCTCCACTGTGTTTTTTTTTAAGTTTGCGTTTGTTTGGGATGATTCCATTTCCATGCCTTCTGAATTTGTGCTTCTGAAGTTTGTGAAATTGGAGGCAAAGGACTAGTATTTTATCTTCACTTGTATATACATTCTAAGGCAAAATTATATCCAATGCAAAGTATACTACATGTTACTCAACTTATTCAAATTCATTTTATTGCTCATGATGTAAGAAAAATATATTTTGAAATAAAATATAACGATTATATCTCTAATTTTAAAAGTAATAAAAATTATTAGTTGAGAACCATAAATGTATAACAACACTGTTTTAAAATATATATATATATATATATACACACACACATAAGAGTTTGTTCTTAAAAGAACAAATTCTTCTGCATCTTATATAATTTAATACCTTATGCCTTTTTTCCCCCCCTGACTTGATCATTTGTGAAATCACAAAGCGCTCTTGTTTTTTCCATCTAACTTTCTCCCTTGGCACTCTGTGTAGCACGTCCAAAAAGGCTTCGTCATGACTCTTCAGTTTCTTGTCCTTTAAAAGTTATGCCAAGATGGATGGACAATCACCTTTAATTGGCATAAGGCAAAATATATTTTACAATGTATCTTTTAATAAGGGTATTTTAGTTTAATAATACTACTTTCAGTTCTTAATATAAGAGTTAGTAGATTAATTTGAATAGATTAAGAAAATCAAATCAATCATTTAATTATAACAAATGTGACATAATCTCTCTAAAATACTCCTTTATAACGTTAGATCATATATCAATTTATAAGTTAGTTAAATTAGTTTGGAAAAAAATTATAAATATAAAAATAAAGTAAACTGAAATTTTATATTTATGGTCAAATCTCATCTTTCAATTAGTTCTTATATTAACGACTAGGGTTAGTACTTTATATAATAATTGATGATAACGATCCCTTAATCCTTGCGCAAAACCTTAAGCAAGAAAAGCATCGAAACATACATGAGGATATATTGGTGCATTATGACTGGTTTAAGGTACATATATAAAGACAATATATATGTAGTTACTTGAAAGATTAAAAAAGAATCAGATGTTGTTCACCCACTGCATCTCTTAGCTTGGTCGGTACCAAGAAAGTTAGAAGACTCCAATATTAGTCGTAATATCTAGCTAACACTATCACTAACCCCCCAATTGATTCAGATTTCCAGGTCTTTTATGGTTACGTCTACTCCTTCAGTTCTTTAGTTTTTATATAGAAGCCATACCTTCATTAAAATAATCCTTTAATTCGTATACAAAGGCTAGAATATCGATCAGAGATCTCTGAGGACAAGATATGACATTTAATAAAACAAATGATCCTCTCTTGTTCATACAGAGAAAGTTATACTGCATTTAATATGTTACGTTACCTTTTCCCAGAACCTCCACCAAATATTTTCTTCATTTAAATTGATACATATAATATTAATATTTTCATAAACATAAGCATTATTAGAATACAATTGATGTTGGAGCAGAAGGTTTTATATAGTGTGTGCATGTAAATATTCATGAAGTAGTTTAACTTGGGATAAAACTTAACCCCAGAATATTTTTCTTTTCTATTAAAAATTCTGCATTCAAAATCATAAACATATTCAACCAAGTTGATTATGAGTAGCTAATTTAAAAACCCTGCAATCTAATAATAGTGCGCTAATAAATCACCCAAATAAACTTTGGCAGTGCCAAAGCCAGCTTCAAAATCACCATATCAAAGCCAACAAACATTAATCTCAGATTCATCAGATCAGACGAATCCATGGAAAGCAAGCAAGCTATAGCTAAACTCTGAGAAGATAAATGCTTAACTCAGGGCCGCCACTTCCATCTGGGTTCATCAGATAGTAAGCTTCTGAGTCTTTAGACCCAACCACCCTCTCGAACCTCGCCCTCATGTACATCACCTCCCCCTCACCCTCCACACACCCACCGCATGTCGCCGGAATCACGCCGGCGCCCATCGATATCGGCTCCACCGCCTTCAGTATCTTCCACTCCTCTTCCCCGCATTCCACCCGACTCGCATACCCACATTTCCTTCCATTACAGTAACTTCTCCAAACTGGCTCCTCGACCAGCTTCCCACTGCCACTACCACCACCATTACTCTTCTTACCCTTGTTGTTCTTCTTCTTCTCGCATTCCAACGCGATTCTCACTAACCCAGAAGCCATCTCTCTCACCAGCACGCTGGTGGGTGTGGGTAGCTCGATCAGGAACGGTGGGTGCGACTTGGGGTCCTCCTGGAAGGCTATGTGGGCGCGCCCTCGACGGTTTCCGAAGAGGGTTCCGACCACTCGTGTTCCGACAAGAGAGGAGGAAGGGGAACGGCTTTTGGTGAAGAGGGTGAGGGCGGATTTGAATCTCGAAACAGAGTTACTATTATTCTTCCTGGGAAATTGCTGTTCGTGGCAGAAATGGTGGGACGACGGCGTGATGTTAAGGACTTGTTCTTCGATGTCGTCGTCGTCTTCTTGGACGAGTTTCTTGTTGAAATGGAAGTACCTTCTGGAGAAGGAGAAGGAAGAGTCATGGGGAGACTTGGCCATTATCGTCTTCATGGTGAAGAGAGAGAGAGAGAGAGAGAAATTAAGGCAGAGAATCAGGACAAGCTTTATGGTTGGCTATGAACGGAGATCCATGGAGGTGAACAGATAAGGGAAATGGCGGGGGAGATTAATTTATTGCATGCACTGGTACGAGAGCTTGGTGTGTGAGAGTGAGATATAGATATAGAGAGTGGATGAGGATTAGTGGGCAGTTTGGAGAATGGGAAATAAAGAAGGAAGGTGAGCAGCCACACCTACCTGTGGGGATGAAGAAGAAGACAGTGAGGTTATGGCGGTGGGGTCATAGACTCATTGCCCACAGGAAGAAAGACATTAGTCTACTGTATGTTGTCAAGACTCAAGACATGTTGCTGTTTCCAACAGTTGATTGTGGGCTCTCCCAGATCACCCGGATACCAGATTTTTTTAAAAAGAATTTTTTTTTTCAATAAACGTTTTTTAACTATAATAAAAAATTTTTCAATTTTATGGCTAAAATGCATGCATGCTCAAATCCCAACTATTTTATTTTTACTTATAAATTTAGGACTTAGTTGGAATTTTTTAAATTTCTTGATTTAATTAATTATATCTTGATTATTTATTTTATGGGTATCATAAAAGTCTGCAGATGTTGATTTTTTTTCCTTTTCTTTTTGACAATATTGATCATATGATATATTATAGCAAGAGAGAGAGAGAGTCCTCATCACTCATAGTCATATATTTCTGACTCAAAATGAGCGACTCAAAATGAACGAAACTGGAGAGGAAATTAGGAGAGGAAGAGAGAAGAGAGGGAGGGGTTTAGGTGAAATATCACAATCAGGGGGAATGAGAATTGGGAAGGAAAGCAGGTAAAGGCACAACTACCCTACTATCAAAACCTCTTCTTCTCCCTACTCTCTCCTCATTCACATTTCCTTACAAACATCTCTTTCTATTGATGTCCGCACACCTATTGCCTTGTAGCTAGTTAAATATGTGCTGCAAAATTTATATACGTAGTCGTCTATATAAGCAAGCTTTACACACACACATACATATATATATAAATATATATACTTCTCATGTCCTTAGTATAGGATTTAATAGGAGAGTTGATATAGATGTTTATCATTTTTTTTTCAAACTAACCTGATTAATATTCTCCTAATAATAATTAAGTAGGAGATGGAATGAGAGAATTAAAGAAGATATTTAGGGTGTTTTAGAAAAAGCATATCATATTAACTATTTTAACTAACATCTTTAATCTATTCAAATTAGTTAATTAGATTTTACATCAAGACCAGAACAGCATATACACACACATATATATGCACGTAATGCTATTTCTTTCTTTGGGTTACAATATTTTGTCTCTTGTAGTTCTGGTCTCTGTTTCGTTCAGAAAAGATTTGCTAAGTGAACTCATTCTAGGGAATATTCTACTAAATGAACTAGTTTTGAAAGGGAATTAGTTTCGATGCTCACCACGTTGATAAGCACTCTAAACTCATTAGATCTGAACCATCTATATCTAATTTAATTAATTATTTTTAAATAAAAAACTATTTTTTGAAAGAATTATAGTTAAGAGATTATCTCTATTTTAGATTCTATCTATTTAAAATAATTATTTTAAAAAATTAAAAATAAAAAGGAAATCAAATTCAGACCATCCAAATGAGATATAGACAATCCAGATCTAATGAGTCTATGATGCTCATCAAAATAATAAACACCAAAACTAGTTTTGAAAGAAAGACTTGGATCATCCACTAAATATATTTCACCTCCTACTTCCTCATTATCAACTTTACTACTATATTCGATTCTTAATAAAAGAGTTAGATAACTAATTTGTGAATATTAAAAAAAATAGTTAAACTAGTTATTAATAATAAATATGTGTTGGTTTTTTTTTAACTACCATATTTATATTATAAGCTATTAATATTTTTTCCAGATTGTACTTTTAACTAAAATATAGATATTGCTGAGGTACTAAAGAGAGGGATTGGGAATATATTCAAATTGATTAAGGATGGACTCAAATTAAATTTCCTACTCGCGGTTACTCCTACAAAAGGGTAGAGAGTCTATGTATATATTTTTTCTTTGTTTTTTTCCCCCCCTAAATACAACCCAACTTACAATTAAAATTTTGAAGGGATGATTAGTTGATGAAAGAGTTGTGAGAGGAAAATAAAATAATGAGAACTATGACGAAATCCTCAAGGCCAGTCAACAAACCATCTACTGCTATCTGCTAACTTGAAGCCCTATATGGTAAAAAGGGTCCCAGACATTTTTAATGGAGCACACCCCGTATTTAAAAATTTAGGGATGGTTACCAAATAACAGCTCCAATTTCCAAAAGCCACGGTTAAGATATCATCATCATGATGTGTGTGTAATACTGTAATTGGAGGGCGAGTTTCACTATACCACCGTGGTACTTATTATTGTCATTTGCAGATTTTCTTATACATCAACAAGATTATTAAATAGATGAAATCTTTTATTTTATTACGGAGAGCATTGAATGTTAATATGTATTTTCTCTCACATATTTCCTGCTCTTTTCACATTTATTATAATTAACAGGGGTAGAATTAGAATTGAAGCATTAAAAGAATACAGATAACAAATAAAAAAGACTAAAATTCCTTCCTACAAGTCACAAATAATAAACATCAGAGTGATATATTTTATGTTTGTCTCATTGTCTTTCTGTTTTCCAGAAATTGCATTATCTTGTCCCATGAAACTACAAAGCCATTAAACTGCTTCCTACTGTTAACGATCATGTGACATATGCACTGGAAAAGGACAATAAGCTACCACTTTTCAGCGTTTTTATAATTAAAAATGAGAATTATATGTGTACAGAAATATAATATAAGTCACAACAATATTTAGTTTTATAATGATAATACTCCTTCCGGTCTATTTTATAAGATCCTTTTAATTAAATTATGTAACTTAGAAAAATAATTAAAATTAGTTCAAAGCAATAAATAGGTAAAAGTTGAATCTTTTTTTCCCCCCTTCAAGTATGTCCTTATTTAACAAGGAAACAAATAAGATAGAGCAATACTAATAATGAGATAAAGAATAAAAGAGAATGAATCATGAGAAAAGGATAAGGAAAGAGAATAAAAAAATTAATTAGAGGCAAAATTGATAAAATTAGATTTAATGTTCACACATCCCCAAATAAGAACTTATAAATATGATCAAATCAATTCAAATTTATGGATCTTATAAAAAGCATGGGAGGAGTATACCGTAAGTATCTCAATGGCTTGGCACTTATTTTCATCGTTCTTACATGTGCTGTATATTTTATTTTCAATTGATTTTAAGAATGTGATGCTAAAACGAGAATAATAAGTCATTAGGAAAAATTACTCTTCTGTTTATAAATATAAGAATTATTTTATTACACCGCAAAATGAGTCTTACGTTTAGAAAAAAAAGTAATATGCAATTCCTTATAGTTTTATCTCATTTTCAGTCAAGTCCGTGTAGCTTTTAGCCTTTTTAAGTTGGTTCTTATACTTTTCATAGTTATAGATAGTGATTTCTGTATTCATAATTTTGTTAATTTGTAAGAGAAGTACATTAATAGCTAATGGCGTGACTCGATCAGTTAGCATACACTTGAATTGATTTTTTCATGTAAATTTAAATAAAATCAAAATCAATTAAATTATAAATTATATGCGAATGCAAATATTCGATTACGAGTATAATAATTTATGTTGATAATAAATAAATCTCATTCAATATTTTATTGTTAAAAAGTTTCTTTTTATTTTGCATTTTGTGGCAAGTGACAACTTGCATGTCATTCCTTTAGTCACCATTCAAATAAGCTCCAATTAACAGATTATAAGGATTAATACCTATAATTTTGGGGAGAAAAAAACACTCTAAGAATCTGATAAAACAACTACAGTAAAGCCAATTAATTTTTATGACTGATTGGATAATTTAACATAATAAATACTCATCCAGTCTTTAATGTAAAACATATTTAACTAATGTGATTAGATTACAAAAATTAAATAAATTAGTTAATTATAAAAAATATGACATATTTTTCTTAAAATACTATAATCATTTTTTTTTAGTTTCCTTCTTTCCTTATTTTCTTTCTACGCATGTGAATGCACTGATAGGCTTATCAACGTTGATCGGGCCATACCCACTAGACTCGCAGATCTTTTGGTGTGTTTTTGGTAAACCGAACCACTTTTGTTAACCAAAAAGACCACTTTCCGAGCCCCAAACGGGATCTTGCACGGAAATAACTGGAAGCCCAGCATGGAACCAAAGGAAATCAAGATATGTAAAATCCTTCTTACAATCACATTTATCTAATCATCTCCATGAACCACACTGATTTGATTTGCAGCTGGGAAATAGAAAATCGAAGATAAACCGATCATTGCCATTAACGATGATAACAGAGAATCAAGGAGGAAAGGGCTTGAAACCTTGATCGACCAATGTCTGCAATGGCCCAAACAGGGGTTTCGGTAGATTCTCCCATTCGTACCAGTTCCATCCCTCACACTTGTTTGGTTCCATGTTCTTCGGCTCTTCGTCTGCGCTGGCCGGATCAGCTCTCATGAAGATGATTACGTAGTGGCGCAGCTTTGGTTCCTCCGCTGGCACGTAGTTCATCGCCGTTAGGAACTCCGTTTTCGCTATATTCATCCCCGTTTCCTCTTTCACTTCTCTGATTGCACATTCCTCGAAGCTCTCGCCTGAATCCAAACCCAGGAAAAGGAAAATTCAAATTTCCCGAGAAACAAGCAGATGAAATAATCAATAGAGAGCCAAGAGAAAAGGAGGGAAAAGAGAATGACCGAATTCGAGATGACCGCCGGGCAGAGCGAAAGTGGAGTTGCCGACGGTGGAGAGCCGCCGTCCTAAGAGTACGGATCCGCCCTTGGTGAGGAAGACCGCCACGCCCACCCTCGGCACCGGCGCCGCCTCAGGTTTCTCCATTTTGTTGAATGGTTGAAGCGTTCGAGCGTCACTGTGTGGCAGTGTCTGTGTTGTGCCACCTAGCTGTTTCAATTTTCAGCTGCTTTGTATAGAAGCAACGATTTGGCTGTTCATTTGCGGCGCGGCATCGTTTTGAAATTCGAAAACCATTGTTTGGTTGGTTAATAGTACTTTGAATTCTCGTCTTTCCTGTCCTGCGAATGGTCAAAACTAAGAGCTGGGAAGTACGAAATTGGGTCCCACTTATAGTTTGGGACCCGCGGGGTCCGCACGGTCAAAGTGGAGCGCAGGGGTCCCACATTTCATATTTGACCTGCGGGATTTGGACCGTTTCTGCATCCGTATGTTAATTGATTATTTTCGATTTTTTGTTGTATGAAAAAGATGATGATTTTTCGAGAATGAATTGAAACTAGCCGGGAATTAGTTCGAAGTTCAATAATTTAATTAGCGAGTAGTTAAATTTTAAAAAATGATCAAAAATTGAACCAAGCAAACCTCTTAGTTTGACTCTTTTTGGCTCCTCCTCCATTTATGATTGTTAAGATTTCATATTCTTGAACTTTGCATCTGAATTAAATGTATTTTGTAGATTTTCAAACCCAATCATATTAACTAAGATCATAATTATCTGTTTTAATGTATCATATGCTGATTGATTGATGTTATAAAATGAGAGAAAACAAGGAAGTTAGAGAGTAGAAGAAAGAACAAGAGACAAGCAAGATACGAGTAATGACTTTTTCTCATTCACTTTATTTCACAGCTTGAAAACTATACTTTTAATTGAATTATTTGGGATATGCAAAGCAATAAAGAACTTGGGTATTGGTTATAAACTTATTACCTCGTGACTACTCGGCATTTGAAATTTGTGATCCCCAAGAATATATAGATGCTCATCGTTTTGATGAATATCTTAAGCTCATCAAATTCGGATTATCCATTTCTCATTTCTCATCAAATATAGATGATCCATGTTTGACGAGCTGAGAGCACTCATCAAAACGACGAGCACTAAAACTGATTCCGAATATATATATACTTCTCCGGTCCTTAATATAAGACCCATTTAACTAATTTGATTAGATTAAAGAAGTTAGGTAAGTTAGTTAATTATAAGAAAAATGATACATTTTTCTTAAAACACCATAATCATCTTTCTTAATACCTCATCTTCCTCTTTTACTTGACTATGATTGAGGGGGTATTCATAGGGGTAATTTAGAGAAAATTGATAAATATGATAAATGGGTCTTATATTTAGGACCAAAACCAACTCAAGAATTGGGTCCTATATTAAGGACCGGAGGAGTAGTAAAGGACTAACGTTAGTGAAGTGTCTCTTCGTCCCTTACAACTAGAAAGGATTATCCTATCAGTTCCCCTTCATGTGTATTCCAAAGATCAGACATTCTGTGCTTGGAGGCTGGTAGCTTCATCAATGAGAGAGTTACGTATCGTATAATAATCCCTCAATCACTCTGTGGTTACCTAGCCCTACGGTTTCCAATATATTTTCGAGTTAAATTTTTTGTCTTGTTGTTCGTTGACGGCTTTCAGGTTTTCATGATACATGCAGATATTATACGGTGATAGTACGATGAAGAACCAAATGAATGAAAATACGAGGCGTACAATGAACGAAATCAAACTTTATATGTATATCTGTGGTTACGTTGCTACGCTTTAAAAAACGAGGCGTATAATGAATGAAATCGCATATATCGACGCAACAAGGAGTTGATGGATAGGAACAAAATGGTGGGAATTATCCCACACAATGATTTTGTTACAAAGAATGAAGATCGAAGAATTTGGTTCGTTGGCTTCGGCCCGGAATTTGTGGATTACTAGCTAATTAATTTTTTATGAACAAATTTTGGGTATATAATGCGGAAAATTAATTGGAGCAGATTTTTTACATTAATATAATTGCTAATGTATTATTTATTTAAATATGTAAAATATAAATTACAAATTTAAATATTCGATATGAGGTAATTTTGGAAACAACTTTGCCATTGTTTTTGCTAACAATCTTCTCAAAAATGTTAGAGCCTTCTATGGAGCTGGGTAATTGATGCAAGGTGAGGGATCTGCTCGGCAAGAGTCTCTCCTATTCTTTTCCATCCTCTTATCATACCCTTCTTTAATCATGACCGTTAATTTCATTGAAAGGCTCTTTTAGCTAATTTTTTTAATTTATTTTTTGTCTCAATCGCAGGTGCAAGCTAGGTGTTTTAGTTTTTTTCCTCTTCTCTTTTTGTAGATACAAGTATCTTTTTATTAAAAGCAATCATATTCGAGATATTATCAGGCATTAAATGTGGATATATCTCTTAATAAGAATTTAAATCTTGATTTATTATGTCATGGGGACTAATTTTTTTACTAGAACTAAGAGTGTTGGTAGGTGTTTCAGTTTCAGGACCAAAGAAAGTTGCATCCCGTTTGGTCCACGATACATGTACATGTAAACCTCAATCCTAGAGCCGCTCTGGTCTTGGATTGTCTCCAGCTTGGGTTTCACAGTTGCTTACCATGGTATGTAGGCTGTTTGAGGTTTTTTTTTCAAGAGTCAAAGTGTAAATTTACACATTATTTTATGTCCTAGGTACACTTAACATTCCAATTTTTTTAACGATATAATTTTACCCATTTTTTTGGGTGCAATTTTTAGATGAAGAATATAAAATTGCACCCAAAACAATAAGATAATGGGTAAAATTGTATCTCAAAAAAAAAAATATTAGTAAAACAATACCACTAAAAAGATTGAGGTATTAGGTGCAGAAATAAAATCAAGAATTAATTTGCACCTTTACCCTTTTTATGTATCATTTTATCTAGTTATTAATTGTGATAAATCTTAGTCAAATCAATTCCAAAAATTTTCCATTAAAGAAGGTTTTAGCACCTCAGCGACATTTTTGTTCCTTTTTGTCCAGTCCACTTTTTGGATTATTATTTGATTTATTTCAGATTTTGGACCTTAAATGAAATCCATCAATTATATATGAAGCATGACTGATATATTTTTCAGTTTTTTGGTCAAAGACATACTTTTCAATTTGGGGATCACATAATTTTACCAAAGTGGCATGACCAGAAGTCCAGAATTAATTAGGTCAAACTTTGATTTTTTTTTTAAATGTGAGTTTAAAGTTCAAAATTATTTTTCTAATATAAAATTACATTATAAATTGTCATAATAATAAGATTAATTGCACTATCAGACCTCTCAACACAACTAATAAAGGAGAACCTCAACTTCATTTGTCTCACAAAGTCTCAATCACATATATAGTAGCTAGTGATTATCTGATAGAGCTTCGTCGGAATCGAAGATAAACGAAGCATCGCCGTTAACAGTGATAACAGAGAATCAGGTAGAAAATGGATTGAACCCTTCGTTGACCAATTTATCCAGTGGTCCAAACAGGGGTTTCGGAAGATTTCCCCATTCATACCAATCCCATCCATCACACTTGTTTGGTTCCATGTTCTTCGGCTCTTCCTCTGGATCGGCTAGTTCGGCTCGCATCGAGATGGTGACGTAGTGACTCGGCTTGGGTTCATCCAGGAACACGTTGTTCGTCACCATTATGAACTCCGTTTTCGTGATCTCCAGCCCCGTCTCCTCTTTCACTTCTCTAATTGCACATTCCTCGAAGCTCTCGCCTGAACACGGAGGAAAGAAAATTTAAATTTCCTGAGAAACAAACAGTTAGAATAATCGAGGGATAGAGAAGGGGAAAGAGAGTGACCAAACTCCAGGTGGCCGCCGGGCAGAGCGAAAGTAGAGTTGCCGACGGAGGATCGCCTCAGACCTAAGAGAACTGATCTCCCCTTCAGGAGGAACACCACCACGGCCACTCTCGGCACCGGCGCCACTGCATCTTGACCATTCATCTTTTGGCAGATTCGTTCCACACTTCTGCTTCATTTTGTTTTATAGAACCGTCTGTGAAGACGGCGTCGTTTTGGGAAGCAAGTGAATGTTTTGGAGGTCATGTGGATACTCCCCAAGGCGAAAGTCGTAAGCATGGGTCCCACATTCCATTTTGGTGCGTCTCCATCAATAGATGCTTGACACGTATTCTTCAGTTGTTGCTAAACTGTAAACAAAAATAAATAAATACTATTCCAATTCTTGGGCTCCAAGTTTAGTGCTTTCCTCTTTATCTTTGTGTGGGTGTCGGTGTGCTTTTTTCTTTCTTTTCCCCCCCGGTTTTACGTTGTTTTTTTGCCTGCGTGCAATTCCTGGACAGTTGGCCATCAGTATTCAGTATGTTAGTTGATGATGCTCGAGAATGTATTTAAACTAACTTGGCAATACTACACAGTTCATTGATTTAATTAATATACCTCCGCTCTTTAATATAAGATCTATTTAACTAATTTGATTAGATTAAGGAAGTTAAGTAAGTTAGTTAATTATAAAAAAATTGACACATTTTTTCTGAAACACCATTATCATCTTGCTTAATATCCCCTCACTCTTTTCTACTTGATTATGGTTGAGGGAGTATTCATAGGGGTAATTTAGAAAAAATTGATAAATATGAGAAATGAGTCTTATATTTAGGATCAAGACTAACTCAAGAATTGGGTCTTATATTAAGGACCGGATGAGCAGTTAAATTTTCAATAATTTATCATTATCCAACAATAACATCTAAAATTGGTGCAGGATATAATACTAGTATGAAATAATGATTGGAACCTTTAAAAATAACTTTTAAATCATAATTTATAAAATATGAAATAAGTATGTGAGAAGAGTTTTATCTTAATTTATATAAAAAATATTTATATAAGTGATTCCAAATGAGTGCGTAGGTGATCCAAATGTCATGTAAATTTATTTCCTTAGATTAGGCCAAAGATCATCTTTAAAAGTATTCAGCATCAAGAGATGATTCATGAAGAATTACATGGCTTTTGAATAATTCGGGAAATTGAATTCGAATCAACATATTTGAGAGTGTGGGTAGAACGGAGGGGTCGACTTGGTTCTTCATCCTTCATGAATTCAATCATTCTCTCCAAAAGGAAGTTATCACACTTGGAATCAATCTTATCACATGCTCATTTTGGAAGTTCGATGCAAGACAACAAATACTACCTCCGGTCTTAATTATAAGACCCAGTTGACTTATTTGAGGTGATTAAGAAAGTAAGTTAAGTTAGTTATTTGTAATAAATAAGTGTTGTCATTCCTAAAATATCCTTGCTAATTAAGTGTATTGGCTAGAACTATCATTATTAGAATGACTATTTTGGAAAAAAATACATAAATATAAGAGACAAAATGGATTGAGGTCTTATAATTAGGACCAAACAAAAAATCAAACAGGGTCTTATATTAAGGACTGGAAGTAGTATATTGAAAGAAAATGCATTAGAACAGACTTGAAAATTAACTAAAAGGAATATATTAGCTCATGTAATTAATATCAGAGCTAAATAACTAATTTGATAATATTGAAAAAATTACTCAAGTTAGTTATTGATAACAAATTATGTTGGTTTTCTTAAAATATCATATTTCATCATATCTATTGTAACTACTTTTTGGTGAAAATTTTATAAATTTAGAAGATAAAATAATTTTTTTTTTCTGCCAATCAAAATACATTGTGATTTTAGAACCAAATGCAAATCCCAAAATTAAAGATAAGAAGTACTTCTCCGATCCTAAATATAAGACTGCACTTACTAGATGTTCAATAGTTTGTATCCAAATAATTAAAAATTTGATACCTTTTCTCGTAAAATGTAAACACACTTATTTTAATTTATGACAAAAGAAAAAAAACACAACTATTTTAATAGTCGTTCTCAAGTGGCATATCACAAATACTACCCTCTCATGGTTATCAATAGGATAAAAAACAAACAAATGAAAAAACACAAGAAAAAGGAAAAATAGAAAAAAATTATGATGATATCGGCATCAAACAATCCATTCAGCTGAAAAAATTTTAATCATTCATGAATTTAGGGGCATTTTTCAATCAATATCTTTGTTCTCTAACTTTAATCTGGTGTACTATTTTTAGAAATTAATAATTTATTTGATAAATTTTTGAGATTAGATCATAACTTTGAGGACTATTATAAATGTTTTAAAAAGGAAAAATATATTTTTATATGAAAAAGAAAAAAAATACTACTACTATTTAATTTGCTAAACTGTTAAGAATAGGCCCAGCAATCAAATCAGGCCCATTTAGCTGCCAGCATGAAGACCAGCTCCCCAGCGACTTTCCGGAACTCTGCTCTCTGCATCTCTGGTTCTTGGCCCCAAAACTCCATTCAGCCCTCCCCCTGCGCGCGAGAGCAGTTTTCAGTTCTGGCGCAAGGGTAGCTGTTAAAGCTGTAGGTAACTATTAGAGCTGGTCTGAATCTCTGTTGGAAAAACTAAGTTTACTCTGCCAAACGAATTAGTACTGTACATGGTGATGGTCTATTAGTTTCCAAGCCTCCTCAACTGCACATAAGTGACGGCGCATTGATTGGTGCCGAATCGGGCAATCTAAGTTGAAAATATTTTCCGCCCAATTTTCAAGATTTTACATTCAGACTCCCCATCACACATCGGACAACCCGAGTTTCAGAGAGGCCAAGCTGGATTTTTCCAAATAGGTCCACTGATGTTTATTACAACGCAACGTTTTTGGCTGCCCCTGTTGAGTGTAAGTTTGTAATTACGTTCTTTGCTTCTATGGTGACAAAAAAACGGGGCGATACGTTTCTTGTGAAATGTGATGAGTGATGGGATCTTAGCTTAAATTTTCAATGTTGAGTCATGTATTTGTTTGTTTTGGCGGAATTGGTTATGGGATCCTTTTCCAGTGTGGTAGTGCAACGGATTTTCAGGTGGGGTATAACAGGGTATGATGTTGTGGTAGTCATGTATGGTTTAGATGGTTATCCTTGGTGATATGGGTTGATGATGCATTATTGGTTTTCAGGAGAAGACGAAGAAGGACAACAATGAGCCTCGAATAAATGAAGAAATCACTGCTCAGTTTGTCAGGCTTGTTGTTGATGATGGTAAAAATATTACTACTCCTGATAATGGCATGTAAATTGTTTATTTGTAATATGGTCGCCGTTGTTTGGGGCATGGAAGGCTCTTTTCAGTCTAATAATGAATACCTTCGGTAGGAATGATTATAATTCAATTGGTAATCAAATATCAACTTATTAGGAAGAGGTTGTGTTGGCTGTTAATTACTGTTTTGGAGAAGGGGAATGCTAGTGCAACTTACACTGAAAGGGGTCAACCGCTAAAACTGTGGGTTGTTGTTTTAAACATTTGCTAGAGCATAAAGCTACCTGTCACACTTCCATTTTAATAAGATGTGTTCACTCATCACAGGTTGTTGTTTTCTCTTACTTTCTATTAAGCAATTGTGGCTACGATTAACAAGAATATGGTATGGAGAATACTTAGGAAGTTAGGATAAGACCACCAAAGGATTTATGGAGATTTATAGTCGTGTGCATATAATAAATGATAGATGTCTGGAACACAGAATATAGACACGTGCGGCTATGCAGTATTTTCAATCAACAATGGAATTGGAAAGATACGTACCTGCAGATTTGGGAGCTTGTAACTGTATAAGCTTTTTTTGAACCCTGACTTTCCCATCAAATTTATGTATTCACACAGGACATTCAATGGTTTTGAGGCTTTAAGCACTACAACGAGCTAGGAGGCTCAAGCTTGACTTGGTGGAGGTAAATTTTTTTTTTTCTTGATGGTCTTTTGCCATGTTGTCTGAGAATTCTAAAATTTCAACAGAAGAGCTGAGTTGAAATGGGCAATGAGTAAAATATTTTAGTTTTCTGAAGGATTTATTGATTTTTTTACTTGTGGGACTTTTTAAAGTTTTGTATGTGGTGTGGACTGTGAGTCTTCAATCTTAAGATGAGGTGGAGAGACTTTGTCTAATTTCATATGGCGATAAATTTTATCACTAACAACAAAAAGAAGAAGCTTTTGTTTTTTTGGAATAAAAAGAAGCATCTTATATTTGGGCTATATAGTGGTCGTCTCACCTTTATGCCCACATATAATTTTTGTTCTCTCTTGGAAACTGAGTGCCATATTTAGCCTTATAAGAAAGAATCTGGATGGAATGGTTAGATTCAGCATATAAGAATGGTTCTACTGGCATTTGTAAATTATACAATGAATATTATGTTTGTTCTCAACTCTGTCACAAGGGCCTCCTTAATTTTTGATAATGTTGTTTAAGTTCAGAGAAATGTGAAACTGCTTGTCTGCAAAATTATGGACTACCATAAGGAAAATTACATACAACAAGGAAGGGAAAAAATGTATGCTATGAGCAAGGTGCAGTATGCTGTGCTGTTTTGCTGTTGTTTACTAGTAGAAATTATAGACAAAGATTAGGATTTTGAATAAGAATATGAGGATCTTAGTTAATATTAGTGAGCTGGTTTTTGAGAGTTCACTAGGGTTTATGTAAGCCTCACTGCTCGAAGATCAGTTATAGAAGACAGAGGCACTTCTTGATTTTTTGCCACAGAGATTATCACATTGATGGTGGGACTTGAATGTATACCCTTGTGGGGTATGAGATCAGTCCTTACTAGTTGAATCTGTGTCCTTATGAACACAAGCCTTCTACGTGAAAGGGAAAAATCTTATCATCAGCAATAATAACATCCTTCACAAGTAGATTTTTCCTTCTTATTTTAAAATTAATAATAATAAATTTTAGGTGTATATTTTGCTGGCGTGCTTCCTATGGTTGTAAGTTTAAGAAATGTATCACAGTATCGGCTTGTTAAAGTTGTTATGTACTTATGTTATATATAATATATAGACGAGACAGTAACACCATTGGCAGATTAAGCTGCGATTTTCCTGCTAGCCCCAAAATAAATGTAATGTAGAGCAGTGTATTCATGGCTTGCAGCATCATGATCAGATCTCATTACATCCTTAATCTATTTTCAACCTTTTTTGGGGCTACTGGAAAATAGACCTGAAAAATCTTTGGTGTGGGACAAAAAATAAATGGACCATGGAGTTTATAACACTTTTGTACCAGTTGGTAGAATAATTTATGTGTATCTGGTATTCTTAATGCAGGGATGGTTGGCAAGTAAAATCTACAGCCGAGCAAGCTGTTTCAATGACTGGAAAATGAACCTTTGCATATTGTTTTTCACTCTAACTTAAGATAGTCCATATGTATAGGGGTGCGCGCGCGCGCAACATTGTTTTAATAAACTAGTTATCACATGCATGTGGAGTTGAGTTTGAGAAAAAGGGTTGGCAAGGAAATGCGCTTTTCTGCAAAAGCTACAAGTTCGTTTTCTATATCCCTTCCCTTCCTAATTACATATTTTTTCCCTTAGTCAATTGTTGGTCTTAATGTCATTGTACGTTGAGTTTCTCATCTTAAAGAAGAAGAAGAAGAAGAAGAAGAAGAAGTAAATTTCTTGTTTTGACATTTTTATCTCATGTTTGCAGGAATTAAAAGACCCGAAGATGAAAGCAGATATGGTTAAAAAATTAATGGAGAAGGATTACCAAGTTAAGGTACTTTTCTACCTTTACATGTGATATTTAATTTTAGTTTTGGGCGTTCTTATTGGTCAATAAAAAAGGAAAAGAAAAAATAGTAGGGTGTTCATAGATAGTGTTTCATACATAGAAAAAAATATCTGTTTGTGAAGCAAGGTCTGTGTACTCATCTGATTTGCTTATCATTGAATGCCCATAGGTTATTTGATCTAGATTATGACGTGCAATGCTATTCCCATCTCTCCGCACTCAGAAGTTGACACCCGAGCATCAAAGACCCAATAAACAACGTCTTGCCAATATCTGTATCGTCAAATCCATCCTTGAAGCTTCCTCCAGGGGTCAACTCTCACAAGCTGTTTCTTCTCTGGACATCTTAGTTATCAAAGGCATTCGCTTACCCTCCCGCATTCTCGGTCGTCTCTTACAACAATGTGCAGAGACTAAGTCTTTAAGAGATGGCAAATTAGTTCATCTTCATCTGAAGCTGACTGGTCTGAAGCGTCCCACAACATTTTTAGCTAATCACTTAATATGTATGTACTTCAGGTGTGGCCATCACATAGAAGCACGCAAGGTGTTTGATAAAATGGAGGTGAGAAATCTGTACTCTTGGAATAATATGCTTTCTGGATATGTTAAATTAGGGATGATAAGTCAAGCGAGAAGATGGTTCGATAAAATGCCTGAGAGGGATTACATATCTTGGAATACGATGGTCATTGGGTATGCACAGAATGGGATCTTTGATGAGGCTTTGGATTTTTATAGACAGCTGAGAAGATTGTCTATAGGCTATAATGAATTTAGTTTTGCAGGTGTCTTGACTGCCTGCGTGAAATTGAAAGAATTTGAACTTTCTAGGCAGATCCACGGGCAGGTTTTAGTTGCTGGATTTTCACCCAATGTGGTTATATCAAGTTCACTTCTTGATGCATATGTGAAGTGTGGTAAAGTGGAAGATGCTAGGAGGTTATTTGATGAAATGCCCTTCAAGGACGTTTTTGTGTGGACTACATTAGTTTCAGGTTATGCCAATTGGGGAAATATGAATTCAGCTGTTGAACTTTTCAATCAGATGCCGGAAAAGAATTCTATTTCATGGACATCTTTGATTGGTGGTTATGCCAAATTGGGTTTGGGTCATGAAGCACTTGAAGTATTTAGAAAGATGATCACGCATCATGTTAAACCAGATCAATTTACATACAGTAGCTGTCTATCTGCTTGTTCAATCACTGCTTCATTCAAACAGGGGAAGCAAATACATGCTCATCTTATTCGAAATAACATCAGAATTAATAATATTCTTGTTAGTGCTATTATTGACATGTATTCAAAATGTGGCAGCATGGAAAATGCCAAAAAAATATTCCATGTCATGGGAGATAAGCAAGATGTGGTGATTTGGAACACCATGATTGCTGCACTAGCTCACCATGGTCATGGCATAGAAGCCATTTTGCTGCTAAAAGAACTACTAAGATCGGGTGTGAAGCCAAATAGGATCACTTTTGTTGTCATTCTAAATGCATGTAGTCATTCAGGTCTTGTGCAAGAAGGAATTGAATTGTTCAATTCCATGAATCGTGATCACAGGGTAGCTCTAGATGAAGAACACTACGCATGTCTTATCGATCTTTTGGGGCGGGCTGGACGTTTCAACGAATTGATGAAGTATCTTCAGATGATGGATTGTAAACCAGGTGACCATGTTTTGAATGCGTTGCTTGGTGTATGTAGAATTCATGGAAATATAGACATAGGAAGAGAAGCAGCGGAACACCTTATTGAATTGGAGCCTAAATCTTCTGGCGCCTATGTTATGCTTTCAAGTGCATATGCTGCACTTGGAAAATGGGAATTGGTAGAGAAAGTAAGACAGCTTATGGATGAGAGACAAGTGAAAAAGGAACTGGCCATTAGTTGGATTGAAATTGACAATAAGGTCCATGCTTTTACTGTATCTGATGCGTCACACCCGCTGAAGGAAACCATATACTCAGTTTTGGGGCACTTGGGTAACCAGATGGAAGACAATGTCCTCTTACCAAAAAAGATTCCTTTGTGAAAGTCAGTGATGTTTTTTAATCAGTAGGCCCTTTCAGGAAGAAGAGTTTCCCTAACGTTATTCTTTTCTTCATTGATACCAGATTTTGTAGCACCAAACTTCACATAGGCCTTATTCAAGACACAAACGGAAAGACCTTGCCTTGGGGAAAAAAGCAGCCAGGCAAGAATAGTGGGGGAATTAGTAGATTTCATGAAAGCTGTTATGCTTCCTTTTATCCCCAAATTTTTGTGTGTATTTTTCCTTTCAATTGATGAGATAAATTTCAGGAATTAATAAATATATATAGATTTTTAACCCTTTCCCAGGAAATAAACACTAACTTTAGAGTTATTGTATTAGTTGGTAGCACCCCAGGATTTGCTACTTTCTAACTGGAGTAAATGAAAATATTTTATAATTGCTAGCCAAATGCATAAATTTCCCCCATATTTTGTTTTGACTGCATTGACGTTCATTTTTTTTTCTTTGGGGAAACTTGCAAACTTTGGAAATTGAAAGTCAATGTCAAGCATTACGTGGTCTCATCTTCATCTTGGAAGCTATATTGCATATTCCAATAATATATCATTACAGGATGCTCATCCTTATCCTCCATCCGTGACTTTGTGATTATTATTGGTCATATAAAAACAGTCTTAATAGTAACCACCATGATTCATCATCATCGCACTTTTCATCCTTCCAATGGCAGGGTCTTCCTGAGTCAACCTTTTCAAGTGATTTTATTCTAGAGGTTTTTTTTTTTTTGGGGGGGGGGGGGAAGAGAGGGATGCTCAACGCAACTATATATTGATAATTTAATTGAATTTTTGTTGTCATATAAAAACATAATAGCAACCACCATTATATTTGTGGATTCATTGATTCACAATTCAATGGAATTTTAATAAATTATAAAAAAAATACTTTTGGCCTGCTATAATCATAGAAAAATTTTATGTGCAATTTAGGTAGAACTATTTTCTTAAAAAGTTGTTGCCTTTAAATAGTTCTTATAAAAATTAAATATACTTCTATTTTTTCCTGAAAAAAATAAGATGGGATTGAATTGGATAGCAACTAAAAAAAGGAGGACTGTCCTCTCCAAAATTTGAAAGATATGGCGAGGGATGTAATTTTTATAGTTGCCAAATTATTTTGATTTATTTTCTTTACTTTAAATTAATTAAATCATTTCATGAAAAATATTTTAAAAATTTTAATAATAAAAAATATGTGAGATTTGTTAATGTATTTGAGAGCTATTGATACTTTCAAAAATAGGAAGAAAGAATCTAAGTTTTAGATGGATATAAACAAGTGAATTTTACTATTATTTTTTCTCTCTTCTCCTTTCAAATAAAATAAAATTCCAGTGTTGCTTTGCTTTCCATCGCTTTCTTCAATTTTCATTTCATTTACGTTTTTTTTTATTTGCAAACTTTTCTTTTTCCCCTCTTTAATTATTTTTAATATAATTGTCCTTTCGAGGATCACAAGGATATCAATAGTTTTCAATCAACTTGAGATTGGGAAAAAACGTAAATTTTGCAAAATATTATTAAAATGTAGATGGTATTTTAAAGTTCCCACTCATCCCCACCAGTCTCTCTCTCTTTTCTTTGATAGCTGAAAAGCATTAGAAAATTAAAAAAAAAAAAGGTAACCATTTGGATTTGTATATAATAAATAATAAAAAAATTATAAATGCTGAACCTAGTTTCATTTTTATTTTGGCAATATGTTAATTTGGAGCTATTTGATTTGGCCTTTGGGTTTCAACTTGGGGCATACTGGGGGCCAAATACCATGATTTGTGTGTTCTAATTCTTGAAATTACATTGGAGTCAAATAATCTTAAATGTGCCCTCTCAACAACAATTTATCTTATTTAGAAAGCTTAAAATATTATTTAGAAAACATAGGTGTTGAAGCATTTGGATTAATTTGATGATGTGTTATAATAATATTTTGGCTAAAGTATATTTTCGATTTTCTAGGTTTACGTTAAGTTTAAGTTTAGTCCACTAAATTGTATAAAGTATAATTTTTAATTTTTTAATCTTAATGTCATTTATCTCAGACAAAAAAAAGTCTCATTTAGCAAAAAATGTTGATTTAGCAAATTTACATAGTAACTCTACCACCATCACCACAAAACATAGCCTAAAATTTAATTTTCCAATATAATTATTTTTATATCTTAAAATTTAAGCATACTTTATTATTATTATTTAATTGTAGAGTCAACATGTGAATTTTATGAGTAAGCATTTTCCATTAAACAAGATTAACAGCATTAAAATTAAAGGACTAAACTTGAGTAAAATTAGAACTGCAAATCTCTATTTCAACCCATTCCATTTTTCATCTAGAAATACATAATAAAATATTTTTTATTTGTTAATATACTATGTGTTAATAAGTAAAACAATATACTCCTCTGGTCCTAAATATAAGACCTACTTTGCAGTGTAATTTAATACAATCTGTTTCACTTCTATCAGACTAGGGAGGTTGGACAAAATTAATTTATAAACTTATGTAGTTATGTTAATTAAACATTAAATTGGATTTATCCCCCATAAATTCAAACCATATATTATTATAATTTTGTCTTTAACATAATCAGAATCAATATTGGGAATTTTGTATGATTTCACAATATCTCATATTCGACAAAGCGACGTTGAGCTTAATAAAAACAAAGATTTAAAGTGACGTGCTAGATATTGTAATCCTAAAGTGATTATGATATTGGCCGCCATGAACATAAAATACAGAGGCGACAAATAGATAAGGAAAATTACATTTAACTTAAAAAAATTAATAATAATTAGGTCCTGATTTTTTTTCAAAAAGGTATCGATTTTGAAAATTAAAATATTTTATTTATAATTAAAATTATCTAATCTGTAATTATTTAAATTTAAATTTGTAAGTTATTCCCCCCAAAACTTTATTACAACCTCTCATTACTTCACTTTTTTTTTTCCTTTCAAGTCTACGTGTGATTTCCCAATAAATAATGCCCCCTCCAATCCAATATAAGTAGCATTCTGTATTGTTGTAAAAATTTAATGAATTTTTTTTAATTTCTTACTCCTAATAATTACATGCCTTCCTTTTTTTTTTTTTCACTCATACTCTCTTATCTTTTTTTCCTACCCATCTTCTTTCGCTCACATTTTCATAAACAAAGCTATATTTTTTTATATTTATTATTTCAACTAATTTTAACCCCTATTTATCTAGGTGTTTTGTTAGTTATTGCTCATGTATTGGACTGGGGGAGTGAATGAAACCAAGTTTTGAACACCATATGTGATAGATGAGCTTCACAAGGGCGTTTATGAGGGTAGTACTGCTTTTTGATCCGTGAGTTCATCACAATTGGTTCTTTATATGTTATTGGTCATGATTCATGAGTAGTGATTACCATAAATTAAAAATCTCTTTTGGGAAAAGCTCACCAAACCCAATACAAAATTCACTAATAACTTGTGATTTTCACCCAAAAGGCCAATCACTTTATTTCATTTTAACACTCCTATCAACTGTATTCCGATGAATATATGTGTGTGTATATATATGCAAATATTAAAAAACCTAGTTAAACTAATTATTTATAAAAAAAATGTATTGGTTTCTTAATTTTTTTAATTATTTGCATTAAAATTGACTCTTGATAAACAAGGCAATCAATATTCTAGTCTGTAGAATGGAGCCAAAGGAGTACCTAATATGCTAGTGGTTTAATGCCATGCGTGCCTCAGTGCTTGCACCAGAGGTCACAGATTAGATACGCACTTAGTAAATTATATTGTTTACATATATTTGTTTCCCAAACAAAAATTTAAATATACAATCTTACCTGTGACAGTGATAGAATATGTAGGCAGGTAGCAAAGAAGAAAAACTGTTGGCATGTAGAAGTGAAAAGAAGACGTCATGAAGTAGCATCGAAACTTGTATCTTGGGGTGGCAGCGAAGCAGAGTAAAGTCATATTATAACACACACACACACACATATATATTTATATATTGTTGGGGGTGGCTGTGAAGTGTGAAGTTGTAGTTTTTGTGCGTCAATGTTCTCGTCTTCTTCTTCCTGTTAGTCTCACACGCAGCTTGGCCCAAAGGTTCCTTCTTTCTCTCTCCTGCTGCCACTTGTTGTTTGTTTCTTGGCAGCTTTTTGCGGCAAATATTGGCCCCACGGTTTTTCCCCTCGCTGTGTTTGTAGTCTCCAGTGAGTCCAGTCCACTCACTGACTCACCTCTTTGTTTTTTACTTTTCCTTTTTTCGTGGGGGTTCAGTCTTGGATTGGTGCTTTGGTGGGCTGAGTGGAAATGGCCGATAACACGGACGATATCGCGGAGGAAATCTCGTTTCAGAGCTTTGATGATGACTGTAGATTGCTCGGCAATATGCTCAACGACGTCTTGCAGCGAGAAGTTGGAACTACGTTCATGGAGAAACTGGAGAAAATCCGAGTTCTTGCTCAGGTTTTCCTCTGCCCCTTTTTCTACTTGCTTGGCCTCCTATCTAGTCTATTAGCTGTATGATTTTAGCATTTGTTTTGTAATATCGTCCTTTTGTTCTGCTGGGTTTTCTTTGACTTCATATATATGGCGCCTTCTTTTGGTTGCTGAGAAAGTGGGCTAAGAAAAAGGAAGTTTGAGTAGGAAATGCATTTATTGTTTCATGTTGTTGCATGGAAGTTGGTGTATAATGAAAAGCTCAACTGATGCCTAAAGTAACAATCCATAAGGACCGAAGTTGACTCTGTGTAGTTCTGGAGTCCTAAATCGCGAAATCTTTATATAATATATAGTCATTTTATTGATGTGAAATTATCGTTGGTTTCTCTATACTTCTTGCTAGCGAGTTGCAACTAGCAATAATGTGAACTTTATTTGTCCAGAGTGCTTGTAATATGAGGCAGGCAGGGATTGAGGACATGGCCGAGCTGGTCGAGAAGCAGTTGGCTTCAGAGCTATCGGAGATGACATTAGAAGAAGCTCTGACTCTTGCTCGTGCCTTCAGTCATCATCTTACTTTGACAGGCATAGCTGAAACCCATCACAGGTAATTGGGTTACGATATGATGCTCTTTTCTTGGACTCTCTTTATGATTCTTCTGTCTCTTTCGCTTTGAAACTATAATAAAATCATTTTTAGTTGTGAACATGAAGACGAGTAACATGATTTTCCATACTGAAAATACTGCCCCAATCAATTTTGACAAGGTAGGAAATTTTGTTTGTGCAGGGTTCGTAAAGGACGGGATGTGGCATATTTATCAAAATCTTGTGATGACACATTTAACCAGCTGCTGCAGAGTGGAGTTTCCCCAGACGAGCTTTATAACACAGTCTGCAAGCAGGTCTGATCAGACGCCTTAAGTATTTGCTTGGCAGGCAGTTATTTTCTTGCCAACTTAATGTTGTTAAAGGATGGTGATTCACTCTGTTCAGTTTATTGTATTTTTCAAAGTTTTTCTCCTCCATCTTTTTTTGATTTCTGCAGGAGGTTGAAATTGTTCTTACAGCCCATCCCACACAAATCAATCGCCGTACTTTACAATACAAACACATCAGAATTTCTGTGAGTTTTGGTCTTAGTCTGGCCTTAATAAAATTGCTGAGGCTTGAACTTTAAATCTCATATATCATATAAAATTTTTGGTTTGCATCCTAATTCTTTTCTTTCCATGCAGCATCTTTTGGATCTTAATGATCGACCTGATCTTAGTTTTGAAGATCGAGAAATGGTGATTGAAGATCTGGTAAGGTTCTTGGACAGTATTTTCACTCTATAGAAAGTCACAGTGGTGTGTGAGGGTAGAAGATCATCTTTCTAAAGGTGAAACGAATAGTATAAATCCTATTTCTAGCTTTTTTTTATTCTTATAAATCATTATGGCTTTGGTAGGTGAGAGAGATAACTTCAATATGGCAGACAGATGAGCTTAGGCGCGAAAAACCCACACCGGCTGATGAGGCTAGGGCTGGTAAACTGCATGATAACTATGTCAGCTTTTGTGCTTAGGTTTATTGTAAGAAAAATAATAGTTTATCATATATTTTCAATTTCCGCAGGTTTGAATATCGTGGAGCAGTCACTGTGGAAAGCAGTCCCTCATTATTTACGTCGAGTCAGCAATGCTTTAAAGAAGGTCTATTCATTTTGTGTCATTCATCTTGTAGATTACTTGCACAAGTACTTTATTTAATCCCCCCCGCCCCCAAACTTTTTCTTCCCTCTTTAAGATTTTCAATAAATCTGTTGTGTACTGCAGCATACAGGAAAATCACTTCCATTAACTTGTACTCCTATAAAGTTTGGATCTTGGATGGGGGGTGATAGAGATGGAAACCCAAACGTGACAGCAAAGGTGTTTTTTTAATTGTAATTTTAATTTTAATGTCCTTTCAGCTCTTTAGTCTTTACTGTACGTCTTACCTGTTTTTGTCTCCCAGCAGCTATAGAGTGTTTTTCCATGGGTTGAGATGTTTTCCTAGTAGTGTGAGCAGAGTTGACTTTGTAAGAACAATTTTACAACTGATTAGTTAGAACATTCCATTGCATTTGTCATCCAGGAAAAAAAGTTTGATGTCTAATTAAACTGCTAACCATGTAAATTACTATCTTTCCACTCATGGATTGGTTGCTCAGAATGGTGGGCTAATTTACTTCTTTGACTAATTTTCTGAACTCTGTAATTGACACATCATAATTTTCTTCATAGCAGAGTGTGAATCTTTCTGAATGATGTAAATTTTCCTAATGCAATGGTTTAAATTGGCTATTCACTTTCCTTCAGGTCACAAAAGATGTTGCACTTTTATCAAAATGGATGGTGATTGACCTCTATTTTCGTGAAGTTGATAACCTTAGATTTGAGCTGTCTATGAATCGGTGCAGTGATGATTTGTCAAGGCTGGCGCATACAATTCTGGAAGAAGGTTTGTCTATTAAATTTTATATATGGTGATATTCTTTTCAATGCTGATGGCATTGGGACACAGCTTCATCTTTGATTTCTTATATGTGGCCAATGAATGTTTGTGCTCAAGAAGATTTGATTTCATAGAATTATTGCAGATGGACCTTGATAATCTGATTTATTAGATTATCATATGAACAGAGACATTTATTGATCTCCTCCTCAGAGCCTAAATATTTATAGTTAACGTCATTGCATGTTCTTTATAACAACTAATTTATGGACTTTAGGAATGAAAATAGGACAGAGGCACACAGACAAAAGGTCAGAAAAGTTCTGTTATCAAATTTGCCCAATTCTTAATATCTGATAATTTAATGAATGATATTCTGCTATATATTTACTTTCTTGTTTTGGTAATAGAAGTAATTCGTGCCCGACTGGTAATAGTCAGTCTTTTAATCTTCAAGTCCAATTCACTGTCTCAAATCTTGGGTCCATCTTAGTGATCCAATATTGATTTCATTAACAATTGCCAGGATGTGCACAATATGTCAGTGTGTTATGAACTGTAACTTTGCTACGATGTTTGGTAATGCATTGGGAAGCATATGCATCATCTTCTGAATATAGTTTTGTTTAAGCACCTTACATGTCCTAATCAGCTGCTTACACCTTTATGAAATGTTCACCTAGATCGTGGCTTGCCATTGTTATATTCTTAAAGACATGTCTGATACTTTTAATCTACTTCTAATTCTAATGGTTGATCTCACTTCTACCTCTCCAGAAGCTCTCTCTGAGGATAGCCACGAGAATTGGAATCAATCTATGAATAGAAGTCAACCCAAACATTATGGTCAACAAGCTCCACTTCCAACACAACTTCCAGCTAAAGCTCATTTACCCTCTTGTGCTGGTACACATAATTATACCCAAAAATGCGTCATCTAGTTTTCCCCCTTCATGGAATAGGAATTAGACTAATTAATTCATGCCAATATATGGGATATAACTAACTTATATGCTCCGCCAGCCCCTGTTCTAATCCCCAAGGTCGATCAATTTTGGTATATCTAAGATTAATGATTCAGTGTTGTTTATCTTTTCATGCAGAAAATGGTGAATCTCAGTATCCTAGACTGGATATTCCAGGAAAAGATTACATGCCGCTGAATCATGAGGTAGAATTGTGGGGTCTGTTTTTACAGTTGCATTATCAGTGTAGAAATACAAATAATTGACCATAGTAATCCCAGATGACCTATATATTTTTCATCGTAGGATGGTGATATTTCTTCTAGTGCAACATTCAAGAGTGACAATCATAACAGTCATGCATCAGCAGCAAGTTCAGAAAATTTGAGCGCTTCTCAAGTGTCTACAAATCTACGCTCTAGTCAACCACACACCCCAAGGAAATTTTATGCTGATTCCCAAACAGGAAGGTCCAGTTTTCAGAAGCTTTTGGAGCCGAAGCTGCCTCAGCTTCCTGGAATTGCCCCTTACAGGGTTGTCCTCGGGAATGTAAAAGATAAGGTAATTGTTCTGTTTTACTTCATCAGCAAGCACTTCAGATTTGACTATTGAAGCTGATATTCACTGTTTGGTATTTGTTCAAGATAAATGATGTGCTGCTGGTTTCTTGGACCTGGTATATGCTTGATATATTCATTGCATTTCCAGAATATCTACGATAACTTCAAATGAATCACATTAGACACTGATTTGAAAATGAAATAAGTGAATTACCTTAAAATTTATGGTTGTGTTGGGTCAAGGAGGTGCTGGAAATTGAAAGGTAAAGTCAGTCTGAACAATACTGTTTAGAAAGTGGATTAGTGTGAAATAGTGGTGAAATAAATGAATAATATGCTGTCTTGCCTCTTATATTTATCTGTTCATGTGTTAGCTTATTTTTTTACTTTGAGGATTGGAAGGGAGGGCATCAAAATGACTTGGGAAGAAGCATTTGGGAATGTATGTTTTAATGAGAATTTTTATAACTGATATTTTTTGATGTCATTTTCTGCAGCCATAATTTGATCGAGTTGATATATATTTAATTGTTGAGTAACAGGGTTCAGAACAGTGGCTTTTTGTTGTACAAAAGTTTATACGTACGCATTATTAGGGCTCGCAAATGCTTATTTCTTTTCAAAATGAAAAAGAATATATCGATAAATCCATCTGTTTTGATAACTCTATAGTGCGGCAAATATATTTGCCTGTAGTGTAACATGGATTCATGGAGTAAATACTGGCACTCATGCTTTATGATGTGGCAAAGTAATCTTGATTAGCAGAACTTGTCATAGATGGGCCTCTGATGTTAATTCATTTCTGAATATTATGAAATAATGAAACCCAGACTTTCTGAGTTTTAATTTTCATTGGTAGTTCAGATTGATCACTCTTTTGTAAGATTGTAAATGCATCTGAATTCTGTTCCTCGTGTTCAGCTTCTAAAAAGTCGTAGACGGTTGGAGCTTCTTCTTGAGGATAATCCATGTGATTATGATCCTTCAAGTTATTATGAAACAACCGACCAACTTTTGGAACCTTTGCTCCTCTGTTATGAATCTCTGGTGCTCTCTCCCCCCCTTCTTTTTTCCCCCCTTTACTGGAAGGTTGTCTGTAGTCAGTGTTAAACTTTTAATTTGTGTAGCAATCATGTGGATCTGGGGTGTTAGCTGATGGTCGACTTGCTGACCTGATCCGAAGAGTTGCTACCTTTGGAATGATGTTGATGAAGCTTGACCTGCGTCAGGTCTGATTTATATTGGTTGCTTATTAATTCTTGGATGATCAGTTGTGGACTTAAACGAGGAATATGACAGGAATCCGGTAGACATGCTGAGACACTTGATGCAATTACCAAATATTTGGATATGGGAACTTATAGTGAATGGGATGAAGAAAAGAAACTGGACTTCTTAACTCGAGAACTGAAAGGGAAGAGGCCACTTGTTCCTCCCAGTATAGAAGTGAGATGGCATTCCACATTACCTTTATAATTTTAAACCATTTTGACCCTGTTCAATTTGTTATTTTTCTTTTTAAATTTGATTAACAGTTCTTAACATGGTTTATTTATTTATCTGCCACATCTTGGTTTTATAATGATCACAATCATCATTTGTTCTTTTTAGGTTCCTCCTGATGTTAGAGAAGTCTTGGATACCTTCAGAATTGCAGCCGAGCTAGGGAGTGATTCACTTGGAGCCTATGTGATTTCAATGGCTTCAAATGTATGACTAATTGCTGTTAGTCTTAAAATTGTGCAGTTTCAATTCTAGATGCTAATATCCCCCGGCACTTTGACATTAGATAAGTTCTTTGACAATTGTCGGTGCCTACTTTTTTCTTTTTGTTAGTGTTTGCTTTTGTTAGAAAAGTGATTCTTGATGTCCTGTCCTTCTGTTTTGAGAATTTTTATTACAAAATCATTTGTTGCATTTTCATCTCAAGCTTATGGAGATAGATATAATGGATTAAAACATGCAAATGAAAATTTTCCAGAAAGCATAAACATTCTGCTTTCAAAAATTGTAAGTTGGTAATATGGATTGACACTTTGATTTTTGAACATCACTTTATTGTTAGGCGAGTGACGTTCTTGCAGTAGAGCTTTTACAGAAAGATGCACGGCTTACTGTTAGTGGGGAGTTGGGAAAAGCATGTCCTGGTGGAACGTAAGTATGGAACCTACGCATTCCTATCATATAGCTAAAACTTATCTTTCTGTTGATCTGGTCACGAGTATGCTTGAGGATTTTTTTTTTTCCTGTTTACTGAAGAGTTGAAATAAATGGGTTAATAAATATCAACTGATAGCTGTGTGTGTGTGTGTGTAGTGGATGTAAATGTTGGTTTATGTTTGTGTGCTTGTCATGTTCAAGAAGGTTGGGGTATTTTTCTGTCTTAAGTGTTAGTGAAGCGAGTGGGCAGTGATGAAACGGTGGTACTTGTCTGATCTTTTTGAACAGAATGTAGCTCCATTTTTTGTTGTTCATTAGTTGGCAAAAAGTTAAAGATTCTATGAAAGAAAATTTGAAACTGCTCTGTAACTAGTATGCTGACATGCGGGTTACAATGAAAATGTTCATTTTACACAAATTGCAATGCGGTTACAATGTTTTGATCTTTTTTGACATGCGTGTCTTGTGTGTCTCTTCTAGACTGCGGGTTGTTCCTCTATTTGAAACTGTGAAGGATCTGAGAGGAGCTGGTTCAATTATTCGAAAACTTTTATCAATTGATTGGTATCGTGAACACATTATCAAGAATCATAATGGCCATCAAGAGGTAATTTTATATTTGCGGGTCATTTCATAAATTTGTGGTATGACTATGTGATGAAGAGTTCACACCATTGTACTATATATTTCTACTTGAAGGTCATGGTTGGGTATTCTGATTCTGGTAAAGATGCTGGGCGATTCACTGCTGCTTGGGAACTTTACAAAGCTCAGGAAGATGTCGTAGCTGCTTGCAATGAGTATGGCATTAAAGTTACTCTGTTCCATGGCCGTGGAGGGAGTATTGGTCGTGGTGGAGGCCCCACATATATGGCTATTCAGTCCCAGCCACCTGGCTCTGTGATGGTGAGTTATACATTTAGACCTCAGAACTCTAAATTTGAGCCTCATTTTTGTTCCAAATTTGAATGCAAGTCAGAGATGTTCTTATTATTTTCAGCTGGGTTAAACTGAGACTATATGGCGACAGTTTTTGATACATTGATATAGTCCGCATAGATATGTTCAGTGGTTGGAACCTTATTGATGCAGATTTACTATAGTCATTTGTTGAGTAAAGGTTAATTTTGAAACTTGACATGTTTGCTTGTTTTATTTAGTTCACATCGCTGGAAATTTAACTTGATTGTTCTGAACGATGAGATTCTAAGATGGAATTTCTTCTTTACTTGAAACTGACCGAAACCGTCATTTTTTAGGCCACTTATCATAAAATATCCGTAGTAAATAATAATTGACAAGGTTACTTTGAAAAGGAGTTTGTTCAACTGTGATTGGAATTTAAATTATGGTCCTACTCCTATTCCAAGGATCATTTCTGCCTCTAAGAGGTCCTATCGAGCTGCATGGAACGTTTGAAAGCCACTAATTTGGTTTTTAGTAAACTGTACTAATTACCAGCAGTGCTCTAAAATTTAGAATAATCTTGTGTTTTACTTGACACATCGCAGGGAACCCTTCGTTCTACTGAGCAGGGAGAGATGGTACAGAATAAGTTTGGATTGCCACAGATAGCTGTGAGACAGCTTGAGATATACACAACAGCTGTACTACTTGCAACCCTTCGTCCACCTCTCCCTCCCCGAGAAGAAAAATGGCGTAATCTCTTGGAAGATATCTCAAAAGTTAGCTGCCAATATTACCGAAATGTAGTATATGGGAATCCAGAATTCCTTGCCTACTTCCACGAAGCCACACCTGAAGCAGAGCTTGGCTTCCTTAACATTGGAAGTCGCCCCACAAGAAGAAAGAGCACAAAAGGAATTGGACATCTTCGTGCCATACCATGGGTGTTTGCATGGACTCAAACCAGATTTGTTCTTCCAGCATGGCTTGGAGTTGGGGCAGGTTTAAAAGGTGCTTGTGAGGGAGGATATACTGAAGAGCTAAAAGCCATGTACAAAGAGTGGCCTTTCTTTCAATGTACATTAGACCTTATAGAGATGGTTCTGGGGAAAGCAGACATTCCTATAGCCAAGCACTATGATGAAGTCCTTGTGTCAGAAAAGAGGCAAGAACTTGGCCGTGAATTAAGGGAGGAGCTCAAAACAACAGAGAAGTTTGTACTGGTTGTTAGTGGACATGAGAAACTTCAGGAGAACAATAGGAGCCTAAGGAGGCTAATTGAGAATAGACTTCCCTTTCTAAATCCCATGAACATGTTGCAGGTGGAGATACTGAAGAGGCTTAGACGTGATGATGACAACCATAAAATGAGAGATGCTTTGCTTATCACCATAAACGGGATTGCTGCTGGGATGAGGAACACTGGTTAACTCAAAAAGAACTTTGATGTACACTCTCCGTTTGAAAGTCAACTCAACCTAGCATGTTTAATGACTGGTTTGAAGTTTTAGTATACAAAGCAAATGTATGTATATAATATAAAGACGAGAACACGTTTAAGCGTATAGGGAAAGGAACAAGTTTTTGTTGGGTGTTCTGCTTCTTATTGCTGATGTAGTAGATGAATGGTGGTGATGTTGTTTTCCCCACTTTTTTGTGCTTTTCTCCGGTAGAGGAAAATAAAGGGAGTTACTGTGGGTCCCAAGAAGGAAGATAATTATTAAAAAGTCTTAATGACAAGAGAGCAATTTTTCATTTTAAAACTTGTTATTGTGAGTCGCTTAATTGTTACAAGATTTTTTTTGTTAATATATTTTCCTTGGAACCTTATTGCAATTATCCTGAAAATTAAACGATAATTTGCATGGGCAAAAAGCCAAGATTCAAATGATGATTTCTTGTGTGTTTGGCTGCCAGTTAGAAGGCCTAAACTGACCTTCCGCAAAACTAGTTTTGAACAGTCAATATCTGCAATGGTTAACTTAGTAATCTTACCAATTGACTGACATATTTAAGTTAAATAAATTCCTTGCTATCTTTTGAGGTCTTCCATCAATGTAAAATTTTCTCCGATTGCTATCAAATTTTTCAGAAAGAACGGTTACAAGACAATTAATAATGTAAAGCTGTAACGATAGTAATGTGACTGTTGTCTTCTGTACAAACAGCACTACAGGCGCGAAGTAGATCAAAGGTATATACCAAACGAGCAACTTGCTGGAAATGATTCTGCATTGTTCTGTGATATACTTTCGGTTGAGATACTGGTGGTGTGCTTTAATTTGCATTAATTTCGAAGTTTCACTACTCATTTTTGAAGTGTTATTGTTTCATCTTCATTCAGCTCATTATCAATAGGACAGAAGAGGGCAAGGTTCAAGCACCTTGTCTCCACTAGCTACAAGCCTCGGATGTGAGATAACAAGTAAAAGCTGCTCTTGCAAGCTTTTTACTAGAAATATAGTAATCAATGAGCATGGTGAGTGAGGTAATGTTTGTGGCTTGTAATTTCCAATTTTTCATAATTATATTCGCCTTTTCATTTCAATTTGTAAAAGATATTATTGTTCCCCACAAAATCAGAATCTGACCGACTGACCCTGAATTATACATTCTTGTCTCCAACAATTCATATGATTTTTCACCCTCTTTTTCCTCAAAATCCAGAAGATGCCTCTTGTTGCTTAAAGCATATAACATTTCTGCATTCAAGTAAGGTTCAATTAATCAGGCTGCCTTTAAGGGACGATACACATAGTTGAAAGTTGAAACTTGCCCTTTGGAAACCACAGAATCTCGCTTTCTCAGATAGTGGTTTCCACTTTACAGGGCTTAGATATGGTGACTCATACCCAGCATTGTCCTAGGATGTTGTAATTTTTCTCAGGGAGTTCAATCACTTCATTTCTTTTGTAGATTCTGACTTCCCTTACCACTTTAAGGGAAAGATGGGTTGTAAATGCACTGTTTGAAGTTCAGTCTCTTGGTGCCAACCTGCCTAACTTGAACACATAAAGGTAGGAGCTGCATTTTTAAGATGCACCAGATCAATGAATTGCGTAACCAGGAAGATTCTTTTAAAAGTTCAAATATATTTAGTTCATGAAAAATAAACAAATCAATCTTTTCATCAGAAATAGTTATTTAAATTAGCTCAAAATACATAGTCCATTCAAGAATGTGATAAGAAAGACCTGCATTGGGAACCGCTGCTGTTAAAACCTTGAAAGTTGAAACACTTGATGAGCTGATAATTATTTGCTCAGTTTCTGATATAAACAAAATTAACAGCCAATAAAAGAAAACTAACATGTAGGCTCAGCGCCAGGCTTATCAAGACAACCGAAAGGACTGATGTGGGTCCACTTTAATTTTGATCCAGTATCCTACACACACAGGCGCCCTTCTTTGAAAGGTACCCCAGTTTCAATTCCTTCTCACTCTTAATAATGCAATCCTCTATGAACGAATATTAACTTGCTTAGAGTCTATGAATGGGAGCACAATTCCACTATCTATCATCACCTTATAGTGCCAAGTCAAGAACAGAAGAAGAAGAAATGAAAGAGTGCATGACTTAGCAAGAGTGGAGTTTTTGTCTGAATAAAGAAGAATGATGACCAAACCCACTATGAGTGTTCATATTGTATGTCCTACTTCTAGTGTCTTTGACCCCACCTTGTTTCTTCGAGCAAAACACATCACGAAGCAACATTAGATGCTTCCCATACTCCATATTATCCTGGCCACTTGAACTTTGATAGGAAAGCTTTAATTTATTTGAACATTTCTTCAATTATCTTCTCTCTTTTCTTCTGGTTAGTCAAAAAATATTGCATATTGTGCTTGTGGGGATGATAATGGTTATGGCGAAAAAGGATCTTCTCTCAGATATGCTTGAAGGGGTCCAAGAAAATATATGGGAGATTGAAGTAGTACTACCGTAACGCAAGTTGAAGAAATTAAGAAAGATAATGATAGTGAATCTGGACCAACGTGTTTGCTGTTTGTGTCCACTTTAAAAGGTTTGAAATTTTTCCATTAACTTTAGTGTGTCACAGTAAGTGATCTGGGTTCAGAGTTTGTTTTCTTCTTTAGTGAACAAATAAAAAGGATCTATGTTCAGAGACAGGATAATGATATTTCATAGCCACCTTTTATTTTCTGTCCTTGTTGTTCACTAATAGGTACTTGATTATCATGTGCCTGTCCGGCCAAGCCTAATATATGCAAATAATTAATATCAATTCACAAGAATAATTAAAAAAAAAACTTGTATGATCTCATCAGTTAACTACTGTTTAATCCAAATACTGTCTTTTGATTTGAGGAATTCAGTTTGCTGTTTCCATTAATTTATTTTTTAAGCTGCAGAATCATAGATAATGCTTCATGAAACCTTATATAGTTTATAAAAGAAACCACTTTCTCTAAACAGATCATCGTTTAGTTACATGACTTTCTTGGTTTTTTATTTTTTTAAGAAGCCATCCAATATTTAAAGTTATATTGAACAAGACTGCCTCCACTAGAAAGATACATATGCTATCTAAGAAAGATATATATGTTAAGCAAAACAAAAAACAAAAAATAGATTTAGGTTTGGTTGGGGTCTAAATAGTTTAGCTTAATTTTTTTAAGATATTTTTTTGTATTTATATGGACTTGAACCCAAAAAATCATGTTTAAGCATATATAACCCTTTCTACCAACACCAACACTCTTAATTACACTATTTTTTGCTTGAAATCAAAATATTTGCTTCATTTTTCAGGTATCAGAAAAATAAACATAACAAAAGAAAAGAAAACCCTGTTATCCTACAATGAACTATCATTTGGCATGGCAACAATATTTAAAAACAAGGGAAATTCGTTACGAAAAGGAACCAAAATGAATTGTCCAATAATAACACATCAGAAATAATATGGTGGGTTTTTTGGTTTCTTGTTTTGAAAACAATTTTTTGTTAACTTGTTTTTAGTTGATTGTTTTGCAAAACAAAAAAATAGTAACATGTTTTTGAAAAATAAAAGATCAAAACAGCTTTTCCATATTATCTTGTTTTTTTTTTTTTTTTTTATTTTGAAAAATTGGAGAAATCTTCTTTTTTTTATACCCACCACCTATCGTTATCAATGACAACTATTACCTATCAAGTGTGATTTTTTATTTTTTTCTCCAAATGTATTTTTAAAAAATTATTTTCTAAACAATTTTTTGTTTCCAAAATTTTCCAAAAAATAATTTTATAAATTATTTTGGGAGCAAGGGAATAAAGAACAAAAACAACTAAGCCCTATGTTATCATGTTTGGGGAAGCTAATTAATTAGTATGATTAATTTGGTGGTTATGATTAAGAGTTAAACCAACTAAATGGCCCCCATATAAATTTTTTTTGTAGGCATAGGTATCCTCTTATTAAAAATAATTTTGTTCAAGACTATCGGGCTCTAAATGTGTATATCTCTCCCAGTGAGGATTTGAACATGGGGTCCATGTATTTGTTGTTAATGGATTTATGAAAAATATAACTTCTTATATATTTTATAATAAATAAATTTAACTCAAAGAACCTATACATGTGATCATGAGAAAAAGCAAGAACATGGCATAAGCAATTGGTTGATACTCTTCCTGCTAAATAGGAAAAAAAATTATTTTTTTAATTTTTTATATTACTTTCTCCCTTTCACATGCATTAACAATGGCTTATAGGAAAACACATATTGGTGGGTTATGGCCAACCCTCTAATATTACAATGATGATCCTAAGAGGATATGTAATAAGTCAAACTAGGATATATAGTGTAATTGATTTAAATTTGGTCTCTGGTTGAAAACTTGAAGTCATGTGTTCACTTAGCTAGCTAGGTTTATTGCTAAAATTAGCACATCTTGTGGATATGGAAGCTGGTTGGTCTTATATGTCCAATATCACTCATCAAGGCAATTATAATTATTACGCACGTTGATCTTAACTGAAAATTATTGTGTTTGCTTAGTCCAAATCAGCAACCGTTATTGCACAAAAATTGATGTTCATATTATATTACTCGAACAATGTAATGTCTTGTGCTAAGATATACGTCATATTGATGACCAGCCAATAAAAAAAAAATATTTCATTGTGGTTTGCTTTATTTAGATGGTTTGGTTATGCGCCAAAAATGTCGGTGGAAGCACCAAGGAGGGGTAAGATATTTTTTATTTAACCCTACAAAAAGAGGTAAAGGGAGACTAAAAAGAACGCTTAAAGAAGTTAGTAATTGATAGATCTCCATTAACGGCTTATTCGCAGACTTGGTCCTAAATAGAGTACAATTATATTGTACAAGGCTTTTATTATTGGTGGTGGTAATTCACTTTATTTACAATTATATTTCTAGTGAATCATTGCTAGATAATAACAAAATAATACCTCCGGTGCTAAATATAAGAACTAGTTAGATATCTAATTTGATTCTAACTATAAAACTCTAATTTATTTTATCCTCAATATCTATTTATCACTTTGTCCCCGAATAATCCATATGATAATTTTTGCATGTATGTTAAAGAGTTCTGTTAAGAAGTAATTTCAATGCACGTGATTAATAACTGTATTTTAAGAAAGATAACATCCACTTATTACAAATTAAATACTATCTCCAGTCCTATTTATAAGACCTTGTTTGTAGACTACAAACGAGATCTTATAATTAGGACCAGAGGTAGTAACTAACTTAACTAATTTTTTAATATCTACAAATTACTCCTATATTAAAGAGGGGAGGCATTATATTTCTGGTGATTGGATGTATATTTTAAAACAGTTTTTTTCCCCAAAACAACATTGATGCTAGCTACCTAGAAGTGTGTGTGGCATCTTGTCCAATAATAGAATAGCTGAATAGGAATAATAATGAGAACTCAAATTCCAAATGAAATTTCTTTCTGAAAATGGGACTGGCAAAATTCCATCCTGAGATAGAGATCATACACTTGAGACGTATCAAACATGATGTTCTGTATTCTTCACTATCCAAAACTGATTATATATACCTCTAACAATCCAAAAAACTTCATTCACTTACATTTTGGGTATTGAAAAATGACTTTCGCTTCTTTTAAACACACACATATGTAACAAACGAGTTAAAAGAATAATCCAGCATATAATTCAAACTACACCACATCACATAAAAGAAAGTACATAAAAATACATATTACGTGAGTGGTAAAGTTTTGGTTATGGATAAACTAAAAAACTGATGCATACATACATATATAGTTCAAGCAATAATGGTATTATTGCATGAAATAAAAGGTGGATATTTAGTTTTGGCGTATAGCTTTATTATGGCTAGAAGGCTGTGGAAGTTGTTGATGAGAAAATGAATGGGAGGCAACGTATATATTGAAAAGAAAAAAAGAGAGGGAAAGTTTGCACTTAGAGAGATATTGCAGACACAACAAAACCAACACGTACTGATCATGACAGGATGAGTGGGTGCTTCACTTTATTATAACATCAACTCATAAGTGTGGCCGCACAGAAGTCCCATTTGAACCATTAATTTCATATAAGTGCGCCGTTCTGACATGGATCGAAAAGGAAAGCTGTGCACAAGTTTTTTCTGCCTTCTTTTTATGTGTCTCTACACTATTGGGAGAGACTCCATATACACACACACACATATGTATATATATACTACCTCTAGTCCTAATTATAAGAACTAGTTGACTAATTTGAAGAGATTAAGAAAATAAGTTAAGTTAGTTATTTGTAATAAATAGGTATTGTTTTTCTTAAAATATTTTTCCTAATCAAATGTATTGGTTATAACTATTATTATTAGAAAAACTATCTTGGAAAAAAAAAGTATAAATATGAGAAACAAAGTAGATTGATGTCTTATATTTAAGACCAAAATAAAAGTCAAACGAGGTCTTATATTAAGGATTGGAGGTGGTACATTAATTTTCACACAACGCTACTCTCTCCCCCTTCATAATGTAGGAACTAGTTGGGAATTGGATTTAATCTTAAAATATAAGACCTTAATTTAGTTTGTCTCACATGTTTATTGTTTAATTTGCTGCAATCTAATTTACTTAACTTATGATTTATGTGTATCGTTATATTACATATCACTTTATAACTCACATAAATTAGTTTGCAAAAAAATATATAAATATTTTTAAAGTGATTTAATTTAATTTTATAATATTTTTAAACTAGTTAATTAGATCTTATATTAAAGACTGGAGGTAATATAATTTAGTGTTACACAGGAGTATATTATAAAAATATAATATCAAAATTATTATGATCAACTATTTTATCTGGCTTTCTTAATCTATCTAAATTAATTAAGTAGTACATTATACTATCTTTAATCCTCAATATAAGAACTGATTAGACATTTTATTTGATTCTAAATATAAAATCTCAATTCACTTTGTCTCTCATATTTATCTTTTGTAATAGTTATACATGTTCAAGGTTTTAACAAATGATCGTTCTAGCTAATATACATGATTAGCAAGTGTATTTTAAAAAAGATAACACCTATTTATTACAAATAACTAACTTAACTAATTTTTTAATCTATTTAAATTAGTCAAATAACTCTTGTACTTAAAAATATGAGGTAGTGTTAATTCACTCTCTTTATGTTGTTATCACTAACCACCACTTTCACATCTCCTTTTTGCACATCAAGGCAAACAAGAAAAAGCATTACTTATTTATTCACTGAAAGGGTTAAAAGGGAGAGCTTTTTAAGTGGAACGTGTCATCGATATTAAGGAGATTTATGTAAATACCTGTACTCTAGCTCTTTTCTTTATTATCATGGTGGGATATTATGGTCCAGCGTTTGATGAAACATTTGAATAATTATTTGTGAACATTCTTGCTTGCTTTTAGGATTCGATAATATTCTTTTACACCTAAGGTTGTTGTGGTAATGACTATAGGTTCAGCTTATATAATTAGTGACTTTCTGTTTTTTTTTTTTGGGGAAGGTTTCTTTTTCTCATGTTAATATCAGCAACTGTAATTCTTGGAGATGGAGACACTCAATTATAATTAAGCCTTTGGCTGTTAAGGGCATGTTTACTGTCACCGATAATAATTATATTTCTAATTTTTTTGCCAAATGATAATTATATATATTACTAATAAATTATAAGAAATCTTACTATCCCCGGGGTGTAAGCATCAATTCAGGCCGACTTGATATAGCAATAGGGTTAAATTTTCTGCTGCTGAAAAATAATGACATGTCTTTAAATGGTTTGTATTTAGGAAAATTGGTAAACAAAATTCCTGTTCAAAAATTTAATTGACTAAAAGAACCTAAAATTGAGCGAGTGTAACTATAATATGTGAATGCAACATATCATTAATGATGTGGAAACAATCATTAATGCGGAAGTCATTTGTACACAGTAAAAGATATGTTACACTCACGGATCATAATTTCATACGCTTAAATTCAAATCCTTTTAGCCAATTAAATTTTCAAATGAGGATTGTTTTACCAATATTTCCTTCATATTTCATCGCTTCATGTTGTAAAGCATATATTCTTAACTAATCAATATTTGTGAGTTAAAAAGTTAAAAGATTACTTCTTTTTTTTGGAAAATTAATCTTTTAGTTTTTGAAGTTTTGACTTACTTAAAACTGAATCCCTCAACTATGACTCGTTATGATTCGGTCCCTAAAAATTTAAATCGCTTAAAACTCAGTCCCTCATCCTTTTTATTTCTAATAATTTTGTTCTTGTCCTCTATAACCCGTGCCAAGTCATCATTAAGCCATCCTACATGAAAAAAAAAGGTTATAAATTCTTTTGTGGCTTTCCAGCTGAGCTCTCCACACGGATTTAACAAAAAGATTGCAAAAATAAAATAAAATAAAATAAAGCTTCAGATTTACCATGAACTCAGACTGGAGATGAAGTACGAATGGCAACCAGGTCATAACAAGGACAAAATTATTAAAAATAAAAAAGATAAGGGACTGAGTTTTAAGTGAGTCAAATTTTTAGGGACCGAGTCATAACGAGTCATAGTTGAGAGACTGAGTTTTAAGCGAGTCAAAACTTTAAAGACTAAAAAAATAATTTTCCCCCTTTTTTATTTTTATCTTATTTTTAGCTGTTGCAGTTTTATTTTGGTCAATTTTAAAATGGTTTAATAACTTTAAAAATAAAAATGGAGACTCAATATATTTACTCCCTCGGACTCTGGATCCAAATACTTGCTCCAAAAATATAGGTTATTTTTTTAAGTTCCATAATCTAAAATATAAGTAACCTCTTTTTTTTCCTCGCGATTATATAACTCACCTCTTTGTCATCATCAAATGCTCACTTTTCACAAATGCTCCTAATTAAATTTTTAGGAGATAACAAATAAATAAAGAGAAACAACAAACAACAATTAAAATTTGATTAATTAATTATTAAACGTAAGCTTGAAAAAATTAACTTTAAAATACACTTAATAAGAAAAGCTAATTTTAACTAATTTTTTAAATATGTATTAGTAATTACAACTTATATTTAGAATCAAAACTAGTGCCCTCTATACTATTATTATTTATCATGCATTCACAATAAACAAGCTGGAGATCATTTTGGAGAAGAGAAAACGAGACTATATGTAGAATCTTCAAACCAAACAGTAGGATAATCTCATTTATATCCACACTCTTTAATTTTCTTCCTCACTTTGGATTCCAGACACAGTCCAAAAGATTTCAAACTATTAAGAGTTCAAAAGGGAACTGATTCCAACGCAGCCACACAAGGTTACGTGCAGAAAAAGAGGGGTGATCAAGAAAGAATTATCCAATTGGAACATACAAATTAAATTAAAGTTGGACTAAAGATAAAGTTTGCATATAGCATCAAAGTCAAAACAAGTGATGAATGGTATCAATGAACTTATATATTAGAGGCTGAAGGGAGAGCCCCAGTTAAGTGTAGGAACTAAATGCATCTTCCGGTTAATTTTCCTTAAAGTCCCTTTTAAAACAACACTTTTTTGCTTAGCCATTTTTCCCCCTAATAAAAGCATTACACAACATGTAACTTTGTTTATAGTTTTATTGAAGGACAACACACTGATGTGGAACGAGGAGGGGAAAACGGATAATAAAGATAAATGCAAAATAATCAATTAGATAATATTTCATATTAATGATATATGTCACCTCCAGGAATTTTGACCAAAACTGACCGTAAATCCAAGAACTCAGAATTCCTTGATGAAGAGACTGGGAACCTGGATTCAAGTTGATCACAAATCTAGGGACAAAAGATTATATCTTTCCTTTATTAAATTAAGAACCCAAATTAAATCCATAGAGAATTTTAAATAAAATTGTGATACAACAACAATCCTTGTCTCAACCAACAAAACTTGGTCTAGTTGGTCAGGAGTTAGCTTATAATATACAAGATCATGAGTTTAAATCCCACTATCGATATAAGGACTTTGTTAATGGGCAATCTGTAAGTACTTCTATAAGTATTTTCTAAATATGGATGCATACCTCGACCTTGGAAAACTCCCGAGATTCAACTCACCTAAACTTATCTTGTACAATAAAAAAAAAACCTTATCTTACTAGATGGAGTTGATTATATGAATCACACAATGCTATATACTATATTTTATCAACAGTCAAATTTTTAGATAGGTTATAAACCAGAAGGCCATGTTCAATAACTTTATTGAGTGCTCTCTTCAGTCTTTTCTGGCCCCTTTTTAGATGACTTCATATTTAATTTGCTGGTGTACCCTCTCACCGGTGTTAGCTCCATTTTTTTTTTTTCATATCCAAACCACCTCAAGTGATACTCTTGCATAAATATATACATAAATATATAGTCTTGCGTGGATGTCAAGTAAAATAATTAAATACAAAAAGGCCTGACCTTGTTCTATGAGTAATTCTTCCTGAATGTGTGGGATGATAATGTTACCCACATGTTATGATAAATGGTTAGCACTTTCGTGCACGTTAGTCACAGCTTGTTCTTTGGCAGCAGCTATAATAATTTAAACAATATAAATTTTGAAATTTCTATTTACAGCTCACTTTTTTCAAAAAGAAAATTAGATATAGTAACTAACTAACTATCATTAATTCCCTCTTTTAGAATTTGAATGTCATTTTCCATATTTATATATGTGGCATCTTTTAAGAAATATTTAATGCAATTTAAAAAACGTTTTTCCCCCTATAATTGGGTCCATGTTGGTGATAATTGAATACAACAAGCTCACCTTTTTTGGCTTATTTTGAATGGAGCATTGAAGTATATAATTATTTATTTTCGTAGAGAGGATGACAGTAAAACTTAAATTTTTTGACCCATTGTCCCCTGCTGTTATAGATCACTTGTAGAAGTTTCTTTGTATCTTTGTATACAAAAAGAAAGTCCACGTTCATCATACTTTACATATGCCTGTAACCTATTTGCATTGTCTATTAGGTAATCCAGTTATTGCATTTTTAATTACAACAAATTAATTTTAATTACAGAGTCCTTAACTCCCTTTAATTTTACTTCGCCTGCCTTATCTCTAATTAATTACTCTAAGCATTTTTATCACATTATTTCATGGACACAAAATATCTAAGTAGGTTAGATCCAAATGCTTGCCAAAACCGTATTATGCTTTATAATTAAAAAAACACATACAAAAATATTTACTACCCCCAGTCTTAATTATAAGACTTTCTTTATAGACCGCAAACGAGATTTTATAATTAGGACCGGAGGTAATATGTTATTTATAACAGTTATCATATTAATACTGAGATGGACCTTTTATATTTTTATGAAATATGAGTTGCATTCTTATTTCAATTCAAGCGAAGCTACTTTAGGAAATTCAAATTAAGCCTTTTCATTATTGTCACTTTGAAGAATCTCAAGGCTAAGGCCATTGTTTAACTCCCCTCCAACCTATTTATTCCTTTTTGTTCATATGAATATTTTATAATTGCTTCTCTTAATTGTCACGCACAATTGAACCTTAAATTAAATTGGACCGTGTATTTGGAATGAAGAAAGAAGATTTGAAAGGAAATGTCACATTTTCAAAAAGGAGTTAAAGTGTTTTCCTCTTTGATTCTTTTCATTGGTGAAAAGTGGATGGGATTGGGAACACACGCGAGTGCTCTTTAACACTTAGCACATACTCTCTATCATATTGCCTTCATTATTATACGAAGAATAACACAACCAACTTGTACCCTAACCCTACCTATCTAATCTAGAACAATGTTGAATATATACGCACACAAAATATAACATTTCAATATATATGTGTATGTGTGTGTGTGTGTGTATATATATAGTTTAAACTATACAGGATGAAGCATAGCCCAACTAACAAGAAGCATCTCCTGTAAAGTTTTTTTGAGTATGGGATCGGGATTCAAACCCTCATCATTTTACTATGCTTAACATAGAAAGATGAAATTTTTTATTTAATATTTGAATTTCTTTCATTTTAAGTATGTTTTGATTTTCAAGTTCAATGTAATTTCTCCTTAGTTACCTTATATGATATATATTTTCTCTGATGTTATATAGAAGTTATAATTTTTGTAATAAGGATGGCCCTTTTTATAATTTATACTTTGTATATATGTCGGAAACTTCAATTTACTTTTAATTTCCTATTTTTACCCATATTGATTGCATGTAGAACAATAATTATTTGCACTGGCCATGAATTATATTTTATTCTCTCTCACTAAAATCCCTTTCTTTTTTTTCTTAAAATTTCTGCTATCCCCTTTTTTTTTTATTTGTTCTCCTTATAAATAAGTGTATGTTTTTTCTTTTACACATTTATTACCATATTCAATTTGAACCAGTTATTTAATATACGTAATTTGGTTATTTATGTCTTACATATAACATCAAAGAAAGTAAAACTTATATCTAATCAAATTATATAGGAAGTCGTATTGTTCACATGCCTAAAAAGAACTTCTAGGGCAAGAGGTGCTTATAGTACTTACAGCCTGAAACCCTGGGATAGAATTTTTTTTGTAAATGAAAAATGTTGGATTTACCCACCTATAAATGCAAACTAAAAATCTTAACTTTTTTATTATTTGGATCCAATGAGACTGGTATATTATTGCGCAAATCGTAATGCACTATTTCTGGTGAAAATGAAACCCTAATTATCATATGTACGTCCAAGATTTTTAAAGACAGTAAAAATACCACTTATGGCACCTAAATTCTTTATAGATATAGTAATTTTAATAACGATGAAAAATGTTTAAATTTATTGATATTTTTTCCCCATAGGAATAATCAACAGTTGAAAAGTAAGGCTTTTGGAGAGCTGACGTAAAGATATGATTTGAATAAGTTTGAAAAGTTTAGAATATTGCATTTCAATTCAAGTTACCTGTAGACTTCTCTTTGATAATCAAAACAACTGTACGATGGAATATTGCAATTTGTGAACAGTGAGAGAATATATATTATATTATATTCACTTCTGTTTTAGAATTTATTCGTACTTCCAACCAATTAAGTTCCTCATCAGCTGTTTAAGTAAACTTAATTATGATCATAACTAATTAAGCCTCGCATTTGCAATCCCATATTTACTTTAGGGAGATTGGTTCGTTTATGTGATATGAACACAAACCTATTTTCAGTGATACTTCTTCTCATTTTTAATATAAAAATTAGATAACTAATTTAAAGAAATTAAAAAATTAATTTATTTATTATTGTATTATGTTGATTTTTAAAAAATATTTTCTTCCATTATTTACATTGGAATCACTCTTTTGATAAAAATTCATTTAACATATACAATAAATAAAGATAATTTTAAAAAATAAATTATAAATTTAAGTGATAAAATGAACTAAAATCTTATATTCAATATCAAAGTAAAATTAATAATTAACCAATTCCTATATTTTCAGCAAAGAATTGTTTTTTTTCCTTTTTTTTTACCAACACAGCAAAGAATTGTTGCCTTTTGAAAGGTGAGACGAGACAAAGCTGAGCCGCTAATCTGGATATGGATGAATATAATCATATAGCTGGGTACAACACCTTACAATATAGGTCAATAGGGGTGGAGGAACACTAGTTAATATTGCTCGCTGTGTTTAAATTAAAAACTAGTTTAGTTTTTAATTTAGTTGTAAATATAAAATTTTAATTTATTTTGTTTTTTATATCTATTTATTTTTTAAAATAGTTCTCATAGTAATTATATATGTTAAATATTTTACCAAATAGTAATTTTAACTAATATAATTATTAATAAAAATTTTTTAAAAAACAACATATATTTATTATAAATAAATAATTTAATAAATTTTTTTAATCTATTTAAATTAATTAACTAAATTTAATATTGAGAATCTGACATAACTTATTTAATATGCTGCTATGGTCAAGGACACTTTATTTAAAGGGCCAGATACCCTATAAAGATATGGTCAATACTCACCTGAGAGACCTACACAATTTTGAGTGCGGCGTCCTTCTGCCATGTTAAGCAATTTTTTTACGGTTCTTTTTTTTTTTTTTCAAAAAAGAAAAAAACTTTGAGACCATGTGTATCCTAGTTGCCTTGTTCTTTGATATATATATATATATATATATATATATATATTTAGCGTTTTTTTTTCCTTGCTGAGTATAAGTCCTAGCAAATATATATTTATAGGTGGATTTAATGTGTGTTTTCAAAAATATCTATTATGAAAAAATTATAAATCACCTGTCCCACCTTTGATGTTTAAAAATGCACTCTTTTACATGTGTGGGCTATTTAATTGAGGGTAATAATGAAAAATAAAAAACTAATTTATACATGTTACTTTCTTCATATGTTTGTAGTTTTTAAAATGGTGTGTTACACTGTTACTCTTGTGCTTCTATTTATAGGATATTTTTAGTATCTTTTATATAGATCAAGTGAAACTTTAAATTGCATTAACTCTTTTTTAAAATATGATAATTTTTCAGTTTTATTTTTATTTAATAAATATTTTTTTTAAAAATAATTATCTATACTATAATAAATGAAAGACAAAATAATACATTCGTGTCAAAAATTTAATGAAGTAATTTATAAAAAGAACCAATAAAATTTTTTTCTCTCTTCCTTATAAATAGGATTAAAGAAGTATATTAAAAGACACAACTTTTTTTTAGAACGTTGTGTGTCAATAAATTCACATGTAAAAAGGTCCTCCACAAAAGAAGAAAACACACATAAAAGTAAAATAAAGAGAGATTAAACCCATATTTAATTATTTACGACAAGACTTGGATGTGTTTTTCTGTGCGTAATGCCCAATTATTAATTAACAATATAAAAAAAATACAAATTAGTTTAACCCATTCATACTTGATGGTAATTTGAAAACATGCATGAACAACCCATGCAAAAGTTCTTTCGTTAATGTCAATTGACTTTAGTTAATTAATAACTGATTGCATAAAACAAAGGAGCTAATCCCTTTCTAAATATTAATTAATTCCTTTTAACGACGTGGATGACATTGAATCCTAGGATGACTTTGACAGTTTTAATATTAAACTATACTTCCGCTTAACTACTTTAAAATTGTAGTTGTTACTAATTAAGATCAATTGTGGCACTTTAGCTATTGCCCTAGTCAAAACCATCACAATAATACGTCAGTTGGATTATAAACGATTATTTTTAGTTTTTGATATAAGAACTAGTTTAATATTTAATTTAATGTTAAATATAAGATCTTAATTCATTTTGTTTCTAATATTTATCTATTTTGCCCTCAACTAATCCTTATAGTTGTTGTATATATTAAGGAGTTACTATTAATGAGTAATTCAAACACATATTATTCATAAGAATATTTTAGAAAAATAACATATATTTATTATAAATAATTAACTTAATTAATTTTTTTAATTTTCTTAAATCAGTCAACTGTGTATTAGTCACAAGTAAACTATGCTCGCTTCAATCTTCAAAATAGAAGTAGATTAAATATATGTTGATTTTCGTATAATACAATTTTAATTATTTATTACAAGGAAATTAGATTAAAAAAATTTCTTATATGTGACCAATGGGAATAGTTTGAAAAAAATTATAAATTTAAAAAATAAAGTAAATTAAAATCTTACTTCCCTGGTCCTATGTATAGAGTGTTTATAGCATATTTTACATAGATTAGGGGAAAAATTGTATTGATTTTTTCTTACGATATAATAACTTTCTAACTTTATCTCTATTTAATATATATTTAAAAAAAATAATATATATAGTTTTATACTATAATAAAAAAATAAAATAGTATAAGTAGAATTAAAAAAATTCTGTTTATTTTATAAATAAGAATAAAGGAGTATGTTTTGAGATTAAACTTATTGGCTAACTTTATATTCAAAGAGAGATTGTCTCGCAGAAAAATTCACACCCGCCCACACACCCACCCGGACGCGCACATTAGAGTCCCGAGGAAGTGTTCGCTCATTATCATCACCGTTAGCTTTTTTTTAAAAAAAAAAAACTTTAAAAATCAGCTAAGGCTACTGGTCCAAAAAATATCATTATGAGCCTTTTGTTTGTTCTTGCACAGCGAAAGATCTCTCGCCAATGCCCTTCTTCCAAGTGGACGTACGCTTTATTGTTAGTTATCTGTCACGGAAAAAAAAAGCTAGAACTATACTTTTTCTTTTTATTTTAATTTTATAAGAGTATGAAATTTGAATTGTTTTGACCAATTTTATAAAATTTTACTTGTGGTTGTCCAAATATTTAATATATTTTTATCAATTTTTTCTAATGAATTTTATATATTGTATTAATTAAAAATTCTACTACATTTTTTTCATACTTTTTTCTCTTATTTGTCCCTTACAATCCGGGGTCTGCTTGGAAAAAAAATTCAACTCAACTTATTTTAATTATTTTTTAAATAATGTAATTTAGTTATTAGGCTATTGTAGAAAAAAGGGGAGGAGTATAAAAATGCCCTCTTCTTCAACTAGAGATTAATACGCAGAAGATCAATTACCTTGTAGTTTAACTCAGCTTTAAGTAAAAAAAAAAATATTAGAGCGTGTGTGTGTCAGTGTGTGTATATGCTTTAAGACTGGCATTCAAAGTTCAAAAAACATGTGAAAATATTTAAATCTGACTTATCAAGGACTAACATACATTAAAAAAAACAAAAAGCTTAGGATAATTCATCGTTGTAATTGTTACGTTCTTTCTCACTCCCTAACACTATAAATACTGATATGGGATGGATCACATCTTTCAGTGCTTCTCGTGCCTTTGGCTTCATTTTATGAGGCCTTCATCATCACCATCTTCTTCTTCTTCTTCTGCTTCTTCTCTTTTTCACGTGAGTATTTCTTCTTTTCTTCTTCTCCATATAACCTTTATCGTCTTCATCATTTCTCTTTGACAAATTCAGTCCCCACCTTATTGTGATCTCTGATCCGCGGAAAGAGAGATGATGCCCCCTGAGCAAGAAACCACTACTGTACAGGTCACGCCAAGCATTCCGGCCATCCCCAACCGCCTGCCGCCGGAGAACAGCTCCGTTCACGCCGACCCAGGAGGTTCCGCCTCTATTGAGGACAAGCCCAGCTTGGATAATTATGTCATTCCTCTTCATCAGCTCCACCCATCAGCAACACGTTCCGTTCTTCATCAATCCTTGCGACCTGTTACCCTCAAAGTAAGCGCATCTTCAGATCTCCAATCTCTAAAATGTTTGATATATTCGCATAAAACGTGATACTGACTCATGAAGATTGCGGATCAAATACACGTATTCTCTTATTTGAGGTTATAACGTAATAACGTAACTAATTCTTGTGTTGTAGATTTGTTGAGTTTCTGAAGTTGAACTGATGATCAAAATTTCTGTGTTTTTAGTTTGAAGACGTTTCTTACTGTATAACCTTTGGGAGCAAGAAGAATGGAGGTTGTTTTTCTTCACAAAACCCGAAACCGACCCGGACGATTCTCAACGGCGTGACTGGGATAGTCCGGCCTGGTGAATTGATGGCAATGCTGGGCCCATCAGGCAGCGGCAAGACCACGCTACTCACGGCGCTAGCTGGCCGGCTCGCCGGAAAATTCACCGGCAACATAACCTACAATGGCCTTCCTTTTTGTAGCTCCATGAAGCGCATGACTGGCTTTGTCTTGCAAGACGATGTGTTATACCCTCACCTCACTGTTCTTGAGACGCTGGTTTTTACAGCTTTGTTGAGACTTCCCAAAAGCCTCACCAGAGAAGAGAAGGTAGAACAAGCCGAGATGGTCATCACGGAGCTCGGGTTAACCAGGTGCAGGAACACCGCCGTGGGTGGCGGAACCGCCTTGTTCCGGGGAGTTTCGGGTGGGGAGCGAAAGCGGGTCAGTATTGGGCAGGAGATGCTGGTGAACCCGAGTTTGTTGTTGCTCGATGAACCCACCTCCGGGCTGGACTCGACGGCCGCTCAACGCATAGTGGCGATGCTCCGAGGTTTGGCACGGCATGGCCGGACGGTGGTGACCACTATTCATCAGCCGTCAAGCAGGTTGTACAGGATGTTCGATAAGGTTGTTGTACTATCGGACGGGTGCCCGATTTATGCTGGACAATCGGGTCGGGTTATGGAATATCTTGAGTCCATCGGATATCCGCCCACTTTCAACTTCATGAACCCGGCCGATTTTCTTCTTGACCTTGCTAATGGTAAGCAAATTAAATTCACCAGAATTTTTGCCATTTGCATGCATATTCCACAAATAATAATTACAAACTATACACACTTTCTATCTACATACACACAAATTTATTATAATCGCTAATTTATGGTTTCCTATAAATAATATTTTCTTCCCTTTTTGTATTATCTATTTTATGAAATAAATGGCATTACAGGAGATTATTGTTTTGGGATCACATCAAGCCGCAATATTTCAACCTGTAATTTCAAATTTCAGCAATTTTTTTAATTTTAATTAATTAATTAATTTTTTTTGGAAAAAGGAAAGTAAGAGGGTTCTGTATTGTGCATGTCAACTTCAGAGAGAGGACACAGCATGCAAGATAATAACAATAGAAGGACTTTGTACACCTGGTTATTATTGGGGGAGGGACCGGTTTCAAAAAGTAATAGTTATAATTATGGTGGCGGTAGTGCAAAAAAAGGTTTGAGGTTTCTTTCTCTATTCCCATGATCTTGTTTTTAAGGTGGCAACACCTCATGGGTCACTTGAAGCAGTAAATTGACAACACGCACGCACAACACCACCAAACGTCAGCTTCACAACAAGTTTCATTGTATTTATTTAATGTTACAAAGGTGCTGTCCCAGACACTCTTGTTCTCATCTGACCTGATAAAGTTTCTGTCATGGGATCCAGATAGTTCTTACAGTACTTACTTTCACTGTCCAAAGTACAAACTTGTGTGACAAAATTATTGGTGAGTCTAAAATTATGGGTGTGAGCTTTAAAGTTAGAAGATCTTGATGAGGGTGCATTAAAATCTGCTTTAGTCACAGACAGAACAGAGGATCTGTCAAATTCTGTAATCTTTTTTAAGATTCTGCCTGGGTTTGAATTGCAGGCATTGTGGATGATGTTAAGCTGGATGATCAGAATGAGATGCATGGCGGATTAGACCACATTGAAGATCAATCTTCAGTAAAAGAGTCTCTGGTTTTATCCTATAAAAAGAATTTATATCCTGCTCTGAAAGAAGAGATTCAGCTAAAGAATGAAGGCGCAGCTAGTTCAACATCAGGAACACCCAGAAGTAAGTGAAAAATTCTTGCTCAATGTGGGTCCTATGAATTTTGTATGATAAAAATATTAATTTGTGCTCAACATAGAAGCACATCAGAATGGTCTTTAATCATCCTGCATGGTTAGTAGGCTCAGAGAACAAGTGGAACACGAGCTGGTGGGAGCAATTCAGGGTTCTGCTTAAGAGGGGTTTACAGGAGAGAAGACACGAATCTTATTCAGGCTTAAAGATTTTCCAGGTCTTATCTGTCTCAATTCTCTCAGGCCTTCTCTGGTGGAATTCTGATCCTTCGCACGTACAAGATCAGGTATCATAAAAGACTCTCACTTTCTTTTGCACAGACTCTTCAAACTCAAGAAAGAACTTCCTCTTAACTAAACAATTTCTAATTCTGACAGTTAGGCCTGCTTTTCTTCTTCTCCATCTTCTGGGGATTCTTCCCACTATTCAACGCCATCTTCGCATTCCCTTTGGAGAGGCCAATGCTGATAAAAGAAAGATCCTCAGGAATGTACCATCTTTCATCTTACTACGTAGCCAGAATGGTGGGTGACCTACCCATGGAACTTGTCCTTCCCACAATCTTTGTTACCCTAAGCTACTGGATGGGTGGCCTCAAGCCTTCACTAATCACCTTTATGTTAACCCTCTTCATCATCATCTTAAATGTGCTAGTCTCTCAAGGAATAGGCCTAGCACTTGGGGCCATATTAATGGAAGTGAAGCAAGCCACAACCTTAGCTTCAGTGACCATGCTGGTTTTTCTGCTAGCTGGTGGCTACTACATTCAGAAGATACCATCTTTCATAGCTTGGTTGAAGTACATATCTTTCAGCCACTACTGCTATAAGCTTCTGGTTGGGGTGCAGTATGAAGAAAATGAGGTTTATGAGTGTGGATCCGGGTTTCATTGTAGGGTAATGGATTTTCCTGCAATAAAGTGTCTGGGTGGTCTGGCTCATTTGTGGGCTGATGTGGCTGCACTGTGTGTGATGCTGATTGGATACAGAGTTGTGGCTTATGTGGCTTTGAGGATAAGGCAGCCTCACTGACTAGCTCTACTACTGCTGGCTTGCTCAATAGATTAGGGATTCCTCTTGGTTTGTTGGAATTAAAAGCTCTGTCCAAGTGTTAAGATTATTTAAATTGTATGCAATATTACTTAAAGCCCTAGTGGTTTATTGATATGAAATGAGAGGGTAAATAATTTAAACATAAAGCCACTTTTCCTTAGTTCCAATTTTATCGGATGTCCCCAAAGGGACAACCACTTTTCTTTAGTTGTTTCTTATTTTGGGCTAAACCCACTTTTTCCTTCCATTGGGTATATACATTTAAGTAAGAGATAAATTAATATTGACATAAAAGTTACCCTTGACTATTGGTCCTATGAAATTCTGAACTTTGATGCCCTTGTTGTTTTTCTCGGATCGACCTAAATTAGTTGAGTGTCTAATGTGACTTCTGAATACTAGGTGGTTTGATGCCAATAAAGAATTACTTACAACACAAGAGCTATTGGTTTTATTATGACATAACCATATTATCATAATATATATATTACTCCCTCCGGTCCTAAATGTAATACTAATTTTATAGTATGAATTACACTACCTATTGGAAGAGTTTTTGGTCCTAAAAACTCTTCCGATAAGATTAGGTAACAAATGCATTTTCATCAAACTGTAATGTGAGATATTTTTGGTGTCCTAGAAACTAGGAGATATACACATCCCATGTTCTACAGCTTGGCTGATCAACACTTTATCTTGTGTTGCATTTTCATGTTGGCAAAGGGAATAAAACCTCAAAGTCTTCAAACCCATGAGAGTTTTGAGATGAATTTCATGAAAGCAGAATATGCTATCCAATAAAATATCTTCCAAAATATGCCTTAGATATGAGGAATCAAATGCCAAGTAAGGCATCTCTGCAAGGACCTCCAGTTCAGTTTATTCAATTCCCTCATTGACCATTACCAGCAACTTGATGTAATAATAGCATTCTAACTCCACCTTATTCTAAATTATTCCAAAATAGACGTGCTTTTAGAGTTATTACCTGGGCCAAAAAAATCAAGTGAACTGTACACTCTTTTACTTAGAAGAATATATTATTACTGAACACGCCTTCCCTCAAAGCTGAGAAACCTTCTTGCTCTCAGTCATCGGGACAGGTCAAGAAGCAGCCTGCTAAGCCTAGTGAGACCACTCCAAAGGCTCCAGCCTCCAAGTCCAAGCCAGACCCTAAGACATCTGAACAAAAGTCTCAGCCTAAGAAGAAGGTATGCCATTATGCATATAACTAAAAACTAGTGAGTCCTGTGTGTTGTTGACAGTTTCAGGAATAAACCCTTTTTTTTCCAATTAAAAGGAATAAACGCTAAGAGTCTAAGGTTACTGATGAGATCGAACCTGTAACCTTCTATTTACAGAAAGCATTCATGCCACTAGGCTATAAGGCTTTTGACCGAATAAGTCATGCTACTCATGGCTTAGACTTTGGAATTAACTTGTTTAGTTGTGTCAATGATCAAGTTGTGATGTCTTTTGATGATTTTTCAGTCAAGTAAGAGCAGTAAGTAAATGGAGAAGATATTTGAGGAGCATGAAGATGGAGAGACAAGAATGTTATTGGTACTACGTGTAGAATCAGCAGTACTGTACTATGTGCTTGTTGGTAATCCCACCCCCCATGTAACAACCGACAAGCTTGGCCTCATAAATTAAATAAACTTGTCATGATTACGTGCACTTGTGGCAGACATGCAGCAATGTTTCTTTTCTTTTTTTTTCCTTTTTGGTCTGAGGCATTCTTGTTCAATGAACTTAACCAAAATTACAGTACCGGCAGTAAAAATTTGAGGCTTGAGGATATTAACAAAATTATAACATGGGACTTTTAGAAGCACAGAAGTTAAACACAAAATCATAATTAAACGTTGCACATAAAAACTTGTGTTTTTCTCATTTCAGATTTCAGTAAAAAATGTGTTCCCCTAACTTGGCCTACAATGGAAGAGTGGTTCTCTCATATGAATAAAATGAATGTAAACATAGTAACAGGATTCCTGTCAGAGTCTTACGATTATATTCTTGGAATAAAATTTGATGATTCAACCAAAAAAGAATTTATATATGAACATAGCTTTCTAAATATCCTTCTTTGATTGTCCACCACCTTTCTACAAGAGTCTTGTGAATTCTAAGAATGACAGCATTCGTATCACTATGAATTTCAACTGAAGATAGTTTTTAGACATTGGTTATGAAAAAAATAAAAGAAAAAAGTGTAGTATTGGCTTCAACTAGACTATTATAATGTTATTCAATGTGATAGGAAAATGATTCAAGTTATGTTTTGAAATTATTTGTACAATAATAGAGTTCTCTAAGATTTGTTAACAATAGAGTTTAACGGTATCGTTCGGTTCATATAACTTAAAGTTTGCTGTTATTATTGTAATAAGCTCTAAGAATTATGGCTTACTAATTTAAATTTTAGTGTTAAAGATAATTGTTGATAAATATTAAACCTTCCGTGATTTCAGCAGTAAGGAATTTATGTTTTGTCATCCCCATTTTTCATATAATTAACTAAATAATGTCAACCCGTGCATTTGTATGAAAATTGCAGAAATAATACAAAAATTACATAGAGATTTCACATAAATTGGCATAGAAATTACATGGAAAACCAGAAAATTTTGAAACAATACAAAGTCCAAGTTAACATATATAAAATATGATGAACTTGTTTTCACGCACGTTTCAAGTTTAAAAGACTCTCGTGTGAATATGTAAACTATTAATACCAAGTAGTTGTTGTTGTTGTTTGTAAAGTACCATTATGATTTCCAAATACTTGCAATCCTCAAGATATTTACATATTAAAACATGAATTCATTTAACAGGACGCTACTGATGTCATATATCAGAAGTATCTGACAGAAATTGGATCTCTCAGTTTCTGATGTGAGTTTCTATCAAGTAATAACTGAGATTCCATTTCCCTCACAGAGACGATTAATGGCCAATGATTCTGATTCCATGTTCATTTCATGAAAACCTAATATCCTTTTATTGAATTTTGGTGGGAGGGAGCTAGTTGACAAAAATAAAGAAAGTAGCTAGCAATTGGAGAGCATAATGCATAAAAATGGCATCACTAGGCACTAAACCCATTTGCCAATTGCCACTAAAAGCACAAAATATTGATATCTCTCAGATTTTATACTGGGTTTTGCCCATAGAACTTTAGAACCCACCTTCTAGAATCTGTATTATAAAACACTGTTAATTAAGGACTGTTTGGCTGTGTGGGAATAAAGCTAAAGTAGGTACAAAGGAGGGTAGGCAGCTTAATTAATATATATATATATATATATATATATCTGACACAGATAAAAAGTACAAGAAAGACTTCAAGATGCTCAACTATATGTGGCGCTTCTTCTTTAACTAATATTCATTATGCCTTGTGAATTTTACTTTTGCAAAGAAACAAGAGAAAGATCACTGCCTACAAAGAGTTATTCCAAAATTTCCTCATGCATGTCCCTTATATAAACACACACACACACACACACACACACAAATCCAAGTCTGGAAGGGACTTTTCTGGAACAAAACTATTCAGTAACTTGGCTGTAGTCCTTGCAAAATTTGCAGGGAATTTAACAAAACCAAGGGCAGAAATTCAAAAGGAATGGTGCTATAGAAATATTTTCTTTCACTGTAGGTCCATTAATGAAATGTGTGGTCTATACAATTGGACCCTTGCATTCCAGGCCTTATATATTACAAGTTGATAGAGCTGCAGAAGTGGGCTTCTCATATATATAGGTCTATAATTTAAAAGTGCATAATTGATGTGAGAATTCTATTGATGGATAATATAATTTATAGATATCACTATAAATCTCTTGTAAATCATAAGACCTGCTTTAACCTTAACAAGCATGTAATACCCACCTCCCTAAAAAACTTCCAAGTACTTTAAAAATGCCAGCTTTGAAGATTTTGAAGGCAGTAATTGTGATTTACTCTAAAAGCTTGAATTGAACTAATTTTATAAGATGAAGATATACAATGTAAAATTAACATATGTTCAAATGCAAAAAAGGATATGCTAGGAGGAATGGTTGATATATGAAGCAGAAGGATCTGATGCTAAAGTTATAATAATCATGTGATATCCATGTCATCTATTCTATTCTCAGCAACTCACCACCATCCACCCCTCTCAGCCTCTCTCTAACTATGGTTCTCTATATAAGGCATTGTGGTCTCAGCGTAAGAAAATGTGAGTAAAACACACACAAACACAAGTCTCTTTAAACACTTATAAGTAGACTGTTTCTTTTTTAAGTATGGCATCAGTGAAGGAAGAGAAACCAGTGGAGAGCCAACCTCAGGGTCAGGGCATGCCAAGAAGGAGGGTTCTTCCGCTCCAAAGGCTGGTTCTGGTTCCAAAGGCCCTTCTTCCAAACTAGCCCCAAAGAAAACTCCCCAGAAATCTCAAGACTCTAAGAAGAAGGTATTCTTTTTAAACAAACCTCTATACTGCTTGTTATATGTGTATATGGATCAAGTTGACCTCATTGATTAACACTTCTTCCAGTTCTCATTACAAGGACTTCTATTGGGTCTCTTCATATATCGTGGTTTTTCCAAATTAATAATTTTTTCCATCTACTATCCCTAACAAATTATAAAATTTTCTAACTGATTAAACAAACTCTTTTAACTAATGACTTTTGTTGAGGGTAAATTTAGTATTTTACAAGAAATAACTGTTATCTTTGATCCTTAATATAAAGCTGGTTGGAGATTCAATTTCATCCTAAATCTCTAATATTTATCCATTTTGTCTTCAAATAATTCTTGTGATGATTGTATATATTGATAAAGTTTTATCAAGTGGTAGTTTAAGTGCACATGATTATTAAGGATATTTTGAAAATGACAATACTCATTTATTATAAATAACTAACTTAGCTAATTTTCTTAATATTAGCAAATTAATTATCTAATTTTTATATTAAACAGCATGACGTGTGTATGGAACTGTTGAATAGCGGTGAAAGAGTGAAAAGTTTGATTTTGTTTGAGGGGTTTAGGATTTGTGATTGAGTTATTGTGATGTTATGTTTAGGGAAAGGGAAGCAAAGGAGGAGCAGGATCAGCAAAGCACTGACCAATATAAAGGTGTGGCCAAGAATTAGAAAGAGAAATGCCCACATTATTACCAATAGTTATGCTTCTTAGTATATTATTTTCTAGTAGTACCCAAGGGCTAGGTGACCCTATATATATGTATGCCCTTTAATTATGCATGTAAATGATCAGCTTCCTACGCTTTGATCAAATCCAAAAATAATATCTTTGTTTCACATGATCACTTACAATTTAATACTCTCATGAATACTCCCTCAACTATAATCAAGTAAAAGAGGGAGAAGGGATATTAAAAAAAATGATTATGGTGTTTTAGGAAAAATATGTCACATTTCTTATAATTAACTAACTTACTTAACTTTCTTAATTTAATCAAATTAGTTAAATAGGTCTTATATTAAAGATCGGATGAGTATAATTTTACATTGTATTATGCCAAGTATCGTAAGATAATTTATTATATAAGTTAAGAACATAGTTTGAATCACTGCTCACCATGTGTTGAGATGACAACACATCTTATCGCTTGATAAAAAAATTTTAGTGTACTCGACTAAAATTGAGAAGGACCAAGTTTTCCCACATCGTTATCTGTTTTTCAAAAAGATGTACTCGATATTATTTTAAATTATGATAAAATTTTTGGGAATATATTTCTATTTATTATTATTATATATATATTAGTTATCATTCTTTTATTTATATTTTTCAGAATTTGTTATATGTGGTTTTAATTTTATATTGCTTGTCCCAGAAGCCCAGAGTATTTTTAAAGTTGAAGTTCAAACTTGTAATGGGCCGGCCTATATAAATGGACAATGAACCAGAGATGGAATAGAAACAATACATCATACAACCCCTCGTTTTAACCCTCAATATTTCCAACTCTGGTTTAAAAATCAATAGTTCCAAAATATGATATCTAAAATCTTCTTATTTTTAATGACTTTTTTCGAGCTGAAGTGACAATAAGTATTATAATTAATTGAGTAAGTAAATATAAACTAAATAAGTTTCCCTATACAAATAGAATAACGGAGGAAGCATATATTTAAATTAAATAATACAATTTGTCATAAATTCTGGAAGTACATTTCATGCTCATAAAAAAATGATGAGTACAAGCTAATCATGATTTATTTGGACCGTCTAAATTAATTTTAGATGATCCAAAATTAATCTAGTTTTACATTTATATATATATATTAAATACTATCTCCAGTCTTAAATATAAAAGCTAGTTGACTAATTTAAGTAGGTTAAAAAATTAAGTTAAGTTAATTACTTGTAATAAATAGGTATTGTCTTTCCTAAAATATCTTTACTAATCAAGTTTATTAGAATGAACATTTTGGGAAAAAATAAATAAATATGAGAAACAAAATATATTAACGTCTTATATTTAGAACTAAAATAAAAATTAAATAGAGTCTTATATTAAGAACTGGAGATAGTGTATTTTTTTTCTTTTGATACATGTATAATTTAAAATAAAAATAATTTTATAAATACCGCCTTTTGAATAATAATTTTATCACATAAAAAGTACTGTTTAAAATTTTTATATTTCAACAATACAGATGTTATCATAATGATAAGCATATGGTACTTAAAATTAATTAAAGCTTTAATGATCTATCTTAGCAAGTTTTTTTTTTTTTGGTACAGTCTATCTTAGCAAGTTGACAAATAATGAGTAACATGTATTACTCTCAGTTAGGACACTTGGATAGATCAAAAGCTTTAACTAACACCCCGTTGGCCCAAAAAAAAAAAAAAGGAAGCTTCTGCTAAGTTGTTATGAAATTTTTGTGTGAATATGTTTGTTCATTAGGACTTTATCACAACTTTCCCTAAAAAATTAGGTGAATATAAGTTTTAGTCATGAAATTTGAACTCATTTTAATTTTGGATTAAAATTTAAACGAGGTCAAAAATTAATTTTTGTGTGAAAGTAATGTTTTCAGTCTCTAAAACTTGAGACCATATTTAGTTTATAGGGTCTAACGTTTATAAACAGAGTAAATTTCAAGAGGAAAAAACACTAATTTCATATTTTATGGATTAAAATTTAAACGAGGTCAAATTTTATTATTTCTACTATCCCTAAAATATTTATAATTAATTAGTGGAGATTGGAATTTATAATTAAGATCATATTATTGGGCAAAGATTTGTTTCTACATTTTTTTTTTGTTTGCCATCGATCCTAAACACTAAAAGAAACAACGACAACACTTTCATGGTTGTAGCTAGGCTTCAACTTCAATTTCATACTAAACACCTTCCTCAGGACTTTCATAAATATGAGATTGTGAGTTTGAACTCTTAGGGGAAAAAAAAATACTCATCCGGTCTTTAATATAGAACCTAATTGTTGAGTTAGTTTTGGTCCTAAATATAAGACTCATTTATCATATTTATCAATTTTCTCTAAATTACCCTTATAGATACTCCTTCAACCATAATCAAGTAGAAGAGGAAGAGAAGGTACTAAAAAAGATGATTATGGTATTTTAGAGAAAACGTGTCACATTTCTTATTATTAACTAATTTACCTAACTTTTTTAATCTAATCAAATTAGTTAAATGAGTCTTATATTAAAGACCGAAAGAGTATAATAGATGGATGAGTTCCGATATGGCTAAAGAGAAAACTGAATATAAAATATTTCTTTTATTTTGGTTTATTAACTCCCACAATTAATTAACGAATGACATTTAAAGAGACAGTATTAAGGATCATCAATTTTGAAAATTTTTAAAAATAGATCAATGTTTTTGGTTTGAATTGAAATTTATTAGTTTAGTTTTTCAATATTTATTTTTTAAATTTTTTCAATATTCATCTTTGACATTTTCAGTACTCATCTTAATATCTTTTTAATACTTATTATTTCACTATATTCAGCACTCAACTGCGATCCTTTTGATAAATACACATATCTAATAATTTTTAATTAGTGCTAGAAAAAACGAAAAAATAAATCCTAAAAATATAGATGGACTATGAGTACTCAAAAATTCGAAAAATGTGCATTAACAAATTTTAGTTCCAATAAAAAACCATGGTGCTTTTTTATAAAAAAAAAATTCATAATCCTTAATTGTGATTAATGTTCTTAGAGAGTCCTTAAATAATATCAGTTGCCCCATAAATTAATTAAGCCCATCAGGTTCCCTCTTGTTTCATTGAGATAAAATTAATTTAATCAATATACTATAATATAAAGAAACTAGGGAAAATTACTGATAGGTCGCAGCTAAAAAGTTCTCCCAAATTAAAAGGCCTCCCAAATTTGTTTAAAGACAATACTTGTATAAAGTTTTGTTATATTCATCATGTCAAGTTCTTTAATTAAATATTTTCATGTTTTTTATTTTTAAAATATTATCATTTAATTATAAATTCTCATAAAAAAATAGAACAACTCGTTATATTATGTTTGATTAGAGAACTTGATATAATATATATAAAAAACTTGATATAAGTATTTCTATTTTTTAATGCTAAGAGTCCATATGATTTTTTTTGCTACGCATAAATATCCTCTAATGAGAGACAATCCCATTCGATGCACTTTTCAGTATTGAATATGGGCTTTTCTCATAATAGGAATTCAAATCTTGGTTCACAATATTATGAGGGACTAGGGTATTCCACTAGACTCAAACCTGTTGGTAGTCTTATTTTATTTAATGCTTACAAGTCAAATTTATAAATACTAAATTTCTTGGATTTTTTTTTTTTGCGAGAGAGGATTCTATTAGTATTAACTATTAAATGAAATTCAAAAAACTTATTTGTATTTTAAATTTTAAATAGAAGCAACTTATTCCCGAAAAGATGGAATGAATATATTTATATATATATGTTTATATAAAAATGTTTAGTATTGGGGGGTAATATTCTAATATAGACCCGATTTTGAAGTCTTTGAGGGAGGCATATAAAATGTCCAAGTAAAGGTAATATATCAATTGAATGAAAATTACTCTTTGTTATTTGGAATAATATAAATGTAGTGGGAACCAGCTGATAAAGTAAATTAGAATAAACTAAATTAGATCCAAAATGCGAGATGCCTTAAACAGTAATTTCAAGGGTGCTTCTAATGTATTGGCCAGTTCATAAATAAAATGAGTTTATTTTTAATGTAATATTTGATATTTTATTTCATTTCCATGGTTTAAACCTAATTCAATAATTAATACCCGAGTATCAATAAGGTGATCCATTTTCTTCTCAAATGTCGGAACAGATTAGGATTTTATTCTAGTTACATACTCATATATCTTTTTTACGACATCGTTCATATATATTAGATTTAAAATAATTCAAATTTTATTTTAAAAGGTAACCAAGTGTAGATAGTATATCTAATATTCAAAGTTACGTTAATCTAAAATGATCCAAATTATGTTTACCAAAAAAAAAAAGCGATCCAAATTAATACTACCTCCGGTTTTAAATATAAAAATTAGTTGACTAATTTGAGTAGATTAAGAAAATAAATTAAGTCAGTTATTTGTAATAAATAAGTGTTATCTTTCCTAAAATATTCTTGCTAATCAAATTTATTTGCTAGAATTACTATTATTAAAAGGCCTATCTTGGGGGAAAAAAACAAATATGAGAGACAAAGTAGATTGATGTTTTATACTACCTCCAATCCTAATTATAAGAGCTAGTTAACTAATTTGAAAAAATTAAAAAAAAAGTTAAGTTAGTTATTTGTAACAGATAGTATTGTTTTTCCTAAAATATCCTTGCTAATCAAGTGTATTGGCTAAAACTACTATTGTTAGAAGGACTATTTTGGAAAAAAAATACATAAATTTGATAGACAAAGTGGATTGGGGTCTTATATTTAGAACTAAAATAAAAGTCAAATAAAGTCTTATATTAAGAACTAAAAATAGTATTTAAAACTAAAATAAAAGTTAAATAAAATTTTATATTAAGGACCAGAACTAATACTTGGAACTTGGATCCTACTCGCATGTCTTGTTATTATGGTATCTGTGGGCACCATGGCCAAATTTTCTTACTTTTAATCAGATTTGAATTTTTTTAAAATTTGCAAAATACAAAATATAGTATGGATCTTATAATTTTCAACTCATACAAAAATTAATATCTCAGCTAATGAGAGTTCAGCGATCAGGATGAAAGTGTACAGTGCTTCATAATTGAACATAAATGTTATTATTGTACTGATTAAATATTGTCAAGCCTACATGAGAATAGTTTTCTCAATGTAATTTTTAATTACCTTTGCAATTTTCAACTCTACCTGTTTTTTTTTTTTTGGGCCATCCTTCATTCAAATTTTCGCCCTCATCACATCTTCTCATAGAGTTTAACTCCCTCATACTTAATGTAAAATTTAAGGAAGTACTCGACATCAGTTGGGTCACATGGTCTTGTTTTGATCTGTAATCTCATTTCAATTTGACCCAATCATTAATTTTTTTTTAAAAAAAATATGGAATTGTTAATCTTATGAAGATTTTTAACTACTCCCTCTTGCCTTAAATATTATAACTAAATAACCAATTTATAGATATTACAAAAATAAGGTAAGATAGTTATTAAGATAAAAATATGTATTGATTTTTTAAAAATATTATTGAAAATTATTTCACTGATGAAAACTCTATTTGCGAATGTAATTAATAAAGATAGTTTAAAAATTTATAAATAAATTGGTTAAACTTTTATATTTAGAATCAAAACAAATCTTTCAACTAGTTTATAACTTACATATATGCTATTTCTGGTTTTTAATATAAAAGCTACTTAATTAATTTGAGTAAATTAAGAAAATTAGTTAAGTTAATTATTGTAACAAATGTGAGTTAGTTTTTTTAAAAAATACCTTTTTTAATTATAATCATCCTTAGATGACCGCTCCTTAACATTTGTAATCAATAGGGATACTTTAAAGAATAAATTAAAAATTTGTAGGGATAAAATGAATTGGGGTTTTATATCTATGACAAAATCCGATCTCCAACTAATTCTTATATTAAAAACTTGATGTTGTATATATATAAACACACAGAAGAATGTTTACGGCTTGCAATCTTGCTTCAATCAATCTTAAATACTATACATTAACCTCCCCAATAATATATGTGTTATTTGAAGAATGCATGATTTCAGTATCAGCATCTTTCGAAGATTCAAAGTCTCCTATATTGGAATTTAGGCAGCCATTATTTTGACACATAAAGGTGGTGGGTTGGGGGAGATTATATCTCACCAAATATGCCTCCAGCACACACGCGCACACACACACACATATATAATTCAAATTTTGATCTCCAATATAAGTGTGCACGTAATTATTTAATTTTTTATTATATCTTGATTTTAGTCTTCTAATACAATAAAATGTAGTATATTCGTTAACAAAGATTATTACATTGTCTAACTACAGCTAACAATCAGGAAATTTATTAAATATTTAATTGTGATTAAAACATAAAATATCAGAGTTCCCACAACCATAACATATTTAGTTATTCTGGTGGTTATACTTTACACTATTTAACTTAAAGCTATTATGCTCTGTTTTTTTTTTCAATTGCAATATTTAAAGAAAATCCAGGGATCAATGTAGATAAGGATGAACAATAAAATGATACGTTAACATATATAATCATCAAGTTAAAATATTGAAATAAGGGTGTGTCAAATAATTATGAAATATTTAATTTAGAAATCTTGGTTACTATAAATTAAAGTAGGATATTCTTATTCCTAATCCATTTTGTTCTTCAGGGAATTGAACCATAATACAGAGAGAATCATATTCTCATTTCGCAGAATTTTTTTCTAAGTCAGTATTCTCATAATTCTGTTTTCTTGCGACCTGTTCTGATTACTGTGTAGGAATCAAATTTTCTAAATTCTAACTCTTCACTCTCAATATTGCTGGATTAATTTCTTCTGGACACAATTCTCTAATTAGAAAAGAGGTTTGTTTAATTTGGATACGTGCATTAACCCAAAATTTCATAATTCAGTGTGATTATTCTTTTTCTAAAAATTCTAGGAGTGACACTTTGAATATTGGACCACATTTATACCAAAAGAAAGTGCTTTTAAAAAAAAAAAAAGATGGTCCCAATTAATGAAAGACTAAGACAAAAGCAAACAGATTTTCCCTTATGGTAATAATAATAAAAAGTAGATTTACGGGGATTGGGTTTAACAGAATAGACTAATCCCTCATAGAGTGGTGAACCAAGATTCGAATTCTCACTAGGAGAAGTGCTCACATTTAGCACCCGACAATGTCTCGAATATGATTGCCTCGAATAGGAGGATACCTATGTTTTAACAAAAATAAAAAGTGGATCTACTGTTGTCCATCATTAAACATTCAACCCATTCATTGAGTTGAATTTCACGCCCTTTATTCCCAAACAGAGATAGCCTTTTTAGCACTCTTATTTTTTTTTAGGATATTGCTCTTACAGGTGTTCCATAGTGTTTCTTTAACTATCTTTTTCAACAAGTAGAAATGCGGATTCAACCAACATACTTTAGTTTTAGTCAAAGAAATTACAACTTAAGTACAAGATCTCATATTTAAATTCATATGAATGCATGAAAGGAAAAAAAAAAAACAATAACAACAAGCCTTATTTCATAATAGGGTGGATTATATAGATCACACGATATCATTGTATTCTATCAATAATCATATTGTTAGATAGGTTGTTAACTAAAAAATCTTATTCAATGACTCCATTGACTCCATTAAACGTTTTCTTCGATCTTCCTTTATCATTTTTAAGAGAATTCTTACTGTTTGGTCTTGTGATCATCTAACCCTTGTTTGAGGTCCAATAATAATCAAATCTAATCCTAGAAGTACCAAATACTCCACTTGGTTTTAAATGTAGAATTTAAAAGTTTGCTTCACTTCCTAAGTAATGTAAGAATTAATTAAGATATTAACTCACTTGGTCTTACAAATTTATAATTATTTTCTTAAACAATCATATTGATTACACAAATGAAAAAATTTTCATCAAAGGTTATTTTTAATGCAAATAATTAAACAGATGTTTTAGAAAAACCAACATATATCTATTATAAATAATTAATTTAACTAATTTTCTTAATCTATGTAAATGAGTTATCTAAATCTTATATGTAAGACTGAAAAACATAATAGGTACAGTTAAAAACAAAGAAAGAAGAGAGACGCAGGTACACAAAAAAATTAGGGAGAATTACAATCAAGTACTACGAAAGATAAATTAATAATTACTAAAAAGTTCTAGTAACAATCTAAATAACCTATAATAACAAGTTCTAGAGTAGATAATGACAACTTTTAGGATTCGTTTTGTAGTTTTTTTTTCTTTTTTGAGACCTCATTATAATTCTCCCAAGAAATTATGATATAAAGTATCTAAATCTGGTAGTGTAGTTTTAAAATCACAGTCTACCATGCAATTGCAATATAACTTTAAATAATTCAAACTCTAAATATTCAATTACTCAAATAATTAAACTCAAGTGTAATTAAATAGCATGGCCCAAAAAGCAGTATTCACAAGCTGATGATGTCATTTTACAGGAATAAATAGTGGTAGACACAAGACAAAAGATTTTAATGGGATACTTAATTTTCAAATTCATTAATTATACTACCTTCGGTTCTTAATATAAGACCTTATTTGATTTTTATTTTAGTCCTAAATATGATATCCCAATCCACTTTGTCTCTCATATTTATGCATTTTTTTCAAAATAGTCATCTTAACAATGATAGTTACAGCCAATACACTTAATTAGTAAGAATAATTTAAGAAAGACAATACATATTTATTATAAATAACTAACTTAACTTATTTTCTTAATTTCCTCAAATTAGTCAACTAGCTCTTATAATTAGGACTAGAGGTAGTATTTGGGTTGTGTTTGTTCTGGAGAAAAATTATTTCTAAGTACTTGCCCTGGCGTTTTGGTTCCCTGAATAATATTCCAAAGAATATTTCATGACATTTCAAGAAAGAATATTACATTCACCTGTTTGGCTTAATTAATTAATCACAATAGTTTAAGGAATCAGATTATAAACAATAATCTTTCATAGTTACTCAAAAATGAACTTAGGAATAAGACTTCTGTAGAATCACTAATATCAATATTTAATACAGAGAATAAAATTTATAGCAAAATCATTTTATTCATAATATGACTTATTTTTCACATCTAGCATGTAAGACCCTCTGTGTGTAGCCAATTATAAGTTATACCCCCGGAAGAAAAAACAACATAAGTGACGCTAAAACTGAAAATTTGCACATGTATGGCATCCGAAGCAGTTTAGAGATAAGTTTTTCTTTTTCCCTCAAAATTTGCTCTCCTTTTTGCTAATTATTACCTCCAGTTCTAATTATAAGACCTTATTTATAGACTATAAACAAGGTTTTACAATTAGAACCGAGGGTAGTAATTACTTAATACTTACCTAAAATGGTGATTTCATTATTTTATGTACAAGCGATTGCAACTTGCAATTGCTTCTATATGCTTTTCCATTAATGGTTGATGTTTAGATGTTCAAACCTGAGTAAACTTGAGTAAGGTAAGAAGTCCCACATCAAATAAAATTGGGCTTAATAATTGATGTATAATAAAGAAGAACGATTTACGATCTCAACTCTTAAGATTTTAAGTTGTGTATATTTTTATTTAGTCTCCTCCTTTTTGGACTTAGCTCCCAATTCCTTTCAACTAAAATTTGCATTAAGCCAAGCCAGCCAAGTTTTAATTCTTTTGCAAATGTGGTATCCTCTTCGGACTTCCCTGACTTAGAACAGAACTTCACAGCAATGAACAAATGCTGTAATCCATTGACCACATTGTATTTGTGTTGATGTCTGAGAGAAATAACCATAAAAGAGCTATGCATACAGATTTTGAAGTGTTTAGATTAGACTAGAGAATGGGTTCCATCATGCTCACAAGTTGGGACGTGGAGTGGGCTTAGAACAAAGGAATAGAACATGGAACTTATTTCATTATAGCCACTATTGTTGAGTGATATTTTCAGCGTCTATAGTATTATTAATAAATAATCTATGCCATACCATTATAGTTCTTATCCTGAGTAAGTAGCATGAAGGAAGCATTCCATTATGAGAATTTGATATTATTAAAGTTGGCTGGGATAATGTGCTATAATATTAAAGATGCACAGAATCTACTAAATGACTTGGAAGTATCCTGGCTAACCTTCAGTAATCTAGAGATGTAAAATTGCCACTGAAAGTACAACTTGGATGGAAACAAATCCAAGAGATCTTTCTTTCTTTTCCTCCTAATAGTGCTCAGGTATCATCGCAGTTATTATCTCCTATTAGTAACAAAACTATATATTCTCTATTGGATCATGAGATCTTTTTTAGTTGTTCTAAGTTGGCATAACAAAGAGGAGGGTTACTTTTCATTGCTCCATGGTCTAAATGTGCGCAATCAAAAGCTCAGAATTAGACTGCAAAAAACTCATTATATAAATTCTTCTGACACACTAAGTGATGGATTTGTTCTGTTAGGCATATGTGAATTATAACTCTGCGTAGTAAGCAAAAGGGTCTATTTAATTAAAGTGAAGACTTGGAGATGCTTGAGACTCAGCTATACGCGGTTACTGGAAATGGTCGGGCACAATAGAGATGGCCTCAATGAGCTAGTATTATAACCCAGTTTACATCAAATAAATGACCAATTCTTGACTTGGCACTAAAAGTTTTCTTATATTATTCATTATTCATTAATACTTCTTGCTCAGAATGGTTTTTGTAAAATAAGGTTGAAAACTTGATTTAGTTATCATGAATGACAAAGCATGACCATCCTTCACACATAATTTTGAACAGTAGAATATGTCCTCCCATGCAAATCACTCTATATATCCCCTGGCAGTTTGGCCACTTTCTGTCTAGTCCACTCACTTTGCCTTGCTAGTCCCAAGTGGAGTAGCAGTATAATATCCAAGGATATTTTAGGATGTGCTCCAGAGCATCAATACTACATATCAACCAAATCCCTTTTTCCATGACCTATATATATGGTGCCATCCTGGCCTTCCATTGAATACTCACCACCAGGCAACACACATTAGCCACAACCTCTTTCTTGTCTCTTGTGTTACAAGATGGTGAAGTTCTCTAAGCAGTTTGAGAGTCAGCTTATTCCAGAATGGAAGGAAGCCTTTTTAGACTACTGTCAACTCAAGAAAGAGCTCAATAATTTCCACCTTCTTAACAATATTAACAATACTCCCAACAAACACCAGAATGGCTTCTCTGCACATAAATACCTCATTTCATCACTAAGGAAGTACTCTTTGTTTGGCCATCATCACCGAGATCATGGACCAATCCAAGTACTTCCTCCTTCCAACACTAAGATGCAGAACATCATTTTATTCAGTGGCATGCACTTAACTGATTCATTTTAGCTCTTTCTTTTCCGTCTTTTGCTTTTCGGTCCTTTTCAGGTCCATAGGAAGTTTGCAACCTCAGCTGGTAAGGGGGACATGTATGAGACTGAGTTGCTAGAGCAATTTGATGATGCTGACGCTGATGCTGATGCTGCTAAAGAATTTTTCGCCTGTCTGGACCAACAACTAAACAAGGTCAATAGGTTTTATGAAATGAAGGAGCGAGAGTTCGTGGAAAGCGGTGACTCTCTGATAAAACAAATGAACATTCTCCTTGAGCTCAAATCTGCTTTCAAGCAGCAGCAACAAAGCAAAGGAGGCTCTTCCCAATACTCTAAGGAAGACCAATCTATTTCATGCACATTCCCTTGTGGTACGCATTCAAAGTTTTCTTCTTTCAAATGCATCAACGGGAGTACTCAATCTGTTCATCCAGGGGCCTTGCTCTTATGTATAATTATTTTTTTTTCCAATTTGATGTACAATGTAGAATCATGTGTAACTTCTGCTATGTTCACTGGCTGCAGAGGAGGACTCTGTTAGAAGCAGAGCACAGCAAGAAGATATGCAAGGCAATTGCACAGATGATTTAGAGAAAAATGGCATGTCATTTTCAGACTTTCCTCAATTTGATGAGGCTGAGAAATCAATGGAAAGAGAAGATGGAAAATTGAGGACACTTTCTGGCCGTACTGTTAGTTTCCAAGGGAAGAATGTGAAGATCAACATTCCTTTGACGACGCCTTCCCGTGCCATCTCAGCAATTAGCTATCTGCTAAAGGAAGATTTGATTACCCAGTCATCAAGGAACTATGGTCCAGAAGGTGGTAAGATTCATCTCAATAAAACCAAATTGCATCATGCAGAAAAAATGATCAAAGGAGGTTTCATTGAGCTCTATAAGGGGCTAGAATATCTCAAAGTTTACAGGTATAATCCGATATTTCCTTGCTGTGATACACTTGGCAAAACTCTAATGTTTTCCCTATTATATCAATTCTCAGGAATTTGAATATGCTTGCATTTATGAAGATACTGAAGAAGTATGACAAGGCAAGTGAAATAAAGACTTCAAACTTAATGTATGAAATTGTAGCTTGGTCTACATGTGTAATGAAAAGGATTTCTTCTTCTTCTTTTTTTCCTCTTTTGTTGCTGTTCAGGTCACGGAGAAACAAATTCTTCCCATTTATCTTAAGGTAGTAGAGACTTCGTATTTCAACAGTTCAGACAAGGTAAATAATAGACTAACATATCTACTTCGAATTTAACAAATCTGTTCGATAGCATATTTTGAATAGTGCCAACATGTTTGCCACCGGTTATCCTTTCAACTGCAAGCTCACCGACAAGCTCAAGTGGCTAATAATCCTATATATTTCCAATATGACCTCAGAACCATTCATTATGGGAAGGGAGGGAGAGGGAGAGAGAGATGTTTGTCTTATGACTTACTGCCTGCTACAAACTTTCAACTTTGTGAACCAGTATGCTCAATATTAGCTTCACATATGACAGGTAATGAAGCTAGCTGACGAAATTGAGGAACTATTTGTCAAAAATTTTGCCCAAGATGATCGAACAAAGGCCATGAAATACCTTAGACCAAGTCAACGTAAAGAATCTTACACTGTAACATTCTTCATTGGTGAGTACTTTTATTAGCCCAAATCCTGGACTTGCTAGCATTTTTTCCTTTTATAACATGTCTTTTGGTGATACATCACTTTGGCAGAGAACTTTAAGCTTGTTTTCTTGCAGCCATATGTGATTAAAGAAATCATATTATGGACACATTAAGCCACCAGGTTTACAAAAGAATGTCACCAACGGCCCACTTTTTGGCTGGACTTAAAGTACTGGTCCCATGGCTTGCTATATCATCTTTCAGACTATATAACCGTACCACAGAGTGAACGCTAAAGCCCCATCAAAAGCTATAGGGAAAGCATTATAGATCTTCTCTTTTATTTTTGTATATTTTTTAAATTGAATCAGTCAAGTAGTGTTAGGACTAGTTTCTACCGCCTCCACATTTTGATTAGAAATGTCATTATCATCAGAAGCAGGGGAGGTGCAAAGAATTTGGTCAGTCTTGCACCAATAAATTTGCATAGCCAGAATTCAAACTTTTAGCATTGCGTCTAAGTACAAATGACGTGTAATGCCTAGATGGATTTCAAAGACACCTCCCCTTGATGCAGTTTGTGCTTCATCATGACTATCTGATTCCATATTTGTAGCTTTACACATAACTCTTGCAGGCAAACCAAGTAGATAAAAAAATCCTCCTTCAAATTTGTCAATCTAACACAGGAATTCATGTATGATACTAACTCTCACATATAATCAGGGTTATTAACTGGATGCCTCTTGGCACTTTTTGCTGGATATGTTATAATGGCTCATATAACTGGTCTCTACAGAAGACAACCAAACTCAGTCTATATGGAAACTGTTCACCCTATATTTAGGTAAAGTCAACCTGCTTTATTAAAATTAGCATGACATTCTTCCATTCTTACCTGCATCTTGCATTGACAATTAAACATCTATAAGTGGCTTTTAACTGTTATTTTTAAAATTTTTGCAGCATGTTCAGTCTTATCTTTCTACATTTCTTTCTTTATGGTTGCAACATCTTTGCCTGGAGAAAAACTCGTATAAACTACAGCTTCATTTTTGAGCTTGGCCCTACTAAGGAGCTCAAGTTTAGAGATGTATTCTTGATTTGTACAATGGCTATGACTGCTGTGGTTGGGGTTATGTTTCTTCATCTAACAATGCTGACAAAAGGGTATTCTTATGCCCAAGCTCAAGCCATTGCTGGCCTACTTTTACTGGTAATTTCTTGATTACTTATTCAGATTGTCATGATTCTTTTAGCATGTTTATGTCACATAATACCTACAAGTCTCAGATGAAATTTTCACTTCTCACTTCATGCACAGGTCTTCTTGCTTATACTTTTTTGCCCCTTCAACATTATCTACCGTTCAAGCCGTTACCATTTCCTTTGTGTGGTAAGGAACATAGTTTTCTCACCCCTTTACAAGGTACATTATTTCTCCACAAAGAAAAAGAAAAAGAGAACTCTTTTCTTTTCCTGACAAGAAAAAAAGTTTCTTTATGGATAAGGAAAAAAATAGGAATAGATAAGCATAGATAAAATAAAACGAACCCCGATTAGTGAATATTTATCAACAAGACACTCTATTCCTATGCAAGTTGATCCTGTCAGTAAAGCCACCCTTGTTGACACAAAAGTATATCTGCTGAATAATTAAGTATGCCTTGTGGTGGCCATGATCTCATCTTATTAGCTTCCCTCTTGTCTCTATAGGTTGTCATGCTCGACTTTTTCATGGCCGATCAACTTTGTAGTCAGGTAGCATTTCATATCCAGAAGTTCTTTGTCATCACAAAAAGGAATGGTTCTTCTTGTTAGCAATGCAGCATAAAAATGGAATCAATGAGGAATATTCTTAACAATTATGTTATGCCATTTCTGTATAGGTGCCAATGCTCAGGAACTTGGAGTATGTGGCATGTTATTATATAACTGGCAGCTACAAAGCCCAGGACTACGGATACTGCATGAGGACAAAACACTACAGAGACCTTGCTTATGCTGTGTCGTTTTTACCTTATTATTGGAGGGCCATGCAGGCAAGAGAAATTAGCCTTCTTTCACTCTTACAACACATTATGTTGAACAATACTTAAGTAATTTCACTCTTACAGCAAGCAGCTAAGAACTGCACCTGAAGATTTCTCCTATTCTTAGATCTCATGATCCAGAAATGAAAAGTTCTGATGTCCCTAGATTGGTTTTGTAGTGTGCTAGAAGATGGTTTGATGAAGGGAAGACAAGCCACCTTGTGAATTTAGGCAAATACGTATCGGCAATGCTAGCTGCAGGAGCTAAAGTGGCTTATGAGAAAGATGGGGGTGTTGGATATCTATGTCTTCTTGTGATCATATCAAGTGCAGCCACTGTGTACCAATTGTATTGGGACTTTGTGAAGGACTGGGGTTTGCTCCATATGAACTCTTATAACCCGTGGCTTAGGAATGAATTAATCCTTCGCCAAAAATTCATTTACTACTTCTCCATGGTATACATCAGTCTCTTTCCTTCTAAAGAATCTATAACTTATGGTTTAGTATTAGAGGCAAACTTGTTATTATGTGCGTTGTCTCTTATTTGAATATTAACCTTACCCATTTCTCAAAGCCAATTGCAAGAAATATGCTTATGAATCTTCTAAATTTTGTCACAGATCATTTTTTATCTAATCAGATAAGTGAATTAGTTGAAGGTCATGGATTATGGCTTCTCTATAGAGCAAATCATCTTACAGTTTGCAGCCATGCAAGCCTCAGAATAACGTGATATTCTAGTTTTAAATTTATAACAAGAATTATAATCTTTTAGCTTGATTTATAGATGATTTGTAGAGTATGATCTGTAAAGAAGACAGATCAAAGTGGATTTAAGCCATTATCATACAATTGGCACGCAAAAAATAATAATTATGAGAATTAGTCAGCTATTACGGTGTAAGATCTAAAAACAACCATATTTGTGGTGAATTCCCACAAAGTGGAGAAAAAGCATAAAACAAATGATGATAAGAGCATTATTCTCGTTGAAATGAGATCTCAAATCAATAGCATTAGATATTCTCTTGAGATGAAGACATTGTGGGATTATACAATATTGTCCATTCACTATTAAAGCTGAAGATGATCACTAAAAAGCTTGGATATTTATGCAGGGATTAAACGTTATTCTGAGGCTTGCATGGCTGCAAACTGTCCTGCATTCAAGTTTTGAAAAAGTTGACTACAGAGTAACAACCTTGTTTTTAGCAGCTCTTGAAGTTCTTAGAAGAGGGATATGGAATTTTTACAGGTACATTAATTAGCTTCCCTTCATTCTCACATCTTTCAATTTTCATCCAAGGTGTCTGTAACATTCAATCAGTTCATCATTATCACTGTAAAAGCCAAAAAAAGGGTACGCTCAAGTAGCCTTCTTTTTTTCAGGAAAAAAAAAACCTTTCATATGATCTAACCAATAAAATGTTGGTTGGTACAGGTTGGAGAATGAGCATCTGAATAATGCAGGCAAATTTAGAGCAGTCAAAACAGTACCACTTCCTTTTCATGAAGTGGATGAGGAAGAGTAATGGCCTATTGACACTTGACTGGCATCATTTCTGAAGGAACAAGATTAGTTATTCCCATTCAAGTTGATGTAACATGCATCAACATTCAACTTGGTTACTTTTGTTCTTAGTGGAAACTTTCAAGGCTTTCCATCTACTTTTGTATCATCCTCTTGTACACAACTTTTAGGTAAAGTAAAGTTTCAATGATTAACCTGATTTAAAGGATGAATGGATTTGCTAATCACTTAATAACATATAAGCTCCTCAGTAAGTAGAAACTAGTGGGTTTAGTCATACTTATAATCTCATACTATTAGTATTTATTTCGCTAATTCAAAAAATAGATTTTTTTTTTTTGGGTAAATCTCTATCTTGGTGACACTTCTTGTACTTTTGCTCCATTCTCTAAATCTTGTTGTTGCCATGAACGAAAGAGAAACAATTAGCCCATTAGGTAGAGAGCAATCATACACGAATCATTTGAAGTTTTGTATGTAACTCCCTTTATTTTTCAGTGACTTTTAGGCTATGTTTGCATAGAAAGAAAAGTGAGAGTAAAATAGAGACAGGGAATACTAAAATTTACAAACAAAGGGTAACTGTTTGTTTGGTATAAAAGAAATTAAAGAGAACAGAGAAAAAAAAATTTAATGAATGCAATTTAAAATATTAAAAAAAATAAAATTATAAAATTTTTAATTATTAGCATTTGGAAGATGACGCCCTTTTACTACATATAAAAAAAATTAACTATTAGCACCTTACATTAAAAAAAATGACAGCAATGAATTTTTTTTAATATTGCAATGAACGCAATTTACTAATTTATGTACCAAATCTTTCACTGCCCTAAATTTACAGCTTACTTTACATCAGCTTAAATTATTTTTTTTATTTTGAATTTAAAAAGAATGTAACTAATCAAAATTCAGGGCGTACTAAAAATTGTTGTGAAAATTAAAATGATTTTCGTAACAGACACAATTTTTTTTTAAAAAAAAGGCATATTATGATCATTAACTAGTTCAGTGCCAAAAAGGCAAAAACGAAGAATGGCGGCAAGCGCACTCTACCGTTTCCCTTCTGCCGTTGCTTCTTTCTCCTTCCCTACAGACGTAAAATCGCTAACCATTCCGTCACACTACTGCAACTTTTTCAGGCCAATTTCTGTTTCTGGGCTAAGAACTCCTTCTATTAGAGCTTCCAACTACAGGTTACCATCTAAGGACCCCTTTTTCTAGGGTTTGTTCGGTTGGACTAACTACATTTTATTGCTTTCAGGTTGAAATTTTCGGGTTCAACAGCGGTGGTCTCCCGTCGGGCTTTTAAGCTCCGCGCGGTAGTGGATGGTGATTCTGCGACTGGCCCCGAACCAGAATCCGATAATTCTGAAGCGGTTTGTGACTTTGGTTGATATTTTGTTAGGAAAATAAATATATAATATTGTTATTGTCACTCTTGCATTATGTTTCGTTGATTTTTTCTGGACAAGTGATTAATATTGAAAGTGCATTTCTTTGTTCATCAAATCCTATCATCATTAAGGAGGAAAAAGGATTAGTATTGTTCTAAGTTGTTTAATTTCAGTGTATAACTCATCTCTTTTATAAAATTCATTCTGAGCTTCAAATTTTGTTTGTTAATATGGGCAATAATTGAAGCATCGAGATTGGAGCCAATATTTCGGACCCGGAACTTGTTATCCCCCCAAGTGCATCTTCTATCTCCTGATATTGATTTATGATTCTCCTTGACATTGCGTTGAATAATAATAATTCTATAATGACTTTATGTCCATTATGCAGGGTGCTAGTATTGACTTAAAGCTGCCAAGAAGAAGCATGCTTGTAGAATTTACATGCAATTTGTGCGGTGAAAGAACAAGGAGACTTGTAAACCGATTAGCCTATGAAAGGGGTGTGATTTTTGTTCAGGTATTTATTAACTCTTTGTTCTTTTATGGTGCAACATGCATGCAGAATCGGTGAATTTCATATTATGATCTAAAGCTGTGACCTTCATTGCTTTTCCCCACAAATAATTCTTTCATCATGGGTGTTTATTCTATGACTCTGTTGAAGAATATGAGAATACTTTAGTTTTACTGGTTTAATATAACATTAATGGATAGGTCTATTATGAGAGAAATAGTAACATAATTGTCTCAGTGAAGGGCTTCTCTCACTGTTTTCAGCTGATGGTTTGTTTCTATAATAGATACGACATAAAATTGTAGGAGGCTGGATTTCTGCTTCCGCTCAAGTATTGACCGTTGCTTATTTTCTTTTGGAGAAAATAATAATAATAATGATATGAAGGGAAATGAGTTTAGAGGTGATAAATCTTCTTAGCAATATGAAATCACGCAAAGAGAAGTGCAGGTTCATTGACCTTTTCCAGGTTTACGGATGTAGAGTTTCATGATGGTTGCTACTTGGCAGGTCATATGCTAAATATCATGATTTCTGGCAAAACTTGTTTAATCAATTTTTTGTTTTTAAAGAATAATAACCAACAATTGTGCATGAAACTGGAGTTTAAAAATGGCGGGGTGTAAAGTATATAGCATTTGTGTAGGTTCTTTGATGGCTTGTTGCTTGCTAACCTGTACAGTTGAGCTAAATGCTTCATTTTCCTGATGTTTGCAGACAAATTAATTCTTTTTTATATGTCAGTTGGTAATCTGACACTGATCTTGTGGAACTTTGTCCCCTTTAGAAACAAAAGAAGCGGGTTAAATTACTGAATTTAGAGTCCTTTTTTTTTTTTTATTACTATTATTCCCCTTTACATTTGCTTGTATTTTAAATTCGAGGCCAAGTTCAGTGGTGCATCAATTTTTCAGTGGTTTCCTTGCCATATGCATAAATGATCCAAACGCTGAGGCACCATATTTGAAAGTTAGTAAAGTGTAACACAAATTTGTGCCTCCTGAGAAAATACTCAAATACTAGTACTTTTTCCTTTTCCTTCCCCTTTCCCTTAATTTCCTCTTCCAACATGGTACCGACTGGTTCAGTCCAATTTTCAAAACTATGGATTTTATTCATGGTCTTTGATTGGCTTTAAGATTCCCGTGCACATTGTTGTTGCCAGTCCTAACGTCATTGTAAGAAGATTATATTTGTGATGGCTATGCTAATTGCTTATACAGTGCATGCTCTTTTATGGCCATAATTAGTTTCTATAAATATTGTGGAAGTATTCATCCTCTTGTGAATAATTGGAAGCGCATCTTATCAGTGCGCAGGATGTCTCCAGCATCACAAATTAGTTGACAATCTTGGCCTCATCACAGAATATGACTTTCGGGGGAAAACCAACACGGACTCAGAAATTGATCAAGTTTGATGGGATAATTACAGACATTGTAATATTCTTCATAACTTATCCAAGTTATTTAGATAATTTGAAAGTTTATATTCATTATTATATCCAAGCAAGTATTTTGAAAAGTATTGCCAATAAAAAAATACACACATTTAAAAATAAAAGGAAAAAGAATGAAATAACACCATCATGTCCTTTAGTAGTGGGATTTCACTATTTGTTTCTTCGCTTCATATTTTGCAAGCCAAATGGCACTTTTGGGTGAATCCGTTAGCAGATGAAGCCAGTAATGGCAAGCAAAATGGCAGTAGCAAGTCCTGCCGTTGCCCATACTCCTGAATTGCCCACCTGGTGGTAGTATGATGGTGCACCACTCTGTGAATTAAAATTTAGAAAATGTAGTTAAAATACCGTGAAGCCGATGAGTGTCAACAAATTCCATATTGTAAAACAGTGAAAGTATAATTGTAACCTGTATGATATTTAACAGTTAAATAACTTACTAAATCTGGACTTGGAGCTGGTGCATCTGTGTCTTCTTCTGAATCCACAGTCGTTGTTGTACTTGTTTTATTTGCTGGTGGTGCTGGGGGACTCCGGATGGTTGTTGGCGCTAGTGCTGGACTGAGTGATTGATGTTTCTTGTGCTTGTGTTTGTGAGTCTTCTTTCTTTTCCTGTGCTTGTGGGGAGGTGGTTCTGGAGTGTCTTCATCAGGTGCCGGGGCTGGTGTCTCTGTCAGTGGTGCTGGGGCTGGTGTTGGTGTGGGCATCAGTGGTGATGGAACAGGTGATGGTATCGGTGCTTTCTTTTTGGGTGCAGGTGCTAGTGCTGGCTTTTTTTTGCTGGTGCTGGGGCTGGTGGTGCCTGGTCTGGTGTTGGGGATATTACTGGAGGTGGTAGTGGTGGTGGTGAAGCAACTGGTGGTGGTGTTAATGGTGGTGGTAATGGTGGTGGCAATATGGGAGTTGCTACAGGCGGACTCTTTGGGGGTTGTGGTGGTGGAATTTTAGGAGGTGGGGCTTCTGGGGCAATAGCTGGTGCAACCTTGGGTGCCTGGGGTTTTACAGGGGCGGAAGTGGGAGGTGCTGCTGGTGGTTTGCTCAAAGTAGAAGGGGTTGCTGCCACAGGTGGGGGTTTTGCAGCCGCTAGTGGCGCAGCAGCCAGGGAAGGCCTTGCAGCTGCAACAGGGGCTTTTGCAGCCGCCAATGGTGCAGCAGAAGTGGTAGGTGTAGCAGCCACAACAGGAGGTTTTGCAGCCACTAAAGGTGCAGCAGAGGAGGCAGGCCTTGCAGCTGGCACTTTGGAGGTTGCAGGTGGCTGAGTTGCTGGCGGTGGTTTACTAGAAATAGATGGTGTAGCTGCCACAGCTGGAGCTTTTGCAGCTGCTAATGGTGCAGCAGAAGAGGCAGGCCTCGCGGCTGGCACTTTGGAGGTTGCAGGTGGCTGGGTTGCTGCCACAACAGGGGTTTTTGCGGCTGCTACTGGTGCAGCAGAAGAGGCCGGCCTCGCAGCTGGAACTTTGGAGGTTGTAGGTGGCTGGGTTGCTGCTGGTGGTTTCTGAGAAGTTGATGGGGTTGCTGCAACAACAGGGGGTTTCGTGGCTGCCACTGGCGCAGCAGAAGAGGCTGGCCTTGCAGCAGGAACTCTGGTAGGCAAGTTAGAAGGTGCTGCTGATGTTGTAGTTGGTAATTTTGAGGGTGTAGCTTCTGGTGCTTGGGCATTGCTGAGGGCCAGAGGCCAGCAGAGGCAAGCCAGGGCCAATACCCAGAACTTTGCAGCCATTGCAGGTCGGATTTCCCAAGACAAGTTTGGTTCCTATTTATGGTCCTTTAAAAGCTTAGAAGGTTGAGATGTTCCGTTTGGGTAGTATGCCGGAAGGAGAGATGTTACCTTCATTTGATTGCTTTATTATTGATCTAACGAAGAATGGACTGAGATAGAACCTCCAAAATCTTCAAAAAGGTTGAGATGTTTAGTTGAGCCACTCCAGGTGCTTATTAGAGTGGGCTGACCCGACAACCTTATTTAACCTGCACTTAGTTTTTCAGCATAAGATTTGTGAGTGAAATTAGATTGAAGTCTTTCTTCTACTCAACCACAATAGCTATGTGGGTTATTCTGTGCACCCTCTCTTTCACGTCCTAGTCTTGGGAGGGAAAGATTGGGTGAAATGTGACGATTGAATAGGGGGGAGAAGGATGACACGGAAAAGGAAGACACTAAACAAGTTAAGTTTTTATGTCATTGACAACTTAAGTTCACCTATTATTTGTACGCATGACCTATATATGCGATAGTTGAGTACTTGCTCTATGATTATCTGTTCATGTCTGATGGTTCAGAATACCAATTTGGATTTTGAGGTTGTATCTGTACTTAAGCACTGCTAGAGTCATCCCATCAAGCGTAGGCTCTAGCTACATCTTGAGTTATGGCCTCGTTAGCTTAGCTTGTTGATCCACTGGTGAAAACAAATATGGAGAATATAAGTGGGTCGGGCTTTCGTTCAGTTGAATTGGGCTCCGAACTAGAAAGGAGCTGTTGAAAAGTGTAATGGACGTATCTCCTTCCTTGAGTCACGAAAAACAATAGTGATTAAGTTTTTATTTTGCTACACTTCTTTGTTTAGCTCAATTATAAATCCTCTCAATTCAGACAACAAATTTAAAAAACAGAGAAGCGGGAAATAAGAAAAAATTTGTTTCATGTGTACCTTTTTTTTTTTCCTTGGGGATATCGCGATGATTTGTTGCATTATTTTTTATATGTCACTATATTCTATAACATGTATAATTCCAAGGCCAAAAAAAAAAATAATAAGGTATATTTTCTGTTAACAATTTTTAACCTGAGTCATATACTTGCGTGGAGTCCAAGATAGCAGGGTTTGTAGTTGGAGCCAGTTTCGGTGCGTTAGATAAGCATGCTTGCATTATATAAATAAAATTGGGAGTAAATAATGTGAACAAGACCTAATGGGCTTAAGAATTTTGGGTAGCCCATCGAGGACGGCCCACTCAATAAGTCGAAGACTGCTGTTTCTCTTTCTCTTGAAATTTAGAGGTGAGAAAAAGTCAAACATATTTTTATTTTTTTTAGTACATTTCATTCATGTATTTTTCCCTCTGCCGATAAGCTAGAATATTTAATCCTGCGAATGGTTTGCTTTGAAAATTTTTTAAGAGGTAATCCATAAGTCAAGATAATTTTTAAAATATGTCACATTACTTAATTAATAATCCATTATTTTTAGCCGCCATTACGCTTCTTCTAAACAGTACTCCTCCGGTCCTAATTATAAGACCCAATTGATTTATTTGAGGAGATTAAGGAAGTAAGTTAAGTTGGTTATTTATAATAAATAAGTGTTGTCATTCCTAAAATATCCTTGCTAATTAAGTATATTGGCTAAAACTATCATTATTAGAAGGATTATCTTGAAAAAAAATGCATAAATATAAGAGACAAAATGGATTGGGTCTTATAATTAGGACCAAATAAAAAGTCAAATTAGATCTTATAATAAGGACCGGAGGAGTAGTTATATTCATGAAATACTCTCTCAAATTCTAAATGTAAAAGTTAGACAACAAATTTACAGAGATTAATAAAATTATTTAAGAAAATTACTTGTAAAAAAAACTGTGTTGATTTTCTTAAATTATACTTTCTAATCATCAGCATCGGAAACTATTCTTTTAATAGAAAACACCATTTATATATGTAATCAATATAGAGTTTAGGCAAAAAAAAATTATAAATTTAGGAGACAAAGTAAAATATGCTGAGATTTTTTATTTAAAATCAAAGCAAATTTTTTTATTAGATCTTAAAACATTTGGGAGCGGAGGGAGTATTTTAAAACTCTTGGACTAAGGTAAAACGAACGTTTGGGCAGCACGCCTTCAAGCTTGTTGATTCTCATCTTTTAATTTCCCTTAACACTATCATTCATTTCATTTTCCTCTTTCTTTATGTTTTATTTCTATCAAAATAAAGGGTTTTGCTTATTATCCTTTTATCAAAAAGTTTTAGGGTTAAAATCTAAGCTGTATGCTCAACTTTAATCCTAATGGAACGTTAAACAGTCTTAATATCTATTTATTATATTTGACTTAGTTTGTAATATCAAATAATTGTATTAAATTCCATTTCCTTAAAAACAATGAGAGGCTCATGCATAATTAGTTATTCCAATTCCGTCTTTTGGGAAAAAAAAACAAGGGAAAAAAATTCCAATTTCTAGAAATTATTTTCCTTCGCGGACTTCTTTTAAGTAAAAGTTGTGTAGCTTTAAAAATAGTGGGAGCCGTAATCCTCAATTAAAAAAATTTAAAAAAATTCATGGCATACGAGACAGAGACAATAATTGTGTGGGCGGTGGCTTTGGGCCTACGTAATAATAATAATACGTAAAAGGCCTTTTCTACAAATTCACACGTTGTAAAGGGTTTTTTTTTTTTAGGGGACAGAGACAAAAAAAAAATCTTAAAGTTAAAAATATGCCTCTTAATTTTGAAATAACTCAATTAACCCAAAATTCCTACTTCCCAGGGACTAATATGGGATAAAATTATAAAACAAAATTACTTGCATACCCCTTTTTTTTTTTTGTCAAAAGAAACTTCGCATGCCTTTCATTTGAAGTCCTTAACGAACAACATAAACAACTGGGTTGGTGACAAGTTATTGAAAAAGCAATACTACTCTTAGAATTTGATTCAATAAAAATTTTATTCATGGAGATTTTAAATTATCTTAAAAATTGATATAGTGTTTACAGTATGATTTAATTTTAATTATGATCTCTGTAGCTTTAAATTATTAGTTTTAGTCCCCATAATTTTACAAGGACTTAAATATAAATTTAAGTATAGGACAAAAATCAAAATTCGTCAAAAATACATGGATCATTCATTAAATTCAGACTAAATGGTTAAGAAATTATAAAGATCAAAACTAACGATTTGAAATTACACCAACCAAAATCAAAATTCAATCAAAACTATAAAGACTATCAATAATATTAGCCAGCGGATTAGGTTATATAATGTCAACCCAAGCTAGGTTATCCACTAACCCAAAGTTTGACATAAAGTACTAATAAAAATTAATCAATTCATTATATCTAATAAATATATATAAAGAGATTTGAATTTTAGTTCTGTAAAAAATTAATTCATGATATCTAATAAATATATATAAGAGATTTGAATCTTAATTTATCACGTTGCAAAAAATTAACCCTCTGCTTGATTCAACTCTGGTTGGTTATATAAATACACACTTACCTAATCAAACTATTTATAAATAGTATAACAGCGGAGTTTTGGTTTCGTGTTTATAACACAGTTATGGATATGGTTATTTACCGCAATAAAATGAAATTTACATTGTCCAAATGCAGTTTCAAGTTTCAACTGTTTAAAAATTATTTTTTAAGAAAATAATCATTTAACGAAATCATTCTTTAAAGACTAGCAATAAAAAATAATGTTTTCGAAAAAAAAAGAATGAAAAAAATTAATCTTAATATAATTACTCCAAAAAACAATTATATTTATTTATCTTAATATCATTAGATATGGGCCTTTGGACTGTGGTTTCAGTGCTAATCAAATCAAAATTGATTGCTAATGAAAACTGAAAGGGGTGTTTGGGTAAAAATAAAATTATGATTTTAAAAGTGTTTTTACGGTATACGAAGTAATTTTATAGAGGAGTCTGTCTCAATTTGTGAAAAATGTGTTTTTCAAAATCACTTTTTGGGGTTACCAAACACTCTTTGAGTCTAGCAAAAAATGTTAGTTATTGTAAACTAAAGTTTGAATTACTATTAGAAAAAAAGCCTATATGTAATCTCTAACAGTGTCTCAAATATTATTGTCTTCAATAACAGTATTCATATGCCCCAAAAAATAAAAATCAATTAAATCCTTTTTAAATTGATTTTTTTGCCAGCTGTTTTTCTTGTTTACGCAAATATGGCTATCTTCTATAAATGAAAAGGAGATATAGCCAATATGAAAGCAGCCGGATGACTCAAATCAATTATGATTGTGAGCAGTCAATTTTGGGCTCTCCAGCCGGCCACATATGGACCATTAAAGGATAAGGTTGTAGGGTTTATGATTAAATTTGCAACCACCTTGTTAGCGATGCTATATAGTATATAAAATATAAATTAACAAATAAATACGGGGCGAAATACAAATAGGAAAATATAAATAAAACTAATTACAATTAAAGGTCTCACATTTTTTTAAAAAATTGAAATGTATGTATGAGGGCTGAGACCAAGAGAAAAATCAAAATAAATCGTATTTTGTTAACCTCAAAAATCAATCATATAATAGTGTCTCAAGGCATATTAATTTGCGGGGCAAAATGCCGCCGAACACACACAGAGTTAATTTTGAAAAAATATAATTAAAAAGTACGAACGTGTACGTTCAATTAGGTTTTCAGTACGTAGTTTAAAAAATATAACTAAATATATCACAAATTTTTAATATTTTTTTAGTATATATTCATCTTTGCAGTTATTGCTGCATTATGTTTCTAAAACAATTGAATAAATAATAATTAATGTTTTCTTGAATTTTCTTTCTCTCTGTTTTTTTTTTGCCATCGTTTTCTTGAAATTTCAAAGTGATAGATGAAGCACAAAGATTTTTTTTATAATTAATGTGACGCATTGGTTAAAAAAACAATCTTAATGGTCAATTTCATGTTCGGTGGGATGATTAAAATAGAGGAAATAAAAAATAATAATAACCTAGTTGAACGAATTTTAGGGCATATTCCATGAACAAGTGACAATTACATTGAATTAAGTCACTATGGCCCATACTCATTTGGGTTTATCCTTTCGGCTCTTTCTTTTCTTCTCGGGCTCTCCAATTTCAGCCTCTCAAAACTCATTTTAATTGATTAATCAATCAATTAACTTCATGATCCAATTAATCAAACGACTCTCTTAAATGCAAAAGTAAAAATAATGCATAGATTTTCAACATGACTTTTAATTAATTGATCGATTGATATTGATTGGCTTCATGATCTAATTAATCAAACTGGGTCTTTTAAATGCAAAAAATAAAAAACTAAAATATATTTTTAGTCATTTAACTTTACACAATGTTTTAATTTGGTTCTTTGATTTTAATAAGTATATTTTACTTTTAGTCATTTAACTTGATACTGATTGGCTTCATGATCTAATTAATCAAACCGAGTCTTTTAAATGCAAAAAATAAAAATTTAAAATACATTTTTAGTCCTCTAACTCAACATAAAATTTCAGTTTAGTCATTTAACTTTTTTTAAAATAAGGTGTCTTTTAACTTTAAGAAATATATTTTTAGTTCTTTAACCCTAAAACCATTAACAAAAAATGATAACATTAAGATCTTGAATTTTGTAAAACCATTCTTAAATACTAACATATTAAATTTAATTTTCAAAACAACTATAATTGTTACAAAAAAATCATTTAAGATTAACAATTTTAGGATTAAAAGACTAAAAATATACTTTTTAAAATTAAGAAATTAAACTGAAATTTTATATAAAGTTAAATGGCCAAATAAATACTTTAGCCAAAATGAAAACAATATAGTACATAAATTTTCAATATAACTTCAATAAATTATATCATCATGTAGTTTTATAGGGGCACTAAGATTTATAGTTGGATTGGAATCTTATGGAGTATTTGGATGGAATCGAAACCATGTTTTAAAAGTATTTTTACGGTATACAAAGCAAATATGTAAAAGAGTTTATCTCAATTTATAAAAAATTGCATGATACCCAAACAACCCCTCACTCTATGATTGGATGGGGAAAAAATTAGAAGAAAAAACTCTAAAAAATATTCTTATTTTGAGGAATTTGGTTAGGAATCATTCTTGCACATAGATTCCCATAAGCGAATTTAGTTGCCAAATTGGGAAGTTAAAACTTCATTAAAATGGCTGTGTTCTCTAGTTTGGGTGATGAGACCTTTCTTTCTTTTCTTTTCTTTTTTTTCTGCCAGAAAATGAGACTTTCTTTGAGTTTGCAGAAACTGCTCGGGAATGATTTTAGAAATTCTTTGTTGAATATTGGATAATTTTTTAGTTGTTTTACTTTTCAGTGTCTTAGTTTGATTTAATAGCTATTTTATCTAGTGTTGTATTTGAAGAATGAAATGATCTGGTGAGGAAAAACTCTAAAAAATATTGTAATTTTTTTATTATTTTAAAAAGTTTTCCTTTCTAGTATTTCTCCCTCCTTTCTCCACCTAAACATAGCCTTATAATCTAATAATTACACCATTTTTTTTAATTTTTTAAGTGTGAGGTTATGAGTTGCAATCAATATAGAAGATACTTCTTCGGTTTTTAATATAAGAGTTAATTAGGGAGTTAATATTAGTCCTATATATAAGTTTTATTTTACATATTTATCAATTTTTTTTAAAATTAACCCTATTGATATTCTCCCAACAATAATCAAATAGGAGAGAACGAAAAGAAATTAAGAAAGATGCTTAGAATATTTCAAGAAAAACATATCATGTTAACTAATTTAACCAGCATATTTAATCTAACTTAAATTAGCTAATTATATTTTATATTAAGAAGAAAAAGGTATAATAAATGGGCGAGCTGCAAGAAAACAAAAAGAAAGAAGGCAATAAGGTTCATGGGAGGATGCATGGAACATTTTGCATTTGTTTCTTGTAGTTTGTCTTCTCACTTTACATAAAGAAACTGGAGGCTAATTACTTAGAAGAGTAAATATGAGCAGACAAAAGAGTGAGCCCAGAAAAAAGAAGAAGAAGTAGAGATGGCAACGTCATTATTTTAATAAAACTACTTGCCGTTCATACCACGCAAGGCATGCGACATTCTTGTTTTTTTTTTTTTTTTAGCATTTCTATGTTGTCTCCCTATCATGCCATTAACGTTATGCTAAAGTGCTTTTTTTTTTATGAATTGCTAAAGTGTATTTTTTAAATATGAAGTTGAGTTTAAATTTTCTGTCAAAAAACATAATAAATATGGTGCCCATGGGTTATGATAAAAGAGAAAAAACAGAAAGAAGCAACTATAGATAATTAAATTTATATATGTAGGGACATGATAAAGCTCGATTCTGATCTAACACTCACCGTTATGATAAGCACGAGGTGGTTGTTACTATAATAGAATGTGAATTGTCTAAGTTAGAAAATTTTAAATTATATATGTTAAAATAAAAAATTAATTAATTAAATTAAATCTAAATGGTGGAGGTCAATAGTAAGTATTTCATGCTCACGAGGGTTTTTAGTAATATAAATGGCCGAATCTCCCCTTCCATAATAGTGGGAAAAAAAAAGATAGGTATATATATTTTTTAATTTAATTTTTTTTTTTCAATAACCCATGCACTTTTCATCTCTTGTTAAATAGTTTGAACACGGCTACACATTTAAAAAGAAAAAGGTTAATATAAACTTTTATCCTTCAAATTTACTTTCATTTTGGTTTTGATCTTTCAAGTTTTAAACTATAAGTTTTAGTCCCTCAAATTTCTTTTCATTTAAAATATTGGTTCTTATTACCCAGCAAAAACTTAGATCATTTTGCCCCTATAGGGAGCAAAACCTATTATTTGAAATTTGAGGGATCAAAATCAAAATAAAAACAAATTTGAGGGATCAAGGATTATATTAACCCAAAGAAAAAAGTTAAAAGATGTGCTTGATATTGTGTGGATTGCATGTTACAACAATAAAAGTTCATTTTATGAGCTTTGGTTTACTGTAACATTACTTTTAAAGGTATTTTCATGTGAGTTGAGATAAAAAAATTTTCCACATATCGTATATTATAAAGTTATTTTTAAAATTATGATTTAATTTTCATCTAAATATTCCCTTAGTTTAGAATAATACTAAAATTAATGTTAGGCAAGTTACAAATATAAATTTTTTTTTATCAAGTTTGGTGTAACATAGATTATAAATAGGGAGGTATAAATGAAGGGGAAATGAAAAAAAAACCTATTAAATATAAAAAATATAAATGAAAAAAATGACGTAGAGGAATACAAGGGATATGAGGGCAGGTGAAGAAGGTACAACCACCGTCAACAAATCCTACCAACAGCGGCGGGCATCCATTGGTCGATGACGTGTCATCATGTAGATGGGCCACGTGGCTAAACGTGACGCCGTGTGAAGAATCAGACAAATTAATGAATTGGCGGTGTCTCGGCTCTGCCAACCCCTTTGTCCAAAGTTCGTTTATCGTCCGCCATTTGGTCCCCCGTCCCATGAATTGACATCTATTTGAATAGAAATAAAATTATAATTTTAAAAATGATTTTACAATTTATAAAATAAATATATGAAAGAATTTATTTTAATTTATAAAAAAGTGTTTTTAAAAAACACTTATAGACTCATCCAAACACCCGTCCTCTAAATTCATGACCACTGCTTCTTGTATGTGTCGGTGAATGCCACTCCTTTTATCACTCCGTATATAAAATTTTAAATAACCAAATTACATAATTTAATAAAAAAATTATTTAAATTAAGTTTTTTATAGTCATTATGTTAAGTTTTCTAATTATACAAGATCATGTGTTTTATTTCTTTTAACATCAATTTATGATTAAATATTAATATTTTAGTAATAAAACACATGATTATGAGTGATTAAATATCTTAATATAATAAATATAAAGAACCTGATACAAGTATTATTTTTTAATTAAAAATATTAAAATTATTTTAAAATAATAAATGTTTAAAAATATATAGTTTTTATTTTCAAATATACTTTCATTTATAAGTAGGCTGGTGAAAGTGACAAAAAAAAGAGATACAAAAAAACATATGGGAAAAAAAGAAAGAAAGAATATATCAATTAAACAAAATAGATAAAAATGTATTTAATATTCAGACAAATTCAAAATAGATATTATAAAATAGGGGATAGAGGCAGTATTATTTATAATGTAATTCATTTTGCTTCAAATATTAATTTTTGCTATTTAATATTTTTAATTATTTGTACAAAGCCCTAATTAATTAACCAAATTATGCTTCTAAGGATAATTTTAAGATTTCACTTAAAAAATAATTAATTTTAGTTAAATTTCTTAATTAATAGGCATTGATATTACTTATTGAGTTCAGATTGACTTTTTTTTTTTGTTTTTTTTGGGGTTAAAAAGCAGTTCTTCTCAAGTATTCATGAAGGGTTAACGGCAAACAATTACTAGTTTTTATATAAAATTACCAGAATATGCGCATCATATTTTGATGTTGACCATTAATACATGATTATATTTTTTAATCCATGAGTGTCTATTTTTTTTTGAACTTTTTATCTTTATATATAGAGTAAAATACATTGATTACCCTTCAATTATATCTTAATTACACGAACCTCCTCTCTATTTTGAAAACATACAGTTTAGTCCAATATGTTAACACTGTTAAAAATATTCTCAAAAGATTCTAAAAACATAATTAAAATAAATTTTATTTACTATTTTACCTCATTCTAATCAATCCTCAAAATTTATATTAAACTATATTTTATTTTATTTTTCTAATTTTTATTTTCTTATTTTTGCAAATAGTTATTTGCTTAATGTTTTCAATCTAAACTTAAAGTGTTTATAAACGTTTGTAGAAAAAATGTGTTTAAGAATTTTAAATTATAGATTCAAATAACTTACTCAATCTATCAAACTTACATAGTTTATACTACATAGTGAGTAAAAATATGTGCTTGATATATATTTTTAACCATTTAAAAAATAAAATAAAGAAATTTAAAATATGATGAAAAATTAAAATTTTAAAATTTTACAATAAATTCAAAATTAATAAATTTTATAATATATTAAAAATTTTGAAAATTCATGTATTAAAAGCAGTTCTTGGTTGCATAGTTTTTTTAAGGAATATAAGTGTTTAATTAATTCTTATGATAAAGAGGGGTATTTTGGTAAAAAAAAGAGCTTAAAAAGTTACAATTAACAGTTAACTAATAATTGGAATAGATAGAAATGAAATATCAATTATACAAAAGAGATTAGTATAACTTGTATTTTAATTTTAAGGGAGGTTTATATGGGTTTTCAAAATAGAGGGGATGTCTATGTAATTTAGGTAAAACTAAGGGGTGGTTAGAATATTTTACTCTTATATATATACTCTTCTGGTCCTTAATATATGACCCAATCGTTGAGTTGGTTTTTATCCTAAATATAAGACTCATTTATCATATTTATCAATTTTCTCTAAATTACTCCTATGGATACTCTTTCAACTATAATCAAGTATTACGAAAAATGATTATGATGTTTTAGGAAAAATGTATCACTTTTCTTATAATTAAATAATTCACCTAACTTTCTTAATCTAATCAAATTAGTTAAATAGATCTTATATTAAAGACCGGAGGAGTATATATATAATTTGTGTCAACATTGCTAATTGATTGTTAGTTCATAGATGGTATGTACTCCCTAAACTTGTTTCCATATGCTTGATGAAATAAGCAACGGCACTAATTGCCTTAGATTACTGGTATATATCTAGGATGTTTCCATGAATATTTTAGAGAGAAAAACAATTGTTAAATAAAATAAAATGAAGTTAATGGTTAATCTCGATATGTGTTAGTCCATCTAATGATTTCGACACTTGAAGGGTAAATGGACAGTACTGCTCTAATAAATAGTTTAAAATATCTGATAATATTTGCAATACTCTATGAACAAAAGTTTTCTTTAACTCTTTATAATTGATAAATAATAGGAACTGTTAAAATTTTTATATTTATATTGATAATATATAGTATAAAAATTAAAAGAGATATTATAAAAAAAATGTGAATGTAACCAATTCATGTTGGCATAACTAACAAAGGTGCTCATCCTTTAAGCCAACGGTTAGAGATTTGATTATTGGCTTTTCATATGTTAAGAGAGATACTATCTCCGGAGCTTAATATAAAAGCAAATTAATTAATTTAACTAAATTAAAAAAATTAGGTAAGTTAGATATTTATAGCAAATATGTGTTGTCCTTCCTCAAGTACCATTGCTACTTATGTGTATTAGTTAGAATTACCATTTAATGAAACCTTTAATATATGTAATTACTATAAAAACTACAATAAAAAAAATAAATATGGAAAATAAAGTGAATTAAGATCTTGTATTTATGAGTATATTGAAAGTCAAACTAACTCTTATATTAAGGACCAAAGGGAGTACTGTACTCCTTCGGTCTTTAATGTAAGATCTAATTAACTAATTTGAGTAAATTAAAGATATCAGTTAAATTAGTTAATACTATCTTTGATCCTTAATATAAGAGCTTGTTTGAATTTTATTTTGGTTCTAAATATAAAATCCAATTCACTTTGTCTTTTATATTTATCTATTTTTTCCTAAAATAGTCCTTATAATAATAATAGTTCCAGCTAATACATTTGATTAATAAAGATATTTTAGGGAAAACAACATCTATTTATTACAAATAACTAACTTAATTTTTTTAATCTACTCAAATTAATTAACTAGCTCTTATATTAAAAACCAGAGGTAGCATAATATGTTTTTTCTAAAACACTCTAAGTATCTTTTTTAATTTCTTCCCTTCCTTTTCTATTTGATTATTGTTGGAAAATATTAATAGGATTAATTTGGAGAAAAAGTTGATAAACATAGATTTTATATATAGGACCAACATCAATTTTCTAATTTCTAATATATATATATATATATATATATATAGACTCTATACAAAATTACTTTTATTTTTTGACAATCTAGAGGGTTTTGAATAGTAGTATTAGCAGCGCATATTTGTAAGCAATAAGCAAAACAACATTTTCTAGAACGAATAATATTGGGATTTTTTTTTCTTTTTTGGTAAGAATTTGCGTGGTCAAGTTATTATTAATGAGAAAGCGGGAATAGGTCCGCAATTATAACATTCTAGAGCAAATATAAATCAAAATTTAAAGTTGTTTTGGTCAAAATCATTAAATTCTTTTTTCACTTCTGTTCACAAATAGAGCGGTCTTGGTCAATTTGAGAACCTTGTTCATTGTATTTTAAAAATATTTTATCAATGAGTTGTATATGCATAGCATGCGAAAAAAGATAAAAATAAATTTAAAAAATCACATCCTTGCCCAAAAATTTAATAACTTAATATTATAATTCTGTTTATCCTAGTCGTTCATGTTAATTATGGACTTCGCATGAAATTTTGACCAAAAGAAGCATCAAATCCACAGCATCCAAAAACAATATTAAATAATCATTAAATTGTAATAATATTTACCGCATTAAGTTAAACTATGATTACTCAAAGTTCAAAGCAGAAAAGCATGGGAACCAAAAAAGTGGGCATGTGTAACCCTAAAAAAAAAAAAATTTGTTTTTGACCATAAAGTTTATTTATTGATAATCCAACATTAGAACCATAATAATTGTTTTATCTTTCTATGATTCTATTTAGTTCCTCCCGTCTTTTATTATACGACACCTTCTAAAAAAATATCATTATTAAAAGTTACTTGATAAGTATTAATTAAATTTTTTAAAATAAACCCTGTTTAAAATTATTAATTATAAGAGAGAATATAATACAAACATTGAAATTTTCTATTTAAATGTGCGTAAAGTAAGAAATTTAATCGATTTCTGCATAAAACTAATACATATACTAGAAAATTCATTTGTGAGATCACCGTATCAATTCTTAAATGAAATTAGCTAGTGAGATAATTAGCTTATTCTTTGAAAATCTTGATAATACTATCTTCAGTCCTAATTATAAGAACTAGTTGACTAATTTGATAATATCAAAGAAATAAGTTAAGTTGGTTATTTATAATAAATAGGTGTTATATTTTCTAAAATATCATTGTTAATCAAATATATTGGCTAGAATTACTATTATTAGAAGGATTATCTTGAGAAAAAATGCATAAATATGATAGACAAAGTGGATTGAGATCTTATATTTAGGATCAAAATAAAAGTCAAACAAAATCTTATGTTAAAGACCAGAGGTAGTATTATATATTTTTTGATAATTTAAAATTCATGCAATCTTACTATTAATACTCTGTTTTTCTGGCCCAAACACTCTGTTTTTCAATATAGGCTGCTACTGGTATTATTGTTGTTATTATTTTGCCAACAGACTGTTCTCCTTATTAAATCTTGGATTATGAATTGAGGAAAAAAAGGGATTTTGACTAGTCAACGGTGGGAATTAGCATAGCATGTGTTTATCTATTTAATTTAATGTTGGTTCACAGGAATTGCACTTAGATTCCCTCGCATGCCGGCGCATATTATTGTTGATATATCCACCATACAAAGACCAAAAACAACTTCTTCATCTTCCTATTCTTTTTTTTTTTTTTTGGGTCTGAATTTATCTCCCCATTCTTATTCTTCATAATCATCACTGGTCTAATTATTTCTCCTACAGCCTACTTTAATTTTCCTCTCAAAATAGTACTATAATTTAAGGTCAAATAATATTATACTATGTTTCCTTCTCTCTCTAGATTTCCTCTCTCTGCCGTGATTGCTGATTGGGAAGAAAGGTAACGTGTTTCATATTCGGTAGAAGAAGACAATCCTCAAGCCATCATCTCTGTTTTCTTCCTTTAGATTTTAATTATCATTATTATTATTTATATTGATCATAATTTGAGCGTTGTTATTTTCACACTAATATAAAAATGAACTTGTCTCTTTCTTCTCAGTTTAATTAATCTGTGAAGCTTCATTATTTAGATAGAGACAGCTCAGTTAACAATCCACCATTGACGAGCTCAATAACTTTCCCGCGAAATAGAACAAAACCCACAATTTTGTTTTCCTTTTTCCATGGAAATTACGTGTTGACGTTTTCCATTTTAACATATTGCGTCTCAGTCTTTTTTTTTTTTTTTTGGGCCTCTGAGCGGAGAATTTTCCCATGGCTCTGTTTTTCCTGGAAAACTAGTCGCTATTTGAATTTGTCACGCTCAGAAGGAAATGCGCGTTCTCCTTATTGTCCGTTGTAAAGTCAAAATGCGAGATCTAATTCAAGTCTTTGTTCAAAATTTCTCCTTATGCCATCATGTTACAAAATTGACCAAATCCACAGATTTTTCATTTCTTAAGTCTGGCTCTTCTCTGATCTTCCTCGATCGTCCCCCTCGAAATTATTTCATTTCTTGGCTCACTAAGGGAGGATACTCGTCTGGGTATTTCTCATTTCATACAAAGATTTGACATTTCTTTGGACGCGCCATTAATTCCTTCATTAAATTACTGGGTCTTTGGGAGCTTCTCTGGGGTTCAATATCTATTACCTGTCTTTCTATACATATACATATAATTCTTTCCTGTGTACTTCGGCTATAGGGAGGCTTCTAGACTCTGGGAGCCAGTAATCTTAGGTAGTCGGGGAACCTGGTTGTCCTTAGAAAGGCTGTAACGGTGGATTTCACCCTTAAAAGGAGCTACTTTTTAAGTAATAAGCATTCTGAATCTCTTGCTTGCTCCGAGATTTGTGACGAATTGCCGTTTTAACTGCTAGTTTTGGAATTTTCAGTAGAGACCGGCTTTTGGGAAGAGCGAAACAAGTTCATTTTACAGGGTTCATCTGCCTCTTTATAGTCAGTTCATCTATTTTTTTTCTTCGTAAAACATATCAGCGAGGTAAGGAAGAAAAAAAATGAGGGAGGAAAGAAGAAGAAGAAAGCTGCATCTCAGCAAGATCTATTCATTCACCTGCGGTAAATCATCATTCAAAGAAGATTATTCAAATATTGGAGGAAGAGGCTATTCCAGGGTTGTCTTCTGCAATGAACCAAACGGCCCAGAAGCTGTAACTCAGAATTATCCTGATAATTATGTCAGTTCTACAAAATACTCTCTTGCTACTTTCTTGCCCAAGTCACTGTTTGAACAGTTTAGGAGAGTGGCTAATTTTTATTTTTTAGTCACTGGTGTCTTATCCTTCACCAAACTTGCACCCTATTCGGCTGTTAGTGCTATCCTTCCTCTGATAATCGTTATTGGTGCAACAATGGTGAAAGAAGGTATTGAAGATTGGCGTCGCAAAAAGCAGGTACTGTATACTTTCTGCCACTTGTTGATTCTCATTTTATGCTGTCAGCAAAAAGTGTCATGGAATCAAAACGAGTCACACTATGCGTACTCATTTACGTTTTCCAGGTTGTGTTTAAGTTTACTTTTTCTTGCTGGTCACAGTTCACATAGCTAAAAAAATCTATGGGACTGGAAGTGTCCAGAGGCTTGAAGAAAACCTGTGTTCATAAAGGCATAATTCACATGATATGGTGCTTGAACAGGACAAGTGCGAAGTTGGTTGATATAGTTTCATTATTTGCAAACACGTTATCTCTGAGATATTCCAAGTTAAATTAATAGCTGATATTCCAAGTTGGTTGATATGGGGTATGGGAAAAAAAATAAAAATAAAAATAAAACTTCCGACTTAAGTCTGGGACATTATATCAAACATTTTTAAGGAAAGTATTTATGTAAATCATTTAATGAGAGTATATAATTTTGTCAGTGGAATAATTTTGCAGGATATTGAGGTGAACAATAGAAAAGTTAAAGTGCATAAAGGTGATGGTGTTTTTGAGCATACTGAGTGGAAGAATCTAATGGTAGGGGATATAGTGAAGGTAGAGAAAGATGAATTCTTTCCAGCAGACCTTCTATTGCTTTCATCTAGCTATGATGATGCTGTCTGTTATGTTGAGACCATGAACTTGGATGGAGAGACAAATTTAAAGTTGAAACAAGGATTGGAGGTAACTTCTTACCTACAAGAGGATGTTAACTTCAAGGATTTTAAAGGGACAGTAAAATGCGAAGATCCAAATGCAAATTTGTACTCTTTTATTGGTAGCTTGGATTTTCAGGAGCACCAATATCCTCTTTCTCCTCAGCAACTTCTTTTGAGAGACTCTAAACTCCGTAATACGTCCTATATATTTGGAGCTGTCATTTTCACTGGTCATGACACTAAAGTAATACAAAATTCTACTGCTCCCCCTTCAAAGAGAAGCAGAATTGAGAAGAAGATGGACAAAGTGATATATTTCATGTTTGGTATACTGTTGCTATTGTCATCTGTTGGATCCATTGTCTTTGGCATCACAACAAAAGATGATTTGAAGAATGGATTGATGAAAAGGTGGTATCTAAGACCAGATAATTCTACAATTTTCTTTGATCCAAAAAGAGCAGCAGCTGCTGCAATATACCATTCCTTGACAGCCTTAATGTTGTATAGCTACTTCATTCCAATCTCCTTGTATGTGTCAATAGAAATTGTGAAAGTCCTTCAGAGCATCTTCATCAATCAAGATACCCACATGTATTATGAAGAAGCAGACAAACCTGCTCATGCCCGTACTTCAAACTTGAATGAAGAACTTGGCCAAGTTGACACAATACTTTCTGATAAAACTGGAACTCTGACCTGCAACTCAATGGAGTTCATTAAATGTTCAGTCGCTGGGGTGGCTTATGGACGTGGTGTTACAGAGGTTGAGAAGGCTATGGGTAGGAGAAAAGGCTCGCCATTGATCCATGAACAGGTTAATGGTATAGAATTAGATGACATCAGGGATTCTACTGATACCAAAGCACCCATTAAAGGTTTTAACTTTTCAGATGAAAGGATAATGAATGGCAACTGGGTTAATGAGCCAAATGCTGATGTTATCCAAAAGTTTTTTCGCTTATTGGCAATCTGTCATACAGCCATACCTGAAGTGGATGAAGAGACAGGAAAAGTCTCATATGAGGCTGAATCTCCAGATGAAGCGGCATTTGTTATTGCCGCTAGAGAACTTGGCTTTGAGTTTTACAAAAGGACTCAGACTAGTTTGTCAATTCATGAGTTGGATCTAGCTTCTGGAAAGAAAGTTGAAAGGTCAGTTTCTTTGATTGCTTGTCTTTTTTCTTTTATTTTGTTTCTTTCTTTGGGCAATGATTTCTTGTCTTTTAGTAAGTTTTGACTTCTTCCCCCTATTAATATTGAATACAAAAACTTTTAGTTTGGGTTCTCAGTGCAAAGGGTACATGCTCCTTCATAACTATTTTTTTGTAACACCAATAGTTATCTTTTTGTGTTCCTCCCAAGTTCTTTGAAAACTAAATAAATAAAATAGCTCGTAGAAGCAATTTGTATTCTACTGTTCGTCTAAACTGTTTCTGGAAATCCATTTGCAAACTTAATTTAAAAAATCTAACTTTGAATGGTGTTCGGAAAACTGGGGTTTGGAAGACAAGTTTGTAAAATGGAGGTTTTAGATCAGCCAAACATGGTTGGACGGTAAACTGAGGTTTGCCAAAATAAAAAAAATAAAAAAAGGAAAAACGTCAGTTCAGACTTTTGAACTGAAATCCAAATATGCACCTAGTCAGGAGCTGTACAGGGGTATGAAGTTTATTGAGAATTTTCTGTCCTTACTTCTGTGAGAACCTAGACTAAATCTTCTTTTTAGAACAGGTGAACTTGGCTTACACTTGTGGACCCAGCTATTTTGACTTCCTTAGACAGGGACAAAGTGTACCCTGATGATTTGATATTATTTTGTGTCTTCATAATTGTGAAAAAAATTGGTTAGAATGTTGCTCAAGCCATCTTTACTTTTCTTAATATCTGTTCATGTTCTTTCTAAGAAACTGTCATGGTATGGTGTTTGGGATTTCAAATTTGTTTCTTCATGTTGATTGATGCCAAGTGAAATGACTCCTATAATGCAGTATACCTAATTCAATTGTTATCAGCTGCTGTTGTTTTGGAATTTATTTTTCTGATGTCGCTGATTAGTAGAATAGGTATTCAGTGACTGCATTCATTTTGCAGGGTCTACAAACTTCTCAATGTTTTAGAGTTTAGTAGTGCAAGGAAGCGAATGTCAGTGATAGTGAAAGATGAAAAGGGAAAAATTTTGCTACTCAGTAAAGGTGCCGACAGGTTTGAGACAAACTGACCTGTAGAAAGCTTAAATAACTTTTTGAAAGTTCTTACTTTACCTTTCATCATATTGACTTGCCATATGTCATGTTATGTGCAGTGTCATGTTCGAAAGGCTTGCTAAGAATGGGAGAGAATTTGAAGAGAAAACCATGAAGCATGTGCATGAATATGCTGATGCAGGCCTTAGGACCCTTATACTAGCCTATCGTGAGCTACATGAAGAAGAATATAAGGAGTTTGATGAGAAATTTTCTGAAGCCAAAAACTCAGTCAGTGCAGATCAGGAAACACTAATTGGTGAAGCATCTGATAAAGTTGAGAGTAATCTAATCCTCCTTGGTGCCACTGCAGTAGAGGACAAACTCCAGAATGGGGTGAGTTAGAAAAATACCTCATGTTTCTTACATAGGCGAATATTTATCAACTAGAACAGGACCTAAAACGATGCCTCTCTCTCTTTTTTTCTGGTTAGGTTCCTGATTGCATTGACAAGCTTGCTCAAGCAGGAATTAAAATTTGGGTTTTGACTGGGGATAAAATGGAGACTGCCATCAATATTGGGTATTGTATTGTGATCATTCCACTTTGATGTTGGCCAGAGTAACTTTGCTAGATATCTGACATTTTTCTGTATAAAATTGCAGTTTTGCTTGTAGTTTGCTTAGACAAGGAATGAAGCAAATTATCATTCATCTGGAGGCTCCAGAAATTCAAGCATTGGAGAAGGAGGGGGACAAAATTGCCATTGCCAAGGTAAAACAACATTTAGATCTTTACTTAGTTCTTGTGAACATGTGGTTTGCATATGGAGCACTGAGTTTTGTTCCTCATCATCAAAGATGCAATGCAAGCTTGCATGCCTCGACTTATAAGATGTTACTCTATGCTGTGATAGATTTTCTTCCTTTACTCTCTTAACTTCCTTTTGTTTTTTAACCATTATTAAGCTTTCAGTTAAAAGATAGTCTCCTGATATCTCTATGCTGATTCATCTTTTAAGGCATCAAGAGAAAATGTCCGTCGTCAGATATCTGAAGGCACCACTCGGCTTACTGCATCCGGTGGAACCTCTCAGCAAGCATTTGCTCTGGTTATTGACGGAAAATCTCTTGTTTATGCTCTAGAGGATGGAATGAAGAACATGTTCCTGGAGCTTGCAATTGGCTGCGCATCTGTTATCTGCTGTCGCTCCTCACCTAAGCAGAAGGCACTGGTATGTTTAGATCTGCCTTTTCCCATCCTCTATTCTTTCGAGAGTATGCCATCATTTATGTCAGTTCTTTAAAAATAATTTCTTTTTACTGGTTTCTCCCTTGAAGGTTACTAGACTGGTTAAATCTGGAACTGGAAAAACTACATTAGCTATTGGTGATGGAGCCAATGATGTGGGGATGCTTCAAGAGGCAGATATAGGGATTGGAATCAGTGGTGTTGAAGGAATGCAGGTACTCGGATAGTCGTCAAATTTTGATCAGTTTTCCCTTCCATTTGATTTTCTAACAACCCTTTATTTTCTAACCTATACCAGGCTGTTATGTCTAGTGATGTTGCAATTGCACAGTTCAGATATTTGGAACGGTTACTACTTGTGCATGGACATTGGTGTTATCGAAGGATATCATTGATGGTATTGCCACTTTCATATCTGTTTCCACATTATAAAAATTCAACTTCTAAACGATGATGGTTAGCTGTTGTTTTGATGATATATTGACTCTTTCATCCCTCTTTGGCAGATATGTTACTTTTTCTACAAAAATATCACGTTTGGCTTCACTCTATTCTTGTATGAGGTGTATTCTTCATTCTCCGCACAACCTGCATACAATGACTGGTTTTTGTCTCTCTATAATGTCTTCTTCTCTTCACTCCCTGTGATTGCCCTCGGTGTATTTGACCAAGATGTCTCTGCCCGCTATTGTCTTAAGGTAAGCTAATAGACTGTTCATTTCTTGATCTGAAGTCATGCCTAACAATCAAAGATATATTTATTAACTCACGCTCATCCATAAACCCGGTTAATATGGCAAAATACTTGATTGGATTTTGATGGGCATATAACAGAACTATAGAGAGTAGCATGTTGTTCCAACATAATGACTAGTACATGTATTACATACAATAAAGGGAGAATCCCAAAAAAATACCTCTAAAATTGCAAAATCTCAAATCAGGAATGACTACAAAAAATATGTTGTCATTTGTTTTTCAAATGTTGTCAATTATTATTAAAGTATAGTGAACAAGACTCGTTTTGGAATTTTGAGATTTAAAGGTATTTTTTTTGGGATTCTCCCCACAATAAACCCCGCTTCTTGACTTTTTCTTCAGTAAGACATACTGCTAGGGATTAGCTCATTTAGTGCGAGATATGGCGTCTCTCTTTGGCAACCCTGGTTCAGTTTTTCTAGGGAGCATTCAGGAAGTAAAATTCTGAATAAACCAAATCAATGTACATCTTTAAAGTGGCTCAAGGGGAGAACTTATTTTCAAGTGCATCGCTTAGGAATAGAAGTATCATTTGGGGTTTCCTGGCATGTTCCTATGCTGATCAATCAATATTTCCAATGTGGCAGTTTCCTTTGCTGTATCAAGAAGGAGTACAGAATGTCCTCTTCAGTTGGCGCCGTATATTCAGTTGGATGCTAAATGGATTCGTCAGTGCCATAATAATCTTCTTCTTCTGCACAAAAGCAATGGAGCTTCAGGCCTTTGAAAAGGACGGACGAACTGCCGGGAGAGACATCCTTGGAGCAACAATGTATACCTGTGTTGTCTGGGTTGTGAACTTGCAGATGGCACTTGCCATAAGCTACTTCACCTTGATACAGCATATCTTCATCTGGGGTTCCATTGTTTTTTGGTATATTTTCCTTATGATATACGGAGCAATGAATCCTTCATTCTCCACAAATGCTTACAAAGTCTTCCTCGAAACTCTTGCCCCGTCACCTTCCTTCTGGCTTGTGACATTCTTCGTGGCAATCTCAACTCTCACTCCATATTTCTCATTCTCAGCAATTCAGATGAGGTTCTTCCCATTATATCATGAAATGATCCAGTGGGTGAGGCATGAAGGGAAGACCAATGATCCTGAATATTGTGACATAGTGAGGCAGAGATCACTGAGGCCAACAACCGTGGGTTCCACAGCTCGTGTAGCCGCTAGAAACAGAGCTTCTAACCATAGATAATATGTTTTTCATCCGTCCAACGTTATAGTTTGTCTGCATCAGCATATAAAACTTAGGTGAAATTCTTCCTCTACCTGCTATTAGATTCTTCTGAATAAATATGGTATTGGGTGAACCATTTTATAAGAGGTGATGAAATTGTAGAGTGAATATCCATGTATCATATCTTATTTAGAGGTTCCACCTAAGTTTTGTTTAGTGGATCTTTTCCCACTCAGAAAAGTATGGTTGCTTCAATCCACTTCCACAATGAGGCATAGATAAATCATTAGCTGTGAAGTTGGTTGGAAGAAGTGGACTGTGTATTTACCCCTTTTCTCCCCATTTGAGGCTTCTTAGCATTTGATTTTTTTATTCAATATTTTGTATCATAAGAGATTTTTAATGTATAGAGAAACGTATAGTTTGTATAGAATTGGATAGAGTTGCTTTTAGCTGTAGAAAACAGAGCAGAGTTTGCTAGTATCCTTGTATTTCTATTTTTATTAATCAGCTTGTGAAGACCCTTCACTACTCATTTTTGTTAATTACTAGCTTATAAGAAACATCATTCGCTTAACTACTTTGTGTAGTTTAATGAAATTAGTTAAAAGTAGTTAATTGTAAAAAAAGCTCTGTATAATATTTTAAAATTATCTTTAATCAAATTGAGATGAAATAGAATAAGGGGCAGTGAAAAAAAAAATCCCTTTTTTAAAAATGAGTCATAAATGTATTACTCTTCTGATTTTAAATATAAGATCCCTTTTGTAATGTAAATTATACTACAAAGTGAGTCTTATATTTAAAACCGGAGAAATAGTATTCATTTTGTAAAAGGTTTTATACCAGATGTTATCAGAAAAAGCCGGTTTTAAGTTGAAATGACTACACATTTATAAAATTTTATATTTTAATAATTTTTTTGGATGAGAGAAATATTTCCTAATTTAATTATTCATATGATACTTTTTTTCAAAAATGATTTTTTCATTTGATTGTAAAAAAGCTTTATGTTTAATGTTAAACGCAGATAGAATTGAAAGCTCCCAAAAATGACTATTAACAAGTGCCAATAATTGGTGTCAAAAGACCACCGGGACAAATAAGTAATAAATTTCCACTCAATGGCTCGGCCTCATGTTTAGGTCCTAAGGTTTTGACTTCTCCAGATGAAGACAAAGTTATAGAGCTCATACCTCTTTCATTCATCGGAGAGATCAAGAAAAATAAATAAATAAATGTAATTTTATAACTTCCATTGTTTTTTTTTTTACCTGTTATAACTTCCATTGTTATTACTTGTGACTATGACAACTTACAGAGTAGTAACCCTCTGGAATCTGGTCTTTATTACAAGTATTCTTTTAACTAAATCTTATGTATCAATGAATAATAATTAAGTAATTAAATAGTCTTAAATTCATGAAATTTTTTTAAAGATTATCCTTTTTAAATTGTTTTTTTCCTCTATATTTATAAATCATTTTTTACCTCCTTATTCTCTTCCTCTCTTCTTCCTCCGAGTGAGAATTAAACAAAAATAAAATTAAAAAAATCATTAATAACTTTCTAAATAAATATATACTTGGGACCAAGAAATTTTTCTGTAAAACAATTATAATAAAGAGGGGAATGAGTTGTCGCTCAGAATTTTTTTTTAAAAAAATAGACACAAAAAAAAAAAAAGGGAACCACACATCACGTTATTTAATCCATATATATATAGGATATTTTAGGACCCACTTGTCTTGTTAAGTAAGCTCACCAAACACCTACTAAATATGTACAATTAATGGATGTTCAAGATTTGTTTTAAATTCATCAATTTATTAAGATAGTTGTTTTTGATTGATCAGATACCACAAAAAACTCCAGTAGAACTTTGGCATCAAATCTCTGTTTCAAAATTATATATTTCTTGGATGTTTGGTTTTGTACTTGCCACAAGTAAGCATTTTCCCCTGTGCTTTCAAGGAAATTTTAGGTATTGAGCTCCTTGAATTAAGCATTTACCAGTAAGCATTATTACAAGAGAGAAATAGAGGTAATTTAATATGACTAAGTGATAAAACTACAACTGAGGAGAATTTAAAGCACAGACTAAAAGCTAATCTAATCAAAAACTACAAAGGAAGAAGAAGATGGGTTTGATTGTTTGATTGATACTCTGTTTCAAGTTTTGAACATCAGATCTTGTTCATCTTTTTTCTTCCCATTACTTCCATGGTGCCTGAAAATCCACCTCCAACTCTTCATGCTTCTTCTTCCTCTCTTGATTCCTCTGTCATTTACAGTGATCCTACATGATCCTCCACTGCTTAAATCTCCATCTCCATCGTTGCCCATGAAAGTCCCACACCTTGTGCTCCCGAATGCAGATAGGCTATCGCTCAATTTTGCAGATGGATACTCTGGTTTGGATTCTGAAGAAAAATCGAGCTTCAAATCTATGAATCTTGACTCGTCCATGCCTTTGAAATCGCTCTCTCTGAGTGAAAACACGCGTCTGTTTACCCCATAGAATCCTGCATCAACATCCATGAATGAATCTCTCTTCTCGCCGTCGTACCCACTCCTTCGAGGCTCTGCTTCACTGTAGCCGCTTCTTCTTCCAGATTCCAGAAGCAGACCGCCGTTCACGCCGGAGCTTCTCGCCGCAGAAATGGAGCTCCGGGCTCCTGATAAGATCGAATCGCCCCCATCTTCGGATCCGAATACTCCACCGTTTCTGAAACTACAGAGAGATCTGGACCTCGAGACGCCTCCGTGATCGCCCGCCCACGTGTCGCTCTTCTCATCGAATCCGCCATTAACGCTTCTTCCACAGTCCTTTTCTTTCTTCTTCCTGAACAATTTGCCGATTCTCCAGAACTTTCCACTCCGCTTGAGGTCGACGCTGTTACTGCTGCTCCTCCTGAGAATCACGAACTCATCCGCTTTATCCTGCAATTTAGGTTTAGAATGCGGAATCAAGGTCTCGTTCTTCTCGTTCTCGATCAGGAAGGAAACTCTTCCGACGCTTCCGACCTCAACAGTACAAGAATTTCGATTGGGAGAGATCTCAGAGCAAGAGCAAGAGGAAAGTCTTTGTTCCCCACAATCAGAGCACACAAGCTTCACCAAACGATCTTTGAGACAATACGCGCAGATACCCCCCGAAGAAGAAGAGGGATGCTTCTTACAGGGAAGATCAGAGGTAGAATAATACTGATAATCCATCAAGTCATTATCGTGATGGTAAGCCGCAGCCTCAACGCCTTTGCTTCTTCTCTCTTTCATGGCTCCCAAAAACCCCCAAAAAAAAGTTTTAAAAAACAGAGTGAGATCAAAAACAGGGGTGACCTTGCGGGAAAAGAAGGAATGAATGAATCAAATACGAAGAACAAGGAAGGAAAGTGAAAGCATAAAGAGGAAAGATGAGATTTTTGTTTTTTGAGAGAAAAGGAAGGTGGTGGTGAGGTGGTGAGTAGTACAGAAGAGAGGCGTCACCTTTACGTTTGGCAAGCAGGAAAAAAGGGAGCGAGAAAAAGGAGCAGGAAGAGAGAGAGAGAGAGAGGATGATGCAGGCATTATTATGAAGGTGTAGGGAAGGGGAGGGAGGGAAAGAAGGAACAGGGGAATGACTATGAGAGATTGTTGAGTGAGTGAGTGAACAAACTCGTCATGACTTGCTTGATGAAGTCGAGAAATGAATGAATGCAATATACTTATTCTTAATCTCTGCATGCAAATGTACCATCAAATCAGAAGAACCCTAACCCCACCAAACCCAAAGTTGCTAACTTTGAAGAGAAAATCAAACCCCCCCCCCATCCCTCCTTTTGCCCCAAGTCATCCTTAAATCATGTCTTAATTCTCAAACACCACGCTAGTCTCTCTCCCTCCAACTTAAACCTCTCCCCATCCCATGAATTGTCATATAAAAGCAGAGTCTGTGAATTTGGTTTCACTTATAACCTCAAACCATTACTCTGTAATGGGTAAACATTAACAAGTCATGCCCTGCACAAACGCAGAACTAGGAAGATCTGCAATGCAGTGAGGTCTCCAATTTCCATCCGGGGCAATTGCTGGACGTCATTGTGACATGGTGATTGGACACGTGTCCCACCGACAGAAGGGTGGGGGTTATTAAATTGAGGGGGGGTGTGTGTGTGGGGGAGCCGTACAGTTCGAATGGGGAGTGCGTGCACGTAGTGGCTTTTAGAGTGAGGGGAGTGAGAGTGAGAGAGAGAGAACTTTGATGTGATGCTTGGCCCAAACGTTTCCCATGTTGTAGCGTGCCGTATTAGGTTTCCCTCTTCATCCCACCCCGTCCTTTCTTTTCCTTCCTAACCTTCCTTCCTTCCTGCCCGGCCCCTTCTTCTCCTACGCAATTCCCTTCCATTTTGTGTCGCCAATCAGTGCTTATTTTACCAATTCCTTTGGCTGAGAATCACTTTTTTTTTCCCCTCACCAAATTATATCCATCCCCTAGTTTTATGTTCAAAGTTGCAAAATTATACCACTGAATTTCTCTCTCTAAATTATTTGCAGGGTAAAAATTTATTTTTAAATATAAATCACTTATAGAATACTACTTTCGATCCTAATTATAAGATTTCGTTTGTAGTTTATAAATAAGATTTTATAATTAAGATTGGAGATAGTAACTAATAACTATTTTCTAATTTTACTCCATTTAGTACGAGAAAATGGGTGAGAGATAATGTACAACATATCTTTTTTCAATATCCTTTAAACAGAGGTAAATGTGTAAACTTCTATAAATTTAATATATTTCTTGATATATAAGAATAAGATACAAGGGAGTCATGTATAAGAATAGGGTGATAACTTTTAATGTACTTATGGCATGTTACTGGTTGTTAAGAGCCTAACACAAATCTTTTTCTTATTAAGAGCCTTGGGATTGATTATGAAACACACATGAAATTATGAGGATAATCAAGTAGAGGTAACATTCAAAATGGCCATGTACAAGACAAATGAGTTGACGACGTTTATATATATATATATATATATATATATATATATATATATAAGGAGTGGTGAAAAATTGTGTAAAAATTTGAACATATAACAAAGAAAACAAGTTAAGGCATCGATGGAGAAAGTTGAAGGGTAACAAATAAAACATGAATAAGGTTTGTTATTGTTGTTGGTGCTATTCAGTATGATTCAGTGCAGGTTAATGTTAATATGGTTTTCCTTTTAGGTATAAAGGGATATGGCCAACTCTACTTTAGTGAAAGAAAAGATCGAATGGGACGTAATGCAGATTAAGGAAATCTTTGATAAGCGACATGTTCACACCAAAGGTCGATATAAATTTGTACTGCAATTCCTTCATTTGCGGGTAATTAATTGTCTGGATCAGCCTCATTGGACGACTCCGGTTTTTTGGTCAACGAATCTATTAAATATCATCTCAATCAATACACACACACACACATTTGATTAAATAATGTGTATTAATATCCAAAGCTTATCAAAGAGCGATTAATTATATTGCTGATTATTTATAATTGGATTTTGGAATAATGGAATAGTATTGTTGTTTGAGGGGATGAATAGCCATGGATCTTTTGAAGCACATAGAGGTGTCAAGTTTGAATTTTGAGGACGTTGCATGATGTCTTGAAAATGTCTCTTTGGTGGGAGGAAGAGAGAGATATTGATGATTATGAATGATTATAATAATTAATTATTGAAGAGGCTAAGGTAGCTTCTTTCTTCATTTTCTTCCATGAATTCATCAGACGAAGCTAGCTGACAAAAAAAAAAAAAAAGCTGATCATAATAAACAAAGTCAAATGCATTTGAGTGGCTTTATATGTTGTCCCTTGTCTTTCATTCCTTCTTATTGCTTCATTCCCATGTTAACGGTCAAAGCACCTACGTCACAGGTGCAAATTACATTTCGTTACCCAAAAGTTTATGAATTCCAAAGTTACATTCATTTTGATTTTGTCAAGAGAACTTGGTTGTGTGTGAAGTGTGAGCTCATGTATTTCTTGTAATGCCAATGGCTTTGTAGCTATAATATAGTGATATATAAAAGCTCATTATATGAAAGATCGTGATTTCAATTCTGCCTATAATCTCGTTAGTGCATGTTCTTCTAAATTTAAAAAGCACATACCCCTTATCATAAGATTAGAGTTTCAAGTTTATCAAGAACGTTTGATAAGTGAAAAAAATATATTAAAAAAAGAAATTATAAATTTTTCTGGGAGAAGTAATCGATACCATCTCGAATAAAATTGTTTTTAATGAAAAAATACATATGGACAGTAAAAAAAAACTCTGCCTTGTTAAAACATTACTAAACATATCAAATAATTGGTAAATAACTCAAATAACTTCAAGAAAACACCCACACATAAATCAGTCAAAACTTAATTAGAGTTGAAGAATCTAGGTAGAATTAAATAATAGAAATTAAAAGGGGGGTTTTGGTTAATAAATCTCAACGTTAACACTTGGAAAACAAAATTTGACTAAGCTTAGTGATTGAATATAATTATTATAATATCTATATATATATAAAGTGGGGGTGTCAGGCAAAATATATATATATATATATATATATATATATATATAAGTGGGGGTGAATGAATTAATGGAATATGATTGAATATATATGTGTGTATATAGGGATTGACCAAAAAAATATATGTATATAGGGATGGATTGATGCTAAAAAAAAAAAAAAAGGGATGATAATGGGTGTTTGGCACGCTGGAAGCAAAGCATGCAAAATGGGAAGCATCATTGGGACAAAAGGCAGCAAAACAGGAGAATGAGGCCTTATGTTGGAGTGACAAGTGAGTGAAGAATATGTTGTAATTTTAATTATTATAATTAATTAATTAATTTAAAATATTATCCCAATCATTATGTCCCCTCCTTCCTCATTCATTATTTTGTTGTTTCTCTCATCAATGTGGTTTTTCAAATCATTTGGGTGCCTAGTCTGATGCAGATCCACTACAATAAGTGATCCCCTGCCAAAATAAATAAATTACACTAATATTGCTGCTACTCTTTTTTTATTACTATATACTACTAATATTTTCTATAAATAGATCTGATAACATTTTTAATTCTAAATTTTTCATCTTTAAGAACCAAAGTTATTGATAAATTATAAGGGATTTATTACTCTTTTCGTAAAATAATATATTATAATATAATATTTTTTTAATAAATTAATTTAGAACGTACGAGTAATGTTCTTAATATTTTAGATTAATTATCTATTCAGTAATAAATTTAATTCTTCAAGATAGATATTTACTTTTTAAGATCTTCCAGTTTATAAATTATAAACAGCTGGTTTTTTAACTTTCCAAAGATGGTTATTTTATGCTTCCCAAATTTAAAATAATTTTCCAGGAAAAATTATGTATTGATGAAGATAAAAATGTTCCATAAAAATGTAAAAAGTATATTACTACTATTAATTAGTAAAATAATTTTTTGTGTAAGAAAAATGAAATAATTGTATATTTTAAAAATAAAATAAAACTAAAGTGTGTAGTAGATAAATAAATAATTTTAAGACGTGTGCTTTTGGAAAAGAATGAGAAGATTTGGTTGGGTTAGCAGCTTTTGTTTGAAATGAGCTAATGATTAAGTGCAATTAACCTACTAACTTATGGCCATGTTGCCTGTCTGACATGCACCTCCCTTGGGCCCCACTGCACCCTAATCTCTCTTAATATTGCTTCAATTTTTTATCAATGAAAAAAATATTAAACCACTTTAAAAATTAAATTTAATTATATAATTTTGATTTTGTTATGCCTCTCAATAACTTGATAGATGGAACACAAAAATATAAGTCTGATGTTTAGTCCCTAAAAATAAACAATACTATGATTTAGACTTCGTACAAAACATGGGCCTATAATTTAATTAGTAAAAAAATATATGAAACAATAAAATTTGAAATGCAATAAATATTTAAGAGTAAATTGATATATTGATTAAATAAAATGATGAATTTATTTCTGTTGTGAATTAAGGTTTTGCTTGTTTTAACCTGAAATTAAGTTTTTTTTTTGGTTCAACACCCATTAAATATTAATGTTTAGAATTCAAATTGTGGCGATAGAAAAATAATAATAATAATATGGTGAGAGCCAAAAGTCGTTAGAAAATATCTCTTTCTTATAATTTAGAAAGAATGTCCAAAAAAATACATTTGAATTTTAAAATTTCAAATTAGTCTTATTCACTACATTTTATTAACAATTAATAACATTTGAAAAGCAAATAATAACACATTTTTGTAATCATTCTTAATTTGAGTTTTTAAAATTTTAAATGTATTTTTTTTAAGATTTTTCCAATCAAGATGGAAATGGAACATAGGATAAGAGAATGTTGTGAAGTCTGCATAGAACATGAGTTTGTTTCAAAGATTATCCAGGGAATAGTGGAATGTTTTGTTGATGAAAAGTATATATTATACATAATTATTCATATGATAAAAGATTAATTATGATGTCCAAATCTGATTAGTGAGAGAGGATGGCTATATGAAGATGATGGAGTAATCCTCATTTTCAGTAATCACCAAAACCGAATCCCAAGACCATGTTCTCCAAAGAAGTAAATACAAGAGGAGGGTCAATGTGAAATTTAAAAATATGTTTGGTATATGTATGCAATTACTCATCATGAAAAGATAGAATAGATCTGAAATGTATAAATTTGAGTTAAAATATTAATATACTACATCTGATCCTTAATATAAGACCTTGTTTGACTTTTATTTTGGTTCTAAATATAAAACCCCAATCCACTTTGTTTCTCATATTTATACATTTTTTTCAAAGTAATCCTTCTAACAATGATATTTCTAGTCAATACACGTGATTATCAAGGATATTTTAAGAAAGACAACACCTATTTAGGACAAATAACTAGCTCAACTTACTTCCTTAATCTCCTCAAATTAGTCAACTGGCTCTTATATTAGGACCGGAGGTAGTATATTTTTCTAAGTATAAGTACCCTCCTATTAGATAAAATCCTGTTCGAGATACTGTCAGGCACCTCTCCAATGAGACTTGAATTTTAGTTCATTACGTTATAAGAAACTAGTTCTATTCGCTCTATCTAACTCTTATTGATTATATTTTATAGATATTAAAAGAAGAATATAGAACAAAGATATAGTCCCAACTCCTAATATTGGACCTCACTTTCTAGTGGGCCAAAACTTAACCATGACACTGAAAATAGCTGCCACTTTTACATAAGCCCATTGGGCAGCGAACCATGTCCTTATACTCAATTAACCTTACTTCTACCCCCCAAAACAAAAAGGGAAAATTACACTCAGATCCCATAGAGTATAATTAATATCAAAAAGGTCTCACGAAATCGCGAAATGATTCTGAAGTCCCCAGGGACCTGTGTGTAATTAATTCTAATTGTGAAATTACCTACTCACCCCTGTTAATTTTATTGCAACAATTCGTTTACAATCTCAACAGTGGCTGTTAACAACCCGAGAAGACGTGATTGACAACCTCGGCAGTGCTCATGACAACTCACTTGTGGAATGCCAGAGGCGTTGTTGAGGTTGTTAATCACCTCTTCTCGAGTTGTTAACAGCTACTGTTGATGTTGTAAATAGGTTCTAATTTTATTTACAATCTCAACAGTGCTGTTAACAACCCGAGAAGACGTGATTGACAACCTCGGCAGTGCTCATGACAACTCACTCTGTGGAATACCAGGGGCGTTGTTGAGGTTGTTAACCACCTCTTCTCGGGTTGTTAACAGCCACTGTTGAGGTTGTAAATAGGTTCAAATTAACAGGGGTAACTACGTAATTTCACAATTAGAATTAATTACACACAGGTCCCTGGGGACTTCAGAATCATTTCGCGATTTCGAGGGACCTTTTTGATATTAATTGTGTTCTGTGGGACTTGAGTGTAATTTTTCTAAACAAAAATTCTAACATTATTTGGCACAAGAAAGAAAACAAATTTACCTAAGTCTAGTTGGTAAAAAATTAGCTCATAATTCATAAAATTATAAGTTCAAATTCTACTATCGATATGAGAACCTTATTTATATGCAAACTATAAATACCTTTATAAATGGCAATATGTGATGTTTTATTGTAACTCATGCATATATTGTATTCTTTACAAAAATTCAAACTCGTAACCTTGAGTTTAAAAAAGACTTTTCAATGGTAATTTACAGAATACAAGATAAGTATATGAGAGAAATTTTGTCTCGACTTACATGAAACATGCTTAAAGAAAATTTTCACCATGATCCCAAAACAGGCAATTAAGAGGTGTGGTTGATGTCATTGGACTTTTATTATATTTGTGCTCTCATCTCCACTACTTAGGGAGTGTTTGGCAACCTCCAAATTATGGTTTCAGAAGCACTTTCTGAAAAACGAGGTAAATTCCTCCACATATTTACTTCGTAAACCGTAAAAACACTTCTAAAATCATGGTTTGGTTTCTATCCAAACACCCCTTAGTATAAAAACTAAATAATTAATTTATGAATATTAAAAAATTAGTTAAATAAATTATTTGTAATAAATAGATGTTATCTTTTCTGAAATAATCTTATTAATTATGTGCATCTGAATTACCCATTCAATCCTTATTACTAACTTTTTAACATGTGCAGTTGTTATAAGAATTATTTAAGAATAAAATAGATAAATATTAGAGATAAAATATATTGAGTTTTATATTTAATACCAAATTGAATCTCTATTTAGCTCTTAGATTAAAAATAGGGAATAGTATACCGTTTATTAGTGATACATAAATATTTCATTAATTTTTTTGTTGGTGTAAATGTTTCATTTACTTATAAATTAATATTTTTTATTTTAAATATTACTGCTTTTAAAACTTGCTAGTTTTTTTTAACCGTTCTTAATATAAAATTTTATTTAATTTTTATTTTGGTTGTCAATATAAGATCTCAATCCAATTTATTTATCATATTTAGCTATTTTTTCTCAAGATAGTTATTTTATTAATAGTAATTTTAATCATAAACTTGATTAGTAAGGATATTTAAAAAAATAATATTTATTTATTATAAGTAACTAAATTAAATTTTTTTTTAATCTATTAGTTAAGTAGTGGCAGTATATGTTAGGGGGTATTTGGATAGAAACCAAACCATGATTTTAAAAGTGCTTTTATGATTTACAAAATAAATATATAGAAGAATTTGTCTTGTTTTATAAAAAAGTGTTTCTGAAATCATGGTTAGGGGGTTGTCAAACACTCCTTAATCATAATCGGGTGCGGTTAGATAATTTGACTACTGACACCTCAATCAACGACGTACCCTCAATACCCCGGATGATTATAACCCACCAAAAACATTGGAGTGCGAATATGGCAATGAGATAACCAGAGGCGTTTCACTTCACCACTCCGTTTTATCCTACAAGCTTGACCTTAGTCATCTCCATGATTCCCCTGAAAGCTTCTCAAATTTCCGCTTCGTTCTCCATTTCCAGAGCTAACCCACTTCGCATTTCTCTTCTACGACCTCACTTCCTCGCGCTTCTTCCTCTTCCTTCTACATCCCATCGCCTCAATTGTCCACGTATTGTAAAACTTTCATCTTTCTCAAATTCACCTTCATTCTCGTCACTCTCTGTTATTGTACCCCCCTCGCATCTTCTTAGGGTTTCGGAAATTAGAACCCCAATTCGCAGTGGTGGAGAAGAAAACGATGGAACTTCCACTGAACTGCAGGACTTATCGCCAAACGGTCCTATATATAGGGAAACACTGCAATTGGTTGAGTGCTCCATGTTTGCAGCGCTTACTGGTCTGGTCTACTTCTTGAGCAACTCTCTCGCCATCGAGGTTTGTTAATGTGCATCAGAAAATAGTCTTTCACCAGAAGGTTAATTTAAATATCGACGTGGTGGTTTATTCAATTTGTCGGCACTTTCAAGGTCCATTTGGCTATGCATAGGAAATAAAACTATATATATATATATATAGAGAGAGAGAGAGAGAGAGAGGGAAATTGCATAATTGTTATGCTTTTTGTTTAATACTGATAGAATTGTTCGAATTCGCATTATAGATGTTTGTTTCAGGTATGCTTTTATCACTTACTGGCTTTACTTCTTCAATGCAGAATTACTTTAGCTGTTTCTTCTCGTTGCCAATAGTAATCTCCTCAATGAGATGGGGTGTTGATGCTGGAAGAAAAACTCTGGTTATTCCTCCCAGAATGCTCTACATCAATTCTTGACGAGTTGTTGCATTATCAGATTTTTATTATTCTAGTGGTCTTCTCATTGTAGGTGGCAACAACTATGCTTTTGTTGGTCTTGTCTGGTCCAGTTAAAGCTTTAACCTTTTTGGTAAGCTTGTTTTCATCCTTATCATGATCAAATTTCTGGCCAATGAGCAACAGGTCTCTGTTTTCCTAACTTCTTTGAAACCGCTATTCATTTAACATTGAATACCTTTTGTATCAGAAAATGAAAAGCTTAGTTCCTTTAGCTCGAATATTTTATGCTTGTTTTTTTTTTAATTTATATGTTGCATACTTTTGTGAAGTTGCCTATGATGATATACTTAACTTCTGAACATATCTTTAATGCAGCTTAGGCATGGCATAGTTGGTTTCACGATGGGTACTTTATGGAGGTATGCCATGTACAGAGCTAACGATGTAATGAAACTTGTCCAAATAAATTGTTGTGATGGCTGTCTAACAATGTGGACTTGTAATCTCAAGTCTTAGTATTTATGTTTTGATGCAATTAAACATGCATCGGTGTCCTTTGATTTCTGCATTAAATGAAATGTCTTATGTTTGAACTGAAGGCGACTGTTATAGTATTCTAAACAGGCAGAAGTTGCAAATGACTTTGTTTTCGGACAAGCCAAGCAATTTATTTACGTTTTCATATGTTGCTTTGGATGGTGATTGATTTCTGAAGTACTCGTTGATCTTGCTGGATTAAATAGCTGGTGCTCAAAACTTAGAATTGTGGATGATTATTTTCTTTTAATGTTGAAATAAGATAGTTATACTATGCTGTAAGACCCTAACTGCTTTCTTTTTCTCAATTGTGGATCTGGTCAGGTCAGGAGCAAGCTGGAACCTCTCAATCTTCTTGTGCACAATAGTACTGTTCGTTTCCTTTTGCCTTGAGCATCTTATACCTCGTCCGAGCAAATGTCTTCATTGGTTGGCTCCTCCATTTGTGTTTGTATTAAAATATTGATAATTTTTGCAGGTAAGATCGCTGGGTGCTGTGGGCTTTGTCTTGATTTCATCATTCTTGATAAGAGAAAACATTCTAGCTTTGGTAATCCATCAAGCTGCTACTATGTTTAAATTTTGTATCATATCTTATACAAAAACCACTAACAAATGTATTTTTCCTCTATCTTTTGCTGTTGGTGGGGGAAATGGTTCTTGCAGATTACCATTAACATTCATGCTTCTCTAACTTTCGTGCTCACTGCTTCGGGTGTTAATACGATTCCTTCAATGGACGTGATTTATGCCCTTTTTTCCATTCTGGTATGTTCAGTTTTTGGAAGGGCCTTTCTATTTTTATGTTTCTTTCTTGTCACGAAAAATGCTGAGATGTGCTTCTTCTTTCTCAAGGTTTTGCTCAATAGTGGGTGTTTCATGTTCTTGCTCCACATGCTGTACTCTGTATTCCTTGCCAGACTTGGGATGAAGTCTTCGCTGAGGTTGCCAAGTTGGCTGGAGAGGGCTATATGATGCCTTATCTTTGGCCCTAGGGTTGTTCCCAAACTTGTAATCGGAATGTCTCTCATTTCTCTCCCTATTTTTTTGGGTTTTGAGAATTGAGTTGGCATAGTTTCGAGGTTATGTTATGTTGTCAGTTGTTAAAATGACACAAATTAAACAGCAAACTATATAGCTATAAGATTAATCTCATACACAGAAAAGCAGTGCTTATTCTTCTGCAACTCTGTCATGCGGTTAATGCAATTTTCAAATGTGCCATTCCATCTTATATTTCTAGATTTTAGAGGAGGGATTTTAAGGTAGACTTGGTTTACCACGGTCCAGTTTCATGATTAGCAAATTAATCCTTTCCTTCAGAATGAACATTCAACATAACTTATGCTTGGAAATCAATTGGACACTTCTTCCCCCAAATAAAGCTACACTCACATTAGAGTACTTCGGTTAAATCACAGGTTTACAAACACACTAATAGTCTCTTTTACCATGTTGCTGGAAATCTAAATTTCATGCAGAGCGGTGCAACAGAAATTCCACCTATCAATCTAATTGTTAAGCCTAGCATCTAGAAAGCATTGAGACAGACTGAAATGGTCTGAAATAAAGAGGGAAGGCCAAAGAAAACGCCTCTCAAACGCTTCCTCGAGACACGCTGAATCTCCGCTAAATAGAACCAAGCCTTCTTCCGTGTTTTTGTCAGTCCAATAATCTGAAGTTTTCTTGATAGAAGAATATGTTGATATATCCTGATTTTTGATCCGGCCACAATGGCTCAAGCATTTTCATGACCACGGCTCTCCTAGAGCTCGTTTTGTCTTTGTCATGATAAATTACTCTGACGAGCCTTCCTAAAAAGTACGGCATGAGGAGGATCTCGCCTGTTTTGGGGACACTGCACAGAGGAAAATGAATTCGTTCATTTGCTCCATCAGGAAGTATAATACGTTTCTGAGTCCATTCTCGAGTCTCGTAGTCCTCCAGGATCGTCAAGTTCAAACCTCTATCGTCGTATCCAACTAAGGTCAAGCATCCACTCAGCTCAACAAGATCTGGGAATTTCAAATGTGGACGGCAATGCTCTTTGTATTTATACCCATCAGGGATATCGATCTGCCTGAATTGCTCGCTTCTGAGATCAAATGCAAGTATATAAGAAGAGTACTTCCAATGAATTGCACCGTTGACACAAACCCCTCTCTTATCCTCCAAAAACCAGTTCGTCGGACGGATGTGTGTTGCCGTAGCGTTATTAACAAGCTTCCATGAATTAGTAGCATCACCAATGGTAAAGATCTTGAACTCGTGAGAATCATTATATTTCAGCAACCGGAGAACCTTGAATTCATCTCGGATCGGGTCATACCCAAAATGGGTCGAAGCACGAAATTTATCTCTTACGGAGGAATCATCTGGGAGTGTAATAATTTGCCGAGTGGTTGGATTGAATATATGAGCGAAAGCCTTGGAATTAGACGAATTCTTGGGATGCAAGCAGAGCAGGCCATTCACGCAGTGAACGTCGACCATGGAAGCGTTAAGATTGGGAATGGTGGCGATGTGGGTGGCCAAAGGAGGGTCACCTTGCCCTGGGGAGATGGGTGCGGAGAAAACTTGAAGTTCGGAGGTCGCGACAGCGGAGGCGGGGCAGACGAAGAGGAGGTGGCCGGAGGTGGGGTAGAAGGATTGGCGAAGAGCAAGAAAGTGGGGATCGCGGACGATGGAGGGCCAAGATTTGCAGAAGTGCCTGCATCGAACTAGAGACACGGTTGGAAGCGGGGGGAGAATGTGATGAAAGAGAACGTCGTCTGGAAGAGAATCCAGAGAATCCATGGAGATCGATCACTGAATTACAGCCTCCGTACGTCGGAATTAAGTAATTTTCTCTCTCTATTCAAAGATCGATACTGATCCACAGCGGCCTTGCTCCTACACTGTCCTTGAAGTTGATCGATCCTCAATTTTTGAGTTTGTTAACCATCTTCTTTTATTTTTCAAGGTGCAGGGGCAAAATGATTAGTTGTCCAGGGGATAACACCATAAGTCGCCACCGACCACAGTTAGATAAGGTTCCATGTTGAAGTAACATATTTATGTGTGTGTTTAAATTATATTAAATAAAAGAAGAAGTTTCAAGAACAACATGGATTTGTTTTTTTTTTTTTTCCCTCGGCACGGAACATGATGCTCACTTGTTGAAATTTTTGTAGTAATTATATTATATTCTTAAAAATACTTTTTAATAATTCTTCTTACCCTTATTTAGATAGAGAGAAAATCAAGGAGAAAAATAGAAGGAGAAATTAGTTTCGCCTGTTTAGACAGGAGAGAAAGAGTTGGACGAAGGAAAATAATGTGGATTTTATGCCCGATTTTTTCTTCAGATCTTTTCTTTATAAATGGAGAAATTGGGGAAGAAAAAGAAATTTCAGTGGTTGCCGCTCCTCTTGCCATGTACATCCTTAAATTCTTCCTCTTCATATTTATTTATTTTTGTTATATTTAAAAAATTATTCACTTTTTATTTTTTATCTTAAAAAATATTTTTATTAAATAATTGGTTTTAAAATATAATAGTGCTGATATTAGTATAATTTTCCTGTTGCAATATTTAATTTTATTTCACTTTAAATACTATGTATTATGATAAGAATATTTTAGTCATTTAAATATTTGTTCTTTTTTTTTTTTTTTCCTTTCCTATCTGGGCAAGAAAGGTGATAACATTTTCTTTCTAATTTTTCTTTCCTTTCATTTTCTCTTCTCTTAACTTTTCTTCCCATGCAGGGTTTGTTTCTTTGCTCCAGTTTTCGATATTAATGCTACCATCTTATATATGCTGAATTTTATCCCACAGAAATTATGTCAAAATGACTTGTTCAAGTCAATATAATAAATTTAATTGGCATTTGTATCATTGATCCTTCCCAGTGGCAGTGCATCAGTTCTAGAACTTGTAGATTTATTATGACATCACACATTAGTCTATGTTGTTATTGTTGGATAACGAACTGTGCACTAATTTCAAGTTAGTTTCAAGACATTCTCCAAAATCCTTAATTAACATCCACATGCAACAAAAACAGAGATAAAAAGAGGAAAGCACTAAACTCGGAAAATTTTAGTATTTATTTATTTGTTTATTTTTGTCAAGAGGGCAGCATCCACGAAGATATCATGTGTCAACCAATTATTGACGCGTGGTCGCCCACAATATGAAATGTGAGACCCATTCTTTTGACTTTGGTCTGTGTGTGGTGACATAAATGGCTCCCTACAACTTATGAATTAAGAATCCGCATGACAACAAAACGTACTCGATATGACTTAGGAGGTGTCTGTCTAACTCTAAAAATACTTTTGGAAAATATTTTCTTACAAATTAAGATAAACTTTTTTATATATTTATTTTGTATACCGTAAAAATGCTTTTAAAGTCATGATTTTGTATCTACCCAAATGCCATCTTAGTATTGATAATTTAAAATTTATTTTTATAATTTAATGATAATAGAGGAAAAGGACATAGAGACACCCCTCTCCACATTCGTTGAGGGCCAGATCACGACAAGATACTCACCAGCCGGCCATAGCCGATCATCCCCAGCCAATTTTGAAAGTGAGGTACTTTTTTGAATGCGCAATTGTGTTGTTTATAATTTAATGTCTGATTGACAAATTTAGTACTATTCTATCCTAAATATATAAACTAGTTAGCGGTTTTAGTTAATAGTTTTAAATATAAAATCCCAATCTATTTTATCTTCCAAAATTTATACTCTTCCGGTCTTAAATGTAAGACCCTTACTAGAAAGTCTTATATTTAGAACTGGAAGAGTAATATGTTTTAAAAAATATTCCCATAATTCTAAGGTATTTCCACCTAAGTGTTATTTTAATGTACATGATTAAATAATTATAGTCTAAAAAAATCAACATACATTTCTTGTAAATAACTGACTTAACTAATTTTTTTAATCTTCTCAAATTAATTATCTAACTCTTATATTAAAAACTAGAGACAATATATGATTTATGCAGATTTGTTGCGAGTTTATTTTTACTGAAATGAAATACTACTTTATTAATATAAAATCTAGTTTGAAGTTCAAATTAAACTATAAATTAGATTTTATATTATCAAAGACAGAAAATAGTTTTTTTTTTCATACATAAAATGTATGTACACAAATGACTGGCGCAGAGCAACCCTAACTTTTCACCCTTTTTCAGAACAAACAAAGCTATGACAAAATCATATATAAAAAGAGGACAAAGTCTAAAAAAATTCAGTTGAGAAACATATTAATTTCAAACCAAGTCTAAAAGCACTCTTAACAGCAATAAAGCAAGATGTTAAAGAACTCACATGAGTCAACATTTTACATCAACCCCCCAAAAGAAAATTCCAGAAGTATTGTCAATTTAATATTGCACAGGGTCAGAAAAATGTGCCCCACTAAAACGAAATTCCTAGTGTGATTTATTAGAATTTTTTATATCAACTAAGAAGTTATGCTTACCATAATTTATGAATAATACAAGAACTTGATGCCAAGTTGTAGAATAAGAACTAAAGTGTTCAAAGCTACTGCCAAGCATGAAGCTTTGAAAGCTCACAACACAAAGACATTTTACAATAAATGATTCAATCATTAAGCCCAAAAGTTTTTTTTTTTATAAAAAAAAAGAAATTAAAAAAATGGAATAAACGATTCAGTGATTCAAAACATGAAACCAAGTCGAAGAATTGACAAGTCATTCGTATTCCTGTCCAAAAATAAGAAAATCTATATAATTTTTTTTTCCCTTTGCAATTAAGTCAAAGTTGTTTACTGTTACAGCGATCATCATAAACAATGATTGGTCAAAAATTGAAGGAAAATTCTATAAACTGAAATTCTGCCCGCATTTTTCTGACAGACTTTCCCGCTGAAGTAACTGAAATAGCAATTTAAAGTAACACAAAAAGGCAATAAACAATATGTTCAGCCAACAAAAAATAATAACGAAAAAAGAGAAAAAATTCTGTATAGTTGAAGAAGACATCAGTTCACAATAGAAGACATCTCTTCAAGAACATAAATTATGAATATGACAAGGACATACCTAAAGGAAAACATTGTTAAATCTAAGCTTCTTTCCTTGTTATCCTGGAATCAAGCAAAAGGTCAGATAGTAAGTATCAAAAGCCCATCATCCGCAATGGCTAGATAAATGAAATGAGTAACACTTAACCGCAAGAAGCCACTTAGATTACAGTAATAACATATGATACTAAATCCGATTCTTAATATAAAAGTAAGTGGAAGGTTGGATTTAAACCTAAATATAAGATTTCAATCCATCTTATCTTCCAAATTTATAATTTTTCCCCCTAAATAATTCTATTAATTCTAAAGAGTTCCCACCAACAGGTAGTTTCAACACATGATCAAAGAGGGTAGTTTAGGAAAGTTAATATACATTTGTTACAATTAACCAACTTAACTAATGTCCTTAATATTCCTAAATTAGTTATCTAGCTTTAGTATTAAGGATCGAAAGTAGTATTATTTATGTACAAAAGAGATGAAGTGAAGACAACGTTGAGGGAGGAACAAGTGCCAGAATTTACAAATAGCACATCAGTCTAGTAATGATAATTTACCTGAAACAATATATTCCCAAGGCGGTTGTAATCTCATGAATGACAGATGTCGCAAAGTGCAAGTAAAGAGTCACTGTTAAGAGAAACAGACATCAAGCAAGCAGAGAGCAACGTCAATTAATTTCCCATGTAATCCCCCTCAAATATCAACCAAAACTGAGCCTTACAAAATTTAACTACAAGTTGATTTTTTTTTCTCAGTAAGATGAGTAGCTTTACTTCCCAGGCAGACCACACGTATAAATTATAAATTGGTTCTGAATTGAGACAAGTAATTTGCAAATAATAACATGACAGAATATGCTGGTGTATGTTCTGTGGTGTTGACTCTACAATACGTTTGGGAATTGCCGGATCATTTCAGACCCCAGAGATCTCTTATCCTCTGGCCTATAACTTTTTTATTTTTTTGCCCCACAAAATCTTCTGGGCCTTTTCACTTATTTATTTCTTTTCTCTGATTATAACTACCCAAAAATAAAATAATGTTAACTGCACCTGTGAATGCACAATAACCTAGAAGAACCAGTCTCTCATCCACCAAAGGAACCCTGCCACATAATTTGATGAACTTGTGTGAGGGGACAAAAACAACAAAAAGCAAATAACATAAAGTACATCTATCAATCGAAAGTGCAATAAGACATACCCATCATTCAGCCTTGATGTAAGTGCATTAGCAATAGCGAATGGGAGATACAGCAGGGACTGTACAATGGAAACAATCCTCGAATCAATTATCTCAGTGCAAAGATTTGACAGTGAGTCACATCTAAGAAACCAGGTACTTCGGGTTTTGAACTAAATATTCTCATTTTCAGTTAACCAATGAAGGATGTGCCCCCAATTAAATCATATCTTGAACCGTTAATAGAGTCCTATAAATCAAAATAGATTATTCAGCCAATGATGCATTTCATAGAACCAAGGAAAATAGAGCTAAGATTTTATTTGTAGTCCAAAGCGAGTATAAAACTACAAATGTTGAGTCCTGATGAGGAAGTGCCAAAAACAATTGCCAACATAACACAGAAAAATACCTATGCATGGTTTTTATTGACCTGAAAATTGCTCATAGTTGAATATCAAAAGAAGTGCTATGGAAGCCCCGGAAAAGATAATTCTTCATGTTTACAAATATTCGACATCTAAGGGACATGCATGAGTGGGCAACGACGATTATAAGAACTCCGAGAGCATAGGTATAGGTTGGGTGGTTGAAATAGAAAAATGCATCAAAATTCATTTGTGATTGCAAAATGCCTATTACGATAAAAAGTTTTACCATATAGTTACAAGACTAGCGATGTTACATAATAGAGAACGTTGGGTTTCAAAGGGAGAAGAGTCAAAGGACAAAAAATGTCCCAATGGATGTGTGGTTATAAAAAAAAAAAAATAGTGCCTATAATGATTGTATGAGGAAAACTTGGTGTAACATCCATCAAGGAGGAAATGGTAGAAAATCGATTAAAAGTGATTAGAACATCAACAAAGAATGCCACGACAAGCACACCCACATAAATGCATCATCCTAAATAGTCACTAGTTGTATTATGAGACAATATCCAAAATGGGAAAGTTAACAGCTATGAAAAAAATCTCCAGCATTTAACATAATGAAGCTCAATACCATGCACATTCCAGTTTTTAAGCCCTTGGGTTCATCACATAAGTGGGACAAAATCATCCTTCCCTGCAAAATTAAGCTTACTTCTATGAGCATTGGAGTGAAGAATTAGATTGTCCACAATGGTGGAGCTAAGGGCGGCAGACTATAGTCTGCCCAAGAATTACCAATTTACCACAACACTTATAAGAATATGATGGATAGCGGTAGAGATGAAGAAGCAAGAGGAGAGGAGACAGAGACAGAGAGAGAACGAGAGAGATAGCTGAATAGTGCACTGAATATTACAAAAACTTAGCTTCTGGATACAAGACATGTTCCTTATATAGGCTTCTAACTCTTAAACCTTCTAACGACTCCCATATTACAACTGCCTAACCACCTTATACCTACCTGACAATGTTAATTACAAATTATACACCAGAATACAAATGACTAACAAAATGTCTGCACTGGAATTTTTTATTATTTAACAAACAAAGGGTCCTTAATTTTTTAGAAATCCAATAAGAATTACTCAAACAAAAGCTCTGTGTGCCCTGATATAACACCACAGCATAAAATCACACTTTCAACGAAGCCGGATGTCATATAGAAAAATAAATAAAAATTGAAATGAAACAACGCATCCTACAGAACAAAATTTTTAGTCAATATCAAGATATGTGGGAAGGTGTCGACAAGACCAAGAAGAGCTTCCAGAAACAAAGGAAAAATGAATTTTGTACAGATTGAAATCTGAAAATAATAAATTATTTATCAAATGGGAACTGAACACGTGGCTTCTGAAACCATTTTAGACCACCGTGCAACAGTACGTGTGAATTGGTTGAGGTGCTCCTTTTTCAGTACTTTAATTTAAATCCGTTCATCCTCCAAACAGCCAATGATTATTTATATACATTTTCACAGCAAGTAACCAGCTAAAACGTTATCTGTATATGACGTAAAAGACAGTAATGCCACAAAAAATCAGGGTGAAATTCTTGAGCGATTATAATTTAATTGAGAAACACAGCTTACCACCAGAAACCCAAAAGCAAGCCCCGTTCCTATAATAACTAAGTGTGGGTAGTTTCCAAGGATGTCTGATGGCGATAAATATTGCCTGCCCACAAATACAGGAAACTGTGTTTACATCTACAACGGAAAAGAACATGCACTTCTGAACAAAAATGGGAACCAACGAAAAAAGAAAGAGCATGACTTAAGTTATACCACAGTAAAACTCCTCCCAAGAGGACAGCGAATGGGTAAAGCTGCACAAAAAGAGAACACATCAACCAGGAAACTAGAATTTGGGAAAATATCCATGACAAAAGGTTTTACCATTGCCAGTGCAAGTGACATGCTTCCATTCCTTGACTTAACTACCTTGTAAACGTTACAGACACTGCACAAAACCAAAGGTTGACATTTCAAGCATGTCACATAGTTAGCGACTGGTAGTGTATACAGAAACATAGGAATGATTTTCAACTCTTTTGGGTAAGTAGAATCATATTGGACATATAACAAGAAGATCCATGTATGTAATGAAAGATGGAGAGATTTTTCATGTTATCTATGAGAACCTGATAGAAGACCTAATGTCATCTATCTTCTGCCTTACTCAACAATTTCAGGCTACTACCATCTCACGAAGTATATGGTACAGAACGGTCTGCCTAAACGTTTTTGACAAATTTACCATTAAACTAGAATGCATGCTTTCGTATGAAAAAAAATTGAACTTGTAAAGTAACGCCAGTGCTGAAAAGCTTGAACATTAATATCATCAGATATACGTACTTGAATGTGACTGTTGGTATAACACCGAAAGCTATCATAATAAACAATACAGCTCTGTATGTAGGAATTCCTGAAACCCAGAAGAATCAAACTCATAATTTTACTGAAAGAATTTGCAGAATGACTAGGTTATATGCAGACAAGAACATCAAGACACACAAGAAAGAAAATAAAAGTAATTTGATAGGCCGAGTACAATAGATTCAGAAACATCTTCCTACTGGGAATGCCATAAAAATATGACATTAGTGATAGGAACAACTCTCACTAGTCTCAAAGTAAATGAAAGGCATATTTGAATTTACCATGATAAATTGAAGCATAAGAAACGAGAAAGATTGCACAAAGTCAAGAGCAAACCCCCCCCCCCAGGGGGGCGGGGGGTAATTTAAGAAGTTCGTTTACGAGTACACTGGAACAGGTTGCGAGAAATTCTAATGGTTTATCAGAGTACCATGTTATTCATAAAGCCTAAGTAACAGTCAAGGATACTTTGCCACCTAAAGTTATGACATTGATTAAATAGGCATATAAAAAATTAGTAACATCATATTTTTTATATAATCCCCCCCCCCCCCAAAAAAAAAGAAAAACAACCCAACTCCCCTGTGCAAATGGTTTGAAACCCAAAAGGCATTTATATGTGATGGCATGCTAGACATATAAATATCATTCGTCTGTTTTATCCTAACAGCTTAAACTTTTGGGGATCACTAGTGTTTGGCAGATAATATAAAGTTATAAACATAGTAAGAATGGATATAAAGTTGCCTCCAAATCACATGAAACAGGGTTGCGAAAGAAATTCCAAAGGATACTACTAAGGAAAAGTGACTATAAGTGAAACTTGGTACAAACAGATAAGTAATCATATACGTAAAGAATAGAGCTCATATCAAAACCTTTAGGTCTCAAAAATAGAGCTCAAATCAAAACCTTTAGGTCTCAAAACTGACCAGTATACCATACAATGAAGGACAGTCTTACCACCAATAAAAGGCACCCAGTTTAGAAAGGGTATAGACTTTCCAAATTGCTGAACCCACCACTCAGCACCTAAAGATCGGGATAGTAAAATAAGTTGATCAAGGGCAGATAGATGAAAAATCACATTGAATGTTACAAAATGCCAAATTAAGAAATAGAACTAGAAAAACAGCATACCCACAGCAGCCGTAAAAAAATGACAGACGTAAATAAGCATAAGACCCTCTGTAGGTCCATTGACAACTGGCAATATGAGTGTGTTTGTGAAATAGCTGCATTCAAAACAACATTCAAAAGAAAATCAATAATGCTAGTGAAAAAATATATACAGAAAAGACAATTGAGAAGAATAAATAAAAAAGGATCATATGCAATCATTTAAAAAAAAAAGTGTGATTTTACAAAGAAAGATATACTAAAGAAAGCATCCATTTAATAATAACAGTATAAACAGGACTATTGGCATATGATATAATATTTTTTTCAAAACCATTAAAAAAGGAACCTCCATTTGAGTATTCCAACTTAGCCAGAAGCACCTAGTTCTGGCAAAAGGGTAGTCAAAACAAAACTCAAGGCACTGCATAAAATTAATGGAGTTTCCTATTTGTTTTAAAACACAGAGAGAGAGAGAGAGAAATCTATGTAATATTTTATCTGGCGTATAACAATAACCACAATAACTTACTGCTCCCATGTTGCACCATAAAATGGAACTGCAGATATTAACCAGAACCAAAAAGTACTTCTTCCACACATAGCAGTGCTCCCAAAAGCCAATGATTCAAACTGATACAAATTTTAATAGATGATCGTCATTATTCTCTTTCAGAGGTTAAAGAATTAAAGATAACAACCAAAACAGCGGACATACTGTACAAGCAAGCGCATCACATCCTGCAACATGGTATAATATATATTCATCACCATCACATTGCATGGATAAAGATAAACAATTAGGAAAAAAAAAATGAAGATGCAAATTCACCATGATCAAACAGCTCCCCCAGTGGGCTGGAAGAATTTGTCCTTCTAGCTTGCTTCCCATCCACAGCATCGAATGTCTAGCATATATTTCCCAAAATATATATATATCAGTAACATAATATGCTAGGAAAATATAGGAAACTCAGTTATCATTTAATAAATTTCACTCATACTGTCATACATGAACTCCTAAAAGTAATGCATAAAATTGACAGAATGGGAAAGTTGAATAAATAAAAATAGCTCAACAATTATAATTACAAATAAAAAATCACAAAAATCCAGTTTGAAAATATAGAATTCTGTTCAGTAAATTCTTCCATAATAAGAAATAGGATGTCAAATCTAAACATGCGTCAAAATCAGATTATTCTAATATACGACAACAGACACACACAACAAAGCCATCAACAATTAAATCCCAGGGTTTCATTAAACTCAAATAAGCACATGAAAACAGCACCGCATGATATTCAAAAAAGCAGATAGCAAATATAAGAAATGAGATCAAGGCAACGAATTAAGAAAAGTAACAAGATTTTATTAGGCTAAAATCAACCCCAAAAAAAAAATGGAGCATATAATACTGCTATATGAGCAATATAAGGACCTAGGCAGACCTGATATAAAAACAGAAGTAGTCCATGAGCGAAATGAACCCATCTTGGTGGAGGTGAGTCCAATTGAGGTGAGTATATCTGCATCAATAGTTAATAAGGAAAACTTAGCATTGTTTGATGATTCACAGTCTCAACTTTCAATACAGCCAATCGCAGGGTCCAAATTTCCTTCCATGAACATCAAAGGTAAAATTGAACTATTCTAACAATGAAATGTTCTATGAAGGCATCCCAAAAAAAAAAAAAAAAAATGAAATTAACCAGCAACCTTAACAAGACTACATATAAATGATATTCACTCATAACAAATTTCAAGATATTATTTGACAAAAAGAGAAAATAGAAAGTTAGGCATAACAAAAGTGCAAAATTTATCACACTCCTATGAGTGTCAGCATTGTGAAATAGGATAATTGTTAGCTCAGGTCTCACTTACATAGCCAAGCAGTGCAGACACCAGTAAAAACATGAACCCAGTAAGAGTTATCTGTAACCAACAACAAGTGAATTATCAGTGCCAAGGATAAGTTCATGATGTCAAAATAAACAGTTGTGGACTAATGCTACAATGAGAACTCACAAAGACGTACCATATTTGGACTGCAAATCCCAGGTTATCAATATGCCAACAGATGGGGAAAATACAAGAAAAGGGCAGAAGTTAGTGCAATCCAGAACTCATAAACTAAACTGGCACTCAGTAAGGTCTAACCAAAACTACTACCAAAGAGTAAATAAAAATATTGTCTTCTTACATTTGTGTTTGTCTGTGTTTTTATTTGAAAACCAGAACAGATTAAACATGTCTCTAGTCAAAATGAGGAAGTGGAATTTTGGCAAGTTGCAAGCATTTTAGCTCCCAACAACAGATCATATGAACAGAAAGTTATTGGATGTCATTAATTATTAAATCTCACAAATGTTAGGTTATTGTCATTCGCATCCTAATGTTATTAATCTTAGACAACTGGAGAATGAGGATTTAAACAAAAAAGTTCAGTAACAGCCCTTCCAAATACAAATATCTGTCGGTCTATTCTCAGCATGGACTACTCTAACGGCAATAATAACTGCTTGAAGTTCAATAACAGAAACTAAACCCACACTAATTCCTAAATTTTATACACCCGGATCCTAAGGATCTGTTTGGTACAAGAATGGAATAGAATAAAATAAAATAAAAAAGGTGATTTTAAGGATGAAAAATATCCTAGGATCCCAGCTTAGAAAACCACAAAAAGAAAAGGATATTTGATGTTAAATAATTATAATAAAAATATCATAGACATTAAGAAAATTCCTGAAACCAGAGGGGCCCTAAATTAATGAATCATAAATAAGGTTGACGATATACTGATGCTAATTTTCACTTCTGGAATGCATGTTTACGCAAACTGACAACACTATTTGCCAGTATATTACAATAATGTTATATTGAACAATTACAAGGTATTCAATAAAAGAACTTGAGAAAATATGATATAGTATACTGAAAGTGAACAAATATTTATTACTATAAAACAGGCAAGTCATAATAACATTATTTCCAAAGATGGAAGTACTCACGGCATCCATAAAGGGAAGAGAGTAACAAAGCGACTCCAGAACGGCTGGAGAACATATTTAGCGAGGTAGGAATGATCTACACCACTATATTTGTATCTATGCAGAGCTGCCACCCCATGAGCACCAATATAACCCATTATCTCAGACAAACCCTGAAATTCTTTTCCTTCAAAGACCAACTAAGCCTCTACACGACCTGCAGAGCTTTGAAAACGAATAGCTATGGGAATTTGTTTGATATCAATAACAAAAGACTACAGAAAATAAAAATGTATGTTAAAAGACAAATTGAAATAACTTCAGAGATGACAAGCCTGCTACAACACAAACTGATTTATATAAAAACAAAAGGCCAGTACTTTGGTTTGCGTTGAACGTGCACATTTCCCAAACTAAAGAAGATTGGACCCGACCAAATCAAACTATAACGGATCTAGAGGTAGAAAAAGCCAATCTTTATGAAGAATAAGAAATGGGAAACGTACAGATCAGGAAAGCTAACAAGTCTGCAAATCCAACAGAATGAAAGAAAGGGGGGAAAACAAAAAATGCAGAAACAAGTCTCATACCTCTCCGAACCGCAGAGGCGGTGCAGGCCCAGGGAAAATGGCAGAATCGGAACCCTGCAAAGCTGGAGCTAGTAATAATAAAAGGAGAGTGGGTAAACAAACAACACTTGATACTAGCCCTTGTCCTTCTCCTCTGATAGCAACGGCAACCAGGGGAATAAGATATAATTAAACTAAATTACATTGTTACATTAATTAATGAATAATTAATTACCATGAATGGTTTGTCTTTGGCCATTGAATAGCTTATTAGCCTCTTACCTGTGAGAGAGAGAGACCGTTCAAATTAAATCCCGTCTCCTAGACGCCATCTTAATCTCAATTCCACAACGAAGAGAGAAGGGAAGGGGCCTTTGATCTTCCCTTTGAGAACTAACAGTACTACACTTTATACTTTACAGCATCAAAAGTTGCTTTTGAGATTCTATAATGAAAAATTTATTGCAAGTTTTCTTTACAAAAGATTGTTAATTATTAATTATATTAAGAACTATTTGACTAATTTAAAAACTAATTGTATTAGTTATTTATAATAAGTAGGTGTTGTTTTTCTTAAAATATTTTTGCTAAGAACTATCATTATATAAGAACTACATTAAAAAAAAGAGATAAATATGAAAGATAAAACGGATTGAAGTCTTATATTTATTATCAAAATAAAAGTTAATTAAACTCTTATATTAAGAACTCGAGAGATTAAGAAATGTGGGACCACAAAATTATTCCCTTAAAAATACTATAAAAAAAAGAATTAACAGATAATATATTAAGTTTTATTTTTTCCTCTTTTTTTTTTTTGAATTGCTTCACCCGGTATCCTGGTCAACCCCTCAGGAAATCACAAACCAGATTAATCCGGGTTGGGAATTGGAGGACCCATATGGGTCTACCACTTGCGCTGCTGCGTGCCCAAAAAATCGAATCCATAATCTTTGGTTAAGTTGGAACAATCCCCTAACTAGTTGATCCAAGCACTCGGTGGTTATTATTTTTTCCTCTTTAACTTAACAAACAACAACTCATGTTTCGCAACCAAAAAAAAAAACAACTCATGACATTTTTCTTTTTTTTTTTTGACCGGAGAACATGACATTTTTCTTGACAATATATAGTTTATCATAATTTTAAAAATAGACTAGTCATATTGAAATAATTTATTTTGTTTATATCATCAATACAAAACAAATGTGGTGGGCTGGTGGCCCAAAAACCCCCTAAACAACTGTGTCATGTATCATATGAGTGCTGGACTATTTTAAAAGCTTTTTTAAGGCAATTATTGAGGTAAATAAACAAAATAAATGTTTATAAATTATTTTAGTTCAAGTATTCAAAAGTTCATACTTCTCTTTCTTCTTCTTTTAAATAGATAAATTTGATCAATATATTAAACGTGTGATCATATTACAATAATAAGAGTTGACTGGATTATTGAGAAGAAAGCCATTGAAAATAATACTACCTCCGATCTTTAATATAAGACCTCATTTGACTTTTATTTTGATCCTAATTATAAGATCATAATCCACTTTGTCTCTTATATTTATGCATTATTTCCCAAGATAGTCCCTCTAATAATAGTAGTTCTAGTCAATAAACTTGATTACCAAAGATATTTTAGGAAAGACAACACATATTTATTACAAATAACTAACTAAACTTATTTTCTTAATCTCCTCAAATTAGTCAACTAGCTCTTATAATTAAGACTGAAGGTAGTAGTCAAAGTCTTTTTTAAAAAAAATATACAAAGTTTTTAAAGGCCTTCCCTAAAACAGTAAAACTTGAGTTAATTGATAGATCATAAATATTAAGACCCATTTGGTGATATAATTTACACTGACTCTCATATATAAGACGAGGGAGAATACTTATTTCTTAAACTTTCTTAATTGATATTGAAATTTGTTGTCAATTAGTCTAGCTGGGAGGAAAATGCTCAAAAGTGCTTCATAAAAGAAACGGATATGTTGCTTTCCAATAATTTTTTTTAAACAAAATTCAATGCTATTGAAAATAATGATGATATCATGACAATTTCATATAAAGAAAAAGTTACACAAAATAGCAAAAAGAGGGGAATGTTTTATTTTTAATTTTCATATAATTATGTAATATTTTTAATGTTTAAGGAACAAAAATCTAAACAAAAGAAGCATTAATTTTTACCTAGAAAAAGGGAAGGATTGACAACCGAAAGAGCCATCCATTATACTATTAACAATGAACTGAAAAATGTGATCTTTGAATATGATAAGAAATACTTGGGGGCATGTATTTAGAAAAAATGTCATGGCTTCGTATTGAAAGTTTAACACTACTTCTAATCCTTAATATGAGATATGACTGAAGTGTTAGATGTAATATTAAATATAAGACTTTAATCTATTTTGTTTTTCATCTTTTTACAAATTATTCATATTGATTGCAAGAGGTTCTCATTAAAGGACAATTTCAATTATTTCAGCTTTTATATTAAATACTATAGGTAATAATTTGATAAAAGACATATCGAATCATTTTGTATTATGGATCCCCATGGAGTCTAACTTGATAGCTGATTGTTGATTGGCTTGCCAATACTACTCTCAAACTTGTCTGTGTTTTAAGTTTCATATTAGGAAATCTCATAAGAATTGTGGAGTTTATAAGTATAAAAGGGTTTTTCTTTTTAACAGGTTAGTCTTTTGAGATAGGCTCTACCTTTGAACTTATACTCATCACATGGGTATTTTCGTTGAGAGCTTGATGTTCACAAAAAAAGCTATCCACGAAGGTTCTGACCTACAGGTCGAGTGAAATGCTGTTGTGTGGAGCCGCTGGAATGTCGGCTCTTAAAGGGGATATATTGTTATAAATCTCGTATTAACAAATTTCACAAATATTATGAAGTTGATAAGTGTAAAAAGCTCTGTTTTATTAGTCTTTTAAGATAGTTTTTCTTTTTGGGCTTGTACTCATCATAATGTGTCCTTTTAATTGGGTTTTTTGTCCACCACCTTTTCTTTTGGAATTGTTCTGTAGGAATGCTGGAATAAGAGTTGGGTTATTTTTGTTACTAAACTTTGTGTATTGTTTTTATATCGATTATAGTTGGTCCCACCCCCCAAAAATTAACTAAATTATATTTGTTTGATATGATAGAATGAATAATAACGGAATGGAATAAGAATGAAAATGCAATGATATTATTTTTAGCTTGGTTTGGTATGTATTCAAATAAAATGTGAATATTTCTTATCATTACATTTGGTAGAATAGAAATATGCAAGAGTGGAAAGACAGACCATCAATTAATCAAATTATTCTAATTAGCAAATATTTTTATAGGTAAATAATTGGCAAATCTGACTTGTCATCTTTTATTCCTTCATAGTTCACACACACATAATATTACTTCCGTTTTTTAATATAAAAGCTAGTTAACTAATTTGAGCAGACTGAGTAAATTTGTTAAGTTAATTATTTGTAATAAATATGTATTGTCTTTCTCAAGATATTCTTACTAATCATGTATTTTAGTTAAAACTACCATTTGATGAACCTTTTAATATATACAAGTACTATAAGGGCTACTTTGAAAAAACTGAATAAATATGAGAGATAAAGTGGATTGGGGTCTTATATTTAAAACCAAATTAAAAACTAAACTAACTTTTATGTTAAAGATCGGAGCTTGTAGTATTTTCCCATGGTATTTGCTAAAGAATCAACAGAAAAAGAAAGGGAGAGGGATACAATTTCTTGTAAGAGAGAATGTGAATTGTGTGACATTGGGTTGGAACCGTGTGCTAATTTAATAAATTATTATTTTTTGGCCAAAAATTTAATAAATTATTAGCTCGAGCTTGTTTGCCCTGTCGTGAAAAGCTATTTTGGCTCAACATATGATGTTTGATATATAACTATGAAGTAACTAACTTTTTATTGGAAAAAAACTATTTTTAAAGTTGAAACCATTTTTTTTTATTTTTCTTCAGATTTAAACCTTCTGAAAATGACTTTTTAATATATTATATTTAAACAAATTTTTGTCTAATTGAAGCTTTTATAAAAATTTATCCAAGCATAAATTATGTTATGCAAATTAACTTGTCTCAACTTTAACGTGCAAAAGTTATTTGAGATAAAAGTCACTTTTACTAATTGCAATCCGTTCAAACAAAAACATGATTTGATACGGTTATCCCAATTTTAAAGCAGTCAGCTATACATAACTTGAAGGATTTTTAGCAGGAAAAATTCCAATGAGGTTTCAACTTTCAAAGAAAGAAAATAATTATTAAAAATTTTTAATAACAAGTGAGCAGTCATTATTTGTTATACTGAAACTTATTATTACGCGTTGTTTTGTTGCCGTCAGGATTTTTTTAGTAATTATGTCCATTCTCTCGACTACCTATATCTCTGTGGTGTCCTGAAATTTCATTCAAATCCACGTTTTGGGCTTTCTTCAAACCTTTGGAGTTCGGACACAACTTTTAAGCCTACAAATGTTTTAGTTGTGTGTGTGTGTGTGTGTTTTTTTTTTTGGGTCAGAACAAAGGCTTGACATTAATGAAGCAGAATTTTAGAGTTGATTATTTGTGTCAGATTAGGATTTGTATAAAATCTGATGTCACTTACTAAGAATTAAATAGCTATAGGGAAACTAGGTCCAGAATTTCCTCAGCATAATTTTTGAAATAAATGAACAACCAATAAAAACAGTTTTCTAGATGAATCTATTTTTTTCATAAAAGACAACAAAAATTCCAATAATTTTCACGCGTTTACATTGCCAGAGACTAAATTTAGGAAGCAATTTTTAAGATTTTACTACCTCCAGTCCTAATTATAAGAGCCAGTTGACTAATTTGAGAAGATTAAGAAAATAAATTGAGTTAGTTATTTGTCCTAAATAGGTGTTGTCTTTCCCAAAATATCCTTACTAATCAAGTCTATTGACTAAAATTCTTATTATTAGAAGGGCTACTTTGGAAAAAAAAAGTATAAATATGAGAGACAAAGTGGATTGGGATCTTATATTTAGGACTAAAATAAAAGTCAAATAGGGTTTTATATTACGGACCGGAGGTAGTATTTTGTAGACATTACTTCTTGTCAATAATTATTTAATACTCGTAACATTTTCTGAAAATCATTTTATATTTTTATTTTTTATAGTAGAGCGAACCCATTATTTAACACTATTCGTAAGCTAGGGTTTCAAACTTCTAATATTTTACGATAACTGAGTATAAAAACTAAAATTAGATGTATCCTGATAACAATCAAGGTGTATATACATAATTGTATTTTTCATTTTCTAATACTTAAATCTGATTGTGTTTGATTAACACTTGTCAAATTTAAAAATTGAAAAATCATTAGCTTGCCAACGAAGTGGCTGTAGTTTAGTGGTAAGAATTCCACGTTGTGGCCGTGGAGACCTGGGCTCGAATCCCAGCAGCCACAAAGCTGTTTTGCATCCCCCTTGTTGGTTATTTCCATTTTCTTGCTGCTTGTTCCAACAAATCGCGACTTCCGGGGACCGTTCGAGTAATTCTTTTTTTTTTTTTTGGTGACCTTGTAAAGTAATTGTATTAAAACTTCGCAGAAAATCACTCATACAAGTGTGATACGCCCCTGATTCTTAATATAAGACCTATTTAACTAATTTGATTAGATTAAAAAAGTTAGATAAGTTAGTTAATTGTAAGAAAAATGACATATTTTTCCTAAAACACTATAATCATCTTTCTTAATACACCATTTCCTTCTTCTATTTGATTATAGTTGAAAGAATATTCATAGGGATAATTTAGAGAAAATTGATAAATATGAGAAATGAATATTTTATTTAGGACCAAAATCAACTTAAGCATTGGATCCTATATTAAGGATCGGAGGAGTACAATGTAATTCTTTTGTTTATGATCCGCAAAAAAAAAAAAAAACCTCACTTGTTATTAATCAACTTAAAATAAACAAAGAATTAATGGCTTCTGACTGTTTGATGCTTGTGATTGAGCCGTAAATGCTTTATGCAAAGCAATGCACTTACAAGGACATGTTATATATAAGGGAGAATTACAATCAAGTCTTATACAAGGAAAAAAAATTACAAAACAAATTTTAGAGGTTGTCATTCTTCATTATAAGATTTGTCATTACAGACTGCTCATACTGTTATTAGGATTTTTTAGCAATTGTTTCTCTTATGTGAGAATTATTATAATTCTCTTTTAATATAATGGGTTTTTTCTTGATCATGGCTTCTATATATGTAACACTCTTATATTATCTTAATATTGTACGTATTATTCTCTGATATATCCAATAGCTAATATTGAGTATAATTAGTCGCCAATATGACGATATGCATACCATATACATCGGGAAAAGGGAATGCTTAGGATTCTTTGGCCTGAAATGAGCAGCTTCATAGGAGAAGCTGGTAGGGTATACCCGAAGATCACCTTCTCACTTTCTATCCTCTGTCTACAATTACACATGACAATAGTACTTCGGAGCGCGTGATTGTGGGGTTTGGTAAGGCACATGCAGAGGGCAAATTTGGTATCCCATACAGCCATACACACAAAAACTAAACCTAACATTTAATTTAATTTTAAATATAAGATTTTAATTTATTTTATTTTTATATTTATTTATTTTTTAAAAAATAATTTTTGTAATAATTGTACATGTTAAATGTTTTGTCAAAAAGTAGTTCTGACTAATACAATTGATTAATAAGGATATTTTAAGAAATACAACATATACTTATTATAAATAACTAATTTAACTAATTTTCATAATCTACTTTTAAGTACTAGAGGTAATATTTCATACCCACCCCAACACATAGAGTTTATATAAATATCATGTAGTGAAAATTATATTGATCATTAAATTAAACCGATCAAGACAAAGATTTAAAAATTAATTAATTAAAATATATAAAAATATTCATAGATATATATATAACTTAAAAAATAAGAGTTAAATAGAAAAAGTTATTAATACATAGGTAAATAGAATACTTATGTATAAATCATAAATAATCCCATAAAATAGAACTATTAAAACACAAATTTGATGAACTATTATTTAAAAAAAACTCAAAACTAGGTCATTTCAGACTCAACAATGAGAAGAACAAAATAAAATCCAACCCAATCAGCCTCATTTGAAGCACTTGATTGGATTGTTCAGGAGTCTAATTCACTAATATGATTGGTGGATTTCAATTAGATTTTAATACTACGATAAGTACAATGAATTCAACTCAGCTGGTGATATAAAATCAATTTCTTTTCTCATTAAATAAAGTGTACATGATCTTCTCACTATGTCAAATATTACCTGCTCCGTAGAATATGTTGAAGAATATGATCGAATATGCCTAATGAAATTAGACAGCAAAAAAGTAGCAAACCGCTATGTATATGTGGGCTGCATGTGAGGTATATCTTATTATCTTTAATGGGATAGCCTCGTCTTGCCTTGAGAATATATTCTCCCTTTTTTCCCTTTTCAATTCATTTAAAGGCTCTCAAATCTCAGTGACAAGTTTAACAAAGAGAAAGCTTCTTTCTTTTTTGTATTTGACATGCATTAATTGGCTATATATATGAGGTTGATCCATTGATTTATATTCCATTTGTGATCTAAATATTCTGCTAAAAGTTGCTAATATTTGTTCTTCCTTCTTTATACTGCTCTTTTAGGGCAATATCCCTTCGAATCACATTCCCAAAATCTTTCCCCTTTCCATCATTTCTACCATGCAAAAAGTTTTTTCTTTATATAATATTGAGAGAAAAAAAAGGTTCGGCAGCTTTAAACAGGATCTCAATTGGCTTTAAATATTGTGAATGGCTGGCCAAAACAAATTTAAATATCATGAATGAAGAAAATTGTTGTTGGACTAACGTGATCTATATATATATATATATATATATATATATTTATATATATTAAAGTACACAAAACTCCATTAAATTTTGAACCATGTACCTGAAAAAACTCCATTAGCATTTAAAACTTAATAATGAATCACACCACTGATCAAATTAAATAATCGTGACTAAAAATCTCATGGTCTAACAAAAACTAATAACATTAAATTGTAATTCAATAATTAAAACGATTTCTTGTTAAAGCTGCTGAAAAGAAGACCGTGAGAGTCAGATTTTTTTGCAGTGAAAATTCCGTTTAGTGAGGCACCATTTGCGGTATATGTGTGTGTACATCATATGAGTTTTGATTAAAGCCTACTGATTTGTATGTGTCATGCATTCAGAGTATAGTCACAACTACAACACATATACTATCCCGGTCCTAAATATAAGAGCTAGTTGACTAATTTAAGTAAATTTAAAAAATAAGTTAAGTTATTTATTTGTAATAAATAAGTATTGTACTCCTCCGGTCCTAATTATAAGACCCAATTGACTTATTTGAGGAGATTAAGGAAGTAAGTTAAGTTGGTTATTTATAATAAATAAGTGTTATCATTCCTAAAATATCCTTGCTAATTAAGTATATTGGCTAAAACTATCATTATTAGAAGGATTATGTTGGAAAAAAATGCATAAATATAAGAGAAAAAATGGATTGGGTCTTATAATTAGGACCAAATAAAAAGTCAAATTGGGTCTTATAATAAGGACCGGAGGAGTATTTCTTAAAATATTCTTACTAGTTAAGTTTATTGGTTAGAACTACCATTATTAGAAGTATTATCTTGAAAAAATAAATAAATATGAGAGACAAAGTCAATTAGAATCTTATATTTAGAACCAAAATAAAAATCAAACGAGGTTTTATATTATACCTAAACAAACATCTCCCTGCCATATTACACATACATGTGACTGTGTTATAATACAGATGCACTATAAGCTAGAAATTATATGTAAGACCGAAAAAAAGTACATAGAAAGAGAAGTTCATATAATCGATCAGTATTAACATAGTACCATAGGAAAAGATGTCAAATAGAGGAAACCCTGTCAAGGAAAAGGAAAATAATGAAAAGACAAATCAAGAACTGTGTGTGTGTACGTATGTTGTTGGATGGTAACCAGTTCAAGAGTTATATGGGATCTCCTGATGAGACCTCGGTCAAAGTAATCACATAATGATGGATTCATGAACCCCACATGTCAAATTAAAATCAGTTCATCTCATCAAAGAAGTGGTTTCGCCCAAATTTAAATAAAACTCCTTTTACGTATTTATTTAGAATACTGCTGAAAAATTATTTATAAAATATCAATCCAAATAATTTTGTAATATCTTTTTTTTTGGTATTGTTATGAATTCAAACTTGAGATATAATGTTTAAATGGCTATAGTTATTTTTATTCTAGGGAATGAATAGTGAAGAAATTTGGGAGCTTATACGATGTTCTTTTTGTAAAAGAGGAAAGGGCCAAAGGCACAATAGTAGCAATAATAATAATGAATTAGTGGGTTGGTTGGCACAACACACAAAATGATCATTGTGGGGGTCCCACACATAAGAGAGGAGATTAAGGGATAATGATTTCCCGATCATTTGGTTAGTTATGGTCAAACGGTCAACTTCCCATCTGCTTGTAATCCATTGCTTTGACTGAAAATTTAACTTCTTCACCTTTCAGCACTCGTTTCTGTTTTGTGTCTGTTTAACAAAGCAAGGCTTTTTGTTGCCCCCTTTGGGTTTTGTTTTGGGATTATGTGAAGTATTTTCGGTTTTTTCAAAAGATATATAACGGTAATATGATAATTTTGAGTCAAACCATGCCTTTTAATTAGGGTATTAAACGAGCCTTTTTCTCTTTTTTGTTAGGAATCCAAAGGAAGAAGAGCTTTTTTCATCTGGCATGGGACCATCGCAGTACTTTAATTAGCGAAAAATGAGATTCTTTTATTGCTCATAATTGCAACAATGTTTTATTTTGTTATTTAGAAACAATTAATCATTTATAATAAAATCCGATAAAAAGATAAATGGTAGAAAAGTGGGTGGGACCTACATTGCTCGTGCAACGAGGGAGCAATCAGTCAGAGGAGCCACTATTCATGGGAAACCCTTATAAAAGGAAAAGTGGTTTCAGCTTTGAACTATGTATATTATTTATTATTAAAAAAATCCTAAAAGTGTTGAATAACAACTTAGTTGGGTCAATTTTAAAATCCAAATTTCTTCTATTATTTTGAAAAATTTTAAATGTGAAGGGTATTTATGTCATTTTATAAAAATTAAAAAAATTTAAAATACTAAAATACATCTGATTTGAGATTTTATAATTTATCTACACTAATTTAATTTAGCAATTTTCAGGTAATTGTTTTCATTATTATTCACATTAACACTTCAATCTATGGATTTAATTAGCGCAATTTCGTAAATTTTTAATCTGAATACATAAATTAGCGTGATGTAATGAAAATACGTTCGCATGTTCTCAAGTTGCCGGCACACAAAATATTTAGACTACCTTCTGTTCATAATATAAAGATTAGTTAAGAATTAAATTTAGTCCTATTCTGTTCTCCAAGTTTGTCTAGGGTACTTTGGGATAATTATGATAAAAAAATATTTTAGAAAAATTAACTTATATTTATTATAAATAACTGACTTAACTAAATTTTTTTAATCTGCTCAGATCAAATTAATTAAATAACTCCTATATTAAGAAGATGAAGTAATGTGTGTGCATATATATATATATATATGTATTTATTTTCCCCCCTACCCAAAAGAAATTCTAAGTTAGATAAAGCCAACAATGATTGCATGATGCATGAACCAGAATATTACAATAATAACGTTGACTGATGCATCATTTATGAAAAAATGAATAATTCTTTCAATTAGATTTAAAGTTTAAACAAAAAAATAACTATAGGAAAATATTTCACGATAAGAAATTTGAAATTACTAAATCCTAAATCAAGTTTGATAACAATACTTTAACAGGTTTTGATAATATTATGCTTGTAAATAAAAAAATATTTTTGTATAAATTTTATTTTTTTAGGCCTGGAGTAGAAATTTCTTATTTAACAGTTTTAAACTTTTTTTTTGGGGGATTCTCCCATACAAGGAAAGGACCAAACGAAAAGATTAAAAAAAAAAGTGAGTTGGAAAAAATTATTTCACGTTCACTTTAGCTAAGGTTAAGTTGAGAAAGAGGGATAACTCAATTAAGTACTATGGGAAAGATTCATTCTTCATTCAAGTCAGATTTAACTGGCTTAAATTGTGTATTGGCAGGGGGGGGGGGGGAACAGAGTTTGGATTGTGTTCGTGCATGCACGTGTGCTTTGTTTTTATTTTTTTTCCCAAAAAACTTTTGATTGAATCATACCCCCCGCATCTTCTTATAAAGGAAGTTGTGAGTTTTAACAGACTAAATAAACTCAGTGTTTAAATTTATCGAGTTATAACTGAGTCAAAATTACAAAAATTAAGTTTCATCAAATTAAAATTTAGAAATTAAATTACAATCGAATCAAAATGGTACAACCAAAAAATTTATTTTTTCTTAAAGCGAATGTAGTATGATACATATAAAAAATAGAATAACTTTTGCCATCACTTTTCTGTGCATTCTAAAGCTCGGTGCATTTACAAAATAAATTTCTCCCTGCAAATGGGCTATTAAGACACACACAATAATAACACTATTAAGAAAAAAATTAATTTGTTAGTTTTTATAGATTCATTTAATTTTTGATTGAGGACCTATAGTTGTTTTATTGACTCCTTACAGTTTCATCAATCATAAATATTATTGTTTTCAGTTCTAATTATAAGACCTTATTTATAAACTATAAATGAAGCCTTTTAATTAGGACATGGATAGTACTTTCTAAGCTTATCATATATTATTTTTTGATCTATTTACTGGACATCATTAGATTCAAACATTATTAGATCCAACTGGGTGTTTATTAGAATTAATTTGAATGTGGATAAATGAGATAAAATCATAGGCACTTACATATTAATCATTCCTAACAAATAATAATAAGAACAACAACAATGATAATATGATAGGTTAGCTACATAAATAATACATAAATCCAATGGTTGATAGGAATGAGCCAAAAAAATCCTTATCCTACAATGATGTGAGTCAAAAAGAAGGCCTATGTCCTTAATGGGACGGCACAGTTAGTGGGAAGCTCTCAATCTATCCCCCAAGAGCGCTGCTTCAAAGAGACAAACAGAGAGATTACAGCTTTTGCTTTTAAAAGTAGACTTTGCTTTTGAGCTTTTTCTTTAATAATTAATTATACATAATCCAACTGTTGCCTTGAAAGTGATTATTTGGAGACAAAATGAGTGATTTATTAGAATCAATAAAGCAAATCCTCCAAGCTGTGACTAATTTGAACGTCAAGAGACCAAACCCACCCTAATCTGTGGCGGACATTATTTATTTATATTCACAAATTTGACACAACAAAGATCTTTCTCACGAGGACCTATAATTATCCCCTTTGAGATCATCAATCCCTCGGGATTCTTCACTTTTCCCTTATAATAATTGAATAAAACCAAAGATAGTGGAATTTGGTACTTGCTAAAAGATAATGGCCTCCCTCAGAGAATGTCTGATTCTAATGCTTACTGTAACCTGACACAGCTTAAAGCAATAATTTAAGTGATTTTTAAGTCACTGACACAGTTCTTTTTAGATGCAATTATTGGATGATTTACCTACAATAAGGCTGTTTTAAGATGAATTAAGAGAATAATTTGGGACCCACTTAGTTATCTCTCTCTCTCTCTCTCTCTCCCCTCCTTGCAGAAAGAGAGAGCTTTCTCTTTGATCCACTCGGTCAATTTTAATCAAGCTCCAATGTACCAACCTTTTGCGGTGCTTAACAGATAATACTTCACTTACTTCAATTTATATTATAATCAAGGGAAATAAATTGAATAAACTATCTTTTTTTTCCCCTCTAGATCATTGCATGGTTGAAGGAATTTCTATTTTTTCTCAATCATCTTTTGCATATATCTAGAATGGATTTACAGTGTCCCTTTTGCTTTTATATATACACACACACATTCTTTGGTAACTTTGCTGAACTCACTGGCAGGCAAGGCATGCTTAGTTCTGTCCTTTTTTCAGTCTCTCTTTCCTATCAGTACCTGGCTCTGTTTGAAATCTGGCACAAGAAGAGTGTGAACACAACCAAATCCCCATAATTTTCTTGCTCTTGATTCTTTCAACTCCTCCCCTTTAGTTGCTTACTTCACTTGTGCTTGATTTATCTTGAACCTTTTGAGTTTCTTTTGTTCTGAGAAGAGAACAAGTTTCTTTAACCCAAATGGAGAAGAGAGGAGATATGGGTTTCTTTTGTTTATCTCTGTTCTCCTTGTGGAGTTCTGTATCTGGTTTGCTTTCTCCTAAAGGGGTAAACTTTGAAGGTAAGTTAAGAAACTGGGAATGGTCGTTTCATAATTACAGAAGAGTGTTTGAACACATAAGAACTAATCTTTAGGAGATTACAGTGCAAGCTCTGATGGGGATTAAAGCTGCTTTGGTGGATCCTCATGCTGCACTTTATAACTGGGATAGAGATGCTGTGGATCCCTGTAGCTGGGCAATGGTCACTTGTTCTCCTGATCATTTTGTCATTGCTCTGTAAGTCAAGCTTGAACACTCTAAATCAGACGAAGAAATCGTAGTTTTTATGGTATTTTCTTCTTAAAGACTTTGCCCTTTCTTTTCCTCAGTGGAATTCCAAGCCAAAACATATCAGGGACTTTATCTCCAAGCATTGGAAACTTGACAAATCTACGGACTGTGTGAGTGACGTATAATCAACCATGGTTGAAGAAAGTAAGATATATAGTTTGAAATTTATCTTATAACATATTTTTGCAGGCTCTTGCAAGATAACAATATATCAGGAACGATTCCTTCTGAGTTTGGGAGACTCCAAAAGCTCGAAACTCTTGATCTTTCTGATAATTCCTTTTCTGGTCAACTTCCTGATAGTTTTTCTCAAATGAACAGTCTTCATTACCTGTAAGTTAAAAAATGCACAGGATACATATATAATAGCTTTATATTTCTCCTTCCTGTTTCTGATAATTGGAAAATGAATTGCAATCAGACGGCTGAATAATAACAGTCTCAGTGGAGAAATTCCATCCTCTTTGGCTAATATGACCCAGCTTGCTTTTCTGTAAGTTTTACCTTATTTATACCTTTTTTCTTTCTTTTTTTTTTTTTGCTCCTTAACCTTACTAATTTTGTCTCCGATTAATATTCTGTCTGCTTCTGAAATATGTTTAGGGATATTTCCTATAATAACTTGAGCGGACCTGTACCTACAATAAATGCAACAACATTCAGGTAAGCTCTTCTATTTTTTCCTCATTGACACATTTAGTTTCTTTTTAATTTTCCTGTTATGAGGGCATGAAGTTAGACTGTTAATTGCTTCCCTAATATGTTTATCTCTTTCAAACAGTATTGTAGGCAATCCCCAGATTTGTGCCACTGGAACTGAGCAAAACTGCTTTAGAACCTCTGTACTTTCTTCTTCCATGAATATTTCTCAAGGTAATCATAGTTTCTTCTTCTCATACTCATGATGTTTCTTCTAAAGTTCTGCTTCTCATACCTCATGATGCTTCTTCTAAAGTTCTGTTTCGTACTTCAAATCAAATGCCTGGCAAAGATTTTTTTTTCCCCAAAATAATTTTTTAATTCCAAGTTTAAATAATTCTCAAGGTAATCATAGTTTTCGCTTCTCATACCACATGATGCCTCTTCTAAAGTACTGTTTCTTATTTCAAATCAAGTGTTCCACAAAGATCTTTTTTTCTTTTTGCAAAAAGGAAAAAACTTCGAGTTCATAATGACGTTAACTTTTCTGCTTAATACTACTGTTTTCTTCTGCAAATTGAGACCATAAAGCACTGTTGTGATCAATTAATTTTCAAATAAGTTTCCTGCTTCTTTATCTATCTCTTTTGTCTATGTTATTATCTCCATGATCTAAGTTTCTGAGATGGTTTCTTGAAATGCTTCTCCAGATTCACAATCCTTTGGTAGACCTAAACATCACAAAGTTGCTTTGGCATTTGCTTCAAGCATAAGCTGCATCTGCCTACTAATTGTTGGGTTTGGTTTCGTCCTTTGGTGGAGAAAAAGATACAACAAACAGATTTTCTTTGACGTTAGTGGTCAGTAAATCATAAACTAGAAACTAAAACAAGTTAATAACGCCAACTTGGCAGCCATGTAATTTCAATTTGTCCCCACTTAAACATCCTTGTGCCAAATTTTTCAGAACAATACCGTGAAGAAATTTGCCTTGGAAACCTCAAGAAGTTCAATTTCAGAGAGCTTCAGACTGCTACAAATAACTTCAGCAGCAAGAACTTGATTGGCAAAGGAGGATTTGGGAATGTGTACAAGGGGTACCTCTCTGATGGTTCAATTATAGCAGTGAAGAGGTTAAAAGATGGTAATGCCATTGGAGGGGAGATCCAATTCCAGACAGAAGTCGAGATGATTAGCTTAGCCGTGCACCGGAACCTCCTTCGCCTCTATGGATTTTGCATGACAGCAACTGAAAGACTCTTGGTTTATCCCTACATGTCCAATGGTAGTGTTGCTTCCCGTCTCAAAGGTAATTGTAGATTTTTACCACTAGTCATTGCTTATACATCCACTTATTTCTGGGTTTTCTGTCACAAAAATGGAACTTCCATCATATTTGAGGTTATAACACAGCTAAAAACCTTTTAGTTAAAGTGGTGTTTCACGTAGTATCAGATGTTACACGAAAACTATGGTTTATGAGGTTTGAAAATTGGTTTGCTATTTTTGATGTTACAGCCAAGCCTGTTCTTGACTGGGGAACAAGAAAGAGGATAGCCTTAGGAGCTGCCAGGGGCTTGCTATATCTGCATGAGCAGTGTGACCCCAAGATCATTCACAGGGACGTGAAGGCTGCAAATATCTTGCTAGATGATGATTGTGAAGCTGTGGTGGGCGATTTTGGGTTAGCGAAGCTTTTGGATCACCATGAGTCTCATGTGACAACAGCTGTTAGAGGCACTGTTGGGCACATAGCCCCAGAATATCTCTCAACTGGCCAGTCCTCTGAGAAAACAGATGTGTTTGGCTTTGGAATCCTCCTTCTTGAACTAATCTCAGGCCAGAGAGCTCTTGAATTTGGAAAAGCAGTAAACCAGAAAGGAGCTATTCTCGACTGGGTGAGTCAAATAATCTTGAAATAAGAAATCATGATATGTGAAGGAATTCAGAAATCTGATGATAAATACTAAACTGCTCTTAACTTGTTAAATGCAGGTGAAGAAGGTTCATCAGGATAAGAAGCTTGACTTGTTAATTGACAAGGACCTGAAAAATAACTATGATAAAATTGAACTTGAAGAAATAGTTCAAGTAGCTCTTCTGTGTACTCAGTATCTTCCAAGTCATAGACCAAAGATGTCTGAAGTGGTTAGGATGCTTGAAGGAGATGGGCTTGCAGAGAAATGGGAAGCCTCACAGAGAGCAGAATCAACAAGAAGCAGAGGGAATGAACTCTCTTCTTCAGAGAGATACTCTGATCTTACTGATGACTCTTCATTGCTCGCACAGGCAATGGAGCTTTCTGGACCAAGATGATGAGTCTGTTGTACATTAGCATCATTTTAGCATCTTCTAAAGAGTTAAGTCAATTTCTGACTGTACAGACGCTCACATATAGATGAGTCATGATTGTGTTATGTTATTCTAAATTCCCCTAGAGCCAAGGTTTTTCTGGGCGTATGAGTATATATAATAAATAAGAATCTAATTAAGTAGAAAAAAAATGGGCATCCTTGTGGGTCCTTTGATTTGTAGTGATAATGATCTTGGGATTGGTTTCTCCTTGTATTCTCTCTACTAAACCAAATGTCCATAGCATTTTGAAATTTGTTTTTCTCGGTTAACTATTTGCCTATTGCACTTTTTCTTTACTGTACAATTACACTGCCGTTTAGCAGTTTTATATTATTACCTTTGGTCCTTAATGCAATACCTAGTTCACTAATTTAAATAGATTAAGAAAATTAAATAAATTACATTAAAATATTATGTTTATTGTTTTTGTCCAAACTAATTTGTTTGGCTTATAAACTAAAATATAATATAATGATGCACATAAGTATTTTAAAAAAGATCATAAAACATATGCTATAATTAAATAACTTTTTAGTTTTTTTGATTTTTTCAAATTAGTCAATTATGTATTATATTAAAAATTAGAGGTAGTATTGGTTAATTGTTAACTAGAATGCAGATGCTGAGATGTTTTGGACAATTCTTCATAGAAATCAAGTTCTTAGGCGTTTATTGATTTAGAGATGCGAGACAAACGATATTTTATCAACGGATATTAATTAGAATACGGGTTTCTTTTCCAAGTAACAATACTGCCATGTAATTAAAAAAAAAAAGCATATGGAAAATTGTCTATGAAACTCTACCTCTCGGTCCTTAATATAAAAGTTAGTTTGACATTCAATTTGTTTCTAAATATAATGTCCCAATCTACTTTGTCTCTTGTTTATCTATTTTTTTCAAAATAGTTTTTGTAATAATTGCACATGTTAAATATTTTATTAAATAGTAGTTCCAGCTAATGTATATGATTAACAAAGATATTTTAGGAAAGATAATACATATTTATTACAAATAATTAATTTAACTAATTTTTTTTAACTTTTACATTAGGAATCGGAGATAGTGTGAGATCTTTTTAAAGAAAATATATCCATTTTTTTTAATTATCGATTCAGTCGCTGAATTTTGATGCAAAACAACTTAGTTTTTGTAGTTTATTGAATTAAGGAAGTGATAGGACAGAATCATTCTTGGTCAAAGACCCATGGGAACCAAAATCATTTTAATTCAAAAAAGCCAAATCAATAATTAAGTAAAAATTTACAGACCACAAGTTATATTTCCTCTATATTGTTTTCGTAGCAATTTAATATTCAAAATTATTGGCTAATTCAGATATAAATATTATCAAATGAGAATAATTTTTCAGCAAAATTTTTTCAATCGGAATTCAAAATTTTTCTTCACCAAAAAAAAAAAAAATCCTTTCAATCGCATTGATCTGTTTTTTTTTTTTGGTTAGTAATTTTATATTCATACATCGCATACATTTATACCAGATTTTACAGTAATCTACTAATCTGAGAGATATAAATCTGATTGTTGAAACTCTCTCTCTTTATCCCAAGAAATATGCAACCAGACGACAGATGTTCCAGGTCAACACGGACAATTCATGGAATTTGCAAGAAATGATAATCCTCCAAAAGGGGAGGGGGAAAAGGAAGAAAAGGCTCTTTGAAGCTTGCTTTAGTGAGATATCCATTCGATGAATGTTCCTCATTCTGAAGTGTTCTTGCTAATTATTATTGAAAAATTAAGCCAATCCAAAGCAAAGTTTCATGTGAAATATGCAGTTGGAAACACCTTCAACAATACGATAATCTGCATCTGCAAGTGCATCTAACAGTGCAAGAACACCACCTCCGTTGAGCTCTATTGAATCAATATCAAATTCTGGCAAGTCCTTAGGGTGATACTTGCAACACAAGAAAGTAATGCATAGATGAAAAGATAAAGACAATATATGGGGAAAGGGAGGGAAAGAATGCATTTGATAAGATGGTCTATACAAATCTAATCACGAACAAAAATGATTTCTGCGCGAGCAGAAGCTCGTCGAAATCTCACCAACTCAATCAACATTTTCAATTGACTTTCCATTACATACATACAGGGAACAATGCTCATGGTTTCAAGCACAGGTGAGTTGGCAAGCAAAAACTTGATTAATTCCATCTCATGCGGTACACCACACATATCTGTTAACTTCACAACTTTAAGCTGTTTAAGTGTACAATCTGAAGGGCATTCCTTACTCCAAAAATCCAAATCCGGAGTATCCGTTGCAGGCGGTGTGTTTGATGAACCGTACAAAAGCAAGAATTGGATAGTCATGAACTCTAAAATGTATGAAAGGCTAAGAGCTTTACATTATTACTATGTAGAAACAAAAGAATGCCTTCACATCAATGAATCATGGACATTAACACAAGATGCAACACTTTATCCATACATCACACCTAAAACTGTCATGTCACGATGTCTATGCCTATGCCGTATCTCATATGCAGGTTAGTGTAAATGCTTCTTAGCATCATATATATACAAGGACTTACTGAAATTTGAAGCTCTTTTAGATTGGGAGAGCTTGTAATAAGGCGAAGGACCACAAGTATCTCTTTCATATCCTCAAAACTTACTTGATATAATTCAACAGTCTCTAAATTGCGATATGTTACTGGTAGCTTTCCTGGATCATTGCCTATGCTCAAATACTTCAAGAATGTTGGAAAAGCAATAAGAAAGAGTTTTGGCCATATCGACACTGAAATTATTTTGCGTGGCTGAAACTCCAAGCAAAATGAACTTGGACTAACTCAACAAACAGATAAAAACAAAACGTTACCTTTGTAAAGTAGATATGCCCAGCGAGCCTCTCAAGATTAGGCACACCACCTAGAAACTTGGTAAAATTGCAACTTGAACTTTGCTCAAAGTGCTCAGCAATGTCGTCAGTCATATACATAGCAACAGATATATCAACCAGAAGTGGGGTGTCTTCAAGACATAGATCCTTAAATTCACCTTCAAGATACAAGTATAGGAGATTTGGGGCATGAATAGTGAGAGCTAAACTATCAAAGTATGACAGTGATAAACTCTCCAAAAGTGAGCAACTGGAAATAAGACTCTCAATTGCTTCAGGAGATATCAGAACTTGATGAAGGATGAGAGTCTTTAAACACAAAAATCCTTTAAAGGTAAGAGGAAGTTCCAACTCACAGCGGAAGAGCTCCAAGCGAGTCAATTTCTTACAATTGAAAAGACATGATGGTATTCTAAACCATTCACCTTCACCTAATTCCAGAACCAATTCTTTTAAATCATTCCTTGAAAGAAAAAGAACCCACTGATCTATTTCTGGGCAGCTCTGCAAGTATGAATTCGTGATTTGAAACTTATGTATTGGACCTTGGTGAAGAAAGAGCAGCTGGTTGACGAACTTTATAAGGCTTTTCTCAACAATAGTTGGATCATTACCGGAAGGAACACATTTTTCATCAATCACAATTTTAGTGATGCCATTCCATTTGTACCTCCATTTACTCGACAAAATGCTTGTTCTAACGGCATCTCTTATCGGCAATCTTACCAGAATACTCTCTATAATACTTTGAGGAAGATCACTTATCAAATCAGGACCCCAAAAATCGCCCATTTGAGTGCTTCAGTTAATCCATATAAAGAAAAACAGAAAATAGTTCATAAGTACAAAATTATAAGAGACAAAAAAACTAAACTCAACTGTATTTTCCCGCAAATTTGTGTACAGGATCCCTCATATCACTAACCCTCTCTTTTATAACGGTGGATTATCTATCAAGAAAGAAAACCGACCCCCCACACCCTCGGGGGGGGGGGCGGAATTAATTATCCTTGATTCTACTAAATAAATATATTTCCTCTCATTGTCCAAACGAACGAAATGACCAACAATGAGAATTCGGGTAAATTCTGCTTGAATACAAAACAGAGAGAGACCACAAATCATTTCAACGAAGCAAGATCTCATATTTAAAAGAAGCCCATAATTCAATTCCAATCGATTTGGAATATAATGCATCGAAAAACGCACCAGAAAGCGCAAAGATAAAGAATCATACCCAGAATGAAGCTGCTGAAGCTGAACACAATTTTGCGATCTTCTTTTACCGGAAAAAATCAATAATCACTTTCCCGTCGTTTGAAGGGAAGATAAGGTTTACTGGTTTAGGAAGAATTCTTTCGGTTCGGTGCCCAGAGACCCCAGCGTTAAAAATGGGACAAGAAAGTGTCACAGGGGGTCCCAAAAAAAAAAAAAAGCTAGTTGGCATCCCAGCCGTTTTACTTCGTCGCTGGTTGTTCTTTCTGAATTTGATCCGAATAAAGCAAAAACAAAAGCGAAAATTATGCAGAAATATCAAAATGAAAGATCATTTATGCGGAAGGATCGTAGATTTCTAAAATTGTTTTGAATGACCGAGATCATTCTTTGCAAAAACAAATAAGCAAATTTTACCGATCATTTTTTTGACCAAGAGAGTACTAAATAGTTGTAGAGAGAACAAACGTATAAAGTTAAGCTTATGTATTTAGCACTCAAACGAATGCAAATTTACAAGTCCAACTCAGGAATCTATCGCTTGCCAGTGGCATAAGTTATTAAGGGTAATTCCGTCATCGCAATTTATTTTATTTTATTTTATTTTTACAGGAAAAAAACTTAGATCTATAAGAGTAGTTTAAAAAAAATTCTTGGTTCCTTAACATAATTAACTTCTGGTTTTAGTTTTTCAAAATTATTTTTCCTAGACAAAACCGCAAAATGGCAGGCCTAATATTTATTGCTAAAGTAATGTGATTCATAAATAATATAGTTTATTAGCATTTTTATATTTCATAATGATCCGCATTGTTTTAAGGAAAAATTGCAAAAAAAAATTACCAAAATTGAAAAATTGTACACAAAGGCTCGCTTATAAAAATTGTTATAAAAACTCATACTATTATTATCAAAACCAATACTAATATTATAATGGGTTTCTATTTATAAGTTTTTTATTTCAGCAGTTTTTTTATGATTTTTTTTTGGCCCATTTGGTGTTGGTTGAAGATGATTTTTCTTTTATATAAAACTATTATATACAATATTACATCTTTATTTATTATTATTAGGGTATTATAACTATTTATTTATTATTTCTTTATTCAAGAGCTCTATGAAATTTTACAGAAAAAAGAGAGAACAAAAAGGGAGAAAGTTAATTTTATGCATAATTTTATTTTATTTATGTAATTACCACTTTTACTTTAGACATATCCTATGAGTAGTAAACCTCTATATGTGTGTGTATATTTCACATTATACATAGAAAAGATTTTTTCTCTCTAAAAGATCTAAGTTATTTTCAGCAATGGAGAATCACACAAGAACATATCATTTAAAGTAAAACAAAATTCTATTTTCTTTTCTATTAGACAGTGGGAATGTTATAAACTAAAATTTAGAAAAGTCCCATGGAATCAACAAAATTTCCAGTGGACATAAAACCCTCATCGTCCCCTCAAAGCTCATACTCCTTCCATCCTCATCTTTGTACTACCAATGCTTCAACCTCACCATTCTGACCAAGCAGAAGATTTTGCCATACAACCATATATATCTTAGTAATAATAGCAGTAATAGTAATAGCAGGAGCTTGAGAATGTGTAGAAGAATCAAGTTCTAGACATCAAGCCCTTCACCATGAATAACCCAACACAACCAAAAGTGATAGCAAGCAGGGCACGGACTGAAGTAGATTCTGATGCAGAAGAAGCCATGCTTGTCCTGTTGGCTCTTGCTTGGTGAGACCTTGCTCCCATGTTTCCAATTCCAAGGAGAAGGCTATTGAGGTTGTCTACTTTCTGCATGATATGGCGCTGCCCTTTTGCAATACCCAATATCTGAGAACAAACAGTAGCCTCACCAAATCAAATAATAAACTTGAAAAGTGTGTATATTATTTAGAGATAAGACATAGGAACATGACACACAACATAACGTGTCGTCTCGAGACAGACTCTGGCTTAAAGGTACTTAAAGCATATTCATTAGAGTTGTTCAACAGAAGTATGACATGGTGATATGAAGAAACTTGCATTGAAGAGTCGCCAGTGTGAGATTGATAGTACAATATGCAAGCGTAATTTTACTGGAGAATCCCATAGCAATCATCTGGAGAACTTTATTTAAGCTCCATCCAATATGAAGTGATTACAGGAATCTTCGTCACACCAGCACATTCTAAAAGCTGAGAATAACTTAATTTTTTGAAAGAAAAAGTCAAGAACAAATTCTATGCAATAAAAACTAGAAAAAAACTGGTGGGCATTTGAAAGAAAGGGACTTGCAGTAACAGCTGATACGATCCCATCCAGGGACAATCAGTTAGAGCCACCAATCTATATGTCAACCAGAAACATCTGAACTTGCAGTAACAGCTGATACAATCCCATTCAGGGACAATCAGTTAGAGCCACTAATCTATATGTCAACCAGAAACATCTGAAGGTTGCTACATTTTAAGTTCATTTACCTAATCAGGCATAAATGGATAGGAGAACACTTTATTATAGGCCACTCCTTTTATTACTCGACTGAGTTTATAGTTCCGTCAGGCATCGCATTGCTTCACCCAAATTAGACACATTTTACCTCATGAGAAATTTTTCTGGTTTCATTCATAAGAGAAACCATCTAACTTTAATCTCACAAGAAAATGCAGTGTCAGAAAATTATCTTTAAGGGCCACAATATCATATAAAATCAGCAAGAATACCTCATCCGTTAAAGGTGACTCCTTAGCTAATTGCAATGAAGATGAGGACTTCATAATAGATCCAGCTAGAGAACCACTTTCCAAACGAGTTATGAAGTGAGAGGTGGGAGCAGAACCATTGCAGACTTCAGCTTGGAGTGTGGCGGTTTGTTGGCTTGGAGAATTTTTATTTAACTTGGAATTCAGCTCTTCAATACGACTTGTAAACTCATCCATTCTATCGTTGAGGGAAGAAATTTGTTCTGAAAGCTGTGTCAAGGCCCCATGCCATGTATTAAGAGAGTGATGCAAGAAAAAAATAGAATAATATACAGACAGACAAGTGAAAATTCAGATCAACTGCAACATGTTCAGAAGTAATTATTTTATATGTATTTACCTCATTTGTTAGCGCTATGGAGGAATCTGGATTTCTTTCACCGAACCCTTTGTTGCTGGCACCATATCGAGTATGTTTGAGTAGATTTTTGTCCCTTTGGCTTGTATACGAATGGGACATACCACTGTTGAAGATGTCCATTAGTCATTAGTCCATCTATTAGATAAGGCCAAAATATACTTGCTTTCACGTAGTATAAGATAGACACCTTTCTACGAGCAAATTTAACAGAACTCCCATACACCTTCCTCTTACTTCAAAATTTAATATAGATTTTTATTGAACACTAATACACATCTTTTCCACCATAGTTCAATCAAGAAGCGGAACTCTTGAACTACAGGAAAGTGCTTCTCCCAAAAAAACAACACAACGGCTACGAAGTGCAATGCAATTGATGCATCACATAACTTCCATTTTCCATAATGACCATTACAAGCAGAACTCTGAACTTATGTTACTTGTTACCAAACATGGTTAAGGAAAATACCTTACATCCTAAAATTATAGACATGTATAACCACTTACCTGCTTATTAAATTACAAGAACATGAGTGCATTATTCATGCCAGTGTCAATAATGTTTTGATCTCAGAAAATAAATAAAAAGTACAGAAATTTCCACCTCATGTGCGTTTTTTTTGCAGGAATCCTATCCGCAAAGGCTTTAGAAAGTGCTTCTTTGGGGCTAGACACCATATCCTCATCAAGGCCAAGATTTGTTTTTAAATCATCTGGAAGGGCCTGTGGAATAGTTAGACAGAGAGCATTGACAAGGAACACGACATTAGCAGATGAGAAAATGTCATACCATAACCTCATCTACAATCTTTTCCAGTTGTATTTGTTCAATGTACGTACGAGCTATATAGGAACCCTCCATGCCGAGCTGCTGGGCAATGCATTTGACAATTGAGCGATCTTTTCCTTGCACCTGTTCATTGTTTCACTACTCACATATCAGAAGGACTAATAGTAATTACAAACCAAATAATGCAAGAACAACAACACCAAGCCTCATCCCATTATATATGAGATTGACTACATGGATCGCATTATGTCAATGTATTATATCAACATCGAATTCTTTAAATATACCATCTACCAAAAGATCCCATTCAATGACTTCCTTGAGTGTCCCTCTAGGTCTTCCTCTACTTACCTGATAAATAAACTATTCATCTGTAATGTTTTTTATCCTTATATTTCCAAGAACCATCAGGATAAACAACAGTTAAAACTAACACTTATTTATCAGATAACATCTTCTTTAAAAACCAGGCCATAGCATCAATGACGAAAGGGGAACAGAAGACGAAGAGAATGTATTTGAACTCTCAGATTTCTTGAATATCAATTTTACATTTCTCTATCTTTAGTTCAAATGCTGGAACCCAAACAGCTTGATCTATTTGTGAAATTTAATATGAAATGGTGTTGCAAAGCTAATTACCAATTAGAAACATACTCATTTACGTCCAGGAATGCATAAAAATGAAAGGTTTTATCTTAGCTTCCACAAATTTCATCAGACAATGCATTACACAAAACCCATAAAGAATGCAATGCACTGAAGGAATATATCTGACAAATCCTAGCGATTTCAACAGATATGAAATCCAGTGAAAGCTTTCAACAGTGATAAAATAGAAGGATACACTTGCTATAGCAGTACCTGAACATATTGTCGATTAAGTTGCTCAAGCCAATCTAGTTTCACAGACACCCTATCATCAGAGAATACATGGCTGTTTCTTTTTAGAATGGTAGCTATTGTGTATCCCAGGGCCATCAGGCCACCAAGGAGCCGCACACTAACCTCAAAAGTTATTCTTGGTGAAATGACAAATGGACTATCCGTCACCGATTCCTGAAAAGTTATAAGCTATCAATTAGTTTTTCTAATTTTCTTCAAATAGGAAAATGAATTGTCATTAGAAATAAAAGAATGAGATCCAAATAGAATGAAAGAAAGAGACAAAACAGCAAAAAGAAATAACAAAGCTGACAAACCACTCTGCATTATCAGAGACAGTGTCTTTCCTAACAATCCATGAGCTGAACACCAAAGGCAGTAAGCATGACCTAATCTTATAGCATATGCAAGGGCAAATAGATCCCCTTAAAAATGCAATCATTCCTCTCCAACCAAATATGAAGAGGACAGCATACACGAGCTCTTGGCCTCCTATACTCATTTAAATATGGGAAACACAGAAATTTCTTCTAGGTCTTTGGGCACTCCCAAAACTTTCCAAGAACTTTAAACAGGTTACTCAAGAAGAAAGTCGCTGCTAAAAAAACCCAGCGTATAAGAGGGGCGCATCTTGGATTTATCTCCCTCCCCTGTAAAAACAAGGCATCCTTCTTTTTGATATGGCTATCTAGCTAGGTCAGATTCAAACATTGTTGAGCCAGTTAGGGGTAGCTCTTCCAAAGGTGTTTTTTTTGCATTTACATGGACTCAAACTCAAACTCGAGACCTCATGCTTAAGAAAACAAAGCATCCTTCTTACATGCAGCCTAATGCCCCATTTGGTAGTAGTGAATTTAAGGGAGGGGAGTGGAATTGGAAGTGGAACCCATTATTTTGTGTGTCTGGCATGTGTGAAGTGGGTTCATAGAGAAGTAGGTTCCATCAAATTTGAGGCAAGTGGTTTCCTTGGGTACCCCAATGGAACTTAGATGAGTTTCATGGAACTGAGATTTTATGACCACTGTATTCTCAATTATTTTATCAATTGACAATCTTTCCCATTAGAGTTATAACCATATTTCTTCCTCTTCTCCCTCAAATAGCCTCCCTCTCCTGTATGACCTATCCTCCCCCTTCGATGTCCACCTCCAATGCTCACAGCCTTCCCCTCCAGCATTCCTTTCAATCTCATCTTCTCCCTTCCTCAATGGCTCCTTGTTCACCACTAGACATCATCTTCTCCCTTCCTTTATGGCTCCTCACTCACCACCATATCCTATCTCCTCCAGTCCTCCCTTCCTCCATGGCTCCTCGCTCACCACTAGATTTCATATCATCCCTTCCTCCATGGCTTCTTGCTCACCACTAGATCTCATCTCCTTCCTCCCTCCACCACTCATCACTCACCACTAGATCTCATCTTCTCATCTCCAATTTCGTCTTCTCCCTTGCTATCATGCTCAAGTCATCTTCTCTATTCAATCAAGTCCTCATCGTCCTTCTCTTTTCTTCTTCTCTAGTGATGTGAAACCAGATTCAACATGAATGATACCTCTATGTCTCAATGCCTGTTGATGACCAAAAGTTGCGCAAAAATGGAAGGTTATGGTTGTTTCTGTGGTGGCCAGTGGCTATGGTGGGTAACAACACCACTTTGGTTGTTTGGGAGGGTGAGTAGGGTTTTTTTAGTCAAGGGCATATAGGTCTTTTTGATATTATGAATCGACACATTGATTAGAAATTATGAGCTTTATGGGTATGCCAATCAAACTTTTAACCCACTTCCACTAGCATTTCTACCTCCATCAAAATCTCTTCCACAGACCAAATGGGGCATAAGATGAATGGACAATGACAAAAACAATGTGGACAGCAAAGTCTTTTTCTAGGCATCCATGCTTCATATCTTGCAGACAAGTTCACAAGACTCCTTTCCTACGCATCACATGATAATCACAACTGAATGTCCAGAGCAAACAGCTTTGGGAATTAAAATAAGAACAAGGAACTCAAATTGAAAATGCCAACCACGAACATTAGACAGCATTTCAGAACCTTATAATTGAAAGTAAATATGTTATTCCATCTTAAGTACACAGCAAAAGGTCTAGATTAAAAGACCTTCTGGAGTTCGAACAAGCACATGGAAACTAAACTTAAAGCAAACCTCAAACATTAGACAGTACTTCCCCTCCTTATTCCGCATCCTTAAATAAGATTGGCAAGTTTCTGGATCTTCACCCGGTGGTAGAAGATATATGTCATAAATCTGCTCATTTGCTTCCTTAAAATCTTCAAAGAAAACACCTTTAATTTGTTCAACTGTCACATCCCTTGCTGACTGCAATGAATAGCACAACTGATCATTATTTTATCCTTATTATAGCATCAGTATCAGACATAAGCATCAGAAATCACAAGACTTTCTACTATTTTTTATCCTTAATGAAAATTGGAATATAAAATAATGTATATCAAGGCACTAACTTTCAATATGTAAGTAGGACTCCGGAACCCAGTAAATGGATTGAACTTGTTGGTTATTTTGATATGTGCTGTCTGCAGATCTTGCTCAATAAAGACCTTGTACATTGGAAATACCTGCAAAACAATGGATTTCAAAATTTCTGGAAACATAAAAACTTTCCAAAAAGTAAATGGAAATAGAAAGGGCATAAACCGTCTCAGATATTTGATGAATGATTTCTGCAGGTTGTTGACCAGCACGTTGAATGTCACGTATAACTCGTTTGACAAGGTCAAAATGAATTCCACCTGTAACAGATATACGAAGGTCCAGTAGTGGTCGCAACTTCTCACTCAAAGCATAGATACCCTCTAAGATCACAATTCGGGAGCTTGGGACTTCGACTGTCCTGTTATCAAGGTATATGAAGGTGCTAAGAGAGCTTACATGACAGTCACTCAAGTTCTGTTGCAAGGGAAAATGCTAGCTCAGAAGATGCTACTTGAGACGATCAGATCATTACCCAAAAGCAATAATAATGAAGAATAACTGAATAATAATAATCCTTGAGGTAAAAAATTTTGTAGAGGGGGAATAATTGTTACGTGTTGTTAGAACTAAGTAGTTAGTTGTTTCTCGTTGTTGGTTGATTAGCTATTGCTTTGAGGAGTGAATCAGTTAAGCTTCTCTTATAAGGATAACACTGCGTAATCAAATCCCTTTCTTACAGTGGAGTTAAAAGAGGTGCTGTTGAATCTTTCTCCTGAAACTTTACTGGGTAATCTGTTTGCCTAGATTCTTCATAACAGTTAAGCTGAAGGCATTCAGTCCAAAATAGAGTAACTCAATATGCCAACTCAATTGAAGCCAATTTTGAGGTAACTTTGATATAAACTTGATATTTTCATCACAACATGGTACCCATGCACGCTCATGCATTGTGCTAGTGAGAAAGGTAGATCAAACAATTTGGAGTCTTTTTAAAAAGGGTAGAGGAAGGTTGAGGAGAACACTCAATGATATCATTGAATGGAGCCTTTTGGTTAACCACCTACCTAAAGATTTGGTTGTCAATAGAACACAATAGCATTGGGTAGCCGATGCCATGTAATGGAATAAAGCTTCTTCTTGTTGTTTTTTTTGCCTTCAGAAAAAATGATCCCTGACTTGTATCTCAGGAGTTTTCTCAATTCAAAGAAACATATTTTAAAGTGCGCTGACATACAAGATGGCTGGGAACTTACCTGTATCCTATACGAGAACTGGACTTGAAATCATAGATTGGAACCTCAGCTGACTTTCCAGCCTTTAAATCTTGAAGATTCTGAAGCAATGTGTCATAGTCCGTCAAGCGTGGATCTGCTCAAAGAGATAATAGAAGTGACAAAAACATGCAGAGATTATTGTCCTGACTTCAAATTGTTAACCAATTTCTAAATATCAAAGTAAGCACTAATGAAAGTAAGACCGTAAAAAAATAAATATGACAATTCAAAAATCAGGTTGATCCATACATCAAATGTGCGATAATAGGTGTGTATATAAATTATCTTATTCATCCTGATCTCACGATATTGAACTGTTCTTCATAAACGATTCAACTTCCCATTAAATAACCAATGAAGTATAGTTGCTAAATTATCCGTAGAAGTTAAAGTCATTTTTATTTTCAGAAATGAGCTCATAAAAAGGTCTACTTCGCTCTACTTATATCAACCAAAAAGACTTTACTACTAATGTAAAAATCTCATTTGTTCTAAATTAATTTGATGCCATCCAACATGAAATCTTTTACAATAACAATTTTCTTATCACATCCATCCTTGACATTCCATGTATCCTGCATTCCAACTAAACTATTAACCCTAGTAATAACTTCTCCTTGGACTATCTCAGCTCTGACTAGATCAGGCCAGACAGCTGACCCTTAAAATACTAATTCCAGCATTTTAGCGAAGTTTAGACACCAAATACGGCATAGAAATCTAAAAAGAGAGGCATGATAAAGGGCCTCAAATGTCCTTCAAGTAAAAGTAAGGCCTGGGGAAAGAAACAGGAGAGACAAAGAAAATGCGATGTGAGTAATATCAGTTCATATGCTGAAAAAATGAAGCTCGATGTGAGTAATATCAGTTCATATGCTGAAAAAATGAAGCTAAGTTCTGTGCCTCATCATTCATTGCCATAATAATATTTAAATTCAGATCTTAGGACAAAACTTCCCCTTCAGAACACCTTTTTTCATTTCCAAACAGTTTAGTCCTCTCCACAACCTTTCCGCTTTTACTTTTTTCTCAGGGTATTCAAACTTGCCTTCATCCAAGAGGAATTATTGTTAGTTTGAAATCTGGGAAGAGTACAAAAATGTTGATTTTCTGAAAGCTGACTTTGCAAATGGCAGTACATTAAGGAATAAACATGACAATGAAGATGTTATGGCAGAAACACAAGAAATCATCATATCCAAGTTTTATCAGCTTTAACATATGTATTTAAACTGCAGAAGTTCCAAATATTACCACTCAACTGTATAGCAAAGTCACTAATGTTTACCAGAATGTGTGTGTGTGTGTGTGTGTGTGTGTGTGTGTGATTGTTCAGAAGGCAAAATAACTTATTGCATCATCATCAGAGGAGCACTATAGATTCAGTCATTCCATGCAACCAGCATTCTGTTAAAGGCACTGTAGATAGTACGCAGAAGGCATCAAAAAGGAAAAGATAAATGCCTTAATTACCATCAAAATTTCCATCAATAATTCGACTAGAATCATTGTAATTGTCCATCGAAATGACTGCAATGCTGGGCATGAAACTGACTATTTTGTCAGTGAATACAGTCTTCCCAGCGCCTGAAGGACCAGCCAATCCTACCAATATTATTCCATCATTATTTTGGGACAACAACTGGCATGCGCGGATTACTACAAAAAAACCCTTCTCAAATGATAGTTGATCTTGGATTGGAGCAATCTCATAGCGATCAGAGTCTTTCCTTTTAACCAAGAAAACTTGATCTTTCAATAGCCCAGGCCGCCTGTGATGTGAATCAACAGCAGAAGTATCTTGTGCCATTGAATAAGCCCAGACTTCTTTCCAACGATAAAGAAATCAACCAAAAATAAACCAGTGAGTCTGTGAACCAATATCTATACTTGGAGGTCATGCATAAATATACAAGGTAAGATCCTGCAATAGCAGCTCCTAATCACACCAAAATGTTTTCAAACATTTTTTTTAATCACAAAATGAGGATCTTTTCACTTTCAATCCCTAATGCCCCATGCAAACCCTAGCTTTGGAGTACTCTATTGAAAATTAGCAATCATATCAATGGAACTGCCAGTTGAAATATTAATTGAAATGTGAAACATAAATTTAAAAAAACAAAAACAAAACGAAGAACATAAACCTCATTCGCTCATTTTTAAAAACATCTGAATTTATATCATCACTTCTTAGCAGTATTCTTAGGATTTCTGCAGTCCTACTCCAGCAATAAAACTATAAAATAAGAATAAAACAACAACAGGAAAATAGCTTAGAGGGAGAAAGTATAAATGCTGCATACAAAGTCTAACCACAATAGGTGAGAAGTGAAAAATTGCTTGCGTAATGATTAACAGAGCCAGAAGACAAAAATGATGCCACGGGTTCCATCCTTAGGACCTTTGGCTATAAGAGGCATAAATGCATATCCGTATTGTACGTAAAAAGATAACTTTATAGACAACAATCATATCGAGATGTCATAACAAACTCATTTGACATGATAAGTCATCCCGGAACTGAAAGCATTACAAGCCATAAAGAAAAACATGCCCAATGTTCAATTAAATGACCCCATGCGGAATCAACTTGTGCCGCGACAAAAATAAATAAGCAAGAGTTAATAAGGAGCGCTCATGGAAAAGCAAGCAGACCAAAACCGGAATCTTTTTGGTAAAACTGAAAAATCGTTTTTAGAAGGTGCATAAGAATAGCGGACTCTAATAATCACGGATACATAATTTTCTCCAAACTTACTCAGCTACTAGCTTTTTGGATTCCATTAATTGATCTCATTTAAAGCACCACATATAACCTCATCTTGAATGCACACCCAAAAAACGAAACAGTCAGCATTTTTATCCAACATAAATAAATAAATAATTGGCCAAGCTACCACAAGAGCGCGGGAAGGATCATCCAGATGATGTCATAACAAAATCAGAGCAAAGCCATAGTTCAAAAGCAACAGCAGCCATGCTTAACCAAGGAAGAAGGACCTTAGAAACTCTGTTCTAGGGGTCTTTCTTGGTCCAAAACAGTGATGGCCAAGCAAAACGTCGCAACAGGAACAATTATGTATTCATAAGACAGGAAACAATACAATCTTTAACAGAAAAAATGATACCCAGAAGAGAATGTGAATCAGAGCTCACGCACTTCACACGTTCGTAATGATCAAAACACTCACCGAGGCTGTATGTCTGTCTCAAGGACTGAGTTCAGCAACAACAGCCAGAGCAAGCTGGGAATCCCCTCAAGGTCGGTTCTGCAAGCTGTGCATTCAAATTATTCTCTCTGTAACACCCTCGCAACCTTGCCGCTAAAAGAACGGAATGTGATTTTCCTGGATTTTTTGACGAACAAAATATTTTTACAGAATCAATAAAACGATCTAGATAACAATATATGGAGACAAAAAGAACCCACTTCCGAACTGCGCAAGTCAAGCTGGTATGTGTGCGCATATTTATGTAACTTTTGTTCATTAGAAGTCAATTCACCGGCGAAATTTTCGTTCCCGTTCATTAATAAATTTTCAGGTTAATATAAATTTTTTATTCTTCTAATTTATTTTTATTTTAGTTTTGATTCTTATAATTTTAAATTATAGATTTTAGTCTTTTAAATTTTCTTCATTTAAGATGTTAACCCATATATTTGAAAAAAAAAACCCGAACTTTCTTTGTATTGAGAAATCAAAATGTATAGTTTGAAACTATATGAATTAAAACTGAAATTAGGCAAAATATAAAGACCAAATATTATATTAAAATTTAAATCTTTTATTGTATTAAAAATAAAACTTAGTGTTTTTTTTATCGTTTTTTTTTTCATCTTTCAACTTGTGAAAGGAATTTGCAAGCGGAGTTCTCAATCTCACCTAAAATAAATATAGGTGCTTGATGTCATCTTAGAATTACTATAAAATTATAAAGAAGAAAGACAATTATTAAAAAGTTTTATTGGTAAGCAAGCAGTTGAAACTCGTTATCATTTTTAGTTCTGAAATTATTATTACAAACTGCTCAATTATTATGAAACGTTTTTTTTAATATATTTTTTGGGACCTTATTGCAACTCTCACTAATGTGATTAACCTAAATTTTGAGGATTAAATTCTAATTAGTTAAAGGAGGTAAAAAAGTTCCAAAAATTGAGAGCCTAACAATTCATATCCATAAACATAGGTTCGAATTTTATTTTGTCATTGAGATATTTATTTTTTAATTACGAATTATTTTGTTTACTAAAGATAATTTTATTGTGTCAGTAGAGACTTTTCTCAATAAAAATTTTAAGATTGGTTGCTCACAATATTATTGAGATATTCATAAGCAAGCTTTGAGGTATATGGCGGTGTTATTGAGCTTTCAAAAATCAAAACACAATTCACCTGTTTTTTTTTTTTTTGGCTTTGAAAAAATTCAAGACCTGATGGCTTTCTCTTTTTTTTTTTTATATATAGTGTCAGCCTATCAATTGAGATGATATTTTTAAGACAAGCTTTCAATGATTTTTGAAAGAAGCTTTCAATGATTAAAAGTTTAATTTTAAGTATATAAAATAATCGGGCGAATAATCTATGAGAATCTTTATTGGACTCGATCATCTTCTTCATCATGACCACGATGAAAATTTATCCATACGCACGTGACACCTATATTTCAATTATTAAAAGTTTTCTTTAATTAAAATTATTCAGCACCAATAAAAATAAACTTGACATTTATCTTTATTTTTAGAATTGATTTTGCATTGAAAAATTAATTTCTATCTCCAAGTGTAAAATAATGAATTCAATCTTGCTCCAGTAGCAATAAATGATGAGAGTTTTTATTTTTTATTTTGGTTAGTATCATTTCTCTTACACTTTGATTCATTTAATTTTAGTTTTGTCCCCTATACTTTCAAATTATCGGCTTTAATTTTTATAATTTCATGAGAATTTTGATATGAGTTTAAGTATAGCTGTATAGGAACTAAAACCAAAATTTATAAACAGTATATGGATTATTTGTTAAATTTAGACAAAAATGCATAAATATTATAGACAAAATGGATCGGGATTTATATTTAGAATCAAATAAAAATTAAACAAGATTCTATTAAGGATTAGAAGTATTTTAAAACTACAAAGATCAAAAATAAAGTTTAACCAAATTAGAAGAACTCACAATAGAATTAATTTTTTTTAATTTGACCTGAGTAAACGACGTGAGGTGGAAGTTGGAAACTGGAAGATCAAATCAGGAAAGAATTGAACAAGTCATAACTCACAAGTCAAAAGTATTAAAGTTGGCGATTTTTTTTCCATAGAATTAGTAATACTCCTCCCATCTTCATAAAACTCACTTAACTAATTTGATTAAAAAAGTTAGGTAAATAGTTAATTATAAAAAAAGTGACACGTTTTTCCTAAAACATCATAATCATCTTTTTTAATACTCCTCTCCCTCTTATTTGATTATGGTTGAGAGAGTATTCATAGAGAGTAATTAGATAAAACTGATAAATATGAGAAAAGATCTTATATTTAGGATCAAAACTAACTTAACAATTGGGTTCTATATTAAGAACCAGAGGAGTAATAAAAAATAACATTCTCCATTGTCAATATAACTCAATTTTTTTAATAGAGCGAACATTTTTCACATATAATAATTGGACCCAGCACGCGATATTGTTTAGAAATTATTTTCATTTTCATCTTCGTCCCTAATAAATACTACAAATTTGCAAAACATAAATTCCCCATCCCCTCACTAGAAATTGATGCTCCACACGCTTTAGTATTAATAATAATTAATTAAAATAATTTTCAAATGTGAAATTTTTTAGGAAGACAATTTATATAAAAGACAAGTGAGAGTAACAATTAAAATAGCCTTTTTATCACTTACGTTGACATCAATAATAAGACTCTCGTTACTTAAACTTCACTTTGTCATATTCAATGACAAAGAATTCAATAATTATTTTAGAATTATGAAATTTTATAATATTTATTGTGGGTTTTATTGTCAAAAGAACCTAACATTTATTTAAGAACTTAGGTGCAAATCTATGTGCAACCCTTTTTTAGTTGTGCACGGCATATATTTAACTATGTGTAAACAAAAAATTTACATATAATTAAAAAAAAAAGAATTGTATTTCATCCGCTAAATGATCCAAATTCTTGAGTAGCTTTAGACAACAAATCTTGCCATGGGAGATTTTTGGCATTATTTTTTATGGCAAGTAACAATCATCTCAAAGAAGACAATGGGAGCTAAAACCATAACCACTATTTGTGACTTTGAAGGAATCTATTCTTTCTTTTCTTTTTTTTTTCTTTTAAAAAAATTCTATTAATCCACTTGAAGGAATCTGTTCTATAGTTACATTGATGAGATCATCTCACACTCCTACCAACCAAAAGAAAAAGGAGTAATTCAAATATTCAATATAGGTTTCGTACGGAGTTGAAAATTTGGATTAGGGTTGCGACTTCGAGACAGAGAGATCCTTGTCAATTTGTCATTGAAAACAATGCAATTCCGTTGGAGAAATGAGGAGAACCAGCAACTTGCTGCTTAAGCCCAACTTAGTACAATAATATGATGGTTATACCATCAATTTTTATACTTTTGATTATTTTAAAAAAAAGAATTATTACTTTTTTTAGATCTTAATATATAAGAATTAATATTATGTAAGATCTATTTTACATGTTTATTATTTTTTAAAAATTAATTTTATTGATATTTTCTCAATATTAACCAAGGGGAAGAAGGAGGGAAGAAATTAAAAAAGATAATTAGAGTGTTTTAAAAAATATATCATATTAACTAATACAACTAACATCCTTAATCTATTCAAATTAATTAATTAATTAGGTTTTACATCAAAAGCCAAATGAATGATGGTTAAAGGGTATAATAGGCATGGCCAACGTTTTTCTTCTCTCTTGACGTTACCAAAACCTTGCATGTGACTTCTTGCCATTAATATAACTCATTGTTTTTTCTTTTCTTCAAAAGACTAGCTGCTTATATCCATTTGAAAATCAACACAAATGAATAAAAATATAAAGAGATAATTCTAGAAAAAAAATCTAAATACATGCTTTTTTGTATTTAATTTAAAATTTATGATGAATAGTAATATTTTTTCAAAAAAAAAAATGAAGTTGAGGATGATCTCTTTTTTTGTGTCATTTTCCTTTTAGCACATTAACTACAACTAAGAATCACAAATTTATAGATTTCAAAAAATCATTAAGCTTTCGGATGAAATTGATTTTTTCAATTGTTCTTTGAAGAAAAATTATCCCATTAATCGGGTATAATGATATCATGCCATTTATTTCACCGACTCCAGTTAATGAAAGAAGACTCATCACTATTGTTCTGCCTATTGGAGCTGTCAATTCCACTCGTAATCCTCTCGGGCTTTTGAATCAAATGCATTTTTTCTTCATCTGACTATTATTTCTGGATGCATCTTCTACGCTCCCTTTCGCGCTTCTTTCTCTGTTTATTCCTTGTTCACCTCATATCTCCTCTATGTTTTTCTAGGCAAGGCTAAAGTCCATATTTCCACAAGAAAACAAGCATGCTCGTTTACCAGTGAAATCCTAGACAGTGATAGATGACTAGCAAAGAAGATGAGGGGAAAATTAACTGGCCCCTGAGATGTTAGGAAGCTATAAAATCTTTGATCAACCACCATGTCTAAAGAGAGATGGGGGATGATGAGAGGGTTATCTTAATCTGAAGCTGTTAGCCTTCGTTTTGATTTAGAGTATTTTGTAATTAATATCTTGAATTCAGTTTCTTTCCCAAAAAAACAATAATCGATTTTTTTTATTTTTGGACTACAAATCATTGATTTTTCAGTGATGAATATCTGCTGAATCAACGTGGGGATGTGAATATTCTTTATCAAGACACATACGATCTCTCTCAATTCAAACCAAGCAGAAGCTATATTTCAATCAGCACTGGCTTCTACCGCTCGAGAAGCATCTTTCGAAAAAGAGAAGCAGCTTCAATCATGGACGCAAAATTTGGTCTGAGAAAAATGCATTTCTTACAACACGAGAGAAAAAAAAAAACTCAACAAACAGATTCAATCCAGATGTGTATTGAGGCCAAAAGTTCTGTCACTGGTTAACTGCCAGACTTCACAAGCAAAGAACCACAAGAAGTAACACATTAACTAAACCCCTTGCAGGGTATGTCAAACATCAAAGGAAGCTTTCAGGATCCACATGATAGGGACCTCTGATACATCACGCATCAAGGGATATCAATCCCTTGTAAATGCAGATAAGAAGAAGTAATACCAGAAGTTACCGCAAATGTGAAATTTATTATCTTTGTGACTTGCGTTGATTGATCTAGAAACCACCGATTAAAATGCATGATTTAACAGGGATAGACGGTGAAACTAATTTAACCATAAGACTCGTTTTAGCTGAGGCTTTTGGTAAATGATATATAATTTAGCCAGAAGACTCTTTTTAGCTGAGGTTTTTGGTGAATGATATATCCAAGATAAAGACACAGTGCAATCCGTATAGCAATCCTACACCTGATGAGATATGACTTGTCGTTATGGTACATACAGAAGAGGGAGCTCTCAGGGTAACCCCAAGATTTCAATTTTTCTCTTGGTATGATGTTATATAGCTGTTTTGCATCTCTTACTCTCAAAACTTACACAAACCTTGTATATGAATTTTAATTTCAGCTCTCCTCATAATTAAATCCTGCCATTTCCGAGCTTCTTTTTGTAATTGTACTCGAACTCAATGAGCAAGCTAATTATAGCCATCAACTAGAAAACCAAGACATCATGATCTAAAATCAGTAAACGTTAAAACCATAGACATTCTTGTTCGAAGTCTTGCATGAGCAAACTATATATTTCAGAATTGAAGAAGAAAACAGCCTAGCATAATGTCATAGTTGATTAATACATCAAGTGTACAAATCAAATTGAGAAAGATGGTCCTTACTCCGACCAAACTTAACAGGAAGTTCATCACCTTTTTCATGGCTCAAACTTAGGTCCAAGCCCGGTAAGACATCTCTTTGCATTAAACCCTTCACCAGAGACACCACAGAAGCATCAAATTCAGGCCAAGAAACGCATAAAACTCCTCTGATATTCAGAATCTGGCATCGCCCCAGAAGGGCAGCACTCAACCCATCGACGACGCTCCCAGAAGGATAATACTCCAGACCCTTCAACAATTTCTCATCAACCCCACTTTTCCTCTCCGCCGAAGTCTCCAGCTTGAAGGCAAACGCCTCGTCCGACGACAACCGACTGCGAAAATTCTGGATCCGAATTGAATCCAAAATGACAACCCTTTTAGGCGCAATTCGATCACCAATCAGAAGCTTCGCCACAGAATGAGACCGCTCGGGGGAGACAGCACACTGAACGGATACAACAACAGCATCGTGAGAATCGAGGGAGTAGATGTTGCAGGTGGCGTCGGTGAGAGAGGGCTCGATAGACTTGCCGGAGAGAGGGATCTCAGGGAGGATGAGGGATCCAATTAATGTTTTATGGGGGAGAGAGTGGAAGAGATAGAGGGAAGGGGAAGAAAGAAGAATGATGAGGAGGGAAGGTCGGAGGGATTGAAGGTGACGGTCAGAGAACAAGAGAAATGGAGAAGGAATGGGTGGGGATGGAGAAGTGAAATTGCTGAGGTCTTCTTCGGAGAATCTGGAAGGAGGAGGAGCTTCTGTAATAACATCTTCCATTTTTCTGATCTTTCTTCTTCTTCCGCAGTAGCTCAGCTCGCAGCAGCAGATCAAGGGCAACCAAACGAAACAAGAACTCGATGGCTTTTTCAGAAGTAATAAGAAAAAGAAAAGTTGAATTGAAAAAGCTCTTTTGCTTGTGGTTCAAGTTGGGTCGGCCCAATGCATCCGGGCTGGGTCGTATTAGAACGGATGAAGGAAATTATTTTGCTTATTAGTCCATATGGTTGACCCTCATTTTCACTTCACTCCCTATGCTTTATTAAATCGTTCCCTAGAATAATTTGGAGGGTTGCGGTCCTTATATTTTCATGCTCCTATTTTTTTTTATATTTTATAATTTTTAATATAAGAGTTAATTGACTAATTTAAAGAGATTAAAAAAAATTGTTAAGCAAGTTATTTATAATAAATAGATGTTATTCACAAAATACCCTTACAAATTATATGTATTAGTTAAAACTATCATTTGACAGAATATTTAACGAGTACAAATACTATAAGAACTACTTTTAAAAAATAAATAAATATGAAAAATAAAATAGATAAAAATTTTATATTTAAGAATAAATTAAATGTCAATTATATTCTTATATTAAAGACAAGATATAATATGTTATTTTTGTTAAATTTCATGGTTTATGGAGTAAAGGACAACTGTGAATTTTCTCTGAAATTTCGTGTGCTGATCCTTTCTCACAGTTAAGTCCGCTGTCCTGCCGATTTGTCCGCTTAACTGAAACTCACAGTTATCTTCAATGCTGTAATGACTAAATCGGAATGATCGGTCAGCAAGTTACTCAGAAGTCATATAGGCTCATTGACTGAATCTGGTTGGCTACTAATTCAGCTACATACATTGGTTGATTGGGCGCATTTATTCAACCCTAGATTTCATTAGTCTGCAAAAAACTAACGAAAGACGACAAAAAACTTGGTCCCATCTCAAGTCATGCGCCGTTAGTCCCTTTTGTCCTTTTTTCCATTTTTAAATACCTTTATTGATCAACTCTATATATTTTTGGCCCGCATGCGTGTATATATATTAGGACCTGCATTCACACGAATTGCATCTTTTTTTTTTTAAGAAATTGTGAACTAAAATAAATTGTGCTAAAATTTCACAGAGGATTAGATTGTAAATCTAAGAAATCAACTTAAAAATATTAAAATTTAAATTTAGATATTTATTTAAAAACTTAAGAAGTTTATATTTTATTTGTAAATATTAAAGTATTAATATGTTAAAACGTTGAATTATAAATGTAAGAAAATTATCTTGTAATTCTTAAAAATTTTTTTGTAAATATGTGATATTTAACTAATAAAAGCTAAAGTATTAATAACGGCCGCCGGCCCTTTCAACATCAATGAAAGAGGGGAGGTCAAGGAATCTATGTCCTTTTATAGCAAACATCAATTGCAATCAAGTCCTACATCCTTTCAAAATATACTTTTACAAAAAATTAATATTATAATTTTTAATTCTAAATTTTTAATTTTCTTTTCATTTAAAATATTTTAAAATATTACTTCACATAATTTAACAAAAACTTGTATCATCTTGCCTATTGAAAAATTAAAACATATAATTTAAAACTTGAGACAAAAACAAAAATTCGTGTAGACGTGAGGATCAAATATTATCAATCTTTTTACTAATTAATGAGACTTACATGTATATACGTCTTGGGACCCATCCATAGCGAGCCCTAAGATCATTAGTCACCGTGAATTCTGCAAATTTCATTTTGATAATTGATAACGGCACAATAACCAAGAGGGGCTTGTATCCGGCTGATTATCAATCAAGCTACCCCACTAAAATGAACCAGTTTACTCGCCAAATGTTTTCCTTTTAATCAAGACTTGAAGCTTAAACAATCTCAGCATTAAGTTCGATATTCACTGTACCATAGAATAATTTCTTGCACCCAAGTCCAAGTCTAAGAATGTTCCTCCCAACAAATAAAGTGCATAACATTGAACCCCAAAAGGAAAACAAGGGAAGACAAAATGAGGTATAGTTCTTCATACCCAAGAGAAAAGCGAGCAAAATCCTTCACAGCTCGCCGTTGAAATCAGGAGTGGATGACAACGACTCAAGCAAAACCAATATCGTTACAACAAATTGTGAGCTGCAGACTGAAAATCAGAGTTGAGCCACGTAAATCAAAAGTTTAGACGAAGATTGAAAATTCTCTCCATCTACTTCCTCTTGAATTAGTAGTATAACCACAACCCTCCACGTGGAGATTACGTTGATCCACAAGATTGTCGTGGGAGCCAAGGGCAAGGGCAAAGAAGAGGTGTGGATCTTAAACAATTCTTTTATCTGCAAGAAATAACCCAAACTATCGCTCAAATCAATGGCAGTAACAAAATCCATGTGTAAATAATTTATTACTCCTCCGATCCTAAATATAAGACCCTTATACACACTAGTATAAGGGTCTTATATTTAGGACCGGAGGAGTATAATCTTAGCGGGTTTTATCTCCAACTAACAAAGGAATTTTACAATATCTCGTTTGCCTTAATTCCAGTATACAAATCAGTGAATACAAGACAAGTTCGGAAAAAATAATAATAATAAATCAGTGAAGACAAGCACAAAATTACTACACAAAAAACATGCTGGGCGAGAAAGGGTCAAAACTCGGCTCTTTATGGAATATTTTTGCAATTTCCTTTTTAAATTAGACCATCACTTAAGATCTCTATCGTGTATAGTAGCTTTTCACCAATTGAATCTCACCTATGTCTTCGGTTTAGGTTATCCATGCAAATCCTTCTCTCCTGCTTAATCTTCATGTTCATCTTCATCTTCAGAATCTGCATAAAAGATGAAGAGAAACAACTTACAGACAGATACCAGTAATTCACCAGGAAATAGGAACAGAAAACTAGATAAGGATATTTCATACTACCTCCGGTACTAAATACAAGACCTCGTTTATAAATTACAAATAAGGTCTTATATTTAAGACCAGAAATAGTATTTAGGAATTAATAAATTGCCATTCATTAAAATTAAGATAGAAACCTGCATTGGAAGCATGATAATTAATTGAAGCTATTCTTGATTGAAATTGAGACTCGGACAATTAACCATTATCAAACACAACAACTAAATGCCTTCGCCATAATAAACGCATCGAAGTGTGCTGCGTAGGCAATGACCAGCACTTCATAATCACAATCATTTTTAATATGTGTCCACTTCCATAGCGCATGATGGGGAACAGAATTTGCAGAGAGCAATGTTCAAATCAGGAAGCCACGTATAAAACACATTCATGCTTACCAGATCGAACATCTTCACTAAGTTTGCCTCTAGCTTGGATTTGTTTAACAAGCATCCGGTAGATGAGCACCCACCAATAAATATGCAGTACAAGCAAGCAGTATAGAAGGCTATTGAACACATAATAGTATATTGGACCATCAACTGGGTGCTTTTCCTTATCCAAGGTGAGTACAACCTCATAACTGCCATAGAGAAAAAGAACGACTAATTGAAAGAGGTGTCAAATGATACGATATCCCAATTTAACTGAATAATTAAATTTTTTGCAAAATCAGAAATGATATTTGTATTATTTTGTTTCTGTAAGAAGTTTGCTGAAAGATTTAGTCACAGCCTCTCATGAATAAGTATCACTTTTCTAGTTCTGTTCACGCTAAGTTTCAGCTTTGAAGATTCTCTTAACGAAACTACAAAATGATCAATGATACATTTCATGCCAACTAAATCAAAACTTGAAACACAAATAACTGATTTAAACATATGGCTGCATCTATTATTGATATGCAATAGCATGAAGAATCAAGTAGGAAAGCAAATGGATTGACAGTATGAAACCACAGAGCGCAAAATAGGTGACATATTCCAGGTAAGTCTATAAACCCCTCACTCAATAACGGTTACTCCCACATAATGCAGAATTACGCAATTTTTAGAATTTAAGAGGAACTAAATAGACCAGTTGAACTGGTCTACTGGTCTAAAAATAACCCCTCAGACCATTTCAAATGAAATATCAGGATTCATCAAATTCTGACACAGTGCAAGATAGATCCCAGTTCAAAAAATGTTTATATGGAATCAGGCAAGGAACAAAGTGTCAAGACAAAGCATAACAAAAAAATCGTCACACAGTCACTTCAGAATCTTCCTAAACTAGTATAAAAATCATTTTCTTTAGTTTCCAGAAATCATTGAAATGTTTTCGTTTCAATGAATTGAACTAACATGACAGCATGACCAGCACACTGTGACATGGATGGATGACCCAACCAGAAATCTGTAGCTGTTCTGCAAGAGGACCAGGCTATGAATTGTTATTCCTTAATATATAATAATCACCAAAAAGCTCCTCCAATGTTGAGCATTTAATTTGTAAAAGCAGAAAACGCATCAAATGCTACCCATAGCTTCATTGCATCGAAGTTAATTGAAGACCATCAGTTCTATTAACAGTCAACATGAATTTAGGGAGAATAACTAATTTTTAGCTGCACAGCACTTGAACCAGTACATTTTCAACACCCGGAAAAAAAAGAAAAAAAAAGAACTAGCAGATGTTCAACTTTGTTAAGAATGCAAGAAAATGTAAATTACCCCTAGATTACAAGAAAACTTAACAGTAAAACATTAAACAGGTAAAGACAAGAAAACAAACAAGTGAAATGAGTACATAACTTATACAAACCTTGTACTCCAAAGGATCCAGAATGGATAATAGATGAGGCGCAATATGATCCAAGACAGAACGAAAAGAATAAATGCAATGCTAGCAATCATTTCAGCACCAATGTACTTAGACAATTTCCCCATCTCCAGAAATACATCACTAGCATCATGAAGCGCCAAAACAATTGATCCAACCCTAGCAAACCTGAAAAGAGTGAAGACAAGAAAACACAATGCTGTTAGATTGCCTTTTTAAACAAAAGTGTATATATAAACATATAATTTTACATTGGAGCTATAATTGCCACATAATTGCAACTGTAAAGTCAAAGGATTTCACAGAAGCTCCAGGCTCTTATCCTATCCCATTTAGATACATGCGTTCCATGAAAGCCAGAAATTAATTTATCTGGTTATAAAGCCAACTATTTCACGGTTAACTACAAATAGTTTCCTATAAGATCAGTAGCACCCCTTCTTCTTGTTTTTTTTTTAACTGACGGATAACAGCTAATAAAATTCATAATATGACATAACTTGTCATTGATGATGCTAAGATGTTAAGTAAAATGAGTTAAATTACAGACAACAGATATTGATGTTCTTAAATCTTGATATCTTTTAGCTCTTTTTAAGAAGTTTAAGGTAAATTTAAACATATCAGACAGCAACAAATAATGCCAACAAAAGTACAATTCATAACACCCTTTAGAAATGCTTGGATAACAAAGCAAGCAGAACTGCGGAATTAAAATGTTAGTTTAAGACAAACAGAAGTTAATGAAAATATACCTAAAAATGTAAGACAGCACAATCAGAATGACAGTGGCAACATGATGGCCCATTGACACTCCAAAGTCAGAGCGCCTTGTTTCCCAAAATATCAAAGCAAATATGGAGTATGTGTAAAATCCAGCAGCAAACATGTAGAGTCCTTTTAATTTCAACCTGAAAATTCAATAGGTTATCACTCTGCTATGCAAAAGTTCACTAGAAAAGATGCAAGAAGGCCAAAAACTACAAAAATAAATCAAACAAAGGAATTGAATAACCACATTAATTTGGGGGGAAGAAGAGTCTTACTTAATCTTTTGATCTGGCCAGACCTGATCACCTGGTCCCACCCAAAAATTTCTTGTATTAGTAAACCAAGGCTCATCATAAGTTACTGTCAAAGCTAGAATTTCTGATGACAGATAATAAACACATTTCCATGCTGATTCCTTAAACTTTCTAATCTTCTTCCTCCTCTCAGCTGTCTCAAAATCCAGCATCTCATGCCCCTTTCCAAAAATCAACCACCTGCCCACTTTCTGTAAATAGAATTTACTTAACATTGACTAAACAGAACTGAAAGGTTGAAAACATTGACAGACATAATTGCAAATGGCCAAGTTTTGCCAGTTATTTCAGTTTGGTTGAAATATAAAATCTTGTTGTCGAGCATAGATTGATTTATTTGTAAAGTGGGGAAGGGGGAAAACCGCTAGTAAATTAGATGAGTCTTAGTAATGGTATTTGTCATATCAAGGTTCATCGAGTCTTTAATCCTCAAGAGAATCAGTACAATAATTGTTAAGCCTGAAAAAAATATCACACCAAATGGTATAACGCACATCTGAATAAGCAATAACAGGAAGATAAATTCAGCAGCAAAGATGCATGAATATTCAGAAGGGCAGTTATTGGAGCCAGAATACTACTTGAGAGGTAACCGGATCGTTATGAGCATTGAGCATCAATGTCCTAGACTTTTTTGGAACATATAACTATTTCTAGGTCCTACTTTTTTGGAACATATAACTATTGTTCAGATAAAAGAAAAGCAGAATTGTCAGCGACTTGACACATTCATTTGCGCACCAAGATTATACACAACGAATAGAAAACAATTTTAGCATAGGTTTTAAATAAGCCGAAATGTTGGAGAAAAAACAGTTTTGTTTGCTACAAAAACCAGCAAGTCGGCACCAACATTAAATGCACACTAGTTTTAAATTTTTAAAAAACGCCACTGCTCGAATGATGAGAAAGGAAAAGAGAGAAAAATATGTAAGGCAGCTAAGTTCGATTATAGAGTGAGCACACAATTCGCATAAACATCAAGTTAAAACCGAATCAAGAGCTATTTAAGAATTGAATGCTCGCCTGTGTACATCCAATTGATGCCCAATAACAAAGCAATCATAAGCATGTGAAAAGCAGCAAAAACGAATCCAATTCACCAGTAACAAAGGAAGAAGATTCTTCTGCCAAATCCTAATCAGTTCACTATGGAGAAAATTCACAGACAAATCTCCAGCTAAAACATGTAAAAGCAAAAGGTCGAGATCACGTGGCAGAAAAACCGTTACATTAATGTACAAAACACAATACCTCCAACACAAATCTGTCGAGGAAAAAACGCACGGAGGGGAAGAGGAGGACGAAGAAGGGGAGAATGGCGAAATCCTCATAGGCCGGGTAAGATTCATGGTGCCAGTCAACGGAGCTTAGTGGCCGAATCCAATCCATGGCAGAATCTCGGAGGTTCAGAAAATTTCCTCGAGAAACAAACAGGAGAAAGAAATGAATCAATCTAGTCAATATGCATGAAGATAGCGGAAAGACGCGAGGCTTTTCTTATCGCTGCAGCCTGAAGGTGAAATGAAACGGTAGCCCACGGGAAGCAGATGCTCGTTTGGACTCAAATGGCTCGATTATTGTTTATAGTGGCCGCAACTTAAAAAGAGGCATTTATATTGATTCCCGAATCTCAGTGGATTGACAAAATTACCCCTATCCGGCGATAGGGGTCAAGATTCAAGGTTTTATGTCAATATTAACAATTAATATTTTCCGATAGATGCCTAGAGTTTTTTTTTTTTGGGTCAAATAGATACATACCTAGAGTAATATATAAATTTTATCATATATCTCTTTTAATTTAGGTCCTCTTCATTCTAAAATTCTAGTTTCATTTCTAATGATTGACAGTAAGATTTTGTCATTTTGCAACATATAAACAATTTTATTTAAGACTTATCTTTTTGCCCTAAATGTAAATATTAAATAAGTTTTTAAAGATATTAAAAAAATTAGTTAGATTATTAATTATTTATAATAATTGTGTATTTATTTTGTCATACCTAGAGGTTAGATGATGGCTAAATTTAATTTGAATAAAAAATTTCAAGTCATTTTATCTTTTATATTTATTATTTTTTATAAATTAATTTATCTCATTTATAAATTGATATATATAATATAATGTTACATGCGAGTATTTTAAAGAAATCACATTACAATTTAATTTTTTTAATATGCTCAAAGTAAAAAAAAAAAATTTTATATTGGGAATGGGATATACTCCTCCGGTCCTTATTATAAGACCTCATTTGACTTTTTATTTGGTCCTAATTATAAGACCCCAATCCATTTTGTCTCTTATATTTATGCATTTTTTCCAAGATAATCCTTCTAATAATGATAGTTTTAGCCAATATACTTAATTAGCAAGGATATTTTAGAAATGACAACACTTATTTATTATAAATAACTAACTTAACTTACTTCCTTAATCTCTTCAAATAAGTCAATTGGGTCTTATAATTAGGACAGGAAGAGTATTATGTATGTGTGTATCCTTGTGCCTCGTGTGTTGGATAATTATTTATACGTATAATCAATTATCTACAACATGTGTGATAAAGTGTTCATGATAATAACAACTTGCAATGGATAGATAAATAAATAAATAAATAAGTGTGATCACATCACTGTAAATACTCAGAGATCCTTTTCTTTATCAGCTTAAAAATCCTGAAATAATCATATTTTATTGTTGATATTTAAAAGCAACACAATTGACCACCAATTGGGATGGGCTAATCAAAAAAGTTAGTCGCTTTTTAACGTGCAAACTAACGTTTGAATTTCCCTTAAAATATGCTTACTTTTACTGCTTAATAGGATTCCAAACATTTTTTTTATTTTTATGAAGGGTTTTTCCTTTTGAAACTTAAAGCGCAAATGATTTTTATTTCTCTCAATAAGTGCGTTTTTTAGAATTCATATTTATGTCCTTTGTCTTATTGAGGCGAAACCACTTATCTCCTCAACTAATAATTTGTTGATGTATCTCAAACATATTTTTATTAAGAGAACATTTGTTCTTAATTTGAAAATGGATGATATTATAAGGATCTCTTAATTCAAATTGAGTTTCTGTTAAGAAAATAGAAAATCTTTTCTTATTTTTTCACTGAACGAGAGAATTTAATTACGCGTAAACGTGATGAATAAATTGTTGGCCAAAAAGAATAAAAATGAAGCTTGAGACCATACTAACTGTAACATGAAAAAAAGAAGAAATTTTTGAAAATATTCAAGATTAAAAAGTTATACAGTATGTTTTTGTTTTTAAATGAGTTCAAAAGTTTTTAATAATTTAAATAATAAATTTAAAATTTCATTGACTTATTAAAAAAATTTCTAAAATTATATGGAATTATATATTTTGTTAAATATTTTATATAGAATAGTATATAAGATATAAATATTGGTTATTTAAGCAAAGAGAATGCATAGTTTTTTTTGGCAATAAAATATAATATATGGTTAATGGTTATTACATTAAAAATATTGAATTACTGCACAAGAAGTTTCAGGAAAAGTGTAGGAAAAGTTAAACCTCATTACTTCATTTATTAATGATGTTGATTGATGGAAAAGTTTAACTCTTGTTAATTATTAGTAGACTAATTCAAAGATGAGATTTTGCTATTATTTACATTTTAAAAAAAAATTGATATTTATTCATAAGAATCAGATAGTAAAAGACAGAAGTATCCTTGGACGGGGAACTATCATGTGCGCCACCACAAGGGTCGCTGTTAACGCGGGGATCGTTATAGCTGTCAAAAAATCATTATTTTATTTCTTTATAAATTAATTAAAGTGGCATAGCTTATACTTAACTCTCAGTTATTGACCAAAAAAAACTCTCAGTTAATATATTTTATTTTATCTGATATAAAGAAATGAAATATGTTTTTTTTAATTTTATATCAAATGTGATTTAGTTTGTAAATTAAAGTGATCATCGTTAAATAAGAATAATTGTTGGTATAAAGTTGAAATAATTTAGATAAATTTTTCATTGCCAATAGATTATTGTTTAACACGTTTATCCTTAATAGATTACTGTTCTACGGGGGCACGCTCACATATTCACCTAAGAAAAAAGGAAAAATATTTGAAAATTAAGAAAAAAAAACATCTATCCTTTTACATATATAAATAAAGTTAATGCAAATCAATTCAAGTGGACTGAAAGCCAAACTAAGGGGGTGTTTGGATGAAACTAAATCATGGTTTGGAGAATAGCTTCTGGAGAATAGATTCTGGAAAAAATAGATTTTGTGAAGAATAGATTTTGTGAAAAAGTGATTCTAATAAATTAGAGTGTTTGGATAGTTGTTATCAGAAGAACTTTTTATATGTAGAAATTTTACTAAAAAAACATAAGTTAATATGATAATTACATAAAAGATAGATTTTATAATATATTTTAATTTGAAAAAATAAAATTGTTAATAATATATTTTTTTACCAACATAATTAATAATATATAAAAAATATAATTAATATGTATATATATTTATAAAATATAAGATTAAATATGTTTATAAAAAAATAATTGAGAAATGTTAAAATCATATTATCGTTGAGATCTACTCTACAGGCACAATCATACTCTCCCATTTGAGCCAGAAGCAGAATGGATTCACTTCTTCTGAAATCATGGTTTTGAGCTCCAAACCATGGTTTTAATCCAAAATCATGGTTTCTTTTTTTTCCTGGGTGTTTGGCAAGTCTGGGACCCAAACCATGATTTGGGTCTCAAAACCATAGTTTTTTATGTTATCCAAACAGGCCTTAAATCATTCTCATTACAAACAAACAAAAATCTAATTCCATTTTTTTTGGGTCAAAATTATCTATGAATTCATTAATAATTGTAGTTTATTCGTCGGACTGCAAATAAAGCACATCCAAACAAGTCATAAAAATACAAGGATATAGCAATACAATATCTATATAATTATATAATTTTTTTTGGTAATAATAATTATATAATCTTTTGATTCTAAAAATGACACCTATTTTATAATATAAATTTTACTATAAAATAAATCTTACATTTAAGACCAGAGAATTATAATATATATATATACATTTTTATGCATAATTTATAATATATGACATATGTTATTTAAAATAGTAGCAATTTTATTAATAGAGTCTAATCTAAAAAAAAAAACTAATATCTCATAACATCACAAATCAAATAAATATTTGAGATGTGTCCACATGCAATATTTAATCATACCCCAAATAGAAATCTCCTGAATATGAAAATAGCTTTGAGTAATTAAAAGAGTGAACAAGAATATCATACAAGAGGAGGTTGATGCCGGGACGAAAACGATTATTATATCTATTGGCACAAGCAACAAAGATTTACAACTACTCGTCTTTTAGTAAGAATTAGTTTAATTTTTAATTTAATACTAAACATAAGGTCCTAACTTATTTTATTTTGTATATTTATCTATTTTTTAAAGTAGTTATATATATTAAATATTTTATCAAATGACACTTGATTAGTGAGGATATCTATGAAAAATATTTATTATAAATAACTAATTTAATTAATTTTTAATCTACTCAAATTAATCAACTAGCTTTTATGTTAGTTACTGGATATTATAAAGGAAGCTAAAAATGTTTATATTACTAACATGATAATTTTGTATATGTGTGCGTATCTGAATGGGGAAAAGGAGCCCACACGTGCCACAATGATTTTACGCTTGGGCTGAAGATGTTACGTATGCACACTTTCTATGCACATTCATTGGTTTAGCCACATGGGGAACGCTGGCCCCTCGTGTTGTCAGCATTTGTCCATCTTTCATGACAACCACATTTTAATTCTCTTTAAGATAAAAGTGCACAAATATTCCCTCATTTTTACTTAAAGTACATGTGAAAGCGTAAAGTTAGAGTAAAAATGGTTCAATTGTATTTTCTTAATATAAATATCCTCTTATTAAAAATAATCCTATTTAAAATATTGTTAGCCACTAAATATAAACACTTCTTCTAATAAAAATATAATTTTTATTTACCATATTGTGAGAGTTAACCTTACCGCTAGATTAAACCCTTATTGATAAATAGCACAATTGTTAAAATAACATGACGTGAGTCTTTTTTTTTATAGTGAGGCCCACACTATTTAAAAAAATGAAAAAGAGCAAAGGCACAGTAATATTCATAAATTTTTGCCTAAAGCGTGCCAAATGTCATATGCTTTTGGAGATGCGAAAGTACACATGAAACTATACTAATCAATTTTACCATGCTGATTCAGATTAAGTGAGTTGATCTATACAAATCTCTCCAAATCAATGAAAAAATTTGGGGGGGGGGGGGGACAGAAGCTTCATTTTTTTTTTTTTTTTAACAATCAAAGACAAGCTAAGCTTAAAGAAAAAGAAAACAGTAGGAAGGGACTAATAAGGGGAGAGGAGTAATTTTGCTCACCTTTCCTTATTTGGGTTGCTAAAACTTTTAGTCTAGGAGGAAAAATTTTTCACATAACCCTCCCCTCTCAAACTGGGGAGATTTGAAAGAGAAGGATAATATTTTTGTTTGTTTTGACTAATATGTTTATAATTAATTTTAATATTCTCATATTACCTTTACGATCTTCCATTACATGTAGAAGGGATGGTAACTATTGCAGTACTCTTATCAGATCATATATTATATGATAAAAAATCCTTCCTCTCTCCTCTTTTATTGTCAATCCAAACAAGATAATATTAAAATGCTTCTCCCCACTTCTCTTTTCTTTTTCTCCACTAAAATCTGTCTCCTCTCTTTTTCTCTTTTGAGCCAAACACACCTTTAGCTCTTTGTAATTTTCGTTGATCCATCGACTCCCTTCTTTCCTCCCTTCATGTGTATATTTTTTTTTTTTTGGTGACAAAAGGAGCAAAGCTCAGAACTAAGCACTAATTCTACGGAGAGTCGAAACTCCCTCACGGTCATTCCTCATCAAACTAGTGATCTCCTCTGGAGGTTGATTCCAAATCCTTCTTTGTCGCTCTTGTTTCCTTCCCATCAAGGCTAATTTGTCGGCACAGAAATTTCCTTCCCTATAAACGTGCTTTAATCTGATTGACCAGTCTCTATCAAGCAGTTCTCGAATTCTTAGATATATATTTTGACAATCCTCTAGAACTTCATTTTTTTCCAAGGCCATGATTAGTTCTCGTGAGTCGCTTTCCACTTCCACCATTTGAATCCCAGGTCCCAGCATAGTTTCAGCCCCTCATACATTCCTATTGCTTCTGTCTCTAGCGCATCGACCCAGTAGAGCCTCATAGTGAAGCCACTTAGCCATTCCCCACAATCTCCTCTTATAATACCTCCGCATCCTGCATCATTCCTTGCCATCCACGACCCGTCGACATTCAGCTTGCACCAGTTCGTTGTCGGAGCTGTCCATCCTACTTGTATCTCGCGGGTTTCCATCACTGTGCATGTCCTTCCATCCCAACGCTTGTTGTAGTGATCCAAGTACTGAGTAATTAAGGACGCCGCATTGTGTTTCATTTCAAAGTTCTCTTCGTGTACACTCAGATTCCTCCATTTCCATGCAAACCAGCATCCTACTACAAATAGTTCCGGTCCCCATCTATTCTCTTGCATTTTCCGGCGAGGTTTAAGGTTCTGCAGTATCCAGTTCTTCAAGGATTTGGAGAAGAAGGGTCGCCAAAGTTTCTATGGGACTAGTTTCTTCCATATATGGCTTATGCATGTACAGTCTCTGAGTGCATGTAATATGCTTTCTGGTTCCATGTTGCATCTTCCACATAAAGCGTGTTCACCACTCCACCTTCCCGTGATTTGTCCTGTCAGTAGTCTTCCGTGTGTTGCCATCCACATGAAAACCTTTATTCTCTCTAGAACTCTAAGCTTCCATATGTACTTCCATTTGGCTCTTTCTCTAGCGTCTCTCCCCTGATTTATCCAGTTGTAAGCGCTAGCCGTGGAGAAAAGTCCACTTTTGTTTAGTTTCCACTTGGCTTTTCCTGCCTCCCATTGGATATTTCTATGAAATTCCTCCCACACTCTTGTCATTTCTTTCCACAGCTTAGAGTCGCTTCCTTTTGCTATTAGTTGTCTCCCTTCCCCTTGCTCTCTCCCATATTTGCCTTTTAACACTTCCACCCATAGGTCACTCGGAGTCTGTATCATCCTCCATAGAAGTTTAAGGATAAACGCCTCATTCATTGCTTTTAAGGATTTGACACCCATGCCTCCTTCTGACTTCGGCTTGCATAGTATATTCCACGCAATGGCATGCCATCTTCTCTTCCCCTCCTGTTCCCCCCATATAAACTTTCTCTGTTCTTGTTCTATGTCAGCAATTACTCTTATAGGAATCTTTTCATGCTGCATTGGATAAAATGACATAGCGCTGGTCACTGACTTGACTAGCGTAAGCCTTCCTGCTAGAGATAAGCTTTCAGCTTTCCATCCTCCCAGTTTCTTCCTTATCTTCTCCACGATAGACTGGAACTTTTCTCTTCTTCGTTTCGGGTATGAGATGTTGGCTCCCAGGTACCTTCCCAGCTCCTCCACCTCTTTGAAGTTGCTTATTCTGCAGATTTCTCTCCTAGCACGTCTTTCTACATTTGGTGAGAAGTAAATGTAGGTTTTTTCTTTGCTTAGTTTATGACCCGAGCAATCCTCAAATTCCTGAAAACAATCAAGTATTAAATGTAATTGTTTAGTGTCAGCCTCTGCAAAAAGAACAAGATCGTCAGCAAACATCATATGGGAAATAATGGGTCCTTTTCTACCAGCTCTCATTCCTTTCCAGTGTTTCTCTCTCACTCTATCTAGAATCATGTGTGTGAGTTTTTCCATGCTAAGCACAAAGAGATAGGGGGAGAGTGGGTCTCCCTATCTCAACCCTCTAGATGTTTGGAAAGGTTCCAACTTATCCCCATGCCAGAGTATTTTTGTTTCTGAAGTTCGGACGCAGGCCATAATTCTTTCGATCATACTATCTGGGCATTCTAACTCTTGCAAGATTCTCTCAATGAAGCACCAATTGACTCTGTCATAGGCCTTCTCCAGGTCTACCTTAATCGCCATAAAGCCTTTCTTCCCTTTTTTCTGTTTCATTGAGTGCACCATCTCATTAACAATTATTATGTTATCCTGAATATTCCTACCAGGCACAAAGCTCACTTGGAACGGGCAAACAATTTTCCCCATGATTAACTTGAGTCTCTGAACAATAATCTTTGATAAACATTTGTAGATCACATTGCACAGAGAAATTGGTCTCAGCTGAGTCACTTTTTCAGGAATATCTACCTTTGGTATAAGTGCAATAAGCGTAGCATTTACCTGTTTGATATTCTCCGGATTGTACCAAAGGTTTCTCACCGAATGCTTGACACTTTCCCCCACAATCTCCCAATGTTTCTGAAAAAAGATTGCTGGATATCCGTCTTCACCTGGTGCTTTAAGTCCCCCAATTGCAAACATAGTATTTCTGATTTCCTCATCGCTGATTTCGCCACAAATATTATTCCATTCATCGTCTGTCACTTTCGGCCAAGCATGCTCCGTCTGTGGCCAGGTTCTTTGAGCACTTTCCTCCGTGAATAATTTTTGGAAGAACGTCTTAACCATTTGTCCCGTTTCCTCTTTGCCTTCTATCCATTCATTATCTTCATTTTTCAGCACGTTGACCTTGTTCCTCCTTCTCTTTATATTTGTTTTGGTGTGGTAATAGGAAGTGTTCCTATCCCCATCATTCAACCACTGCGTCCTGGCTTTTTGGAACCAGAGTAATTCCTCTTCATCGAGCAGTTTCCTGAGATCTTCTTGCAGCTTCCTTTCCAAATTTTCCAGAAAGAAGTTGTGTTTAGAGTGTAGTGATCGTTGAATGCCATTCAGTCTTCTTAGGAGCTCAGCCTTCTTCCGTGCAATGTGTCCAAACACGTTGACATTCCAGTCGAGGAGTTTAGGCTCAAGTTGTTTAAGATTCTGCCACACGGTTCTTGGTTTTTCCCAATTTTTCCTTACCACATTTTTGAAATCTTCATGCTTCATCCAACAAGCTTCAAACCTGAAAGGTCTGTTCCTTTTTTCCTTCTGTTTGTTTCCCAAGAATACAATTAAAGGATGGTGATCCGAGCTGATTCTTGGTCCTACCCTTATCCAGGCCTCTGCGAACTCATTCCTCCAGCCTTGATTACATAGCCCACGGTCCAGGCGTTTGAATAATCTGTTTCCATGTGTAGTTAATGGGCCTCTCCAAGTCATTTTTGGCCCCTCTACACCTAATTCAATTAGCCCGCAATTCTCAATGTTCTCACTGAACCTCCGGCATTTTCTTTCATTTATTGTCCCACCTCCTCTTTGTTCCTTTTCATCCCTTATATCATTAAAATCCCCCAGGAGGAGCCACGGTTCCGTGTTACTGCCTGCAATAGTTCTTAAACACTCCCATAGTTCTCTTCGTTCCTGTTCCCTCGGACTTGCGTAAATGGCTGTGAGATTCCAATTACCTCGTCCTACTCCTTCCACTACACAGTGTATGTATTGTTTGTGTTGTGAAATGACTGTTATGCTGATCTTATCATCATTCCAGAGAATCCAAATTCCCCCAGAAAGACCACAAGCTTCCTCAATTACCTGGTGTTTAAATCCCAGTTTTTTGATAGCTTTTTGCGCCTTGCTACCGCTGCATCTAGTTTCCACCAAAATCACTATGCTGGCTTTGTAATTTCTCATAAGTTCTTTTAGAGCATTGCCGAAGTCTCTTCCGGCCGCTCCTCTAACATTCCACGTTAAAATCATGTTAACGTCCATGAGAGGTAGGAAAACAGGCCACTTACAGCAACTTGTGGCTCCCGTTCTCTTCTCGCAGCTCAATCTTCCTCTGTTCTTCAATATGGCTTTCTAATTCTGCTAAGCCCACACCTTCCATTGGGTCATCACTATCTGGTGGTTTCTCCTCCTCACAGCCCATAACTTCGTCTGCATCATTTGGGAGTGAGTCTAGGCCGTTGTTCCCTGCATGATTTTTTGTTCTGCCCCCACTGATGCTCGGAGGCCCATCTTGTGTGCTTCGGTATTGTCCCAATTGGTTCCCTTCGATTAGGCCAGTGTCTATTTCCTTGGGCCCAATTTGTTGCTCCCCCCTTTTTTCGCCCTGGCCTATTTTCTCTGGCCCACTTTTTTCCATCTTCTTTTTCCCGGCCTTTTCTAGTCTTGAAGCCTCTTCTTTTCCCCTTTTTACTATGCTAGTCTCAGTCTCTGCTTCAATTTGTTCAGTTCCCCACCTCATATCTTTTGATGTTTCGATATCTCCTACTTTTTTCCCGCTTGGTTTACGTCCTTTCGAACTTCTTCCCTGTCCATCCGTCATTTTTTTCGGCTGCGTGTCTGTCTGCCCTTTTTTCTCTTTCCCCCTTGGGGCACTGGACATGTCCTTTGGGGGCTTTCGTACCATCCCGTCTTTCTCTTTATTTTCGAAATCCGCTTCTTCAGATTCTAAGGCGGCGTATCTTGAGGTATGGCTCTCCTTGATCAGCCCCTTTATCGCTGACACATTCTGACCCTCTTTTTGCATTGGCCGCCTTCCCCTCCTCGAAGGTTGTGCCAACATCCACTCTCCAAATCGGCTTCCCTGTTCCACTTCCGGCGGTCTGTTCACTCCGTTTTTATCAGCGTTCTTGCTTGCAGCGTCTTCAGCCTGAGTGTTTTTCTGTACTGCATTTTGCTTACTGGGGCAGTGATCGTGGTCGTGACCGAATCTGCCGCAATGGTAGCAAATAATCTGGAGTCCTTCATATTCGATCTTTAGTCTATTCCCATCAATGGTGTATGAACCCAAGAGAGGTGCATTCAAATCGACTTCAACGCACATACGTGCGTACATCGTTCTCGCCCTTGATAGTGTCATCTCATCAACCCTTATTGCAGTACCTATTTTATTGCCCAGGTTGTAGAAGAATTTTCTGTCATAGTAATCACCTGGCAGTCCCGGTAACCTTACCCAGACAGTTACCTTTTGAATCTTCTCATTCCATGGATTGAAGTTCCTCTTCCACGTTTGTACCGTTAGGTAACTGTTTTGGATTATCCAAGGGCCTCCCTCTAACGCCCAGTAATAATCATCCAGTTCCTGGAAGGTAGCTATCATATATCCGTTCCCTATCACCGATAAATCCACATTTCCACTTTTTCCCCAAAGGACTTGCAGTTTGCGCCTCAGTTGCATGAATCCAGTGTTCCCTCCCAGAAGTTTCACGATGAGGGAGTTTTGCCAGCTCTGTTCTAGTCGCCTTCTTTCTTTTTCTGTGAAGTTTATCTGTGGGCCATGATCAGTGTCCAAGACCGTAACTCCCTCCTTCATGGCATTTTCATCGCTGTACAAGAGATTACCATCCCAGGCATCCTCCATCTTGCTGTCCTTGCTTCGTTCCCCATTTTTGTTCGTTTTCGGTTTCAGTGCTTCCCTGTAGGACAGTCGAGGCTCCTCCTGTGTTTCTGGTACCATTTCCGGTTCGACCATCCAGGCTTCTTCTCTTGGCTGTAATGACACCTCTCCAGTGAAGTTACCATCCTTTCATGCGACTTTTCCTCTATTTTCCTCCTTTGTTCTTGTGTCCTTACCTCCTTCAGCTTCCTTTTGTTGTTCGGCACCCATTCCACTTCCTCCTATCTCATTCGTGCTTAGTAAGGGTCCAGGTATTCCGGTTGCATGGTCCTGATCAGTCATTGACCGATCAGGTGGATGCTTCCGGTCATAGGATTCACTGGTATGCATGGAAAACTCAGAGCACTTTCGTAACAGATCCACTTGTTTCTTCAGTTATGGTTTCTTCATGTGTATATTTACACGTCCAGAATTCATATGATGTTAAGCGCACTTTCACTGAAAGTTTATGTGTATCTATCTTTATATGTTTACTCTTTTTATTTCCCAAATAACGCGAATCTCGTTATAAAAAGTAAGCGAATAACCAACATTATATTATTTTAACGATTGTGTTTTTTTTTCTTTTGCTTTTTTTTTCATACGTACTTTTACACACATTCAAAAGACATATGGTGTCCTGTGTATTTTGAGTAAATACAACATATAATTAAATATTTCCCAACAAAAAAAAATGATACAAGGAACATTGAGGGGGGAAAAACGGCAAATTGATCATAAATTTATTAATGAAAACATAATATTGTTAAGAAAATTTATAAAGATCATAAAATATGATTAAATATAAGTTTATAAAAACAATGATATTATATATTCGTAGGACACGGGTTGAAAAAACATAAGTAACTATACTAAATTGTTGAATGAGTCTAGTATTTTTTTTAAAAAAAAAAAACTTGCAACAACTGACCATATAATGCATATACCTACATAGTCATAAGATATGTACGCAGGTTCAAATTTGGGTGACCTTTCCCACCCTTAAGGCGGACAAGACAGGCGCTTTGAATTACCCTAAAAAATCACTTAAAATAAGTTAAATCAAACATCATAAGGTGTTTATTGTCATTGGAAGGGAAAATACCCTAGACTATTATTATTGTTGTTGTTATTATTATTACTACCACTATCTTTAGTCCTTAATATAAAAGCTAGTTGATTAATTTGAATAGATTAAGAAAATTAGTTAAGTTAGTTATTTGTAATAAATAAATATTATTTTTTCTAAAATATTCTTAATAATCAAGTGTAATAGCTAAAACTATCATTACTATAACGATTATTTTAGTAAAAAATTGGATAAATATGAGAGACAGTAGATAAAAATTTTACAGGAAAAATGACAGAAAAAAGACTACCGAATTAGAAAAATTGCACACAGAAACCGGTTTATAAATTTTTTTTCAAAACACATACTATTGTTGTCCAAACACATACTAATATTGTCATAGTCCTTATTTACAATTTTTCTATTTTATCGGTCTTTTTTTGTTATTTTCTTAATTTTATATTTAGGACTAAATTAAAAATTAAATTAATTTTTATATTAAGAATTAAGTCGTAGTGTTACCGAGGTGGGGCAAGAGAACAAGGACCCGATTTTGCACTTATAGGTGAAGTCCGTTGCTTTCATGCTTAGGACTAACCAACACATCGGGAATTAATGAGGTGGTTCCAGGGATAATTGTGTAACGGATGTTGTGAAGTTGATTGATGCATAAGTATGCCAAGACATTGCCATTTTTAGGCGTATGCGTGCAATGATTTGATACGCATAAATTTACTCAAAGTATTGCCCCAACCCAATCTCTTCAATTTGAATTCTACGTAGTCATAAGATGTGCCCAAAATGTTGGCCTAACCAATGGGGTCATTCTAAGAGTTAGGTTATCGTGATAAATCAATATTTAAATTTTTATTAAAAAATATATTCATATTTAGTTCCCAACAATACTAAAAATATTATGCATCCGGTGTCGCTAAATAGATTGTTGAAATAGTGACATTGAGTGTTAATATTGTTAACGATAAGGGGTAATATTGCTACAAATTTAAACTTTCAGAACAAAATTGTACCTTAAAAAGCTTTTGGATGCACAGCGCTCCAAAGTGAAAACTTTCAGAGAAAATTTGTACATTAACCCTTTCTAAAAATTATTTTAAGAAAAAAATAATATAATAAAATATTCTAAAATACTAAACTCACTTGAAAAAAATACTTTAAAATATTAGATGAACTTTAACCCAAATGTAAAACTATAGATAATGATAAATTGAAGAGTCAAGGTACAAATTTACTTATAAAATATTCTCCCATGCACATCTAGACCCTATTTGTTGTTGTGATTGAAATAACTTATAAATACATTTTATGTAAATCAAGATAAAATTCTTTTCACATATTTACCTTGTATTTCGCAAATCACGATTAAAAAACTACTTATAAGCTATTCCAAATAGGTCCTTCATACCATAATTTTTTTCTTAAGTGCAAAAATATACAAAGATTTTACAATGGTGAAAATACCACAACCGTTAAGTGGATCAATAGTAACCGTTTAACAAACAAATCAGTTAAGATAAATAGTACAAAAATATATGTAAAATTTTCTAGTTCACGGTAATTTTACCTGAAGCCCAAAATTTCCAGACAAGGCTACCCCCCATGAGAATATTTACTACTGTTATAGACTATATTATAGACCCAATAATTCCTTGGGGCTCCTTCGTAAATGACGTACGTTCAGCCGTAAAAACCCAAAGCGGACCCAAATAATTAAATTAAAGGCAGGTACGTGCAAAAACGAACAGTGACAAGGGCCCCAAGGTGACATCACCTTTTTTTGTTTGTTTGTTCCGCCTTAAATAATTCTTCTTCTTACTGTCTTTTTTTTTTTTTTTTTTTTCAATGGTAACTGGCATGGTCATCGGCTGTTCGGCCTTAAATTAAAGTTGCCTTTGATTTTATCTAAAAAATACCTAGTTATTTCACTTATTTGTGAGTAAACCTGTATTCACAAACTTTAACTGATTGGCTAACTTCTCTCTACTACCCACGCGCGCGCACGCGCACCCAACGGGCAAATTTCAATTATGATTAAAGTTAGACCCATATCAGGTTGGGCCCCTTAACCTCTGAGGAACGGACATTACAACCGCTTAAAAGACTGTTTTTTCAAGATAAAACTCTTTTTTGTATATTTATTTTGAATTTTTTGAAATTATTTTTTAAAAAAACTAATGGAAACATCCCCAACTGACAATATAACATGAGTTTAATGGGCTTATCCGTTAAAATTTCTAGCTTAAGAGAATGTTTGGCAACCCTCAAAAGTGCTTTTACTCAAAAACACTTTTCCGCAAAACAAAACAAACTCATCCACATATTTATTTCGTAAACCGTAAAAGCACTTTTAAAACCATGGTTTGGTTTCCATCCAAACACTCCCACCACACCAAAAAAGAGGGTTGGCCTCCCCTTCTTTTCCTAAAACTTTTTGTTTTTTTACAAGGTTTATGGGTATCAATCACCTCCAAATATTTTTTTCATTTGTATCCAGTATCTCAGAATATTTTGTAATGCATTCAGTGCTCCAAAATATTTTTTTGGTGGCTCCAGCATATTTAAATATGTTTTTTTGCCTCGGTGCTGAATACTCTAAAAAATATTTTTAGATGCTTGATGCATTTAAAATTTTTTTTGAAGTGTTGAATGTATAAAAAAATACTTCAAAAATACTATCCACATCTAAAATAATATTTCAGAGTGCTGGATACATTACAAAATATTTTAGGTTATTAAATACACTCGACAAAATACTTTGAGGTACTGGATACACTTTAACTCTTTTTTATATAAATTATAAAAAAGAATTTTTTGTTTTATATTATTTTTAAGCATAACCTTTGCTGGCAAAAAAATCACTCATTTGTGTCTCATTTATTTTTTTTATAAAAAAAACTGATTTACTTGTCTTATATAATCTAATGTTACTCAGGAATATTTTGAGGAGGTAATGTCACATTTTCCAATTATAACTAATTTATTTAATTTTTAATCTATTTAAATTAATTAAATAACTTTTATATTAAGAATTTGATGAAGGATAACTTTTGTCTTGTGTTGAAAGCATGGTCTCATGATTGAATAAGATTTTTATATTGACTTATAATTATAAGTTTTATAATGACAGAATGATGATGTAAAATAGATTTTGGGATTAATTTAATTAGATAACTTGATTTTAATGCACAACAATTTGTAACTCAATTTAAAAATTAAATTAAAAAAATGGGTTGGCAGATGAGTCCACAATTGACTTGCGGGGTAGTGGACCAGTTACCTTTTGGCAAGCTAACCCATATTTTCAGATCTAAATAGATTCACACTTCAGTACCAAAAAAAAAAAAAAGATTCATGCTTGATCTTGAGCGGAATTTTAGGTTATAGTAGTATTTCATAGACAATTTTCAGCATTAGGCTTGAAACAAACTCTCACCTTACGTTTGGATGTAGTGATAAGTAGGTGAACAAGGAAATTAGAGAAAGAAATAGGAAGGAAAAAAAAAGAATGGATACAAAGCAGAGGACAAAAAGAAAGAAGTGGAGAGCACGAGGAGAGAGCATGCTTTTTCAAAACTGTCTCAAGAGGGATAAATAGAAACGAGACCTACATTTTATCCACATGATTTTTTTTAAATGAAATTTATCCACATGATATTACTTTTATTGTGAAATTAAACACTTAATTTTTTTTTCCCCCAATTCTGTGTTTTCTCCTATCAAACCAATCATAAAGAGACCTTAATATCATTTTGCCTTTTACCCAAAAAAAAAAAACACCAATCATAAAGAGAGAAAATAGTTTCTCTACCCCTTTCTCTTCCGCGCCCATTCTCTCTCTTCCTAGTTTCCTTTCCCTCCTTTCTCCCCTCATCCAAACAAACATTAATCAAACCAAACCACATTAACCATGCTTGAGTTTTCCCACAATCTTCTATAGCATCTATTTGCTGGACTTTTAAATCAAGAAAATATTCAGGAACATCATAAACTGGTGGAATCATGATAATCCTCATTGTAAGTCCTCTAGTTCAGGGTTTAAGAGAGGTTCTTGGCGTGGAAGAAAAACGCAGTGCAGCACAAAATGGAAGCAATGATCGCAAAAACTGCTGAGAAAATGACGAAGGAAATCCTAGCAACTGCCAGATCCAATATTCCCGTCACATTCAAAACGATCACCGTCGTCGTTCTCTTCTACTCTTCTTATTCCACTCAAATTACTCCGGTTACTGATGGAGTGACCTAGGAAGACGATCAGGAGGAGCATTCAGAACTCAACTCCCAAAGAAGATTTGGAGGATCGTGATGACTTGGACATATAGTTATGGCAACCTCTCACAAGGTTCTTTAAATATGCATTTGTGCCGCGAAAGTTCTTATTTATTTATTGTAAAAAGAAGCTGAAGACTCCAATAATTTACTACGTTCGATTCTAAATATAAAAACTAGTTGACTAATTTAAATAGTTTAAAAAAATATGTTAAATTAATTATTTGTAATAAATAAGTGTTTTTTTTCTTAAAATATTCTTGATAATCAAGTGTATTAGCTATAACTATAATTGTTAAAAAGATTACCTTGAAAAAAATAGACAAATATGATAGACAAAATAAATTAGAGTTTCATATTTAGAATCAAAATAAAAATTAAAACAAGATTTTATGCTAATAATTAGAGGTAGTACTATTTTACTTCACACGTATCACTCCTTTTTTTTTTTTTAATTATTAATTTAGATTATAATATTATTAGAGCCAAGACCTAATAAAAACTAACTCTACTAATATGATTTTTTATAATACTTAAAACCAATTTTTTTTCAAAAGAAACCATTAGCTTTGTTACCCAACCATTGTCATATCACTCCATTCTCTATCTCTTATTATTACTACCACTGCTATAGGTCAATAAAATCTCTTTCAGTTGTCAATACATGAGTTAAAGCCAAGCAATAAATCATTTTATTAAATGCCACCTTTGATGAAAAATTAACTTTTGAACCCAATTGAATCGTTTGGATAAATGCTAGAAATATTTTCAGGAATTAAAACAACATTGAATCACATTGCTTGATTGATTAATTGGAAGAATACCTCAGTTGATCACTGAAGGAGGATGTAAACCTTAGGATAGGACATATATATAGGCCCCCTTCCTGTAATTGCCGCTAGAACTGGCCAATGGAGGAACATATATTTAGGACCGGATGCAGTAGTTCAGATAACAAAGTAATTGCCGCTAGAACTGGCCGATGGGGGAACCAATTTAGCTGTGAACAACTTCATGTGCGATCCTGGGGTGGTTTTTCCAATCATTACACAAAAAACTGGAGCTTCCTAATTGAACTCCTCCCTGTAACCTTGTTGGATGACAAATAAATCAGAAGTTTAAGAGCCTGGCTGAACTCTAAAACCTTCTCAGTAGCCAATAGGTCCTAAACCTGAAGAATCAAACCCCAGCTGTCAATCAGTTGTGAATGCAGTGAGTTGTTTAGTTTCTGTTATAAGAAAGTTAGGGTCTTTAAGATTGATGAACCTGAGGGTGTTAAGGGTTTTCTCCGTGGGATAGGTTTTAACTCCATACGATCAATCACAACAGCATTAGATGTCAGAAAAGCCTTAGCCACAGATGCTGAGTGCTCCAGACAACATCTAACTACCTGCAGAAATGTTCAAAACCTTGAGCAATGCAAGAATCTAATAATAGCATTATGATATTAATCATCATTTGCATTTGATAGGGCATATCAACAGCAGAATTGACAAATGGGTTTGTAGATACTCATTTGGCTTCTCATACTCTGTCACACTTGTTACGACGTTGAAAAGCCAAAATCTTTGAGCTGGAGCCATCAAAGAACCTCAGTATAACTTGCATCCCCATAATAAATAATTTAAGGAAAATAGTCTACTTATTATCTCCATTTATCAACTTGTGCAAAAGGTATTCAAATGCTTTTGAGTCATACCTTTGTTGGATCCATTATCCCAGCCTGCATTAAATCTTCATAACGGTCTTTGGCAGCATTGTAGCCAAAATTCACGTCATCATTTGATAAAATCTGCAAGATTTGAGGAGCAAAGGTCAAATACTTAAGATCTATTGCCGTGGGTTACAAACTACAAACAAAACAGAAGATCTAAAACACTTTATACTAAGTGATCTCCTTGAGAAGACAATCTCTCAAAACAGTCAGCACCTTATCTATGATAACATTGCCATTTACACCAGCGTTTTTTGCTATTAATCTTGTAGGATAACTCAAAGCTCTTCTGAAGATCTCGGCTCCAATCTGCAGATATATGATAGATTCAAACAAATTGTGTTATCTGGAGTAATCTAGGCATAACTCAAGTCCAAGACTTGCAAGTAACTGTAAAGTAGGAACTCAACTATATTTCTAAAACGACCAAAACGTAGCCTAATAATAGTCTTATAATAAAAGAAGTATGGAATGTCCAAACTTAAATGAAAGGGGAAAAATGAAAATGAAAAAGAAGTTACTTTCTGTTCTTCGTTGTCTAGGTGTTCTTTGATACTGTCCACCTTTGTGGATAGCCTCAAAAGGCAACAGCCACCACCAACTACGACACCTTCCTCAATTGCTGCCTGCAATATACCAACTTAGAATCTTAGCCATGCTTAATAACGAATCACATCGGAGCGAAGAATAAGGAATACCTTGGTTGCATTTAGAGCATCTTCAATTCTTAATTGCTTATCCTTCAACTCTACTTGTGTTTGCGCTCCTACCTGTGACTCATGTTTCAGAAAGTATAGTCTCTATCTTACACAGAAACCATAATGTTTAAATTCCCAATTATCTGCAGGAAGAATTAAAAAAAATTCATATTACCTGAAGAATTGCAATGCCCCCAGATAATCTTGCTATCCTTTCATTCAGTATCTTCTTTTGGAAACTCTCTTCCGTGTTCTGCATAATATGAAACAGTTTTTTCCAGTTACCAAAAGGATAGGCAGATACATCATTCCTATAAAAACTTTTCACCGGTCAAGTATCCATGTGTTTCTGTATGACGTCATGAATTTGAAGCGGTGAAGTTCTGAAAGGGAAAATGAAGCTAGATGCACCTCAACAAGCTTCCTAATTCGAGAAACCCTCTTCTCAACCGCTGGCCTAGTACTCCCATCAGTAACTATCAATGTTGAATTCTTTTTTATGACAACTTTAGTCGCAGATCCTAGTACACCCTTGTTAGCCTTTTCCAGGGTCAACCCCGCCTCATCTCTGATTACAGTGCCTGCAAAATAAACAAAGAGCTCAGGATGTGCAAGAGTATAAGATTTGATGATGACTTGAAGACTATATCAGTTCTTATTCAGAACAAAAGGCAGTCCATACTGAAAAATTATGGATGTTTTATTATGACACAAACCCTCAGGAGAACCATACTTTAAGAGCTAGCCAAGGTTCATATAAGCGTCGCATCAAAATCCCATACTTGTAGGTGTCAAGTCCTATACCTTGCAATGGCTCATAATATATTATGATGAAACTGGTAGAAATTACTGCACTAGTATTTAATTTTACTGCTTTTTCCAGTTTTTGGTTACTTTTTTAATGCTACCTCACTTAATATGGATAAGATTTAGACGCTTAAGCTTCTACCTCCAGTCAAGGTGGCAATGTCATCCAAGTAGTGGCTCTTGCGCTCACCAAAGGCAGGAGCCTTAATAGCAGCTGCCTTCAGCACACCCTTGAGTTTATTTCTAATTACTGGAGCTAGCGCTTCCTGCTCAATGCCTTCTGCAACTATCACAATGGGATACTTCTCTTTCACGGCACTGTCCAATATTTTAAACATCTCCTTTGGGTTTGTGATTTTTTTGTCAACCAATAGTAACTGCAACCAAACAAGTTTGCAGAATCTAATTATTCCATAGAATTGATGCCTAGTTCTTAAATACTTGTTGTCCTACCTTGCAGTTATGGAACTCCGCAATCATCTTTCTTCGGTCAGTGACAAAATATTGAGACAGATATCCACGATCAAACTGCATCCCTTCAACAATCTGTAGACTATTTTCAGTGCTCCTTCCATTTTCAATTGTCACCACTCCTTTCCTACCTACTCGTTCAAGAGCATCAGAGATTAATTTTCCCACAGCATAATCATTTCCAGCACTGACTGCTGCAACATCTGTAAGTTCATGATCTTCAACCTAAAATGTCGCCATGGTTATAAATGAATATTCACAAAGCTTGAAACTACAGGTAATAGTCAGCAAACAGAAAAATACAACAATTTTGTCAGCATTAGCAGCAAGATATTCGCCGTCGTTATTCTGAACTTGTTCAATCATCGAGGAAACAACTTGAGGAAAATACGAAAGTTCATTAGATAGTGTAGGGAAATGGGCTAGTCCACCCTTGGTGGATTGGACCCAAGCCCAGTATCACTTGGGGTCCTGGTGTAAATTATAAAACATATGGGTCCCTACTTGTGATTTTAGCCTTTTTACATAATATGCAAAAAGGAGGGAACAGTTACGCAGAGACGGTTTTTTGGTTTTGAAACAAAACGTGGATTTAACATAATAACTGTATGATCAGTTTTAGTAAGCCACGTTAGTTTTCTCTTCCTCTCTCTGCACGACTTCTGCCTTCCAAAGAAGACTCCTCCCTCCCTCTCTGAAAAACGCTGGTGGTGCATTTGCTGTGAAAACACAGACCCGACTCCGTCACCGTGATCGGACCTCCGCGTGGCAACCTGATTACATTGCAGACTCCAGGTATGCCCGAAAACCTTTATTGGTATCAGAGCAGTGTTTTTTCCTATTGATTCAGTGGCCTGCGTTTTCATATCAGCATTTTTATCTGATTGTTCGGTCTGAGTAACTTGCGATTTGCTTCAATATATTATGCAAATCCTCCATTTTACTTCCAATATGATAGTTTTTGTATCTTATATTTATGTTTAGACATACTGGGTTGCTTCTTTGCCTCTGTGAAGATCGTTTTACACTGATATTCTTTTGGCCGTACGGTTCTCGTTTTTGAGTTTGCTTAAAATCAAGTTTTTAGGTTTCAAAATTTATCCCATTGCGTAGAACTCGAAAAAACGAAGAAAATGATATAAAGTAGGCTAAAAACGGACACCGGACGGCGGAGATACGGAGGAGAGAAGAAAGCGGGTCCGACGGGTCCGTCGGACCCGACCCGGTTGCAGAAGCCGGGTCAAGACGACCCGGCTGGAGGTTGAAGGAGACCCTCCAGGGGCCAAAACGGCGTCGTTTTGGCCCCTCCTGTAAAAAAAAAATAAAAAAAAAGGGGGTATTTACTGGGCTGGACGTAGGATCCAGCCCAGACCAAAAAAAAAAAAAAGGGAAAGGGTGTACTGGGCTGGAGGCAGGATCCGGCCCAGACAAAAAAAAAAAAAATTTTTTGAAGAGAACCGGTTGGGCCGAAATGGACCCAAACCCAACCGGTCCAAATACTTTAAAAAAAAAAAAAAAAAGGGCCTGTCTTAAAAAAAAAAAACGGATTAAAAAAAAAAAAAAAAAGACCAAGCAGCGCCACGTGGCGCGTTCTGCCACGTGGCACCCCACCTTGGCACGTGGGGACCACCATCTGACAGTTCGTGGAGCGTGGAGGCCGCCGGTTCGGCGCGTGTAGCCGGCGGCGAGCTGCATGGAGGCGCGTGAAGTACACGCGCCGACACGGCGAGTGGGAAAATTTTTTTTACAATTTTTCGCTAATTTTTCCTTCTAGGGGCGCGTGTAGGCGCGTGGAGGGTCCGTTTGAGGTGCGGTTTGTCTCTAAAAATCCCTAAAATCAAGATCTTTATTTTGATATATAATTTGGTAATTTTGGAGATAATTAAGGATCTATTTGTGAGTATTTTCAGTGTATTTTCTGGTATTTTTCATGCGGAAATAAATTCCAGAATATTCAGAATAATTTAAATTATTTTGTTCTAGGTGAAAATGAAGCAAGAGGCTTCTAGTAGCACTGAAAATATCCAAGATGGTTCATTGGAATACTCATACATGGATAATGCAGTTCCAGAATATGAGCCAGAGGATGAGGATCCTGAAGAGGACCCTGAAGAGGTTCCTCAAGAAATCCCGGAGGAGTTAATGGATTCTGGACCTGAGTCAGAATCTTTGTTTCCCACTGAACCCCTCCGTACCGAACCTCATTTGGTCTGTAATGATTCGCTAGATCTTCCCAATAAAACCGAAGTGAGGAAGGCGAAGAGGTGGATCAACCCTGTACCCCTGCTTTAGCTATGAGAATAGCTGAAAGTGATGCAGCTAAATTGACAAACATAAAAGGCATCAATGGTGTGCTCGCTAGCTACGTCCATTACATGACCGATAAGAAGAATACAGAGTTCTACCTAAGAGTCATAATGGAGTACATAAGAGCAATAAGAGTTAGAGGCGGACCTAAAGGCAAACCCATAAGAAAGTCTTACTGGATTTGGGCCATAGAGCTAGTGTCCTCCTTCATGAACAAAACGCGCAAACTTAGAAGCCTAAGAAAAGCAATGCTTGATTACCTTTATGTTCATATCAAATGATGTAATATTTGTATTCACCGTGAATTTGTGGTTTCATGCATTGTAAACAGACTAAGTATGTTATTTCATTTAATGAAATTACTTGAATTATTGTTGTATGATTATTTGTGAATATCATGTGTATGCCTTTTATAAGTGGGAGCTTTTAGAAGATAAGACTTCTAAAGGTTACATTTTTTGAAGTGCTTATATAAAATCCTTGATAGGACATGATGATTGTTGCTAGTATCTGTGTGATGGGAGGTACAAACGTATTCTCCTGATCATGGATCTAGTAATTTCATTATTTACTGATTGAGGATAATATAGGCACATTACATTGTATACTTCATTGTGCTATATAACTGAAATGTTCTTTGGTTCGGTTCTCTTTAAAGAGAACATAGATTAATGTGGGATAGATTTGTCACAGAACTAAGAATGGCAACCAAGAACATAATTGCTGAATTGAACAAGGGAGAAAAGCTTAACGGGGACAACTGGGACATCTGGCACCGAAAGGTCCAGTATATCCTAGAGGAACAGGATGCGATAGAGCCTCTCACCACTGCTATGGTTGAACCTGAGGCTGGCAACACAAACCAGCACAGGAGAGACCAAGAGGCATATCTAACCTGGAAAAAGAAGAATAGCATAGCAAGAATCACGCTTTTGAGCTCCATGGCTGATGACCTGATGTGTGAGTTTGAGTCGCACAAAACTGCACAGGCCATGTGGATAGCATTAAAGGATAAGTTTGGCGGTGTCTCTACGACCAAGCTTAGGAGGTTGACGATTAAGTTTGATACCTATAAGCTCAAGCCAAACAATCCTATGAAGCAACATCTGAGAGAGATGGCCAATATGATCCGGGAACTGAAGGAAGCTGGACATAATCTGTCTGATGAGCAGCAAGTGCAGGCTGTCATCAGGTCACTCCCTGCAAGTTGGGAGCACATGAAAGTCAACCTAACCCACAATGAAAACATCATCACTTTTAACGATGTAGCTAAGCATCTGGAGCTGGAAGATGAACGTCTAGAGGCTTACAAGAGCTCTGGACAGACTTATTTAACTGAGGATGCTGGTACTTCCCAATCTAAGCCCAATTTCAAAAAGGGCAAGAAGCCCCAAAAGAAAGGGAAGAAGGGCGGTCCTCAATTTAAAAAGGGCAAGAAACAATTTAAGAAGAAGGGAAAGAAAGGCGGGAAGAAGAAGCTAGACCTGAAGAAGGTCAAATGCTTCGCCTGCCAACAAATGGGCCATTTCGCACGTGACTGTTCCAAACAGGCTGAAAGCGAAAAGGTATTAGTGAATTATGTGAATTCACATGTTTCATATGTTTCTAGTACTGTTTTTCTAACAGAACCTGTTTCTTCTTCTTGGATTATAGACTCAGGCTCCACAGACCACGTAAGCAGGGATCGGGGATCCTTCGTGGAATACCGTCGGTTGCCGTATCAAAGCAAGTGGCTTTATGTTGGGAACAATGCGAGAATCGAGGTTCGAGGGATTGGCACCTGCAAGCTTGCTTTGCGTGGTGGAAAGACCTTGATACTCCATGATGTGCTTCATGCTACCGACATCCGACGGAATTTAATTTCTGTTATTTGCTTAGTAGACTTTGGGTTTAATGTTTATTTTCATGATAAAGTTGCAGACATTTCCTTTAACTCTGAATTTTATGGTTCAGCATTCAGATTCCAGAAATTTTTTGTTATGGATCTTGCTTTTGGTTTTAACGCTCATGATTGTTTTGCTATTTCTTCAAGCAATCCTGATATGAATATCTGGCATGCTAGACTAGGACATATTAATCAAAATAGAATGATTAAACTAGCAAAAGAAGGAATGTTGGGCACAATCCCTAACATGGAAATGTCCTTATGTGAAAATTGTCTAGCTGGTAAGGCAACTAGAAAACCTTTCGGTAAGGGAACAAGAGCTGAAAATCCATTGCAATTAATCCATTCTGATATCTGTGGTCCGATGAGTGTGAGGGCGAGACACGGAGCTTGGTATTTTATTACCTTTATTGACGATTTTTCACGATATGGTCATGTCTATTTGATCTCGCATAAGTCTGAAGCACTTGAGTGCTTTAGACGATACATAAATGAGGTAGAGAATCAAATGGACAGTAAAATTAAAGCATTACGTACTGATCGAGGTCGTGAATATTTATCTGATCAATTTAAACAGCTCTGTGAAGAAAAAGGGATAATTAGACAACTGACTATCCCTGGCACTCCACAACAGAATGGAGTGGCTGAGAGGAGGAATAGAACTCTTCTAGACATGGTTAGGTCTATGATGGCTCAAGCAAACCTACCAATTTCATATTGGGGTGATGCTTTGTTAACGGCAACCTTCATACTTAACCGTGTGCCCTCAAAATCAGTCGCTTCCACACCCTATGAATTATGGACAAAACGCAAACAGGATCTAAGTGTCCTAAGACCCTGGGGGTCAGCAGCATATGTTCATGATGATTCCCACAAGCATGGGAAATTGGGTCCTAGAGGAAAGAAGTGTATTTTTATAAGGTACTCTGAACAATCTAAAGGATACGTTTTCATAGGTGAAAACGAAGATGGAACAGTGACTGAAATGGAATCAAGAGATGCCACATTCATTGAGACTGAATTTCCTAAAGAGGAGATGTTGACCGCACTGTATCTCTTTATGAGACACAGGAACAAGTCAGTGCAGAACAAATTGACAGACCAGAATCGTCTAGGTGTGTCAATCTGAGTGGGAGCCAAGAAAGGTCAACACCAAGACCTGAACAAAGAAAGAAAGATAAGCAAATAGCTCCCGTCAGAAGGAGTAACAGGGAAAGTGTTCCCAAAAGACGCTTTCAAATAGAAAGCGAATCTCTCTTAGTTACTCCAGAAGGGGATGATGAGCCCCGTTCTGTACGAGAAGCCTTGTCAGGTCCTGCAAAAGATGAATGGATGAAAGCTATGGAAGAAGAAATGGACTCAATGAAAAAGAACCAAGTTTGGGTGTTAGTTGATCTTCCAAAAGGGCGTAAAGCCATTGGGAACAAGTGGGTTCTCAAAATTAAAAGAAAAGTGGATGGATCAATTGACAAATACAAGGCTCGATTAGTGGCAAAGGGGTACACACAACAGGAAGGAATAGATTATGAAGATACATTCTCACCTGTTGTGCGTTTCAATTCTATTAGACTTATTCTGGCAATAGTAAACAGTTTAGATTAGAATTACATCAATGGATGTAAAAACCGCATTTCTGAATGGTGATCTGGATGAAGAAATCTATATGGAACAACCATTAGGTTTCATTGAAAAAGGAAAAGAAAATAAAGTTTGTAAACTCAAAAGGTCCATTTATGGATTGAAACAGTCATCCAGACAGTGGTATTTGAGGTTTCACAAAGCAATAACCTCATATGACTTCCAAATGATAGAGGAAGACCACTGCGTCTACATTAAGCGGTTTGAGGGTAATTTTGTCATATTATCCTTATATGTAGACGATATACTATTAGCCGGAAATAGTCTAGATTCGTGGTGGCTATTAAAGAATGGCTTTCGTCGAATTTTGAAATGAAAGACATGGGTGAAGCAGAGTATATACTTGGAGTTAAGATCCAAAGAAATCGTTCAAAACGAATCCTCTCTCTTTCACAAGAGAATTATATCAACAAGATTCTTGAGCGATTTAACATGAAAGACTGCAATCCCATGAGTACACCCGTTGCCACTGGAGTGGCTTTGAGTTCTGACATGTGTCCCAAAACCGAATCTGATAAAAAGAAGATGGAAAGAGTTCCATATGCCAGTGCTGTTGGTAGTCTGATGTACGCAATGATGTGTACAAGACCAGACATCTGTTATGCAGTGGGACTGGTGAGCAGATTCCAGTCTAACCCCGGTGAAAAGCATTGGAAAGCAGTGAAGAGGATCTTGAGATACTTAAAGGGCACTTCCAATTATGCACTGTGCTACGAAGGAGGTGACCTGCGTCTTGTTGGGTACTCCGATGCTGATGTAGGCGGAGATGAAGAAGAACGAAGGTCAACTTCAGGTTATACCTTCTTGCTCAACAATGGCGCCATATGTTGGAGTAGCAAGAAGCAAACGTGCATTGCCTTACATTCAATGGAAGCTGAGTTTGTGGCATGCACTGCAGCAGTGCAAGAGGCTTTATGGCTGAAGAGATTTATAGAACACCTTGGATTTGGAAATGAGAGTACCAATCCGGTGATGGTATACTGTGACAATACTGCAGCCATAGCCTATACTAAAGATCCTAAGTATCACAGCAAAACCAAGCACATTGACATCAAGTATAATTTTGTTAGAGATTACATAGCACAAAAGATTGTTACTGTACAATACATTTCAACCAAATGTATGGTAGCAGATCCTCTGACAAAGCCAATAGGCGAAAAAGTTTTTAAAGAACATGTACAAGCCCTTGGCATACGTAAAGTGTAATATGAATGCTTCATTAATGAAATTATATTTCGTTATCACTTTATGTGTCTGTCCGAAAGTATACAATGTCTAGTATGTCGTACAGGTTAAAAAGGTTTGCTCTCTCACACGGGCAACCGCCTTTGACACTCAGGTGGAGTGAACAAAGATGAGACATTTGTGTTCACCAGTAAAGCAGCAATGAATGCTGATATGGTAGAGAAGAAACACAAACTTTATGTCGCCTTGACTAAAGTGTAGCAAGTCAAGATGAGATCCACGTTGATAAAGCTGGATCGAAGTTTGGAATCCCACTTCCATAATACCTGTAGCCAGACAACAAACTCTTCAACGTCGACGTCATAACAATGAGCAGAGTTGAAGAATTTGGGTTTAGATACTGAGTGTGTCTGGACCTAAGTCTGTACGGTGTTGATAATAAATCTAAATCGACATACGCTCTTATAGTAAAAGAGTAACACCGTAGCATGTGTTTCATACCACATGTGCTGAGAGAACCGCAAAAGGGAAGCAAGTGAAAGATCCCTGCTTCATTGCTGTGTGAGTCCCAGGGAGGAATTATCCTCCTATTGGTGTCCTTTGACTTTGACAATATCATGAAGATATGTTTCAGTGACTGCTACTTTGGCATATGTCCTATGGTCATGATTGATGCGATCTAAGGTAGTATGCTGAGAAAGCGACTGATTCATTTCAAAGTGATACTTGGGCGAAAGGAAGATTAACTGTGATATACACACCTATGCTAGTGTCTGTGACATGTCCCTTATGACATTTTGTGGTCATAAGTGTGGATACTAGACATACGAGAAAGGTAATCTGAGTCAACCATTGACTCGAGAGGGATTAGATTTACCGTGAAAAAGTGTATATAAGTAAATCTGGGACATCTGAGGCATAATTTTAAAATTCAAGCTACACAAAGGAGAGGGTGACTTGTGCTGATCCTTTAAAAGGGATTTCTAGTACAAGGACCCAAGCGAAGACGTCATGCCCACGCGGTCACGGCAAAGCACTAAGTATGAAATTGAGGGAAGGTGAAGAGACTAGACCCGCGACATCTAATCCACCAAGTGTGAGTGGGAGATGTAGGAAAATGGGCCAGTCCACCCTTGGTGGATTGGACCCAAGCCCATTATCATTTGGGGTCCTGGTGTAAATTATAAAACATATGGGTCCCTACTTGTATTTTAGCCTTTTTACATAATTTGCAAAAAGGAGGGAACAGTTACGCAGAGACGGTTTTTTGGTTTTGAAACAAAACGTGGATTTAACATAATAACTGTATGATCAGTTTTAGTAAGCCACGTTAGTTTTCTCTTCCTCTCTCTGCACGACTTCTGCCTTCCAAGAAGACTCCTCCCTCCCTCTCTGAAAAACGCTGGTGGTGCATTTGCTGTGAAAACACAGACCCGACTCCGTCACCGTGATCGGACCTCCGCGTGGCAACCTGATTACATTGCAGACTCCAGGTATGCCCGAAAACCTTTAGATAGACTACTCACTTCTCTGGAAATCAAAGCTAGTTCAGAAACAAGAGCTGCTGCAGTTTTTTCAATCCCACGGAAACTTGAACAGGATTCATTCCAGCTGCAATAACCTATAAAAAGAAAAATGATAAGAACAGCTGAAGAGTCATTAAACATATGCCAAGTCTACTCACTCAAACCTACAAAATACATTTATTGATTCCATACTAGTCGATGATGGTGAACATGTATGTTAAATACCGGTAACTGGTTCATTTTTTTCTTTTCAAAAACTAGTTGATGCAGACAGGATGCTCCTTGCAGTGTGTACTTGATTAGTTGTACCTTTATCCCCTCGGTGATTAGGCCATGAGCAAGAATAATTGATGTAGTAGAGCCATCACCAGCAAGGTCATTTGTTTTTTGCCCCAGCTTGTCTCACCAATTTAACTCCAACATTCTCCAATGGATCTTCTAATTCAATCTGAAACAAGTTTTATCAGGGATCGGGAGAGAATGGGTTCACAGAAGCTAGAGTGATGTTTATGAATTTGATTGCAGAATAAGGTTTTCCAGTTGGAAGAATACATATGTAATTTATCATTATTTCTAATTGTTATAGTTGAGAAAAATCACTTAAAATTCATTATCTATTCTAAGTAGAAAAAGCAAGAGTTAATACAATCTTTAGTAAATTTGACCCCATTTTGACTTTGATCCTTGAAATTTGAAACCATATTTAACTTATAGGCGCTAACATATATAGAACGGGTAAATTTCAAGGATAAAAAAATACTACTTTCAAATTTCAGGGACCAAAACTAAAATGAGATCAAATTTCAGGAACCGATATATTATATTAACCCAGAAAACAAATGCATCATAGAAGATAAAATGGCTCTAGCAATTTCATAAAGCCTCAAGTTAAAACCTAAACAAATTTAAAAACTCTCTACAACTTCCATTCTTATATATGATTTAAAAGCCATGAAAAGAATTTTAACAGAAGAATTACTTCCGAGAGAGGACAGTAAGGAGTAAAGAAGCTTCCCAATGTAAATGTGTTTAGCATGAACGAAGAATCATACAAAGTCTCAAGGCTAGGCGCAAAGGCCAGAATTTCAGACTGTCCATAGAGAACCCGTAAACTGGTCATATTGATGGATCAAATAAGTCAAACTCTCTGTGCTATGAGAAGGAACATACTAGTGCCCATAGGCACTAGTACTATAAACTATTTCAGCAATATTCAGTGTTAACACAGTTATTACTAAGAATTTACTAATCTTCAAATTATATCATCATCAATTTAGTAGATAAAATTGCCACATAGGCCATGGCACATGCCACCAGTGATTCCGCAAATTTGGCCCAAAAGTTTTTCCAAGCCTGAGGATAACTACGACAATGGAAAGGGGGGCCAAAAAAAAAAAAAAAATCAAGAGTAACCTAAAGAACTTAAAGCTGTAATCCCAAAGCAAAACTACATTCACGTACTTCAAAATTGAAAATTGCAAATCCAAAGAAGCAGTAAAACCTGCACCTACCTCCTTGAGAACAGTTTTCCGTCATTACTATCTTGGGGGGGCCATACTTGTTCGGCAGCACAACATTCTGCCTTTGGACCTAATGTAACTCCGAGAAGCTCTGCCACCATGTCCACCCCTGCCTGCACCCAACAAACCAACTCATTGAAATCTTGTGAAGCCAAAAAACAATGAAGAGTTAAAACAACTAGAGCCCAGAATCGAAACCAGAAGCTTCTTCGTTGTCGAGCCATCATGGTTGAAGTAAAGCTCTTTGGCCATTGCTCTTGGGTTAGAAACAGAGGGCGAAGCTCGGGCTCTGGAAACCGATGGATTAGAGAAGGAGAATGCAGAAACTGGGGATGGAGAACATGCCATGGCTTGGAGTTGTTTTGAATTTAAAAAAAAAAAAACCAATTACTTGCACAGCTAAACAAAGAGAAGCAAAGGCAAGGATTTTGGAATACTTCAGGGGATAAGAAGAGTGTGCAGGTAAATGAGAAAAATATCTTAGAACATCCACATTTACACGAACAGGACAAAACAAAACGAAATATCTCAAACTATTTGGCGCTAATATGTACGTGTCCATGAAAAAGGAAAAATGTGTATCCGGATTCCGTATCATTAACATGACTGAATATACTTGTGGATATGACTGACCAATCTGGGTCGTGAAAATTAGGCTTATTTCTTGAAGGAGGGATATCTTTGGAGATCCTACCTGAAAACTGGTTTCAGAGAAGCATTAACGTTGGGGTTGCGGATTAGTAACAGAGGGAGCTCCTGTCCCTGAGAATCTCATTAAAATTCTTAAATAACGGAAGCATGTGCCATTTGTTAGGTGATAATTAAAGAGTTAATGACTCCGAGTTTTGGCTGGTGTCAGTTGTCCTACTGTATGATTATACTATCTCCGATTGTTAATATAAGACCTCGTTTGACTTTTATTTTGATCCTAAATATAAGATCTCGATCCATTTTATTTCTCATATTTATGCAATTTTTTCCAAGACGGTCCTTCTAATAATTGTAGTTTTAGCCAAACACACTTGATTAGCAGGGATATTTTAAGAAAGATAACACATATTATTACAAATAACTAACTTAACTTATTTTTTTAGTCTCCTCAAATTAGTCAACTAACTCTTATAATTAGAACGAAGGTAGTAATTTATAAATAAACAAATAAGAACCCTAATTAAATAAGTCCATGATCCCATACATAATATTCGCCTGCACAAAACTCAAACTCGTAGAAATCTTGTTAAAAGGTATCACTCTGGTACTTTTTAATTGTTATTTGCAGTAGTTTTTTACATATCAAAAAGATCATTAATATACAAAATCTTTTATTTTTATCCTTATTAAATGGCTAGTATATTTTTTTCTTACTCATTCTCTTTCTTTTTACTTTACATTGTCTCCCTTAATTAAGGGGAATAGAATGAAAATGAAGCATTAAAAAAGTTATAAATGACAAATACAAAAAATCAAAATTCCTTCCCACAAATGACAACTAAAAAGGACCAGTAATCTTTTCGGATTAAGGATCACAGATTCACCTTATGGGGTCAAGAATATGATTATGGAGAAATAAAAACAGAGTAATGAGATACTTCGGAACAAAAGAAATACCACTATGTCAGTTCTTAATATAAAAGTTAGAAAATCATTATAAGAATTAGTTAAGTTAGTTATTTGTTATAAATACATATTGTTCTTCTAAAATACTCCTATTAATTATATGCATTGGAAGTACTGCTTGATGAAAACTATTTAACATGTACAATCATCACAAGAATTATTTGGAAGTAAAATAGATAAATATTAAAGACAAATAGATTAGAATATTATATTTAAAACTAAATTTAATCTTTAATTAGTTTTATATTAAGGATTTGAAGTAATACTAAGTTAAAAGTTTTTAATTAATTTTCTTTGCATATTTTTTACATATGTTTTATTACTATTGAAATTTCATTAAATCAACTTTTTATTTATTTCAAATAAATTTTTCTCACCCTTTGTAATACTGGGAAAACAGGCCGGCCCGTCACGGGCTCGGGCTTAAAGGCCGGCCGTTTAAGCTCGAGTTGCAAAAATAAGTCGTTTTTTCAGGCCGGCCCGTGAGATGACGGGCTCGAGCTAGCCCGCGGGCTTTTGGCCTTTTTAACTAAAATGATTTTTTTAAATTTTTTTTGTATATTTTATCAAAATAATAAAAATGAAACAATAAAATTACTAATAAAAGGTATAAAATATAAATAAAATTGAGTCACAAATATAAACATTATCATGTCTAAACATATATACAGTGTAATAAAGTCTATTGAATAAACAAACTAAATAGAGGACAGACATAAACAAACTAAATAAGCATTAAGTTCAGTAGATAATTACAATGCGGAGATCTAGTTTTTTGATTATAAATAATTAACAAAAAATTTTAACTAACAAACATAGTATACATGAAGAATAATCATTTGTCATATCGACAAAAAA